>NC_060129.1:11174403-11858475 GCF_021461395.2 Schistocerca americana | reverse complement strand
AAGGTCGACAAATAATGGCGTATCGCTTCTGATGAACTGGCCAGAGAAAGCTTGAGTATGTGACTATGGTAAAACGGGGAGCAACTGGTATGA
This sequence comes from Schistocerca americana, assembly GCF_021461395.2. Classification (NCBI taxonomy): domain Eukaryota; kingdom Metazoa; phylum Arthropoda; class Insecta; order Orthoptera; family Acrididae; genus Schistocerca; species Schistocerca americana. Next base: position 11,858,382 of record NC_060129.1, on the reverse strand, counting down.
GTAACTATGACTCTCTTAAGGTAGCCAAATGCCTCGTCACCAACGGAATAAATCGGCAAACTCGAGGGGCACCTGGCAGGAGTAACTGTGAAAGTCTTAAGGTCGACTAATAATGGATATAACTCCTGGTGAACAGGCCAGAGAAAGCTTGAAGACGTGACTGTGATAAAACAGGGAGCAACAGGAAGGAGTAACTATGACACTCTTAAGGTAGCCAAATACTCGTCACCAGGCGAAATACATGGGCAAATTCGAGGAGCACCTGGCAGAAATAACTGTGAAAGTCTTAAGTTCGACAAATAATAGCGTATCACTTCTGGTGAACTGGTCAGAGAAAGCTTGAATATGTGACTATGGTAAAACGGGGAGCAATTGGTAGGAGTAACTACGACTCTCTTAAGGTAGCCAAATGCCTCGTCACCAGACGGAATTAATCGGCAAACTCGAGGAGCACCTAGCAGAAATAACTGTGAAAGTCTGAAGGTCGACAAATAATGGCGTATCGCTTGTGCTGAACTGGCTCGCGTAAGCTTGAAGATATTACTGTGTTAAAACGGAGAGCAACTTGCAGGAGTAACTGTGACTCTCTTATGGTTGCCAATGCTCGTCGCCCAGCAAAAAACATCGGATAACTCGAGGAGCACCTGGCAGAAATACCTGTGAAAGTCTTAAGGTCGACAAATAATGGCGTATCGCTTCTGATGAACTGGCCAGAGAAAGCTTAAGTATGTGACTATGGTTAAAACAGGGAGCAACTGGTATTAAAAACTATGACTCTCTTAAAGTAGCCAAATGCCTCGTCACCAACGGAATAAATCGGCAAACTCGAGGGGCACCTGGCAGGAGTAACTGTGAAAGTCTTAAGGTCGACTAATAATGGATATAGCTCCTGGTGAACAGGCCAGAGAAAGCTTGAAGACGTGACTGTGATAAAACAGGGAGCAACGGGAAGGAATAACTATGACACTCTTAAGGTAGCCAAATACTCGTCACCAGGCGAAATACATGGGCAAATTCGAGGAGCACCTGGCAGAAATAACTGTGAAAGTCTTAAGTTCGACAAATAATAGCGTATCACTTCTGGTGAACTGGTCAGAGAAAGCTTGAATATGTGACTATGGTAAAACGAGGAGCAATTGGTAGGAGTAACTATGACTCTCTTAAGGTAGCCAAATGCATCGTCACCAACGGAATAAATCGGCAAACTCGAGGAGCATTTAGCAGAAATAACTGTGAAAGTCTTAAGGTCGACTAATAATGGATATAGCTCCTGGTGAACAGGCCAGAGAAAGCTTGAAGACGTGACTGTGATAAAACAGGGAGCAACGGGAAGGAATAACTATGACACTCTTAAGGTAGCCAAATACTCGTCACCAGGCGAAATACATGGGCAAATTCGAGGAGCACCTGGCAGAAATAACTGTGAATGTCTTAAGTTCGACAAATTATAGCGTATCACTTCTGGTGAACTGGTCAGAGAAACCTTGAATATGTGACTATGGTAAAACGAGGAGCAATTGGTAGGAGTAACTATGACTCTCTTAAGGTAGCCAAATGCATCGTCACCAACGGAATAAATCGGCAAACTCGAGGAGCATTTAGCAGAAATAACTGTGAAAGTCTTATGGTCGACAAATAAAGGCGTATCGCTTGTGCTGAACTGTCCCGAGAAAGCTTGAAGATTTTACTGTGTTAAAACGGGGAGCAACTTGCAGGAGTAACTGTGACTCTCTTAAGGTTGCCAATGCTCGTCGCCCAGCCAAAAACATCGGAAAACTCGAGGAGCACCTGGCAGAAATAACTGTGAAAGTCTTAAGGTCGACAAATAATGGCGTATCGCTTCTGATGAACTGGCCAGAGAAAGCTTGAGTATGTGACTATGGTAAAACGGGGAGCAACTGGTATGAGTAACTATGACTCTCTTAAGGTAGCCAAATGCCTCGTCACCAACGGAATAAATCGGTAAACTCGAGGGGCACCTGGCAGGAGTAACTGTGAAAGTCTTAAGGTCGACTAATAATGGATATAACTCCTGGTGAACAGGCCAGAGAAAGCTTGAAGACGTGACTGTGATAAAACAGGGAGCAACAGGAAGGAGTAACTATGACACTCTTAAGGTAGCCAAATACTCGTCACCAGGCGAAATACATGGGCAAATTCGAGGAGCACCTGGCAGAAATAACTGTGAAAGTCTTAAGTTCGACAAATAATAGCGTATCACTTCTGGTGAACTGGTCAGAGAAAGCTTGAATATGTGACTATGGTAAAACGGGGAGCAATTGGTAGGAGTAGCTACGACTCTCTTAAGGTAGCCAAATGCCTCGTCACCAGACGGAATTAATCGGCAAACTCGAGGAGCACCTAGCAGAAATAACTGTGAAAGTCTTAAGGTCGACAAATAATGGCGTATCGCTTGTGCTGAACTGGCTCGCGTAAGCTTGAAGATATTACTGTGTTAAAACGGAGAGCAACTTGCAGGAGTAACTGTGACTCTCTTATGGTTGCCAATGCTCGTCGCCCAGCAAAAAACATCGGATAACTCGAGGAGCACCTGGCAGAAATACCTGTGAAAGTCTTAAGGTCGACAAATAATGGCGTATCGCTTCTGATGAACTGGCCAGAGAAAGCTTAAGTATGTGACTATGGTAAAACAGGGAGCAACTGGTATTAAAAACTATGACTCTCTTAAAGTAGCCAAATGCCTCGTCACCAACGGAATAAATCGGCAAACTCGAGGGGCACCTGGCAGGAGTAACTGTGAAAGTCTTAAGGTCGACTAATAATGGATATAGCTCCTGGTGAACAGGCCAGAGAAAGCTTGAAGACGTGACTGTGATAAAACAGGGAGCAACGGGAAGGAATAACTATGACACTCTTAAGGTAGCCAAATACTCGTCACCAGGCGAAATACATGGGCAAATTCGAGAGCACCTGGCAGAAATAACTGTGAAAGTCTTAAGTTCGACAAATAATAGCGTATCACTTCTGGTGAACTGGTCAGAGAAAGCTTGAATATGTGACTATGGTAAAACGAGGAGCAATTGGTAGGAGTAACTATGACTCTCTTAAGGTAGCCAAATGCATCGTCACCAACGGAATAAATCGGCAAACTCGAGGAGCATTTAGCAGAAATAACTGTGAAAGTCTTAAGGTCGACTAATAATGGATATAGCTCCTGGTGAACAGGCCAGAGAAAGCTTGAAGACGTGACTGTGATAAAACAGGGAGCAACGGGAAGGAATAACTATGACACTCTTAAGGTAGCCAAATACTCGTCACCAGGCGAAATACATGGGCAAATTCGAGGAGCACCTGGCAGAAATAACTGTGAAAGTCTTAAGTTCGACAAATAATAGCGTATCACTTCTGGTGAACTGGTCAGAGAAACCTTGAATATGTGACTATGGTAAAACGAGGAGCAATTGGTAGGAGTAACTATGACTCTCTTAAGGTAGCCAAATGCATCGTCACCAACGGAATAAATCGGCAAACTCGAGGAGCATTTAGCAGAAATAACTGTGAAAGTCTTTAGGTCGACAAATAAAGGCGTATCGCTTGTGCTGAACTGTCCCGAGAAAGCTTGAAGATTTTACTGTGTTAAAACGGGGAGCAACTTGCAGGAGTAACTGTGACTCTCTTAAGGTTGCCAATGCTCGTCGCCCAGCCAAAAACATCGGAAAACTCGAGGAGCACCTGGCAGAAATAACTGTGAAAGTCTTAAGGTCGACAAATAATGGCGTATCGCTTCTGATGAACTGGCCAGAGAAAGCTTGAGTATGTGACTATGGTAAAACGGGGAGCAACTGGTATGAGTAACTATGACTCTCTTAAGGTAGCCAAATGCCTCGTCACCAACGGAATAAATCGGCAAACTCGAGGGGCACCTGGCAGGAGTAACTGTGAAAGTCTTAAGGTCAACTAATAATGGATATAACTCCTGGTGAACAGGCCAGAGAAAGCTGGAAGACGTGACTGTGATAAAACAGGGAGCAACAGGAAGGAGTAACTATGACACTCTTAAGGTAGCCAAATACTCGTCACCAGGCGAAATACATGGGCAAATTCGAGGAGCACCTGGCAGAAATAACTGTGAAAGTCTTAAGTTCGACAAATAATAGCGTATCACTTCTGGTGAACTGGTCAGAGAAAGCTTGAATATGTGACTATGGTAAAACGGGGAGCAATTGGTAGGAGTAACTACGACTCTCTTAAGGTAGCCAAATGCCTCGTCACCAGACGGAATTAATCGGCAAACTCGAGGAGCACCTAGCAGAAATAACTGTGAAAGTCTTAAGGTCGACAAATAATGGCGTATCGCTTGTTCTGAACTGGCTCGCGTAAGCTTGAAGATATTACTGTGTTAAAACGGAGAGCAACTTGCAGGAGTAACTGTGACTCTCTTATGGTTGCCAATGCTCGTCGCCCAGCAAAAAACATCGGATAACTCGAGGAGCACCTGGCAGAAATACCTGTGAAAGTCTTAAGGTCGACAAATAATGGCGTATCGCTTCTGATGAACTGGCCAGAGAAAGCTTAAGTATGTGACTATGGTAAAACAGGGAGCAACTGGTATTTAAAACTACGACTCTCTTAAAGTAGCCAAATGCCTCGTCACCAACGGAATAAATCGGCAAACTCGAGGGGCACCTGGCAGGAGTAACTGTGAAAGTCTTAAGGTCGACTAATAATGGATATAGCTCCTGGTGAACAGGCCAGAGAAAGCTTGAAGACGTGACTGTGATAAAACAGGGAGCAACGGGAAGGAATAACTATGACACTCTTAAGGTAGCCAAATACTCGTCACCAGGCGAAATACATGGGCAAATTCGAGGAGCACCTGGCAGAAATAACTGTGAAAGTCTTAAGTTCGACAAATAATAGCGTATCACTTCTGGTGAACTGGTCAGAGAAAGCTTGAATATGTGACTATGGTAAAACGAGGAGCAATTGGTAGGAGTAACTATGACTCTCTTAAGGTAGCCAAATGCATCGTCACCAACGGAATAAATCGGCAAACTCGAGGAGCATTTAGCAGAAATAACTGTGAAAGTCTTAAGGTCGACTAATAATGGATATAGCTCCTGGTGAACAGGCCAGAGAAAGCTTGAAGACGTGACTGTGATAAAACAGGGAGCAACGTTAAGGAATAACTATGACACTCTTAAGGTAGCCAAATACTCGTCACCAGGCGAAATACATGGGCAAATTCGAGGAGCACCTGGCAGAAATAACTGTGAAAGTCTTAAGTTCGACAAATAATAGCGTATCACTTCTGGTGAACTGGTCAGAGAAAGCTTGAATATGTGACTATGGTAAAACGAGGAGCAATTGGTGGGAGTAACTATGACTCTCTTAAGGTAGCCAAATGCATCGTCACCAACGGAATAAATCGGCAAACTCGAGGAGCATTTAGCAGAAATAACTGTGAAAGTCTTAAGGTCGACAAATAAAGGCGTATCGCTTGTGCTGAACTGTCCCGAGAAAGCTTGAAGATTTTACTGTGTTAAAACGGGGAGCAACTTGCAGGAGTAACTGTGACTCTCTTAAGGTTGCCAATGCTCGTCGCCCAGCCAAAAACATCGGAAAACTCGAGGAGCACCTGGCAGAAATAACTGTGAAAGTCTTAAGGTCGACAAATAATGGCGTATCGCTTCTGATGAACTGGCCAGAGAAAGCTTGAGTATGTGACTATGGTAAAACGGGGAGCAACTGGTATGAGTAACTATGACTCTCTTAAGGTAGCCAAATGCCTCGTCACCAACGGAATAAATCGGCAAACTCGAGGGGCACCTGGCAGGAGTAACTGTGAAAGTCTTAAGGTCGACTAATAATGGATATAACTCCTGGTGAACAGGCCAGAGAAAGCTTGAAGACGTGACTGTGATAAAACAGGGAGCAACAGGAAGGAGTAACTATGACACTCTTAAGGTAGCCAAATACTCGTCACCAGGCGAAATACATGGGCAAATTCGAGGAGCACCTGGCAGAAATAACTGTGAAAGTCTTAAGTTCGACAAATAATAGCGTATCACTTCTGGTGAACTGGTCAGAGAAAGCTTGAATATGTGACTATGGTAAAACGGGGAGCAATTGGTAGGAGTAACTACGACTCTCTTAAGGTAGCCAAATGCCTCGTCACCAGACGGAATTAATCGGCAAACTCGAGGAGCACCTAGCAGAAATAACTGTGAAAGTCTGAAGGTCGACAAATAATGGCGTATCGCTTGTGCTGAACTGGCTCGCGTAAGCTTGAAGATATTACTGTGTTAAAACGGAGAGCAACTTGCAGGAGTAACTGTGACTCTCTTATGGTTGCCAATGCTCGTCGCCCAGCAAAAAACATCGGATAACTCGAGGAGCACCTGGCAGAAATACCTGTGAAAGTCTTAAGGTCGACAAATAATGGCGTATCGCTTCTGATGAACTGGCCAGAGAAAGCTTAAGTATGTGACTATGGTAAAACAGGGAGCAACTGGTATTAAAAACTATGACTCTCTTAAAGTAGCCAAATGCCTCGTCACCAACGGAATAAATCGGCAAACTCGAGGGGCACCTGGCAGGAGTAACTGTGAAAGTCTTAAGGTCGACTAATAATGGATATAGCTCCTGGTGAACAGGCCAGAGAAAGCTTGAAGACGTGACTGTGATAAAACAGGGAGCAACGGGAAGGAATAACTATGACACTCTTAAGGTAGCCAAATACTCGTCACCAGGCGAAATACATGGGCAAATTCGAGGAGCACCTGGCAGAAATAACTGTGAAAGTCTTAAGTTCGACAAATAATAGCGTATCACTTCTGGTGAACTGGTCAGAGAAAGCTTGAATATGTGACTATGGTAAAACGAGGAGCAATTGGTAGGAGTAACTATGACTCTCTTAAGGTAGCCAAATGCATCGTCACCAACGGAATAAATCGGCAAACTCGAGGAGCATTTAGCAGAAATAACTGTGAAAGTCTTAAGGTCGACTAATAATGGATATAGCTCCTGGTGAACAGGCCAGAGAAAGCTTGAAGACGTGACTGTGATAAAACAGGGAGCAACGGGAAGGAATAACTATGACACTCTTAAGGTAGCCAAATACTCGTCACCAGGCGAAATACATGGGCAAATTCGAGGAGCACCTGGCAGAAATAACTGTGAATGTCTTAAGTTCGACAAATAATAGCGTATCACTTCTGGTGAACTGGTCAGAGAAACCTTGAATATGTGACTATGGTAAAACGAGGAGCAATTGGTAGGAGTAACTATGACTCTCTTAAGGTAGCCAAATGCATCGTCACCAACGGAATAAATCGGCAAACTCGAGGAGCATTTAGCAGAAATAACTGTGAAAGTCTTAAGGTCGACAAATAAAGGCGTATCGCTTGTGCTGAACTGTCCCGAGAAAGCTTGAAGATTTTACTGTGTTAAAACGGGGAGCAACTTGCAGGAGTAACTGTGACTCTCTTAAGGTTGCCAATGCTCGTCGCCCAGCCAAAAACATCGGAAAACTCGAGGAGCACCTGGCAGAAATAACTGTGAAAGTCTTAAGGTCGACAAATAATGGCGTATCGCTTCTGATGAACTGGCCAGAGAAAGCTTGAGTATGTGACTATGGTAAAACGGGGAGCAACTGGTATGAGTAACTATGACTCTCTTAAGGTAGCCAAATGCCTCGTCACCAACGGAATAAATCGGTAAACTCGAGGGGCACCTGGCAGGAGTAACTGTGAAAGTCTTAAGGTCGACTAATAATGGATATAACTCCTGGTGAACAGGCCAGAGAAAGCTTGAAGACGTGACTGTGATAAAACAGGGAGCAACAGGAAGGAGTAACTATGACACTCTTAAGGTAGCCAAATACTCGTCACCAGGCGAAATACATGGGCAAATTCGAGGAGCACCTGGCAGAAATAACTGTGAAAGTCTTAAGTTCGACAAATAATAGCGTATCACTTCTGGTGAACTGGTCAGAGAAAGCTTGAATATGTGACTATGGTAAAACGGGGAGCAATTGGTAGGAGTAGCTACGACTCTCTTAAGGTAGCCAAATGCCTCGTCACCAGACGGAATTAATCGGCAAACTCGAGGAGCACCTAGCAGAAATAACTGTGAAAGTCTTAAGGTCGACAAATAATGGCGTATCGCTTGTGCTGAACTGGCTCGCGTAAGCTTGAAGATATTACTGTGTTAAAACGGAGAGCAACTTGCAGGAGTAACTGTGACTCTCTTATGGTTGCCAATGCTCGTCGCCCAGCAAAAAACATCGGATAACTCGAGGAGCACCTGGCAGAAATACCTGTGAAAGTCTTAAGGTCGACAAATAATGGCGTATCGCTTCTGATGAACTGGCCAGAGAAAGCTTAAGTATGTGACTATGGTAAAACAGGGAGCAACTGGTATTAAAAACTATGACTCTCTTAAAGTAGCCAAATGCCTCGTCACCAACGGAATAAATCGGCAAACTCGAGGGGCACCTGGCAGGAGTAACTGTGAAAGTCTTAAGGTCGACTAATAATGGATATAGCTCCTGGTGAACAGGCCAGAGAAAGCTTGAAGACGTGACTGTGATAAAACAGGGAGCAACGGGAAGGAATAACTATGACACTCTTAAGGTAGCCAAATACTCGTCACCAGGCGAAATACATGGGCAAATTCGAGGAGCACCTGGCAGAAATAACTGTGAAAGTCTTAAGTTCGACAAATAATAGCGTATCACTTCTGGTGAACTGGTCAGAGAAAGCTTGAATATGTGACTATGGTAAAACGAGGAGCAATTGGTAGGAGTAACTATGACTCTCTTAAGGTAGCCAAATGCATCGTCACCAACGGAATAAATCGGCAAACTCGAGGAGCATTTAGCAGAAATAACTGTGAAAGTCTTAAGGTCGACTAATAATGGATATAGCTCCTGGTGAACAGGCCAGAGAAAGCTTGAAGACGTGACTGTGATAAAACAGGGAGCAACGGGAAGGAATAACTATGACACTCTTAAGGTAGCCAAATACTCGTCACCAGGCGAAATACATGGGCAAATTCGAGGAGCACCTGGCAGAAATAACTGTGAAAGTCTTAAGTTCGACAAATAATAGCGTATCACTTCTGGTGAACTGGTCAGAGAAACCTTGAATATGTGACTATGGTAAAACGAGGAGCAATTGGTAGGAGTAACTATGACTCTCTTAAGGTAGCCAAATGCATCGTCACCAACGGAATAAATCGGCAAACTCGAGGAGCATTTAGCAGAAATAACTGTGAAAGTCTTTAGGTCGACAAATAAAGGCGTATCGCTTGTGCTGAACTGTCCCGAGAAAGCTTGAAGATTTTACTGTGTTAAAACGGGGAGCAACTTGCAGGAGTAACTGTGACTCTCTTAAGGTTGCCAATGCTCGTCGCCCAGCCAAAAACATCGGAAAACTCGAGGAGCACCTGGCAGAAATAACTGTGAAAGTCTTAAGGTCGACAAATAATGGCGTATCGCTTCTGATGAACTGGCCAGAGAAAGCTTGAGTATGTGACTATGGTAAAACGGGGAGCAACTGGTATGAGTAACTATGACTCTCTTAAGGTAGCCAAATGCCTCGTCACCAACGGAATAAATCGGCAAACTCGAGGGGCACCTGGCAGGAGTAACTGTGAAAGTCTTAAGGTCAACTAATAATGGATATAACTCCTGGTGAACAGGCCAGAGAAAGCTGGAAGACGTGACTGTGATAAAACAGGGAGCAACAGGAAGGAGTAACTATGACACTCTTAAGGTAGCCAAATACTCGTCACCAGGCGAAATACATGGGCAAATTCGAGGAGCACCTGGCAGAAATAACTGTGAAAGTCTTAAGTTCGACAAATAATAGCGTATCACTTCTGGTGAACTGGTCAGAGAAAGCTTGAATATGTGACTATGGTAAAACGGGGAGCAATTGGTAGGAGTAACTACGACTCTCTTAAGGTAGCCAAATGCCTCGTCACCAGACGGAATTAATCGGCAAACTCGAGGAGCACCTAGCAGAAATAACTGTGAAAGTCTTAAGGTCGACAAATAATGGCGTATCGCTTGTTCTGAACTGGCTCGCGTAAGCTTGAAGATATTACTGTGTTAAAACGGAGAGCAACTTGCAGGAGTAACTGTGACTCTCTTATGGTTGCCAATGCTCGTCGCCCAGCAAAAAACATCGGATAACTCGAGGAGCACCTGGCAGAAATACCTGTGAAAGTCTTAAGGTCGACAAATAATGGCGTATCGCTTCTGATGAACTGGCCAGAGAAAGCTTAAGTATGTGACTATGGTAAAACAGGGAGCAACTGGTATTTAAAACTACGACTCTCTTAAAGTAGCCAAATGCCTCGTCACCAACGGAATAAATCGGCAAACTCGAGGGGCACCTGGCAGGAGTAACTGTGAAAGTCTTAAGGTCGACTAATAATGGATATAGCTCCTGGTGAACAGGCCAGAGAAAGCTTGAAGACGTGACTGTGATAAAACAGGGAGCAACGGGAAGGAATAACTATGACACTCTTAAGGTAGCCAAATACTCGTCACCAGGCGAAATACATGGGCAAATTCGAGGAGCACCTGGCAGAAATAACTGTGAAAGTCTTAAGTTCGACAAATAATAGCGTATCACTTCTGGTGAACTGGTCAGAGAAAGCTTGAATATGTGACTATGGTAAAACGAGGAGCAATTGGTAGGAGTAACTATGACTCTCTTAAGGTAGCCAAATGCATCGTCACCAACGGAATAAATCGGCAAACTCGAGGAGCATTTAGCAGAAATAACTGTGAAAGTCTTAAGGTCGACTAATAATGGATATAGCTCCTGGTGAACAGGCCAGAGAAAGCTTGAAGACGTGACTGTGATAAAACAGGGAGCAACGTTAAGGAATAACTATGACACTCTTAAGGTAGCCAAATACTCGTCACCAGGCGAAATACATGGGCAAATTCGAGGAGCACCTGGCAGAAATAACTGTGAAAGTCTTAAGTTCGACAAATAATAGCGTATCACTTCTGGTGAACTGGTCAGAGAAAGCTTGAATATGTGACTATGGTAAAACGAGGAGCAATTGGTGGGAGTAACTATGACTCTCTTAAGGTAGCCAAATGCATCGTCACCAACGGAATAAATCGGCAAACTCGAGGAGCATTTAGCAGAAATAACTGTGAAAGTCTTAAGGTCGACAAATAAAGGCGTATCGCTTGTGCTGAACTGTCCCGAGAAAGCTTGAAGATTTTACTGTGTTAAAACGGGGAGCAACTTGCAGGAGTAACTGTGACTCTCTTAAGGTTGCCAATGCTCGTCGCCCAGCCAAAAACATCGGAAAACTCGAGGAGCACCTGGCAGAAATAACTGTGAAAGTCTTAAGGTCGACAAATAATGGCGTATCGCTTCTGATGAACTGGCCAGAGAAAGCTTGAGTATGTGACTATGGTAAAACGGGGAGCAACTGGTATGAGTAACTATGACTCTCTTAAGGTAGCCAAATGCCTCGTCACCAACGGAATAAATCGGCAAACTCGAGGGGCACCTGGCAGGAGTAACTGTGAAAGTCTTAAGGTCGACTAATAATGGATATAACTCCTGGTGAACAGGCCAGAGAAAGCTTGAAGACGTGACTGTGATAAAACAGGGAGCAACAGGAAGGAGTAACTATGACACTCTTAAGGTAGCCAAATACTCGTCACCAGGCGAAATACATGGGCAAATTCGAGGAGCACCTGGCAGAAATAACTGTGAAAGTCTTAAGTTCGACAAATAATAGCGTATCACTTCTGGTGAACTGGTCAGAGAAAGCTTGAATATGTGACTATGGTAAAACGGGGAGCAATTGGTAGGAGTAACTACGACTCTCTTAAGGTAGCCAAATGCCTCGTCACCAGACGGAATTAATCGGCAAACTCGAGGAGCACCTAGCAGAAATAACTGTGAAAGTCTGAAGGTCGACAAATAATGGCGTATCGCTTGTGCTGAACTGGCTCGCGTAAGCTTGAAGATATTACTGTGTTAAAACGGAGAGCAACTTGCAGGAGTAACTGTGACTCTCTTATGGTTGCCAATGCTCGTCGCCCAGCAAAAAACATCGGATAACTCGAGGAGCACCTGGCAGAAATACCTGTGAAAGTCTTAAGGTCGACAAATAATGGCGTATCGCTTCTGATGAACTGGCCAGAGAAAGCTTAAGTATGTGACTATGGTAAAACAGGGAGCAACTGGTATTAAAAACTATGACTCTCTTAAAGTAGCCAAATGCCTCGTCACCAACGGAATAAATCGGCAAACTCGAGGGGCACCTGGCAGGAGTAACTGTGAAAGTCTTAAGGTCGACTAATAATGGATATAGCTCCTGGTGAACAGGCCAGAGAAAGCTTGAAGACGTGACTGTGATAAAACAGGGAGCAACGGGAAGGAATAACTATGACACTCTTAAGGTAGCCAAATACTCGTCACCAGGCGAAATACATGGGCAAATTCGAGGAGCACCTGGCAGAAATAACTGTGAAAGTCTTAAGTTCGACAAATAATAGCGTATCACTTCTGGTGAACTGGTCAGAGAAAGCTTGAATATGTGACTATGGTAAAACGAGGAGCAATTGGTAGGAGTAACTATGACTCTCTTAAGGTAGCCAAATGCATCGTCACCAACGGAATAAATCGGCAAACTCGAGGAGCATTTAGCAGAAATAACTGTGAAAGTCTTAAGGTCGACTAATAATGGATATAGCTCCTGGTGAACAGGCCAGAGAAAGCTTGAAGACGTGACTGTGATAAAACAGGGAGCAACGGGAAGGAATAACTATGACACTCTTAAGGTAGCCAAATACTCGTCACCAGGCGAAATACATGGGCAAATTCGAGGAGCACCTGGCAGAAATAACTGTGAATGTCTTAAGTTCGACAAATAATAGCGTATCACTTCTGGTGAACTGGTCAGAGAAACCTTGAATATGTGACTATGGTAAAACGAGGAGCAATTGGTAGGAGTAACTATGACTCTCTTAAGGTAGCCAAATGCATCGTCACCAACGGAATAAATCGGCAAACTCGAGGAGCATTTAGCAGAAATAACTGTGAAAGTCTTAAGGTCGACAAATAAAGGCGTATCGCTTGTGCTGAACTGTCCCGAGAAAGCTTGAAGATTTTACTGTGTTAAAACGGGGAGCAACTTGCAGGAGTAACTGTGACTCTCTTAAGGTTGCCAATGCTCGTCGCCCAGCCAAAAACATCGGAAAACTCGAGGAGCACCTGGCAGAAATAACTGTGAAAGTCTTAAGGTCGACAAATAATGGCGTATCGCTTCTGATGAACTGGCCAGAGAAAGCTTGAGTATGTGACTATGGTAAAACGGGGAGCAACTGGTATGAGTAACTATGACTCTCTTAAGGTAGCCAAATGCCTCGTCACCAACGGAATAAATCGGCAAACTCGAGGGGCACCTGGCAGGAGTAACTGTGAAAGTCTTAAGGTCGACTAATAATGGATATAACTCCTGGTGAACAGGCCAGAGAAAGCTTGAAGACGTGACTGTGATAAAACAGGGAGCAACAGGAAGGAGTAACTATGACACTCTTAAGGTAGCCAAATACTCGTCACCAGGCGAAATACATGGGCAAATTCGAGGAGCACCTGGCAGAAATAACTGTGAAAGTCTTAAGTTCGACAAATAATAGCGTATCACTTCTGGTGAACTGGTCAGAGAAAGCTTGAATATGTGACTATGGTAAAACGGGGAGCAATTGGTAGGAGTAGCTACGACTCTCTTAAGGTAGCCAAATGCCTCGTCACCAGACGGAATTAATCGGCAAACTCGAGGAGCACCTAGCAGAAATAACTGTGAAAGTCTTAAGGTCGACAAATAATGGCGTATCGCTTGTGCTGAACTGGCTCGCGTAAGCTTGAAGATATTACTGTGTTAAAACGGAGAGCAACTTGCAGGAGTAACTGTGACTCTCTTATGGTTGCCAATGCTCGTCGCCCAGCAAAAAACATCGGATAACTCGAGGAGCACCTGGCAGAAATACCTGTGAAAGTCTTAAGGTCGACAAATAATGGCGTATCGCTTCTGATGAACTGGCCAGAGAAAGCTTAAGTATGTGACTATGGTAAAACAGGGAGCAACTGGTATTAAAAACTATGACTCTCTTAAAGTAGCCAAATGCCTCGTCACCAACGGAATAAATCGGCAAACTCGAGGGGCACCTGGCAGGAGTAACTGTGAAAGTCTTAAGGTCGACTAATAGTGGATATAGCTCCTGGTGAACAGGCCAGAGAAAGCTTGAAGACGTGACTGTGATAAAACAGGGAGCAACGGGAAGGAATAACTATGACACTCTTAAGGTAGCCAAATACTCGTCACCAGGCGAAATACATGGGCAAATTCGAGGAGCACCTGGCAGAAATAACTGTGAAAGTCTTAAGTTCGACAAATAATAGCGTATCACTTCTGGTGAACTGGTCAGAGAAAGCTTGAATATGTGACTATGGTAAAACGAGGAGCAATTGGTAGGAGTAACTATGACTCTCTTAAGGTAGCCAAATGCATCGTCACCAACGGAATAAATCGGCAAACTCGAGGAGCATTTAGCAGAAATAACTGTGAAAGTCTTAAGGTCGACTAATAATGGATATAGCTCCTGGTGAACAGGCCAGAGAAAGCTTGAAGACGTGACTGTGATAAAACAGGGAGCAACGGGAAGGAATAACTATGACACTCTTAAGGTAGCCAAATACTCGTCACCAGGCGAAATACATGGGCAAATTCGAGGAGCACCTGGCAGAAATAACTGTGAAAGTCTTAAGTTCGACAAATAATAGCGTATCACTTCTGGTGAACTGGTCAGAGAAACCTTGAATATGTGACTATGGTAAAACGAGGAGCAATTGGTAGGAGTAACTATGACTCTCTTAAGGTAGCCAAATGCATCGTCACCAACGGAATAAATCGGCAAACTCGAGGAGCATTTAGCAGAAATAACTGTGAAAGTCTTTAGGTCGACAAATAAAGGCGTATCGCTTGTGCTGAACTGTCCCGAGAAAGCTTGAAGATTTTACTGTGTTAAAACGGGGAGCAACTTGCAGGAGTAACTGTGACTCTCTTAAGGTTGCCAATGCTCGTCGCCCAGCCAAAAACATCGGAAAACTCGAGGAGCACCTGGCAGAAATAACTGTGAAAGTCTTAAGGTCGACAAATAATGGCGTATCGCTTCTGATGAACTGGCCAGAGAAAGCTTGAGTATGTGACTATGGTAAAACGGGGAGCAACTGGTATGAGTAACTATGACTCTCTTAAGGTAGCCAAATGCCTCGTCACCAACGGAATAAATCGGCAAACTCGAGGGGCACCTGGCAGGAGTAACTGTGAAAGTCTTAAGGTCAACTAATAATGGATATAACTCCTGGTGAACAGGCCAGAGAAAGCTGGAAGACGTGACTGTGATAAAACAGGGAGCAACAGGAAGGAGTAACTATGACACTCTTAAGGTAGCCAAATACTCGTCACCAGGCGAAATACATGGGCAAATTCGAGGAGCACCTGGCAGAAATAACTGTGAAAGTCTTAAGTTCGACAAATAATAGCGTATCACTTCTGGTGAACTGGTCAGAGAAAGCTTGAATATGTGACTATGGTAAAACGGGGAGCAATTGGTAGGAGTAGCTACGACTCTCTTAAGGTAGCCAAATGCCTCGTCACCAGACGGAATTAATCGGCAAACTCGAGGAGCACCTAGCAGAAATAACTGTGAAAGTCTTAAGGTCGACAAATAATGGCGTATCGCTTGTGCTGAACTGGCTCGCGTAAGCTTGAAGATATTACTGTGTTAAAACGGAGAGCAACTTGCAGGAGTAACTGTGACTCTCTTATGGTTGCCAATGCTCGTCGCCCAGCAAAAAACATCGGATAACTCGAGGAGCACCTGGCAGAAATACCTGTGAAAGTCTTAAGGTCGACAAATAATGGCGTATCGCTTCTGATGAACTGGCCAGAGAAAGCTTAAGTATGTGACTATGGTAAAACAGGGAGCAACTGGTATTAAAAACTATGACTCTCTTAAAGTAGCCAAATGCCTCGTCACCAACGGAATAAATCGGCAAACTCGAGGGGCACCTGGCAGGAGTAACTGTGAAAGTCTTAAGGTCGACTAATAATGGATATAGCTCCTGGTGAACAGGCCAGAGAAAGCTTGAAGACGTGACTGTGATAAAACAGGGAGCAACGGGAAGGAATAACTATGACACTCTTAAGGTAGCCAAATACTCGTCACCAGGCGAAATACATGGGCAAATTCGAGGAGCACCTGGCAGAAATAACTGTGAAAGTCTTAAGTTCGACAAATAATAGCGTATCACTTCTGGTGAACTGGTCAGAGAAAGCTTGAATATGTGACTATGGTAAAACGAGGAGCAATTGGTAGGAGTAACTATGACTCTCTTAAGGTAGCCAAATGCATCGTCACCAACGGAATAAATCGGCAAACTCGAGGAGCATTTAGCAGAAATAACTGTGAAAGTCTTAAGGTCGACTAATAATGGATATAGCTCCTGGTGAACAGGCCAGAGAAAGCTTGAAGACGTGACTGTGATAAAACAGGGAGCAACGGGAAGGAATAACTATGACACTCTTAAGGTAGCCAAATACTCGTCACCAGGCGAAATACATGGGCAAATTCGAGGAGCACCTGGCAGAAATAACTGTGAAAGTCTTAAGTTCGACAAATAATAGCGTATTACTTCTGGTGAACTGGTCAGAGAAACCTTGAATATGTGACTATGGTAAAACGAGGAGCAATTGGTAGGAGTAACTATGACTCTCTTAAGGTAGCCAAATGCATCGTCACCAACGGAATAAATCGGCAAACTCGAGGAGCATTTAGCAGAAATAACTGTGAAAGTCTTAAGGTCGACAAATAAAGGCGTATAGCTTGTGCTGAACTGTCCCGAGAAAGCTTGAAGTTTTTACTGTGTTAAAACGGGGAGCAACTTGCAGGAGTAACTGTGACTCTCTTAAGGTTGCCAATGCTCGTCGCCCAGCCAAAAACATCGGAAAACTCGAGGAGCACCTGGCAGAAATAACTGTGAAAGTCTTAAGGTCGACAAATAATGGCGTATCGCTTCTGATGAACTGGCCAGAGAAAGCTTGAGTATGTGACTATGGTAAAACGGGGAGCAACTGGTATGAGTAACTATGACTCTCTTAAGGTAGCCAAATGCCTCGTCACCAACGGAATAAATCGGCAAACTCGAGGGGCACCTGGCAGGAGTAACTGTGAAAGTCTTAAGGTCGACTAATAATGGATATAACTCCTGGTGAACAGGCCAGAGAAAGCTTGAAGACGTGACTGTGATAAAACAGGGAGCAACAGGAAGGAGTAACTATGACACTCTTAAGGTAGCCAAATACTCGTCACCAGGCGAAATACATGGGCAAATTCGAGGAGCACCTGGCAGAAATAACTGTGAAAGTCTTAAGTTCGACAAATAATAGCGTATCACTTCTGGTGAACTGGTCAGAGAAAGCTTGAATATGTGACTATGGTAAAACGGGGAGCAATTGGTAGGAGTAGCTACGACTCTCTTAAGGTAGCCAAATGCCTCGTCACCAGACGGAATTAATCGGCAAACTCGAGGAGCACCTAGCAGAAATAACTGTGAAAGTCTTAAGGTCGACAAATAATGGCGTATCGCTTGTGCTGAACTGTCCCGAGAAAGCTTGAAGATTTTACTGTGTTAAAACGGGGAGCAACTTGCAGGAGTAACTGTGACTCTCTTAAAGTTGCCAATGCTCGTCGCCCAGCCAAAAACATCGGAAAACTCGAGGAGCACCTGGCAGAAATAACTGTGAAAGTCTTAAGGTCGACGAATAATGGCGTATCGCTTCTGATGAACTGGCCAGAGAAAGCTTGAGTATGTGACTATGGTAAAACGGGGAGCAACTGGTATGAGTAACTATGACTCTCTTAAGGTAGCCAAATGCCTCGTCACCAACGGAATAAATCGGCAAACTCGAGGGGCACCTGGCAGGAGTAACTGTGAAAGTCTTAAGTTCGACAAATAATAGCGTATCACTTCTGGTGAACTGGTCAGAGAAAGCTTGAATATGTGACTATGGTAAAACGAGGAGCAATTGGTAGGAGTAACTATGACTCTCTTAAGGTAGCCAAATGCATCGTCACCAACGGAATAAATCGGCAAACTCGAGGAGGATTTAGCAGAAATAACTGTGAAAGTCTTAAGGTCGACTAATAATAGATATAACTCCTGGTGAACAGGCCAGAGAAAGCTTGAAGACGTGACTGTGATAAAACAGGGAGCAACAGGAAGGAGTAACTATGACACTCTTAAGGTAGCCAAATACTCGTCACCAGGCTAAATACATGGGCAAATTCGAGGAGCACCTGGCAGAAATAACTGTGAAAGTCTTAAGTTCGACAAATAATAGCGTATCACTTCTGGTGAACTGGTCAGAGAAAGCTTGAATATGTGACTATGGTAAAACGGGGAGCAATTGGTAGGAGTAACTACGACTCTCTTAAGGTAGCCAAATGCCTCGTCACCAGACGGAATTAATCGGCAAACTCGAGGAGCACCTAGCAGAAATAACTGTGAAAGTCTTAAGGTCGACAAATAATGGCGTATCGCTTGTGCTGAACTGGCTCCAGAAAGCTTGAAGATTTTACTGTGTTAAAACGGAGAGCAACTTGCAGGAGTAACTGTGACTCTCTTATGGTTGCCAATGCTCGTCGCCCAGCAAAAAACATCGGATAACTCGAGGAGCACCTGGCAGAAATAACTGTGAAAGTCTTAAGGTCGACATATAATGGCGTATCGCTTCTGATGAACTGGCCAGAGAAAGTTTGAGTATGTGACTATGGTAAAACGGGGAGCAACTGGTATGAGTAACTATGACTCTCTTAAGGTAGCCAAATGCCTCGTCGCCAACGGAATAAATCGGCAAAGTCGAGGGGCACCTGGCAGGAGTGACTGTGAAAGTCTTAAGGTCGACAAATAATGGCGTATCGCTTGTGCTGAACTGGCTCCAGAAAGCTTGAAGATTTTACTGTGTTAAAACGGAGAGCAACTTGCAGGAGTAACTGTGACTCTCTTATGGTTGCCAATGCTCGTCGCCCAGCAAAAAACATCGGATAACTCGAGGAGCACCTGGCAGAAATAACTGTGAAAGTCTTAAGGTCGACAAATAATGGCGTATCGCTTCTGATGAACTTTCCAGAGAAAGCTTGAGTATGTGACTATGGTAAAACGGGGAGCAACTGATATGAGTAACTATGACTCTCTTAAGGTAGCCAAATGCCTCGTCACCAGACGGAATTAATCGGCAAACTCGAGGAGCACCTAGCAGAAATAACTGTGAAAGTCTTAAGGTCGACAAATAATGGCGTATCGCTTGTGCTGAACTGGCTCGCGTAAGCTTGAAGATATTACTGTGTTAAAACGGAGAGCAACTTGCAGGAGTAACTGTGACTCTCTTATGGTTGCCAATGCTCGTCGCCCAGCAAAAAACATCGGATAACTCGAGGAGCACCTGGCAGAAATACCTGTGAAAGTCTTAAGGTCGACAAATAATGGCGTATCGCTTCTGATGAACTGGCCAGAGAAAGCTTAAGTATGTGACTATGGTAAAACAGGGAGCAACTGGTATTAAAAACTATGACTCTCTTAAAGTAGCCAAATGCCTCGTCACCAACGGAATAAATCGGCAAACTCGAGGGGCACCTGGCAGGAGTAACTGTGAAAGTCTTAAGGTCGACTAATAATGGATATAGCTCCTGGTGAACAGGCCAGAGAAAGCTTGAAGACGTGACTGTGATAAAACAGGGAGCAACGGGAAGGAATAACTATGACACTCTTAAGGTAGCCAAATACTCGTCACCAGGCGAAATACATGGGCAAATTCGAGGAGCACCTGGCAGAAATAACTGTGAAAGTCTTAAGTTCGACAAATAATAGCGTATCACTTCTGGTGAACTGGTCAGAGAAAGCTTGAATATGTGACTATGGTAAAACGAGGAGCAATTGGTAGGAGTAACTATGACTCTCTTAAGGTAGCCAAATGCATCGTCACCAACGGAATAAATCGGCAAACTCGAGGAGGATTTAGCAGAAATAACTGTGAAAGTCTTAAGGTCGACTAATAATGGATATAGCTCCTGGTGAACAGGCCAGAGAAAGCTTGAAGACGTGACTGTGATAAAACAGGGAGAAACGGGAAGGAATAACTATGACACTCTTAAGGTAGCCAAATACTCGTCACCAGGCGAAATACATGGGCAAATTCGAGGAGCACCTGGCAGAAATAACTGTGAAAGTCTTAAGTTCGACAAATAATAGCGTATCACTTCTGGTGAACTGGTCAGAGAAAGCTTGAATATGTGACTATGGTAAAACGGGGAGCAATTGGTAGGAGTAACTACGACTCTCTTAAGGTAGCCAAATGCCTCGTCACCAGACGGAATTAATCGGCAAACTCGAGGAGCACCTAGCAGAAATAACTGTGAAAGTCTTAAGGTCGACAAATAATGGCGTATCGCTTGTGCTGAACTGGCTCGCGTAAGCTTGAAGATATTACTGTGTAAAAACGGAGAGCAACTTGCAGGAGTAACTGTGACTCTCTTATGGTTGCCAATGCTCGTCGCCCAGCAAAAAACATCGGATAACTCGAGGAGCACCTGGCAGAAATACCTGTGAAAGTCTTAAGGTCGACAAATAATGGCGTATCGCTTCTGATGAACTGGCCAGAGAAAGCTTAAGTATGTGACTATGGTAAAACAGGGAGCATCTGGTATTAAAAACTATGACTCTCTTAAAGTAGCCAAATGCCTCGACACCAACGGAATAAATCGGCAAACTCGAGGGGCACCTGGCAGGAGTAACTGTGAAAGTCTTAAGGTCGACTAATAATGGATATAGCTCCTGGTGAACAGGCCAGAGAAAGCTTGAAGACGTGACTGTGATAAAACAGGGAGCAACGGGAAGGAATAACTATGACACTCTTAAGGTAGCCAAATACTCGTCACCAGGCGAAATACATGGGCAAATTCGAGGAGCACCTGGCAGAAATAACTGTGAAAGTCTTAAGTTCGACAAATAATAGCGTATCACTTCTGGTGAACTGGTCAGAGAAAGCTTGAATATGTGACTATGGTAAAACGAGGAGCAATTGGTAGGAGTAACTATGACTCTGTTAAGGTAGCCAAATGCATCGTCACCAACGGAATAAATCGGCAAACTCGAGGAGCATTTAGCAGAAATAACTGTGAAAGTCTTAAGGTCGACTAATAATGGATATAGCTCCTGGTGAACAGGCCAGAGAAAGCTTGAAGACGTGACTGTGATAAAACAGGGAGCAACGAGAAGGAATAACTATGACACTCTTAAGGTAGCCAAATACTCGTCACCAGGCGAAATACATGGGCAAATTCGAGGAGCACCTGGCAGAAATAACTGTGAAAGTCTTAAGTTCGACAAATAATAGCGTATCACTTCTGGTGAACTGGTCAGAGAAAGCTTGAATATGTGACTATGGTAAAACGAGGAGCAATTGGTAGGAGTAACTATGACTCTCTTAAGGTAGCCAAATGCATCGTCACCAACGGAATAAATCGGCAAACTCGAGGAGCATTTAGCAGAAATAAATGTGAAAGTCTTAAGGTCGACAAATAAAGGCGTATCGCTTGTGCTGAACTGTCCCGAGAAAGCTTGAAGATTTTACTGTGTTAAAACGGGGAGCAACTTGCAGGAGTAACTGTGACTCTCTTAAAGTTGCCAATGCTCGTCGCCCAGCCAAAAACATCGGAAAACTCGAGGAGCACCTGGCAGAAATAACTGTGAAAGTCTTAAGGTCGACGAATAATGGCGTATCGCTTCTGATGAACTGGCCAGAGAAAGCTTGAGTATGTGACTATGGTAAAACGGGGAGCAACTGGTATGAGTAACTATGACTCTCTTAAGGTAGCCAAATGCCTCGTCACCAACGGAATAAATCGGCAAACTCGAGGGGCACCTGGCAGGAGTAACTGTGAAAGTCTTAAGTTCGACAAATAATAGCGTATCACTTCTGGTGAACTGGTCAGAGAAAGCTTGAATATGTGACTATGGTAAAACGAGGAGCAATTGGTAGGAGTAACTATGACTCTCTTAAGGTAGCCAAATGCATCGTCACCAACGGAATAAATCGGCAAACTCGAGGAGGATTTAGCAGAAATAACTGTGAAAGTCTTAAGGTCGACTAATAATAGATATAACTCCTGGTGAACAGGCCAGAGAAAGCTTGAAGACGTGACTGTGATAAAACAGGGAGCAACAGGAAGGAGTAACTATGACACTCTTAAGGTAGCCAAATACTCGTCACCAGGCTAAATACATGGGCAAATTCGAGGAGCACCTGGCAGAAATAACTGTGAAAGTCTTAAGTTCGACAAATAATAGCGTATCACTTCTGGTGAACTGGTCAGAGAAAGCTTGAATATGTGACTATGGTAAAACGGGGAGCAATTGGTAGGAGTAACTACGACTCTCTTAAGGTAGCTAATGCCTCGTCACCAGACGGAATTAATCGGCAAACTCGAGGAGCACCTAGCAGAAATAACTGTGAAAGTCTTAAGGTCGACAAATAATGGCGTATCGCTTGTGCTGAACTGGCTCCAGAAAGCTTGAAGATTTTACTGTGTTAAAACGGAGAGCAACTTGCAGGAGTAACTGTGACTCTCTTATGGTTGCCAATGCTCGTCGCCCAGCAGAAAACATCGGATAACTCGAGGAGCACCTGGCAGAAATAACTGTGAAAGTCTTAAGGTCGACATATAATGGCGTATCGCTTCTGATGAACTGGCCAGAGAAAGTTTGAGTATGTGACTATGGTAAAACGGGGAGCAACTGGTATGAGTAACTATGACTCTCTTAAGGTAGCCAAATGCCTCGTCACCAACGGAATAAATCGGCAAAGTCGAGGGGCACCTGGCAGGAGTAACTGTGAAAGTCTTAAGGTCGACAAATAATGGCGTATCGCTTGTGCTGAACTGGCTCCAGAAAGCTTGAAGATTTTACTGTGTTAAAACGGAGAGCAACTTGCAGGAGTAACTGTGACTCTCTTATGGTTGCCAATGCTCGTCGCCCAGCAAAAAACATCGGATAACTCGAGGAGCACCTGGCAGAAATAACTGTGAAAGTCTTAAGGTCGACAAATAATGGCGTATCGCTTCTGATGAACTTTCCAGAGAAAGCTTGAGTATGTGACTATGGTAAAACGGGGAGCAACTGATATGAGTAACTATGACTCTCTTAAGGTAGCCAAATGCCTCGTCACCAGACGGAATTAATCGGCAAACTCGAGGAGCACCTAGCAGAAATAACTGTGAAAGTCTTAAGGTCGACAAATAATGGCGTATCGCTTGTGCTGAACTGGCTCGCGTAAGCTTGAAGATATTACTTTGTTAAAACGGAGAGCAACTTGCAGGAGTAACTGTGACTCTCTTATGGTTGCCAATGCTCGTCGCCCAGCAAAAAACATCGGATAACTCGAGGAGCACCTGGCAGAAATACCTGTGAAAGTCTTAAGGTCGACAAATAATGGCGTATCGCTTCTGATGAACTGGCCAGAGAAAGCTTAAGTATGTGACTATGGTAAAACAGGGAGCAACTGGTATTAAAAACTATGACTCTCTTAAAGTAGCCAAATGCCTCGTCACCAACGGAATAAATCGGCAAACTCGAGGGGCACCTGGCAGGAGTAACTGTGAAAGTCTTAAGGTCGACTAATAATGGATATAGCTCCTGGTGAACAGGCCAGAGAAAGCTTGAAGACGTGACTGTGATAAAACAGGGAGCAACGGGAAGGAATAACTATGACACTCTTAAGGTAGCCAAATACTCGTCACCAGAAGAAATACATGGGCAAATTCGAGGAGCACCTGGCAGAAATAACTGTGAAAGTCTTAAGTTCGACAAATAATAGCGTATCACTTCTGGTGAACTGGTCAGAGAAAGCTTGAATATGTGACTATGGTAAAACGAGGAGCAATTGGTAGGAGTAACTATGACTCTCTTAAGGTAGCCAAATGCATCGTCACCAACGGAATAAATCGGCAAACTCGAGGAGGATTTAGCAGAAATAACTGTGAAAGTCTTAAGGTCGACTTATAATGGATATAGCTCCTGGTGAACAGGCCAGAGAAAGCTTGAAGACGTGACTGTGATAAAACAGGGAGCAACGGGAAGGAATAACTATGACACTCTTAAGGTAGCCAAATACTCGTCACCAGGCGAAATACATGGGCAAATTCGAGGAGCACCTGGCAGAAATAACTGTGAAAGTCTTAAGTTCGACAAATAATAGCGTATCACTTCTGGTGAACTGGTCAGAGAAAGCTTGAATATGTGACTATGGTAAAACGGGGAGCAATTGGTAGGAGTAACTACGACTCTCTTAAGGTAGCCAAATGCCTCGTCACCAGACGGAATTAATCGGCAAACTCGAGGAGCACCTAGCAGAAATAACTGTGAAAGTCTTAAGGTCGACAAATAATGGCGTATCGCTTGTGCTGAACTGGCTCGCGTAAGCTTGAAGATATTACTGTGTTAAAACGGAGAGCAACTTGCAGGAGTAACTGTGACTCTCTTATGGTTGCCAATGCTCGTCGCCCAGCAAAAAACATCGGATAACTCGAGGAGCACCTGGCAGAAATACCTGTGAAAGTCTTAAGGTCGACAAATAATGGCGTATCGCTTCTGATGAACTGGCCAGAGAAAGCTTAAGTATGTGACTATGGTAAAACAGGGAGCAATTGGTATTAAAAACTATGACTCTCTTAAAGTAGCCAAATGCCTCGTCACCAACGGAATAAATCGGCAAACTCGAGGGGCACCTGGCAGGAGTAACTGTGAAAGTCTTAAGATCGACTAATAATGGATATAGCTCCTGGTGAACAGGCCAGAGAAAGCTTGAAGACGTGACTGTGATAAAACAGGGAGCAACGGGAAGGAATAACTATGACACTCTTAAGGTAGCCAAATACTCGTCACCAGGCGAAATACATGGGCAAATTCGAGGAGCACCTGGCAGAAATAACTGTGAAAGTCTTAAGTTCGACAAATAATAGCGTATCACTTCTGGTGAACTGGTCAGAGAAAGCTTGAATATGTGACTATGGTAAAACGAGGAGCAATTGGTAGGAGTAACTATGACTGTCTTAAGGTAGCCAAATGCATCGTCACCAACGGAATAAATCGGCAAACTCGAGGAGGATTTAGCAGAAATAACTGTGAAAGTCTTAAGGTCGACTAATAATGGATATAGCTCCTGGTGAACAGGCCAGAGAAAGCTTGAAGACGTGACTGTGATAAAACAGGGAGCAACGGGAAGGAATAACTATGACACTCTTAAGGTAGCCAAATACTCGTCACCAGGCGAAATACATGGGCAAATTCGAGGAGCACCTGGCAGAAATAACTGTGAAAGTCTTAAGTTCGACAAATAATAGCGTATCACTTCTGGTGAACTGGTCAGAGAAAGCTTGAATATGTGACTATGGTAAAACGGGGAGCAATTGGTAGGAGTAACTACGACTCTCTTAAGGTAGCCAAATGCCTCGTCACCAGACGGAATTAATCGGCAAACTCGAGGAGCACCTAGCAGAAATAACTGTGAAAGTCTTAAGGTCGACAAATAATGGCGTATCGCTTGTGCTGAACTGGCTCGCGTAAGCTTGAAGATATTACTGTGTTAAAACGGAGAGCAACTTGCAGGAGTAACTGTGACTCTCTTATGGTTGCCAATGCTCGTCGCCCAGCAAAAAACATCGGATAACTCGAGGAGCACCTGGCAGAAATACCTGTGAAAGTCTTAAGGTCGACAAATAATGGCGTATCGCTTCTGATGAACTGGCCAGAGAAAGCTTAAGTATGTGACTATGGTAAAACAGGGAGCAACTGGTATTAAAAACTATGACTCTCTTAAAGTAGCCAAATGCCTCGTCACCAACGGAATAAATCGGCAAACTCGAGGGGCACCTGGCAGGAGTAACTGTGAAAGTCTTAAGGTCGACTAATAATGGATATAGCTCCTGGTGAACAGGCCAGAGAAAGCTTGAAGACGTGACTGTGATAAAACAGGGAGCAACGGGAAGGAATAACTATGACACTCTTAAGGTAGCCAAATACTCGTCACCAGAAGAAATACATGGGCAAATTCGAGGAGCACCTGGCAGAAATAACTGTGAAAGTCTTAAGTTCGACAAATAATAGCGTATCACTTCTGGTGAACTGGTCAGAGAAAGCTTGAATATGTGACTATGGTAAAACGAGGAGCAATTGGTAGGAGTAACTATGACTCTCTTAAGGTAGCCAAATGCATCGTCACCAACGGAATAAATCGGCAAACTCGAGGAGGATTTAGCAGAAATAACTGTGAAAGTCTTAAGGTCGACTAATAATGGATATAGCTCCTGGTGAACAGGCCAGAGAAAGCTTGAAGACGTGACTGTGATAAAACAGGGAGCAACGGGAAGGAATAACTATGACACTCTTAAGGTAGCCAAATACTCGTCACCAGGCGAAATACATGGGCAAATTCGAGGAGCACCTGGCAGAAATAACTGTGAAAGTCTTAAGTTCGACAAATAATAGCGTATCACTTCTGGTGAACTGGTCAGAGAAAGCTTGAATATGTGACTATGGTAAAACGGGGAGCAATTGGTAGGAGTAACTACGACTCTCTTAAGGTAGCCAAATGCCTCGTCACCAGACGGAATTAATCGGCAAACTCGAGGAGCACCTAGCAGAAATAACTGTGAAAGTCTTAAGGTCGACAAATAATGGCGTATCGCTTGTGCTGAACTGGCTCGCGTAAGCTTGAAGATATTACTGTGTTAAAACGGAGAGCAACTTGCAGGAGTAACTGTGACTCTCTTATGGTTGCCAATGCTCGTCGCCCAGCAAAAAACATCGGATAACTCGAGGAGCACCTGGCAGAAATACCTGTGAAAGTCTTAAGGTCGACAAATAATGGCGTATCGCTTCTGATGAACTGGCCAGAGAAAGCTTAAGTATGTGACTATGGTAAAACAGGGAGCAATTGGTATTAAAAACTATGACTCTCTTAAAGTAGCCAAATGCCTCGTCACCAACGGAATAAATCGGCAAACTCGAGGGGCACCTGGCAGGAGTAACTGTGAAAGTCTTAAGATCGACTAATAATGGATATAGCTCCTGGTGAACAGGCCAGAGAAAGCTTGAAGACGTGACTGTGATAAAACAGGGAGCAACGGGAAGGAATAACTATGACACTCTTAAGGTAGCCAAATACTCGTCACCAGGCGAAATACATGGGCAAATTCGAGGAGCACCTGGCAGAAATAACTGTGAAAGTCTTAAGTTCGACAAATAATAGCGTATCACTTCTGGTGAACTGGTCAGAGAAAGCTTGAATATGTGACTATGGTAAAACGAGGAGCAATTGGTAGGAGTAACTATGACTGTCTTAAGGTAGCCAAATGCATCGTCACCAACGGAATAAATCGGCAAACTCGAGGAGGATTTAGCAGAAATAACTGTGAAAGTCTTAAGGTCGACTAATAATGGATATAGCTCCTGGTGAACAGGCCAGAGAAAGCTTGAAGACGTGACTGTGATAAAACAGGGAGCAACGGGAAGGAATAACTATGACACTCTTAAGGTAGCCAAATACTCGTCACCAGGCGAAATACATGGGCAAATTCGAGGAGCACCTGGCAGAAATAACTGTGAAAGTCTTAAGTTCGACAAATAATAGCGTATCACTTCTGGTGAACTGGTCAGAGAAAGCTTGAATATGTGACTATGGTAAAACGGGGAGCAATTGGTAGGAGTAACTACGACTCTCTTAAGGTAGCCAAATGCCTCGTCACCAGACGGAATTAATCGGCAAACTCGAGGAGCACCTAGCAGAAATAACTGTGAAAGTCTTAAGGTCGACAAATAATGGCGTATCGCTTGTGCTGAACTGGCTCGCGTAAGCTTGAAGATATTACTGTGTTAAAACGGAGAGCAACTTGCAGGAGTAACTGTGACTCTCTTATGGTTGCCAATGCTCGTCGCCCAGCAAAAAACATCGGATAACTCGAGGAGCACCTGGCAGAAATACCTGTGAAAGTCTTAAGGTCGACAAATAATGGCGTATCGCTTCTGATGAACTGGCCAGAGAAAGCTTAAGTATGTGACTATGGTAAAACAGGGAGCAACTGGTACTAAAAACTATGACTCTCTTAAAGTAGCCAAATGCCTCGTCACCAACGGAATAAATCGGCAAACTCGAGGGGCACCTGGCAGGAGTAACTGTGAAAGTGTTAAGGTCGACTAATAATGGATATAGCTCCTGGTGAACAGGCCAGAGAAAGCTTGAAGACGTGACTGTGATAAAACAGGGAGCAACGGGAAGGAATAACTATGACACTCTTAAGGTAGCCAAATACTCGTCACCAGGCGAAATACATGGGCAAATTCGAGGAGCACCTGGCAGAAATAACTGTGAAAGTCTTAAGTTCGACAAATAATAGCGTATCACTTCTGGTGAACTGGTCAGAGAAAGCTTGAATATGTGACTATGGTAAAACGAGGAGCAATTGGTAGGAGTAACTATGACTCTCTTAAGGTAGCCAAATGCATCGTCACCAACGGAATAAATCGGCAAACTCGAGGAGCATTTAGCAGAAATAACTGTGAAAGTCTTAAGGTCGACTAATAATGGATATAGCTCCTGGTGAACAGGCCAGAGAAAGCTTGAAGACGTGACTGTGATAAAACAGGGAGCAACGGGAAGGAATAACTATGACACTCTTAAGGTAGCCAAATACTCGTCACCAGGCGAAATACATGGGCAAATTCGAGGACCACCTGGCAGAAATAACTGTGAAAGTCTTAAGTTCGACAAATAATAGCGTATCACCTCTGGTGAACTGGTCAGAGAAAGCTTGAATATGTGACTATGGTAAAACGGGGAGCAATTGGTAGGAGTAACTACGACTCTCGTAAGGTAGCCAAATGCCTCGTCACCAGACGGAATTAATCGGCAAACTCGAGGAGCTCCTAGCAGAAATAACTGTGAAAGTCTTAAGGTCGACAAATAATGGCGTATCGCTTCTGATGAACTTTCCAGAGAAAGCTTGAGTATGTGACTATGGTAAAACGGGGAGCAACTGATATGAGTAACTATGACTCTCTTAAGGTAGCCAAATGCCTCGTCACCTGACGGAATTAATCGGCAAACTCGAGGAGCACCTAGCAGAAATAACTGTGAAAGTCTAAAGGCCGACAAATAATGGCGTATCGCTTGTGCTGAACTGGCTCGCGTAAGCTTGAAGATATTACTGTGTTAAAACGGAGAGCAACTTGCAGGAGTAACTGTGACTCTCTTATGGTTGCCAATGCTCGTCGCCCAGCATAAAACATCGGATTACTCGAGGAGCACCTGGCAGAAATACCTGTGAAAGTCTTAAGGTCGACAAATAATGGCGTATCGCTTCTGATGAACTGGCCAGTGAAAGCTTGAGAATGTGACTATGGTAAAACGGGGAGCAACTGGTATGAGTAACTATGACTCTCTTAAGGTAGCCAAATGCCTCGTCACCAACGGAATAAATCGGCAAACTCGAGGGGCACCTGGCAGGAGTAACTGTGAAAGTCTTAAGGTCGACTAATAATGGATATAACTCCTGGTGAACAGGCCAGAGAAAGCTTGAAGACGTGACTGTGATAAAACAGGGAGCAACAGGAAGGAATAACTATGACACTCTTAAGGTAGCCAAATACTCGTCACCAGGCGAAATACATGGGCAAATTCGAGGAGCACCTGGCAGAAATAACTGTGAAAGTCTTAAGTTCGACAAATAATAGCGTATCACTTCTGGTGAACTGGTCAGAGAAAGCTTGAATATGTGACTATGGTAAAATGAGGAGCAATTGGTAGGAGTAACTATGACTCTCTTAAGGTAGCCAAATGCATCGTCACCAACGGAATAAATCGGCAAACTCGAGGAGCATTTAGCAGAAATAACTGTGAAAGTCTTAAGGTCGACAAATAAAGGCGTATCGCTTGTGCTGAACTGTCCCGAGAAAGCTTGAAGATTTTACTGTGTTAAAACGGGGAGCAACTTGCAGGAGTAACTGTGACTCTCTTAAGGTTGCCAATGCTCGTCGCCCAGCCAAAAACATCGGAAAACTCGAGGAGCACCTGGCAGAAATAACTGTGAAAGTCTTAAGGTCGACAAATAATGGCGTATCGCTTCTGATGAACTGGCCAGAGAAAGCTTGAGTATGTGACTATGGTAAAACGGGGAGCAACTGGTATGAGTAACTATGACTCTCTTAAGGTAGCCAAATGCCTCGTCACCAACGGAATAAATCGGCAAACTCGAGGGGCACCTGGCAGGAGTAACTGTGAAAGTCTTAAGGTCGACTAATAATGGATATAACTCCTGGTGAACAGGCCAGAGAAAGCTTGAAGACGTGACTGTGATAAAACAGGGAGCAACAGGAAGGAGTAACTATGACACTCTTAAGGTAGCCAAATACTCGTCACCAGGCGAAATACATGGGCAAATTCGATTAGAACCTGGCAGAAATAACTGTGAAAGTCTTAAGTTCGACAAATAATAGCGTATCACTTCTGGTGAACTGGTCAGAGAAAGCTTGAATATGTGACTATGGTAAAACGGGGAGCAATTGGTAGGAGTAACTACGACTCTCGTAAGGTAGCCAAATGCCTCGTCACCAGACGGAATTAATCGGCAAACTCGAGGAGCACCTAGCAGAAATAACTGTGAAAGTCTTAAGGTCGACAAATAATGGCGTATCGCTTGTGCTGAACTGGCTCCAGAAAGCTTGAAGATTTTACTGTGTTAAAACGTAGAGCAACTTGCAGGAGTAACTGTGACTCTCTTATGGTTGCCAATGCTCGTCGCCCAGCAAAAAACATCGGATAACTCGAGGAGCACCTGGCAGAAATACCTGTGAAAGTCTTAAGGTCGACAAATAATGGCGTATCGCTTCTGATTAACTGGCCAGAGAAAGCTTAAGTATGTGACTATGGTAAAACAGGGAGCAACTGGTATTAAAAACTATGACTCTCTTAAAGTAGCCAAATGCCTCGTCACCAACGGAATAAATCGGCAAACTCGAGGGGCACCTGGCAGGAGTAACTGTGAAAGTCTTAAGGTCGACTAATAATGGATATAGCTCCTGGTGAACAGGCCAGAGAAAGCTTGAAGACGTGACTGTGATAAAACAGGGAGCAACGGGAAGGAATAACTATGACACTCTTAAGGTAGCCAAATACTCGTCACCAGGCGAAATACATGGGCAAATTCGAGGAGCACCTGGCAGAAATAACTGTGAAAGTCTTAAGTTCGACAAATAATAGCGTATCACTTCTGGTGAACTGGTCAGAGAAAGCTTGAATATGTGACTATGGTAAAACGAGGAGCAATTGGTAGGAGTAACTATGACTCTCTTAAGGTAGCCAAATGCATCGTCACCAACGGAATAAATCGGCAAACTCGAGGAGCATTTAGCAGAAATAACTGTGAAAGTCTTAAGGTCGACAAATAAAGGCGTATCGCTTGTGCTGAACTGTCCCGAGAAAGCTTGAAGATTTTACTGTGT
Source organism: Schistocerca americana (assembly GCF_021461395.2). Taxonomy (NCBI): domain Eukaryota; kingdom Metazoa; phylum Arthropoda; class Insecta; order Orthoptera; family Acrididae; genus Schistocerca; species Schistocerca americana. The sequence goes on along the minus strand of NC_060129.1, from coordinate 11,826,760 downwards.
TAAAACGGGGAGCAACTCGCAGGAGTAACTGTGACTCTCTTAAGGTTGCCAATGCTCGTCGCCCAGCCAAAAACATCGGAAAACTCGAGGAGCACCTGGCAGAAATAACTGTGAAAGTCTTAAGGTCGACAAATAATGGCGTATCGCTTCTGATGAACTGGCTCCAGAAAGCTTGAAGATTTTACTGTGTTAAAACGTAGAGCAACTTGCAGGAGTAACTGTGACTCTCTTATGGTTGCCAATGCTCGTCGCCCAGCAAAAAACATCGGATAACTCGAGGAGCACCTGGCAGAAATACCTGTGAAAGTCTTAAGGTCGACAAATAATGGCGTATCGCTTCTGATTAACTGGCCAGAGAAAGCTTAAGTATGTGACTATGGTAAAACAGGGAGCAACTGGTATTAAAAACTATGACTCTCTTAAAGTAGCCAAATGCCTCGTCACCAACGGAATAAATCGGCAAACTCGAGGGGCACCTGGCAGGAGTAACTGTGAAAGTCTTAAGGTCGACTAATAATGGCTATAGCTCCTGGTGAACAGGCCAGAGGAAGCTTGATGACGTGACTGTGATAAAACAGGGAGCAACGGGAAGGAATAACTATGACACTCTTAAGGTAGCCAAATACTCGTCACCAGGCGAAATACATGGGCAAATTCGAGGAGCACCTGGCAGAAATAACTGTGAAAGTCTTAAGTTCGACAAATAATAGCGTATCAGTTCTGGTGAACTGGTCAGAGAAAGCTTGAATATGTGACTATGGTAAAACGAGGAGCAATTGGTAGGAGTAACTATGACTCTCTTAAGGTAGCCAAATGCATCGTCACCAACGGAATAAATCGGCAAACTCGAGGAGCATTTAGCAGAAATAACTGTGAAAGTCTTAAGGTCGACAAATAAAGGCGTATCGCTTGTGCTGAACTGTCCCGAGAAAGCTTGAAGATTTTACTGTGTTAAAACGGGGAGCAACTTGCAGGAGTAACTGTGACTCTCTTAAGGTTGCCAATGCTCGTCGCCCAGCCAAAAACATCGGGAAACTCGAGGAGCACCTGGCAGAAATAACTGTGAAAGTCTTAAGGTCGACAAATAATGGCGTATCGCTTCTGATGAACTTTCCAGAGAAAGCTTGAGTATGTGACTATGGTAAAACGGGGAGCAACTGATATGAGTAACTATGACTCTCTTAAGGTAGCCAAATGCCTCGTCACCTGACGGAATTAATCGGCAAACTCGAGGAGCACCTAGCAGAAATAACTGTGAAAGTCTTAAGGTCGACAAATAATGGCGTATCGCTTGTGCTGAACTGGCTCGCGTAAGCTTGAAGATATTACTGTGTTAAAACGGAGAGCAACTTGCAGGAGTAACTGTGACTCTCTTATGGTTGCCAATGCTCGTCGCCCAGCAAAAAACATCGGATTACTCGAGGAGCACCTGGCAGAAATACCTGTGAAAGTCTTAAGGTCGACAAATAATGGCGTATCGCTTCTGATGAACTGGCCAGAGAAAGCTTGAGTATGTGACTATGGTAAAACGGGGAGCAACTGGTATGAGTAACTATGACTCTCTTAAGGTAGCCAAATGCCTCGTCACCAACGGAATAAATCGGCAAACTCGAGGGGCACCTGGCAGCAGTAACTGTGAAAGTCTTAAGGTCGACTAATAATGGATATAACTCCTGGTGAACAGGCCAGAGAAAGCTTGAAGACGTGACTGTGATAAAACAGGGAGCAACAGGAAGGAATAACTATGACACTCTTAAGGTAGCCAAATACTCGTCACCAGGCGAAATACATGGGAAAATTCGAGGAGCACCTGGCAGAAATAACTGTGAAAGTCTTAAGTTCGACAAATAATAGCGTATCAGTTCTGGTGAACTGGTCAGAGAAAGCTTGAATATGTGACTATGGTAAAACGAGGAGCAATTGGTAGGAGTAACTATGACTCTCTTAAGGTAGCCAAATGCATCGTCACCAACGGAATAAATCGGCAAACTCGAGGAGCATTTAGCAGAAATAACTGTGAAAGTCTTAAGGTCGACAAATAATGGCGTATCGCTTCTGATTAACTGGCCAGAGAAAGCTTAAGTATGTGACTATGGTAAAACAGGGAGCAATTGGTAGGAGTAACTACGACTCTCTTAAGGTAGCCAAATGCCTCGTCACCAGACGGAATTAATCGGCAAACTCGAGGAGCACCTAGCAGAAATAACTGTGAAAGTCTTAAGGTCGACAAATAATGGCGTATCGCTTGTGCTGAACTGGCTCGCGTAAGCTTGAAGATATTACTGTGTTAAAACGGAGAGCAACTTGCAGGAGTAACTGTGACTCTCTTATGGTTGCCAATGCTCGTCGCCCAGCAAAAAACATCGGATAACTCGAGGAGCACCTGGCAGAAATACCTGTGAAAGTCTTAAGGTCGACAAATAATGGCGTATCGCTTCTGATGAACTGGCCAGAGAAAGCTTAAGTATGTGACTATGGTAAAACAGGGAGCAACTGGTACTAAAAACTATGACTCTCTTAAAGTAGCCAAATGCCTCGTCACCAACGGAATAAATCGGCAAACTCGAGGGGCACCTGGCAGGAGTAACTGTGAAAGTGTTAAGGTCGACTAATAATGGATATAGCTCCTGGTGAACAGGCCAGAGAAAGCTTGAAGACGTGACTGTGATAAAACAGGGAGCAACGGGAAGGAATAACTATGACACTCTTAAGGTAGCCAAATACTCGTCACCAGGCGAAATACATGGGCAAATTCGAGGAGCACCTGGCAGAAATAACTGTGAAAGTCTTAAGTTCGACAAATAATAGCGTATCACTTCTGGTGAACTGGTCAGAGAAAGCTTGAATATGTGACTATGGTAAAACGAGGAGCAATTGGTAGGAGTAACTATGACTCTCTTAAGGTAGCCAAATGCATCGTCACCAACGGAATAAATCGGCAAACTCGAGGAGCATTTAGCAGAAATAACTGTGAAAGTCTTAAGGTCGACTAATAATGGATATAGCTCCTGGTGAACAGGCCAGAGAAAGCTTGAAGACGTGACTGTGATAAAACAGGGAGCAACGGGAAGGAATAACTATGACACTCTTAAGGTAGCCAAATACTCGTCACCAGGCGAAATACATGGGCAAATTCGAGGACCACCTGGCAGAAATAACTGTGAAAGTCTTAAGTTCGACAAATAATAGCGTATCACCTCTGGTGAACTGGTCAGAGAAAGCTTGAATATGTGACTATGGTAAAACGGGGAGCAATTGGTAGGAGTAACTACGACTCTCGTAAGGTAGCCAAATGCCTCGTCACCAGACGGAATTAATCGGCAAACTCGAGGAGCTCCTAGCAGAAATAACTGTGAAAGTCTTAAGGTCGACAAATAATGGCGTATCGCTTCTGATGAACTTTCCAGAGAAAGCTTGAGTATGTGACTATGGTAAAACGGGGAGCAACTGATATGAGTAACTATGACTCTCTTAAGGTAGCCAAATGCCTCGTCACCTGACGGAATTAATCGGCAAACTCGAGGAGCACCTAGCAGAAATAACTGTGAAAGTCTAAAGGTCGACAAATAATGGCGTATCGCTTGTGCTGAACTGGCTCGCGTAAGCTTGAAGATATTACTGTGTTAAAACGGAGAGCAACTTGCAGGAGTAACTGTGACTCTCTTATGGTTGCCAATGCTCGTCGCCCAGCATAAAACATCGGATTACTCGAGGAGCACCTGGCAGAAATACCTGTGAAAGTCTTAAGGTCGACAAATAATGGCGTATCGCTTCTGATGAACTGGCCAGTGAAAGCTTGAGAATGTGACTATGGTAAAACGGGGAGCAACTGGTATGAGTAACTATGACTCTCTTAAGGTAGCCAAATGCCTCGTCACCAACGGAATAAATCGGCAAACTCGAGGGGCACCTGGCAGGAGTAACTGTGAAAGTCTTAAGGTCGACTAATAATGGATATAACTCCTGGTGAACAGGCCAGAGAAAGCTTGAAGACGTGACTGTGATAAAACAGGGAGCAACAGGAAGGAATAACTATGACACTCTTAAGGTAGCCAAATACTCGTCACCAGGCGAAATACATGGGCAAATTCGAGGAGCACCTGGCAGAAATAACTGTGAAAGTCTTAAGTTCGACAAATAATAGCGTATCACTTCTGGTGAACTGGTCAGAGAAAGCTTGAATATGTGACTATGGTAAAATGAGGAGCAATTGGTAGGAGTAACTATGACTCTCTTAAGGTAGCCAAATGCATCGTCACCAACGGAATAAATCGGCAAACTCGAGGAGCATTTAGCAGAAATAACTGTGAAAGTCTTAAGGTCGACAAATAAAGGCGTATCGCTTGTGCTGAACTGTCCCGAGAAAGCTTGAAGATTTTACTGTGTTAAAACGGGGAGCAACTTGCAGGAGTAACTGTGACTCTCTTAAGGTTGCCAATGCTCGTCGCCCAGCCAAAAACATCGGAAAACTCGAGGAGCACCTGGCAGAAATAACTGTGAAAGTCTTAAGGTCGACAAATAATGGCGTATCGCTTCTGATGAACTGGCCAGAGAAAGCTTGAGTATGTGACTATGGTAAAACGGGGAGCAACTGGTATGGGTAACTATGACTCTCTTAAGGTAGCCAAATGCCTCGTCACCAACGGAATAAATCGGCAAACTCGAGGGGCACCTGGCAGGAGTAACTGTGAAAGTCTTAAGGTCGACTAATAATGGATATAACTCCTGGTGAACAGGCCAGAGAAAGCTTGAAGACGTGACTGTGATAAAACAGGGAGCAACAGGAAGGAGTAACTATGACACTCTTAAGGTAGCCAAATACTCGTCACCAGGCGAAATACATGGGCAAATTCGATTAGAACCTGGCAGAAATAACTGTGAAAGTCTTAAGTTCGACAAATAATAGCGTATCACTTCTGGTGAACTGGTCAGAGAAAGCTTGAATATGTGACTATGGTAAAACGGGGAGCAATTGGTAGGAGTAACTACGACTCTCGTAAGGTAGCCAAATGCCTCGTCACCAGACGGAATTAATCGGCAAACTCGAGGAGCACCTAGCAGAAATAACTGTGAAAGTCTTAAGGTCGACAAATAATGGCGTATCGCTTGTGCTGAACTGGCTCCAGAAAGCTTGAAGATTTTACTGTGTTAAAACGTAGAGCAACTTGCAGGAGTAACTGTGACTCTCTTATGGTTGCCAATGCTCGTCGCCCAGCAAAAAACATCGGATAACTCGAGGAGCACCTGGCAGAAATACCTGTGAAAGTCTTAAGGTCGACAAATAATGGCGTATCGCTTCTGATTAACTGGCCAGAGAAAGCTTAAGTATGTGACTATGGTAAAACAGGGAGCAACTGGTATTAAAAACTATGACTCTCTTAAAGTAGCCAAATGCCTCGTCACCAACGGAATAAATCGGCAAACTCGAGGGGCACCTGGCAGGAGTAACTGTGAAAGTCTTAAGGTCGACTAATAATGGATATAGCTCCTGGTGAACAGGCCAGAGAAAGCTTGAAGACGTGACTGTGATAAAACAGGGAGCAACGGGAAGGAATAACTATGACACTCTTAAGGTAGCCAAATACTCGTCACCAGGCGAAATACATGGGCAAATTCGAGGAGCACCTGGCAGAAATAACTGTGAAAGTCTTAAGTTCGACAAATAATAGCGTATCACTTCTGGTGAACTGGTCAGAGAAAGCTTGAATATGTGACTATGGTAAAACGAGGAGCAATTGGTAGGAGTAACTATGACTCTCTTAAGGTAGCCAAATGCATCGTCACCAACGGAATAAATCGGCAAACTCGAGGAGCATTTAGCAGAAATAACTGTGAAAGTCTTAAGGTCGACAAATAAAGGCGTATCGCTTGTGCTGAACTGTCCCGAGAAAGCTTGAAGATTTTACTGTGTTAAAACGGGGAGCAACTCGCAGGAGTAACTGTGACTCTCTTAAGGTTGCCAATGCTCGTCGCCCAGCCAAAAACATCGGAAAACTCGAGGAGCACCTGGCAGAAATAACTGTGAAAGTCTTAAGGTCGACAAATAATGGCGTATCGCTTCTGATGAACTGGCTCCAGAAAGCTTGAAGATTTTACTGTGTTAAAACGTAGAGCAACTTGCAGGAGTAACTGTGACTCTCTTATGGTTGCCAATGCTCGTCGCCCAGCAAAAAACATCGGATAACTCGAGGAGCACCTGGCAGAAATACCTGTGAAAGTCTTAAGGTCGACAAATAATGGCGTATCGCTTCTGATTAACTGGCCAGAGAAAGCTTAAGTATGTGACTATGGTAAAACAGGGAGCAACTGGTATTAAAAACTATGACTCTCTTAAAGTAGCCAAATGCCTCGTCACCAACGGAATAAATCGGCAAACTCGAGGGGCACCTGGCAGGAGTAACTGTGAAAGTCTTAAGGTCGACTAATAATGGCTATAGCTCCTGGTGAACAGGCCAGAGGAAGCTTGATGACGTGACTGTGATAAAACAGGGAGCAACGGGAAGGAATAACTATGACACTCTTAAGGTAGCCAAATACTCGTCACCAGGCGAAATACATGGGCAAATTCGAGGAGCACCTGGCAGAAATAACTGTGAAAGTCTTAAGTTCGACAAATAATAGCGTATCAGTTCTGGTGAACTGGTCAGAGAAAGCTTGAATATGTGACTATGGTAAAACGAGGAGCAATTGGTAGGAGTAACTATGACTCTCTTAAGGTAGCCAAATGCATCGTCACCAACGGAATAAATCGGCAAACTCGAGGAGCATTTAGCAGAAATAACTGTGAAAGTCTTAAGGTCGACAAATAAAGGCGTATCGCTTGTGCTGAACTGTCCCGAGAAAGCTTGAAGATTTTACTGTGTTAAAACGGGGAGCAACTTGCAGGAGTAACTGTGACTCTCTTAAGGTTGCCAATGCTCGTCGCCCAGCCAAAAACATCGGGAAACTCGAGGAGCACCTGGCAGAAATAACTGTGAAAGTCTTAAGGTCGACAAATAATGGCGTATCGCTTCTGATGAACTTTCCAGAGAAAGCTTGAGTATGTGACTATGGTAAAACGGGGAGCAACTGATATGAGTAACTATGACTCTCTTAAGGTAGCCAAATGCCTCGTCACCTGACGGAATTAATCGGCAAACTCGAGGAGCACCTAGCAGAAATAACTGTGAAAGTCTTAAGGTCGACAAATAATGGCGTATCGCTTGTGCTGAACTGGCTCGCGTAAGCTTGAAGATATTACTGTGTTAAAACGGAGAGCAACTTGCAGGAGTAACTGTGACTCTCTTATGGTTGCCAATGCTCGTCGCCCAGCAAAAAACATCGGATTACTCGAGGAGCACCTGGCAGAAATACCTGTGAAAGTCTTAAGGTCGACAAATAATGGCGTATCGCTTCTGATGAACTGGCCAGAGAAAGCTTGAGTATGTGACTATGGTAAAACGGGGAGCAACTGGTATGAGTAACTATGACTCTCTTAAGGTAGCCAAATGCCTCGTCACCAACGGAATAAATCGGCAAACTCGAGGGGCACCTGGCAGCAGTAACTGTGAAAGTCTTAAGGTCGACTAATAATGGATATAACTCCTGGTGAACAGGCCAGAGAAAGCTTGAAGACGTGACTGTGATAAAACAGGGAGCAACAGGAAGGAATAACTATGACACTCTTAAGGTAGCCAAATACTCGTCACCAGGCGAAATACATGGGAAAATTCGAGGAGCACCTGGCAGAAATAACTGTGAAAGTCTTAAGTTCGACAAATAATAGCGTATCAGTTCTGGTGAACTGGTCAGAGAAAGCTTGAATATGTGACTATGGTAAAACGAGGAGCAATTGGTAGGAGTAACTATGACTCTCTTAAGGTAGCCAAATGCATCGTCACCAACGGAATAAATCGGCAAACTCGAGGAGCATTTAGCAGAAATAACTGTGAAAGTCTTAAGGTCGACAAATAAAGGCGTATCGCTTGTGCTGAACTGTCCCGAGAAAGCTTGAAGATTTTACTGTGTTAAAACGGGGAGCAACTTGCAGGAGTAACTGTGACTCTCTTAAGGTTGCCAATGCTCGTCGCCCAGCCAAAAACATCGGGAAACTCGAGGAGCACCTGGCAGAAATAACTGTGAAAGTCTTAAGGTCGACAAATAATGGCGTATCGCTTCTGATGAACTGGCCAGAGAAAGCTTGAGTATGTGACTATGGTAAAACGGGGAGCAACTGGTATGAGTAACTATGACTCTCTTAAGGTAGCCAAATGCCTCGTCACCAACGGAATAAATCGGCAAACTCGAGGGGCACCTGGCAGGAGTAACTGTGAAAGTCTTAAGGTCGACAAATAATGGCGTATCGCTTGTGCTGAACTGGCTCCACAAAGCTTGAAGATTTTACTGTGTTAAAACGTAGAGCAACTTGCAGGAGTAACTGTGACTCTCTTATGGTTGCCAATGCTCGTCGCCCAGCAAAAAACATCGGATAACTCGAGGAGCACCTGGCAGAAATACCTGTGAAAGTCTTAAGGTCGACAAATAATGGCGTATCGCTTCTGATTAACTGGCCAGAGAAAGCTTAAGTATGTGACTATGGTAAAACAGGGAGCAACTGGTATTAAAAACTATGACTCTCTTAAAGTAGCCAAATGCCTCGTCACCAACGGAATAAATCGGCAAACTCGAGGGGCACCTGGCAGGAGTAACTGTGAAAGTCTTAAGGTCGACTAATAATGGATATAGCTCCTGGTGAACAGGCCAGAGAAAGCTTGAAGACGTGACTGTGATAAAACAGGGAGCAACGGGAAGGAATAACTATGACACTCTTAAGGTAGCCAAATACTCGTCACCAGGCGAAATACATGGGCAAATTCGAGGAGCACCTGGCAGAAATAACTGTGAAAGTCTTAAGTTCGACAAATAATAGCGTATCACTTCTGGTGAACTGGTCAGAGAAAGCTTGAATATGTGACTATGGTAAAACGAGGAGCAATTGGTAGGAGTAACTATGACTCTCTTAAGGTAGCCAAATGCATCGTCACCAACGGAATAAATCGGCAAACTCGAGGAGCATTTAGCAGAAATAACTGTGAAAGTCTTAAGGTCGACAAATAAAGGCGTATCGCTTGTGCTGAACTGTCCCGAGAAAGCTTGAAGATTTTACTGTGTTAAAACGGGGAGCAACTTGCAGGAGTAACTGTGACTCTCTTAAGGTTGCCAATGCTCGTCGCCCAGCCAAAAACATCGGAAAACTCGAGGAGCACCTGGCAGAAATAACTGTGAAAGTCTTAAGGTCGACAAATAATGGCGTATCGCTTCTGATGAACTGGCCAGAGAAAGCTTGAGTATGTGACTATGGTAAAACGGGGAGCAACTGGTATGAGTAACTATGACTCTCTTAAGGTAGCCAAATGCCTCGTCACCAACGGAATAAATCGGCAAACTCGAGGGGCACCTGGCAGGAGTAACTGTGAAAGTCTTAAGGTCGACTAATAATGGATATAACTCCTGGTGAACAGGCCAGAGAAAGCTTGAAGACGTGACTGTGATAAAACAGGGAGCAACAGGAAGGAGTAACTATGACACTCTTAAGGTAGCCAAATACTCGTCACCAGGCGAAATACATGGGCAAATTCGAGGAGAACCTGGCAGAAATAACTGTGAAAGTCTTAAGTTCGACAAATAATAGCGTATCACTTCTGGTGAAATGGTCAGAGAAAGCTTGAATATGTGACTATGGTAAAACGGGGAGCAATTGGTAGGAGTAACTACGACTCTCGTAAGGTAGCCAAATGCCTCGTCACCAGACGGAATTAATCGGCAAACTCGAGGAGCACCTAGCAGAAATAACTGTGAAAGTCTTAAGGTCGACAAATAATGGCGTATCGCTTGTGCTGAACTGGCTCCACAAAGCTTGAAGATTTTACTGTGTTAAAACGTAGAGCAACTTGCAGGAGTAACTGTGACTCTCTTATGGTTGCCAATGCTCGTCGCCCAGCAAAAAACATCGGATAACTCGAGGAGCACCTGGCAGAAATACCTGTGAAAGTCTTAAGGTCGACAAATAATGGCGTATCGCTTCTGATTAACTGGCCAGAGAAAGCTTAAGTATGTGACTATGGTAAAACAGGGAGCAACTGGTATTAAAAACTATGACTCTCTTAAAGTAGCCAAATGCCTCGTCACCAACGGAATAAATCGGCAAACTCGAGGGGCACCTGGCAGGAGTAACTGTGAAAGTCTTAAGGTCGACTAATAATGGATATAACTCCTGGTGAACAGGCCAGAGAAAGCTTGAAGACGTGACTGTGATAAAACAGGGAGCAACAGGAAGGAGTAACTATGACACTCTTAAGGTAGCCAAATACTCGTCACCAGGCGAAATACATGGGCAAATTCGAGGAGAACCTGGCAGAAATAACTGTGAAAGTCTTAAGTTCGACAAATAATAGCGTATCACTTCTGGTGAACTGGTCAGAGAAAGCTTGAATATGTGACTATGGTAAAACGGGGAGCAATTGGTAGGAGTAACTACGACTCTCGTAAGGTAGCCAAATGCCTCGTCACCAGACGGAATTAATCGGCAAACTCGAGGAGCACCTAGCAGAAATAACTGTGAAAGTCTTAAGGTCGACAAATAATGGCGTATCGCTTGTGCTGAACTGGCTCCACAAAGCTTGAAGATTTTACTGTGTTAAAACGTAGAGCAACTTGCAGGAGTAACTGTGACTCTCTTATGGTTGCCAATGCTCGTCGCCCAGCAAAAAACATCGGATAACTCGAGGAGCACCTGGCAGAAATACCTGTGAAAGTCTTAAGGTCGACAAATAATGGGGTATCGCTTCTGATTAACTGGCCAGAGAAAGCTTAAGTATGTGACTATGGTAAAACAGGGAGCAACTGGTATTAAAAACTATGACTCTCTTAAAGTAGCCAAATGCCTCGTCACCAACGGAATAAATCGGCAAACTCGAGGGGCACCTGGCAGGAGTAACTGTGAAAGTCTTAAGGTCGACTAATAATGGATATAACTCCTGGTGAACAGGCCAGAGAAAGCTTGAAGACGTGACTGTGATAAAACAGGGAGCAACAGGAAGGAGTAACTATGACACTCTTAAGGTAGCCAAATACTCGTCACCAGGCGAAATACATGGGCAAATTCGAGGAGAACCTGGCAGAAATAACTGTGAAAGTCTTAAGTTCGACAAATAATAGCGTATCACTTCTGGTGAACTGGTCAGAGAAAGCTTGAATATGTGACTATGGTAAAACGGGGAGCAATTGGTAGGAGTAACTACGACTCTCGTAAGGTAGCCAAATGCCTCGTCACCAGACGGAATTAATCGGCAAACTCGAGGAGCACCTAGCAGAAATAACTGTGAAAGTCTTAAGGTCGACAAATAATGGCGTATCGCTTGTGCTGAACTGGCTCCACAAAGCTTGAAGATTTTACTGTGTTAAAACGTAGAGCAACTTGCAGGAGTAACTGTGACTCTCTTATGGTTGCCAATGCTCGTCGCCCAGCAAAAAACATCGGATAACTCGAGGAGCACCTGGCAGAAATACCTGTGAAAGTCTTAAGGTCGACAAATAATGGCGTATCGCTTCTGATTAACTGGCCAGAGAAAGCTTAAGTATGTGACTATGGTAAAACAGGGAGCAACTGGTATTAAAAACTATGACTCTCTTAAAGTAGCCAAATGCCTCGTCACCAACGGAATAAATCGGCAAACTCGAGGGGCACCTGGCAGGAGTAACTGTGAAAGTCTTAAGGTCGACTAATAATGGATATAACTCCTGGTGAACAGGCCAGAGAAAGCTTGAAGACGTGACTGTGATAAAACAGGGAGCAACAGGAAGGAGTAACTATGACACTCTTAAGGTAGCCAAATACTCGTCACCAGGCGAAATACATGGGCAAATTCGAGGAGAACCTGGCAGAAATAACTGTGAAAGTCTTAAGTTCGACAAATAATAGCGTATCACTTCTGGTGAACTGGTCAGAGAAAGCTTGAATATGTGACTATGGTAAAACGGGGAGCAATTGGTAGGAGTAACTACGACTCTCGTAAGGTAGCCAAATGCCTCGTCACCAGACGGAATTAATCGGCAAACTCGAGGAGCACCTAGCAGAAATAACTGTGAAAGTCTTAAGGTCGACAAATAATGGCGTATCGCTTGTGCTGAACTGGCTCCACAAAGCTTGAAGATTTTACTGTGTTAAAACGTAGAGCAACTTGCAGGAGTAACTGTGACTCTCTTATGGTTGCCAATGCTGGTCGCCCAGCAAAAAACATCGGATAACTCGAGGAGCACCTGGCAGAAATACCTGTGAAAGTCTTAAGGTCGACAAATAATGGCGTATCGCTTCTGATTAACTGGCCAGAGAAAGCTTAAGTATGTGACTATGGTAAAACAGGGAGCAACTGGTATTAAAAACTATGACTCTCTTAAAGTAGCCAAATGCCTCGTCACCAACGGAATAAATCGGCAAACTCGAGGGGCACCTGGCAGGAGTAACTGTGAAAGTCTTAAGGTCGACTAATAATGGATATAGCTCCTGGTGAACAGGCCAGAGAAAGCTTGAAGACGTGACTGTGATAAAACAGGGAGCAACGGGAAGGAATAACTATGACACTCTTAAGGTAGCCAAATACTCGTCACCAGGCGAAATACATGGGCAAATTCGAGGAGCACCTGGCAGAAATAACTGTGAAAGTCTTAAGTTCGACAAATAATAGCGTATCACTTCTGGTGAACTGGTCAGAGAAAGCTTGAATATGTGACTATGGTAAAACGAGGAGCAATTGGTAGGAGTAACTATGACTCTCTTAAGGTAGCCAAATGCATCGTCACCAACGGAATAAATCGGCAAACTCGAGGAGCATTTAGCAGAAATAACTGTGAAAGTCTTAAGGTCGACAAATAAAGGCGTATCGCTTGTGCTGAACTGTCCCGAGAAAGCTTGAAGATTTTACTGTGTTAAAACGGGGAGCAACTTGCAGGAGTAACTGTGACTCTCTTAAGGTTGCCAATGCTCGTCGCCCAGCCAAAAACATCGGAAAACTCGAGGAGCACCTGGCAGAAATAACTGTGAAAGTCTTAAGGTCGACAAATAATGGCGTATCGCTTCTGATTAACTGGCCAGAGAAAGCTTAAGTATGTGACTATGGTAAAACAGGGAGCAACTGGTATTAAAAACTATGACTCTCTTAAAGTAGCCAAATGCCTCGTCACCAACGGAATAAATCGGCAAACTCGAGGGGCACCTTTCAGGAGTAACTGTGAAAGTCTTAAGGTCGACTAATAATGGATATAGCTCCTGGTGAACAGGCCAGAGAAAGCTTGAAGACGTGACTGTGATAAAACAGGGAGCAACGGGAAGGAATAACTATGACACTCTTAAGGTAGCCAAATACTCGTCACCAGGCGAAATACATGGGCAAATTCGAGGAGCACCTGGCAGAAATAACTGTGAAAGTCTTAAGTTCGACAAATAATAGCGTATCACTTCTGGTGAACTGGTCAGAGAAAGCTTGAATGTGTGACTATGGTAAAACGAGGAGCAATTGGTAGGAGTAACTATGACTCTCTTAAGGTAGCCAAATGCATCGTCACCAACGGAATAAATCGGCAAACTCGAGGAGCATTTAGCAGAAATAACTGTGAAAGTCTTAAGGTCGACAAATAAAGGCGTATCGCTTGTGCTGAACTGTCCCGAGAAAGCTTGAAGATTTTACTGTGTTAAAACGGGGAGCAACTTGCAGGAGTAACTGTGACTCTCTTAAGGTTGCCAATGCTCGTCGCCCAGCCAAAAACATCGGAAAACTCGAGGAGCACCTGGCAGAAATAACTGTGAAAGTCTTAAGGTCGACAAATAATGGCGTATCGCTTCTGATGAACTGGCCAGAGAAAGCTTGAGTATGTGACTATGGTAAAACGGGGAGCAACTGGTATGAGTAACTATGACTCTCTTAAGGTAGCCAAATGCCTCGTCACCAACGGAATAAATCTGCAAACTCGAGGGGCACCTGGCAGGAGTAACTGTGAAAGTCTTAAGGTCGACTAATAATGGATATAACTCCTGGTGAACAGGCCAGAGAAAGCTTGAAGACGTGACTGTGATAAAACAGGGAGCAACAGGAAGGAGTAACTATGACACTCTTAAGGTAGCCAAATACTCGTCACCAGGCGAAATACATGGGCAAATTCGAGGAGAACCTGGCAGAAATAACTGTGAAAGTCTTAAGTTCGACAAATAATAGCGTATCACTTCTGGTGAACTGGTCAGAGAAAGCTTGAATATGTGACTATGGTAAAACGGGGAGCAATTGGTAGGAGTAACTACGACTCTCGTAAGGTAGCCAAATGCCTCGTCACCAGACGGAATTAATCGGCAAACTCGAGGAGCACCTAGCAGAAATAACTGTGAAAGTCTTAAGGTCGACAAATAATGGCGTATCGCTTGTGCTGAACTGGCTCCACAAAGCTTGAAGATTTTACTGTGTTAAAACGGAGAGCAACTTGCAGGAGTAACTGTGACTCTCTTATGGTTGCCAATGCTCGTCGCCCAGCAAAAAACATCGGATAACTCGAGGAGCACCTGGCAGAAATAACTGTGAAAGTCTTAAGGTCGGCAAATAATGGCGTATCGCTTCTGATTAACTGGCCAGAGAAAGCTTAAGTATGTGACTATGGTAAAACAGGGAGCAACTGGTATTAAAAACTACGACTCTCTTAAAGTAGCCAAATGCCTCGTCACCAACGGAATAAATCGGCAAACTCGAGGGGCACCTGGCAGGAGTAACTGTGAAAGTCTTAAGGTCGACTAATAATGGATATAGCTCCTGGTGAACAGGCCAGAGAAAGCTTGAAGACGTGACTGTGATAAAACAGGGAGCAACGGGAAGGAATAACTATGACACTCTTAAGGTAGCCAAATACTCGTCACCAGGCGAAATACATGGGCAAATTCGAGGAGCACCTGGCAGAAATAACTGTGAAATTCTTAAGTTCGACAAATAATAGCGTATCACTTCTGGTGAACTGGTCAGAGAAAGCTTGAATATGTGACTATGGTAAAACGAGGAGCAATTGGTAGGAGTAACTATGACTCTCTTAAGGTAGCCAAATGCATTGTCACCAACGGAATAAATCGGCAAACTCGAGGAGCATTTAGCAGAAATAACTGTGAAAGTCTTAAGGTCGACAAATAAAGGCGTATCGCTTGTGCTGAACTGTCCCGAGAAAGCTTGAAGATTTTACTGTGTTAAAACGGGGAGCAACTTGCAGGAGTAACTGTGACTCTCTTAAGGTTGCCAATGCTCGTCGCCCAGCCAAAAACATCGGAAAAGTCGAGGAGCACCTGGCAGAAATAACTGTGAAAGTCTTAAGGTCGACAAATAATGGCGTATCGCTTCTGATGAACTGGCCAGAGAAAGCTTGAGTATGTGACTATGGTAAAACGGGGAGCAACTGGTATGAGTAACTATGACTCTCTTAAGGTAGCCAAATGCCTCGTCACCAACGGAATAAATCGGCAAACTCGAGGGGCACCTGGCAGGAGTAACTGTGAAAGTCTTAAGGTCGACTAATAATGGATATAACTCCTGGTGAACAGGCCAGAGAAAGCTTGAAGACGTGACTGTGATAAAACAGGGAGCAACAGGAAGGAGTAACTATGACACTCTTAAGGTAGCCAAATACTCGTCACCAGGCGAAATACATGGGCAAATTCGAGGAGAACCTGGCAGAAATAACTGTGAAAGTCTCTAGTTCGACAAATAATAGCGTATCACTTCTGGTGAACTGGTCAGAGAAAGCTTGAATATGTGACTATGGTAAAACGGGGAGCAATTGGTAGGAGTAACTACGACTCTCGTAAGGTAGCCAAATGCCTCGTCACCAGACGGAATTAATCGGCAAACTCGAGGAGCACCTAGCAGAAATAACTGTGAAAGTCTTAAGGTCGACAAATAATGGCGTATCGCTTCTGATGAACTGGCCAGAGAAAGCTTGAGTATGTGACTATGGTAAAACGGGGAGCAACTGGTATGAGTAACTATGACTCTCTTAAGGTAGCCAAATGCCTCGTCACCAACGGAATAAATCGGCAAACTCGAGGGGCACCTGGCAGGAGTAACTGTGAAAGTCTTAAGGTCGACTAATAATGGATATAACTCCTGGTGAACAGGCCAGAGAAAGCTTGAAGACGTGACTGTGATAAAACAGGGAGCAACAGGAAGGAGTAACTATGACACTCTTAAGGTAGCCAAATACTCGTCACCAGGCGAAATACATGGGCAAATTCGAGGAGCACCTGGCAGAAATAACTGTGAAAGTCTTAAGTTCGACAAATAATAGCGTATCACTTCTGGTGAACTGGTCAGAGAAAGCTTGAATATGTGACTATGGTAAAACGGGGAGCAATTGGTAGGAGTAACTACGACTCTCTTAAGGTAGCCAAATGCCTCGTCACCAGACGGAATTAATCGGCAAACTCGAGGAGCACCTAGCAGAAATAACTGTGAAAGTCTTAAGGTCGACAAATAATGGCGTATCGCTTGTGCTGAACTGGCTCGCGTAAGCTTGAAGATATTACTGTGTTAAAACGGAGAGCAACTTGCAGGAGTAACTGTGACTCTCTTATGGTTGCCAATGCTCGTCGCCCAGCAAAAAACATCGGATAACTCGAGGAGCACCTGGCAGAAATACCTGTGAAAGTCTTAAGGTCGACAAATAATGGCGTATCGCTTCTGATGAACTGGTCAGAGAAAGCTTGAATATGTGACTATGGTAAAACGAGGAGCAATTGGTAGGAGTAACTATGACTCTCTTAAGGTAGCCAAATGCATCGTCACCAACGGAATAAATCGGCAAACTCGAGGAGCATTTAGCAGAAATAACTGTGAAAGTCTTAAGGTCGACTAATAATGGATATAGCTCCTGGTGAACAGGCCAGAGAAAGCTTGAAGACGTGACTGTGATAAAACAGGGAGCAACGGGAAGGAATAACTATGACACTCTTAAGGTAGCCAAATACTCGTCACCAGGCGAAATACATGGGCAAATTCGAGGAGCACCTGGCAGAAATAACTGTGAAAGTCTTAAGTTCGACAAATAATAGCGTATCAGTTCTGGTGAACTGGTCAGAGAAAGCTTGAATATGTGACTATGGTAAAACGAGGAGCAATTGGTAGGAGTAACTATGACTCTCTTAAGGTAGCCAAATGCCTCGTCACCAACGGAATAAATCGGCAAACTCGAGGGGCACCTGGCAGGAGTAACTGTGAAAGTCTTAAGGTCGACTAATAATGGATATAACTCCTGGTGAACAGGCCAGAGAAAGCTTGAAGACGTGACTGTGATAAAACAGGGAGCAACAGGAAGGAGTAACTATGACACTCTTAAGGTAGCCAAATACTCGTCACCAGGCGAAAAACATGGGCAAATTCGAGGAGCACCTGGCAGAAATAACTGTGAAAGTCTTAAGTTCGACAAATAATAGCGTATCACTTCTGGTGAACTGGTCAGAGAAAGCTTGTATATGTGACTATGGTAAAACGGGGAGCAATTGGTAGGAGTAACTACGACTCTCTTAAGGTAGCCAAATGCCTCGTCACCAGACGGAATTAATCGGCAACCTCGAGGAGCACCTAGCAGAAATAACTGTGAAAGTCTTAAGGTCGACAAATAATGGCGTATCGCTTGTGCTGAACTGGCTCCAGAAAGCTTCAAGATTTTACTGTGTTAAAACGGAGAGCAACTTGCAGGAGTAACTGTGACTCTCTTATGGTTGCCAATGCTCGTCGCCCAGCAAAAAACATCGGATAACTCGAGGAGCACCTGGCAGAAATAACTGTGAAAGTCTTAAGGTCGACAAATAATGGCGTATCGCTTCTGATGAACTGGCCAGAGAAAGTTTGAGTATGTGAGTATGGTAAAACGGGGAGCAACTGGTATGAGTAACTATGACTCTCTTAAGGTAGCCAAATGCCTCGTCACCAACGGAATAAATCGGCAAAGTCGAGGGGCACCTGGCAGGAGTAACTGTGAAAGTCTTAAGGTCGACAAATAATGGCGTATCGCTTGTGCTGAACTGGCTCCAGAAAGCTTGAAGATTTTACTGTGTTAAAACGGAGAGCAACTTGCAGGAGTAACTGTGACTCTCTTATGGTTGCCAATGCTCGTCGCCCAGCAAAAAACATCGGATAACTCGAGGAGCACCTGGCAGAAATACCTGTGAAAGTCTTAAGGTCGACAAATAATGGCGTATCGCTTCTGATGAACTGGCCAGAGAAAGCTTAAGTATGTGACTATGGTAAGACAGGGAGCAACTGGTATTAAAAACTATGACTCTCTTAAAGTAGCAAAATGCCTCGTCACCAACGGAATAAATCGGCAAACTCGAGGGGCACCTGGCAGGAGTAACTGTGAAAGTCTTAAGGTCGACTAATAATGGATATAGCTCCTGGTGAACAGGCCAGAGAAAGCTTGAAGACGTGACTGTGATAAAACAGGGAGCAACGGGATGGAATAACTATGACACTCTTAAGGTAGCCAAATACTCGTCACCAGGCGAAATACATGGGCAAATTCGAGGAGCACCTGGCAGAAATAACTGTGAAAGTCTTAAGTTCGACAAATAATAGCGTATCACTTCTGGTGAACTGGTCAGAGAAAGCTTGAATATGTGACTATGGTAAAACGGGGAGCAATTGGTAGGAGTAACTACGACTCTCGTAAGGTAGCCAAATGCCTCGTCACCAGACGGAATTAATCGGCAAACTCGAGGAGCACCTAGCAGAAATAACTGTGAAAGTCTTAAGGTCGACAAATAATGGCGTATCGCTTCTGATGAACTGGCCAGAGAAAGCTTGAGTATGTGACTATGGTAAAACGGGGAGCAACTGGTATGAGTAACTATGACTCTCTTAAGGTAGCCAAATGCCTCGTCACCAACGGAATAAATCGGCAAACTCGAGGGGCACCTGGCAGGAGTAACTGTGAAAGTCTTAAGGTCGACTAATAATGGATATAACTCCTGGTGAACAGGCCAGAGAAAGCTTGAAGACGTGACTGTGATAAAACAGGGAGCAACAGGAAGGAGTAACTATGACACTCTTAAGGTAGCCAAATACTCGTCACCAGGCGAAATACATGGGCAAATTCGAGGAGCACCTGGCAGAAATAACTGTGAAAGTCTTAAGTTCGACAAATAATAGCGTATCACTTCTGGTGAACTGGTCAGAGAAAGCTTGAATATGTGACTATGGTAAAACGGGGAGCAATTGGTAGGAGTAACTACGACTCTCTTAAGGTAGCCAAATGCCTCGTCACCAGACGGAATTAATCGGCAAACTCGAGGAGCACCTAGCAGAAATAACTGTGAAAGTCTTAAGGTCGACAAATAATGGCGTATCGCTTGTGCTGAACTGGCTCGCGTAAGCTTGAAGATATTACTGTGTTAAAACGGAGAGCAACTTGCAGGAGTAACTGTGACTCTCTTATGGTTGCCAATGCTCGTCGCCCAGCAAAAAACATCGGATAACTCGAGGAGCACCTGGCAGAAATACCTGTGAAAGTCTTAAGGTCGACAAATAATGGCGTATCGCTTCTGATGAACTGGCCAGAGAAAGCTTGAGTATGTGACTATGGTAAAACGGGGAGCAACTGGTATGAGTAACTATGACTCTCTTAAGGTAGCCAAATGCCTCGTCACCAACGGAATAAATCGGCAAACTCGAGGGGCACCTGGCAGGAGTAACTGTGAAAGTCTTAAGGTCGACTAATAATGGATATAACTCCTGGTGAACAGGCCAGAGAAAGCTTGAAGACGTGACTGTGATAAAACAGGGAGCAACGGGAAGGAATAACTATGACACTCTTAAGGTAGCCAAATACTCGTCACCAGGCGAAATACATGGGCAAATTCGAGGAGCACCTGGCAGAAATAACTGTGAAAGTCTTAAGTTCGACAAATAATAGCGTATCACTTCTGGTGAACTGGTCAGAGAAAGCTTGAATATGTGACTATGGTAAAACGAGGAGCAATTGGTAGGAGTAACTATGACTCTCTTAAGGTAGCCAAATGCATTGTCACCAACGGAATAAATCGGCAAACTCGAGGAGCATTTAGCAGAAATAACTGTGAAAGTCTTAAGGTCGACAAATAAAGGCGTATCGCTTGTGCTGAACTGTCCCGAGAAAGCTTGAAGATTTTACTGTGTTAAAACGGGGAGCAACTTGCAGGAGTAACTGTGACTCTCTTAAGGTTGCCAATGCTCGTCGCCCAGCCAAAAACATCGGAAAAGTCGAGGAGCACTTGGCAGAAATAACTGTGAAAGTCTTAAGGTCGACAAATAATGGCGTATCGCTTCTGATGAACTGGCCAGAGAAAGCTTGAGTATGTGACTATGGTAAAACGGGGAGCAACTGGTATGAGTAACTATGACTCTCTTAAGGTAGCCAAATGCCTCGTCACCAACGGAATAAATCGGCAAACTCGAGGGGCACCTGGCAGGAGTAACTGTGAAAGTCTTAAGGTCGACTAATAATGGATATAACTCCTGGTGAACAGGCCAGAGAAAGCTTGAAGACGTGACTGTGATAAAACAGGGAGCAACAGGAAGGAGTAACTATGACACTCTTAAGGTAGCCAAATACTCGTCACCAGGCGAAATACATGGGCAAATTCGAGGAGAACCTGGCAGAAATAACTGTGAAAGTCTTAAGTTCGACAAATAATAGCGTATCATTTCTGGTGAACTGGTCAGAGAAAGCTTGAATATGTGACTATGGTAAAACGGGGAGCAATTGGTAGGAGTAACTACGACTCTCGTAAGGTAGCCAAATGCCTCGTCACCAGACGGAATTAATCAGCAAACTCGAGGAGCACCTAGCAGAACTAACTGTGAAAGTCTTAAGGTCGACAAATAATGGCGTATCGCTTCTGATGAACTGGCCAGAGAAAGAATGAGTATGTGACTATGGTAAAACGGGGAGCAACTGGTATGAGTAACTATGACTCTCTTAAGGTAGCCAAATGCCTCGTCACCAACGGAATAAATCGGCAAACTCGAGGGGCACCTGGCAGGAGTAACTGTGAAAGTCTTAAGGTCGACTAATAATGGATATAACTCCTGGTGAACAGGCCAGAGAAAGCTTGAAGACGTGACTGTGATAAAACAGGGAGCAACAGGAAGGAGTAACTATGACACTCTTAAGGTAGCCAAATACTCGTCACCAGGCGAAATACATGGGCAAATTCGATGAGCACCTGGCAGAAATAACTGTGAAAGTCTTAAGTTCGACAAATAATAGCGTATCACTTCTGGTGAACTGGTCAGAGAAAGCTTGAATATGTGACTATGGTAAAACGGGGAGCAATTGGTAGGAGTAACTACGACTCTCTTAAGGTAGCCAAATGCCTCGTCACCAGACGGAATTAATCGGCAAACTCGAGGAGCACCTAGCAGAAATAACTGTGAAAGTCTTAAGGTCGACAAATAATGGCGTATCGCTTGTGCTGAACTGGCTCGCGTAAGCTTGAAGATATTACTGTGTTAAAACGGAGAGCAACTTGCAGGAGTAACTGTGACTCTCTTATGGTTGCCAATGCTCGTCGCCCAGCAAAAAACATCGGATAACTCGAGGAGCACCTGGCAGAAATACCTGTGAAAGTCTTAAGGTCGACAAATAATGGCGTATCGCTTCTGATGAACTGGTCAGAGAAAGCTTGAATATGTGACTATGGTAAAACGAGGAGCAATTGGTAGGAGTAACTATGACTCTCTTAAGGTAGCCAAATGCATCGTCACCAACGGAATAAATCGGCAAACTCGAGGAGCATTTAGCAGAAATAACTGTGAAAGTCTTAAGGTCGACTAATAATGGATATAGCTCCTGGTGAACAGGCCAGAGAAAGCTTGAAGACGTGACTGTGATAAAACAGGGAGCAACGGGAAGGAATAACTATGACACTCTTAAGGTAGCCAAATACTCGTCACCAGGCGAAATACATGGGCAAATTCGAGGAGCACCTGGCAGAAATAACTGTGAAAGTCTTAAGTTCGACAAATAATAGCGTATCAGTTCTGGTGAACTGGTCAGAGAAAGCTTGAATATGTGACTATGGTAAAACGAGGAGCAATTGGTAGGAGTAACTATGACTCTCTTAAGGTAGCCAAATGCCTCGTCACCAACGGAATAAATCGGCAAACTCGAGGGGCACCTGGCAGGAGTAACTGTGAAAGTCTTAAGGTCGACTAATAATGGATATAACTCCTGGTGAACAGGCCAGAGAAAGCTTGAAGACGTGACTGTGATAAAACAGGGAGCAACAGGAAGGAGTAACTATGACACTCTTAAGGTAGCCAAATACTCGTCACCAGGCGAAAAACATGGGCAAAATCGAGGAGCACCTGGCAGAAATAACTGTGAAAGTCTTAAGTTCGACAAATAATAGCGTATCACTTCTGGTGAACTGGTCAGAGAAAGCTTGTATATGTGACTATGGTAAAACGGGGAGCAATTGGTAGGAGTAACTACGACTCTCTTAAGGTAGCCAAATGCCTCGTCACCAGACGGAATTAATCGGCAACCTCGAGGAGCACCTAGCAGAAGTAACTGTGAAAGTCTTAAGGTCGACAAATAATGGCGTATCGCTTGTGCTGAACTGGCTCCAGAAAGCTTGAAGATTTTACTGTGTTAAAACGGAGAGCAACTTGCAGGAGTAACTGTGACTCTCTTATGGTTGCCAATGCTCGTCGCCCAGCAAAAAACATCGGATAACTCGAGGAGCACCTGGCAGAAATAACTGTGAAAGTCTTAAGGTCGACAAATAATGGCGTATCGCTTCTGATGAACTGGCCAGAGAAAGTTTGAGTATGTGAGTATGGTAAAACGGGGAGCAACTGGTATGAGTAACTATGACTCTCTTAAGGTAGCCAAATGCCTCGTCACCAACGGAATAAATCGGCAAAGTCGAGGGGCACCTGGCAGGAGTAACTGTGAAAGTCTTAAGGTCGACAAATAATGGCGTATCGCTTGTGCTGAACTGGCTCCAGAAAGCTTGAAGATTTTACTGTGTTAAAACGGAGAGCAACTTGCAGGAGTAACTGTGACTCTCTTATGGTTGCCAATGCTCGTCGCCCAGCAAAAAACATCGGATAACTCGAGGAGCACCTGGCAGAAATAACTGCGAAAGTCTTAAGGTCGACAAATAATGGCGTATCGCTTCTGATGAACTTTCCAGAGAAAGCTTGAGTATGTGACTATGGTAAAACGGGGAGCAACTGATATGAGTAACTATGACTCTCTTAAGGTAGCCAAATGCCTCGTCACCAGACGGAATTAATCGGCAAACTCGAGGAGCACCTAGCAGAAATAACTGTGAAAGTCTTAAGGTCGACAAATAATGGCGTATCGCTTGTGCTGAACTGGCTCCACAAAGCTTGAAGATTTTACTGTGTTAAAACGGAGAGCAACTTGCAGGAGTAACTGTGACTCTCTTATGGTTGCCAATGCTCGTCGCCCAGCAAAAAACATCGGATAACTCGAGGAGCACCTGGCAGAAATAACTGTGAAAGTCTTAAGGTCGACAAATAATGGCGTATCGCTTCTGATGAACTGGCCAGAGAAAGCTTAAGTATGTGACTATGGTAAAACAGGGAGCAACTGGTATTAAAAACTATGACTCTCTTAAAGTAGCAAAATGCCTCGTCACCAACGGAATAAATCGGCAAACTCGAGGGGCACCTGGCAGGAGTAACTGTGAAAGTCTTAAGGTCGACTAATAATGGTTATAGCTCCTGGTGAACAGGCCAGAGAAAGCTTGAAGACGTGACTGTGATAAAACAGGGAGCAACGGGATGGAATAACTATGACACTCTTAAGGTAGCCAAATACTCGTCACCAGGCGAAATACATGGGCAAATTCGAGGAGCACCTGGCAGAAATAACTGTGAAAGTCTTAAGTTCGACAAATAATAGCGTATCACTTCTGGTGAACTGGTCAGAGAAAGCTTGAATATGTGACTATGGTAAAACGGGGAGCAATTGGTAGGAGTAACTACGACTCTCGTAAGGTAGCCAAATGCCTCGTCACCAGACGGAATTAATCGGCAAACTCGAGGAGCACCTAGCAGAAATAACTGTGAAAGTCTTAAGGTCGACAAATAATGGCGTATCGCTTCTGATGAACTGGCCAGAGAAAGCTTGAGTATGTGACTATGGTAAAACGGGGAGCAACTGGTATGAGTAACTATGACTCTCTTAAGGTAGCCAAATGCCTCGTCACCAACGGAATAAATCGGCAAACTCGAGGGGCACCTGGCAGGTGTAACTGTGAAAGTCTTAAGGTCGACTAATAATGGATATAACTCCTGGTGAACAGGCCAGAGAAAGCTTGAAGACGTGACTGTGATAAAACAGGGAGCAACAGGAAGGAGTAACTATGACACTCTTAAGGTAGCCAAATACTCGTCACCAGGCGAAATACATGGGCAAATTCGAGGAGCACCTGGCAGAAATAACTGTGACAAATAATAGCGTATCACTTCTTGTGAACTGGTCAGAGAAAGCTTGAATATGTGACTATGGTAAAACGGGGAGCAATTGGTAGGAGTAACTACGACTCTCTTAAGGTAGCCAAATGCCTCGTCACCAGACGGAATTAATCGGCAAACTCGAGGAGCACCTAGCAGAAATAACTGTGAAAGTCTTAAGGTCGACAAATAATGGCGTATCGCTTGTGCTGAACTGGCTCGCGTAAGCTTGAAGATATTACTGTGTTAAAACGGAGAGCAACTTGCAGGAGTAACTGTGACTCTCTTATGGTTGCCAATGCTCGTCGCCCAGCAAAAAACATCGGATAACTCGAGGAGCACCTGGCAGAAATACCTGTGAAAGTCTTAAGGTCGACAAATAATGGCGTATCGCTTCTGATGAACTGGTCAGAGAAAGCTTGAATATGTGACTATGGTAAAACGAGGAGCAATTGGTAGGAGTAACTATGACTCTCTTAAGGTAGCCAAATGCATCGTCACCAACGGAATAAATCGGCAAACTCGAGGAGCATTTAGCAGAAATAACTGTGAAAGTCTTAAGATCGACTAATAATGGATATAGCTCCTGGTGAACAGGCCAGAGAAAGCTTGAAGACGTGACTGTGATAAAACAGGGAGCAACGGGAAGGAATAACTATGACACTCTTAAGGTAGCCAAATACTCGTCACCAGGCGAAATACATGGGCAAATTCGAGGAGCACCTGGCAGAAATAACTGTGAAAGTCTTAAGTTCGACAAATAATAGCGTATCAGTTCTGGTGAACTGGTCAGAGAAAGCTTGAATATGTGACTATGGTAAAACGAGGAGCAATTGGTAGGAGTAACTATGACTCTCTTAAGGTAGCCAAATGCCTCGTCACCAACGGAATAAATCGGCAAACTCGAGGGGCACCTGGCAGGAGTAACTGTGAAAGTCTTAAGGTCGACTAATAATGGATATAACTCCTGGTGAACAGGCCAGAGAAAGCTTGAAGACGTGACTGTGATAAAACAGGGAGCAACAGGAAGGAGTAACTATGACACTCTCAAGGTAGCCAAATACTCGTCACCAGGCGAAAAACATGGGCAAATTCGAGGAGCACCTGGCAGAAATAACTGTGAAAGTCTTAAGTTCGACAAATAATAGCGTATCACTTCTGGTGAACTGGTCAGAGAAAGCTTGTATATGTGACTATGGTAAAACGGGGAGCAATTGGTAGGAGTAACTACGACTCTCTTAAGGTAGCCAAATGCCTCGTCACCAGACGGAATTAATCGGCAACCTCGAGGAGCACCTAGCAGAAATAACTGTGAAAGTCTTAAGGTCGACAAATAATGGCGTATCGCTTGTGCTGAACTGGCTCCAGAAAGCATGAAGATTTTACTGTGTTAAAACGGAGAGCAACTTGCAGGAGTAACTGTGACTCTCTTATGGTTGCCAATGCTCGTCGCCCAGCAAAAAACATCGGATAACTCGAGGAGCACCTGGCAGAAATAACTGTGAAAGTCTTAAGGTCGACAAATAATGGCGTATCGCTTCTGATGAACTGGCCAGAGAAAGTTTGAGTATGTGAGTATGGTAAAACGGGGAGCAACTGGTATGAGTAACTATGACTCTCTTAAGGTAGCCAAATGCCTCGTCACCAACGGAATAAATCGGCAAAGTCGAGGGGCACCTGGCAGGAGTAACTGTGAAAGTCTTAAGGTCGACAAATAATGGCGTATCGCTTGTGCTGAACTGGCTCCAGAAAGCTTGAAGATTTTACTGTGTTAAAACGGAGAGCAACTTGCAGGAGTAACTGTGACTCTCTTATGGTTGCCAATGCTCGTCGTCCAGCAAAAAACATCGGATAACTCGAGGAGCACCTGGCAGAAATAACTGTGAAAGTCTTAAGGTCGACAAATAATGGCGTATCGCTTCTGATGAACTTTCCAGAGAAAGCTTGAGTATGTGACTATGGTAAAACGGGGAGCAACTGATATGAGTAACTATGACTCTCTTAAGGTAGCCAAATGCCTCGTCACCAGACGGAATTAATCGGCAAACTCGAGGAGCACCTAGCAGAAATAACTGTGAAAGTCTTAAGGTCGACAAATAATGGCGTATCGCTTGTGCTGAACTGGCCAGAGAAAGCTTAAGTATGTGACTATGGTAAAACAGGGAGCAACTGGTATTAAAAACTATGACTCTCTTAAAGTAGCAAAATGCCTCGTCACCAACGGAATAAATCGGCAAACTCGAGGGGCACCTGGCAGGAGTAACTGTGAAAGTCTTAAGGTCGACTAATAATGGATATAGCTCCTGGTGAACAGGCCAGAGAAAGCTTGAAGACGTGACTGTGATAAAACAGGGAGCAACGGGATGGAATAACTATGACACTCTTAAGGTAGCCAAATACTCGTCACCAGGCGAAATACATGGGCAAATTCGAGGAGCACCTGGCAGAAATAACTGTGAAAGTCTTAAGTTCGACAAATAATAGCGTATCACTTCTGGTGAACTGGTCAGAGAAAGCTTGAATATGTGACTATGGTAAAACGAGGAGCAATTGGTAG
The DNA here is from genome assembly GCF_021461395.2 of Schistocerca americana. Classification (NCBI taxonomy): domain Eukaryota; kingdom Metazoa; phylum Arthropoda; class Insecta; order Orthoptera; family Acrididae; genus Schistocerca; species Schistocerca americana. Next base: position 11,799,676 of record NC_060129.1, on the reverse strand, counting down.
GAGTAACTATGACTCTCTTAAGGTAGCCAAATGCATCGTCACCAACGGAATAAATCGGCAAACTCGAGGAGCATTTAGCAGAAATAACTGTGAAAGTCTTAAGGTCGACAAATAAAGGCGTATCGCTTGTGCTGAACTGTCCCGAGCAAGCTTGAAGATTTTACTGTGTTAAAACGGGGAGCAACTTGCAGGAGTAACTGTGACTCTCTTAAGGTTGCCAATGCTCGTCGCCCAGCCAAAAACATCGGAAAACTCGAGGAGCACCTGGCAGAAATAACTGTGAAAGTCTTAAGGTCGACAAATAATGGCGTATCGCTTCTGATGAACTGGCCAGAGAAAGCTTGAGTATGTGACTATGGTAAAACGGGGAGCAACTGGTATGAGTAACTATGACTCTCTTAAGGTAGCCAAATGCCTCGTCACCAACGGAATAAATCGGCAAACTCGAGGGGCACCTGGCAGGAGTAACTGTGAAAGTCTTAAGGTCGACTAATAATGGATATAACTCCTGGTGAACAGGCCAGAGAAAGCTTGAAGACGTGACTGTGATAAAACAGGGAGCAACAGGAAGGAGTAACTATGACACTCTTAAGGTAGCCAAATACTTGTCACCAGGCGAAATACATGGGCAAATTCGAGGAGAACCTGGCAGAAATAACTGTGAAAGTCTTAAGTTCGACAAATAATAGCGTATCACTTCTGGTGAACTGGTCAGAGAAAGCTTGAATATGTGACTATGGTAAAACGGGGAGCAATTGGTAGGAGTAACTACGACTTTCGTAAGGTAGCCAAATGCCTCGTCACCAGACGGAATTAATCGGCAAACTCGAGGAGCACCTGGCAGGAGTAACTGTGAAAGTCTTAAGGTCGACAAATAATGGCGTATCGCTTGTGCTGAACTGGCTCCAGAAAGCTTGAAGATTTTACTGTGTTAAAACGGAGAGCAACTTGCAGGAGTAACTGTGACTCTCTTATGGTTGCCAATGCTCGTCGTCCAGCAAAAAACATCGGATAACTCGAGGAGCACCTGGCAGAAATAACTGTGAAAGTCTTAAGGTCGACAAATAATGGCGTATCGCTTCTGATGAACTTTCCAGAGAAAGCTTGAGTATGTGACTATGGTAAAACGGGGAGCAACTGATATGAGTAACTATGACTCTCTTAAGGTAGCCAAATGCCTCGTCACCAGACGGAATTAATCGGCAAACTCGAGGAGCACCTAGCAGAAATAACTGTGAAAGTCTTAAGGTCGACAAATAATGGCGTATCGCTTGTGCTGAACTGGCCAGAGAAAGCTTAAGTATGTGACTATGGTAAAACAGGGAGCAACTGGTATTAAAAACTATGACTCTCTTAAAGTAGCAAAATGCCTCGTCACCAACGGAATAAATCGGCAAACTCGAGGGGCACCTGGCAGGAGTAACTGTGAAAGTCTTAAGGTCGACTAATAATGGATATAGCTCCTGGTGAACAGGCCAGAGAAAGCTTGAAGACGTGACTGTGATAAAACAGGGAGCAACGGGATGGAATAACTATGACACTCTTAAGGTAGCCAAATACTCGTCACCAGGCGAAATACATGGGCAAATTCGAGGAGCACCTGGCAGAAATAACTGTGAAAGTCTTAAGTTCGACAAATAATAGCGTATCACTTCTGGTGAACTGGTCAGAGAAAGCTTGAATATGTGACTATGGTAAAACGAGGAGCAATTGGTAGGAGTAACTATGACTCTCTTAAGGTAGCCAAATGCATCGTCACCAACGGAATAAATCGGCAAACTCGAGGAGCATTTAGCAGAAATAACTGTGAAAGTCTTAAGGTCGACAAATAAAGGCGTATCGCTTGTGCTGAACTGTCCCGAGCAAGCTTGAAGATTTTACTGTGTTAAAACGGGGAGCAACTTGCAGGAGTAACTGTGACTCTCTTAAGGTTGCCAATGCTCGTCGCCCAGCCAAAAACATCGGAAAACTCGAGGAGCACCTGGCAGAAATAACTGTGAAAGTCTTAAGGTCGACAAATAATGGCGTATCGCTTCTGATGAACTGGCCAGAGAAAGCTTGAGTATGTGACTATGGTAAAACGGGGAGCAACTGGTATGAGTAACTATGACTCTCTTAAGGTAGCCAAATGCCTCGTCACCAACGGAATAAATCGGCAAACTCGAGGGGCACCTGGCAGGAGTAACTGTGAAAGTCTTAAGGTCGACTAATAATGGATATAACTCCTGGTGAACAGGCCAGAGAAAGCTTGAAGACGTGACTGTGATAAAACAGGGAGCAACAGGAAGGAGTAACTATGACACTCTTAAGGTAGCCAAATACTTGTCACCAGGCGAAATACATGGGCAAATTCGAGGAGAACCTGGCAGAAATAACTGTGAAAGTCTTAAGTTCGACAAATAATAGCGTATCACTTCTGGTGAACTGGTCAGAGAAAGCTTGAATATGTGACTATGGTAAAACGGGGAGCAATTGGTAGGAGTAACTACGACTTTCGTAAGGTAGCCAAATGCCTCGTCACCAGACGGAATTAATCGGCAAACTCGAGGAGCACCTAGCAGAAATAACTGTGAAAGTCTTAAGGTCGACAAATAATGGCGTATCGCTTGTGCTGAACTGGCTCCAGAAAGCTTGAAGATTTTACTGTGTTAAAACGGAGAGCAACTTGCAGGAGTAACTGTGACTCTCTTATGGTTGCCAATGCTCGTCGCCCAGCAAAAAACATCGGATAACTCGAGGAGCACCTGGCAGAAATAACTGTGAAAGTCTTAAGGTCGACAAATAATGGCGTATCGCTTCTGATGAACTGGCCAGAGAAAGCTTGAGTATGTGACTATGGTAAAACGGGGAGCAACTGGTATGAGTAACTATGACTCTCTTAAGGTAGCCAAATGCCTCGTCACCAACGGAATAAATCGGCAAACTCGAGGGGCACCTGGCAGGAGTAACTGTGAAAGTCTTAAGGTCGACTAATAATGGATATAACTCCTGGTGAACAGGCCAGAGAAAGCTTGAAGACGTGACTGTGATAAAACAGGGAGCAACAGGAAGGAGTAACTATGACACTCTTAAGGTAGCCAAATACTTGTCACCAGGCGAAATACATGGGCAAATTCGAGGAGAACCTGGCAGAAATAACTGTGAAAGTCTTAAGTTCGACAAATAATAGCGTATCACTTCTGGTGAACTGGTCAGAGAAAGCTTGAATATGTGACTATGGTAAAACGGGGAGCAATTGGTAGGAGTAACTACGACTTTCGTAAGGTAGCCAAATGCCTCGTCACCAGACGGAATTAATCGGCAAACTCGAGGAGCACCTGGCAGGAGTAACTGTGAAAGTCTTAAGGTCGACAAATAATGGCGTATCGCTTGTGCTGAACTGGCTCCAGAAAGCTTGAAGATTTTACTGTGTTAAAACGGAGAGCAACTTGCAGGAGTAACTGTGACTCTCTTATGGTTGCCAATGCTCGTCGTCCAGCAAAAAACATCGGATAACTCGAGGAGCACCTGGCAGAAATAACTGTGAAAGTCTTAAGGTCGACAAATAATGGCGTATCGCTTCTGATGAACTTTCCAGAGAAAGCTTGAGTATGTGACTATGGTAAAACGGGGAGCAACTGATATGAGTAACTATGACTCTCTTAAGGTAGCCAAATGCCTCGTCACCAGACGGAATTAATCGGCAAACTCGAGGAGCACCTAGCAGAAATAACTGTGAAAGTCTTAAGGTCGACAAATAATGGCGTATCGCTTGTGCTGAACTGGCCAGAGAAAGCTTAAGTATGTGACTATGGTAAAACAGGGAGCAACTGGTATTAAAAACTATGACTCTCTTAAAGTAGCAAAATGCCTCGTCACCAACGGAATAAATCGGCAAACTCGAGGGGCACCTGGCAGGAGTAACTGTGAAAGTCTTAAGGTCGACTAATAATGGATATAGCTCCTGGTGAACAGGCCAGAGAAAGCTTGAAGACGTGACTGTGATAAAACAGGGAGCAACGGGATGGAATAACTATGACACTCTTAAGGTAGCCAAATACTCGTCACCAGGCGAAATACATGGGCAAATTCGAGGAGCACCTGGCAGAAATAACTGTGAAAGTCTTAAGTTCGACAAATAATAGCGTATCACTTCTGGTGAACTGGTCAGAGAAAGCTTGAATATGTGACTATGGTAAAACGAGGAGCAATTGGTAGGAGTAACTATGACTCTCTTAAGGTAGCCAAATGCATCGTCACCAACGGAATAAATCGGCAAACTCGAGGAGCATTTAGCAGAAATAACTGTGAAAGTCTTAAGGTCGACAAATAAAGGCGTATCGCTTGTGCTGAACTGTCCCGAGCAAGCTTGAAGATTTTACTGTGTTAAAACGGGGAGCAACTTGCAGGAGTAACTGTGACTCTCTTAAGGTTGCCAATGCTCGTCGCCCAGCCAAAAACATCGGAAAACTCGAGGAGCACCTGGCAGAAATAACTGTGAAAGTCTTAAGGTCGACAAATAATGGCGTATCGCTTCTGATGAACTGGCCAGAGAAAGCTTGAGTATGTGACTATGGTAAAACGGGGAGCAACTGGTATGAGTAACTATGACTCTCTTAAGGTAGCCAAATGCCTCGTCACCAACGGAATAAATCGGCAAACTCGAGGGGCACCTGGCAGGAGTAACTGTGAAAGTCTTAAGGTCGACTAATAATGGATATAACTCCTGGTGAACAGGCCAGAGAAAGCTTGAAGACGTGACTGTGATAAAACAGGGAGCAACAGGAAGGAGTAACTATGACACTCTTAAGGTAGCCAAATACTTGTCACCAGGCGAAATACATGGGCAAATTCGAGGAGAACCTGGCAGAAATAACTGTGAAAGTCTTAAGTTCGACAAATAATAGCGTATCACTTCTGGTGAACTGGTCAGAGAAAGCTTGAATATGTGACTATGGTAAAACGGGGAGCAATTGGTAGGAGTAACTACGACTTTCGTAAGGTAGCCAAATGCCTCGTCACCAGACGGAATTAATCGGCAAACTCGAGGAGCACCTAGCAGAAATAACTGTGAAAGTCTTAAGGTCGACAAATAATGGCGTATCGCTTGTGCTGAACTGGCTCCAGAAAGCTTGAAGATTTTACTGTGTTAAAACGGAGAGCAACTTGCAGGAGTAACTGTGACTCTCTTATGGTTGCCAATGCTCGTCGCCCAGCAAAAAACATCGGATAACTCGAGGAGCACCTGGCAGAAATAACTGTGAAAGTCTTAAGGTCGACAAATAATGGCGTATCGCTTCTGATGAACTGGCCAGAGAAAGCTTGAGTATGTGACTATGGTAAAACGGGGAGCAACTGGTATGAGTAACTATGACTCTCTTAAGGTAGCCAAATGCCTCGTCACCAACGGAATAAATCGGCAAACTCGAGGGGCACCTGGCAGGAGTAACTGTGAAAGTCTTAAGGTCGACTAATAATGGATATAACTCCTGGTGAACAGGCCAGAGAAAGCTTGAAGACGTGACTGTGATAAAACAGGGAGCAACAGGAAGGAGTAACTATGACACTCTTAAGGTAGCCAAATACTCGTCACCAGGCGAAATACATGGGCAAATTCGAGGAGCACCTGGCAGAAATAACTGTGAAAGTCTTAAGTTCGACAAATAATAGCGTATCACTTCTGGTGAACTGGTCAGAGAAAGCTTGAATATGTGACTATGGTAAAACGGGGAGCAATTGGTAGGAGTAACTACGACTCTCTTAAGGTAGCCAAATGCCTCGTCACCAGACGGAATTAATCGGCAAACTCGAGGAGCACCTAGCAGAAATAACTGTGAAAGTCTTAAGGTCGACAAATAATGGCGTATCGCTTGTGCTGAACTGGCTCGCGTAAGCTTGAAGATATTACTGTGTTAAAACGGAGAGCAACTTGCAGGAGTAACTGTGACTCTCTTATGGTTGCCAATGCTCGTCGCCCAGCAAAAAACATCGGATAACTCGAGGAGCACCTGGCAGAAATACCTGTGAAAGTCTTAAGGTCGACAAATAATGGCGTATCGCTTCTGATGAACTGGTCAGAGAAAGCTTGAATATGTGACTATGGTAAAACGAGGAGCAATTGGTAGGAGTAACTATGACTCTCTTAAGGTAGCCAAATGCATCGTCACCAACGGAATAAATCGGCAAACTCGAGGAGCATTTAGCAGAAATAACTGTGAAAGTCTTAAGGTCGACTAATAATGGATATAGCTCCTGGTGAACAGGCCAGAGAAAGCTTGAAGACGTGACTGTGATAAAACAGGGAGCAACGGGAAGGAATAACTATGACACTCTTAAGGTAGCCAAATACTCGTCACCAGGCGAAATACATGGGCAAATTCGAGGAGCACCTGGCAGAAATAACTGTGAAAGTCTTAAGTTCGACAAATAATAGCGTATCAGTTCTGGTGAACTGGTCAGAGAAAGCTTGAATATGTGACTATGGTAAAACGAGGAGCAATTGGTAGGAGTAACTATGACTCTCTTAAGGTAGCCAAATGCATCGTCACCAACGGAATAAATCGGCAAACTCGAGGAGCATTTAGCAGAAATAACTGTGAAAGTCTTAAGGTCGACAAATAAAGGCGTATCGCTTGTGCTGAACTGTCCCGAGCAAGCTTGAAGATTTTACTGTGTTAAAACGGGGAGCAACTTGCAGGAGTAACTGTGACTCTCTTAAGGTTGCCAATGCTCGTCGCCCAGCCAAAAACATCGGAAAACTCGAGGAGCACCTGGCAGAAATAACTGTGAAAGTCTTAAGGTCGACAAATAATGGCGTATCGCTTCTGATGAACTGGCCAGAGAAAGCTTGAGTATGTGACTATGGTAAAACGGGGAGCAACTGGTATGAGTAACTATGACTCTCTTAAGGTAGCCAAATGCCTCGTCACCAACGGAATAAATCGGCAAACTCGAGGGGCACCTGGCAGGAGTAACTGTGAAAGTCTTAAGGTCGACTAATAATGGATATAACTCCTGGTGAACAGGCCAGAGAAAGCTTGAAGACGTGACTGTGATAAAACAGGGAGCAACAGGAAGGAGTAACTATGACACTCTTAAGGTAGCCAAATACTCGTCACCAGGCGAAATACATGGGCAAATTCGAGGAGCACCTGGCAGAAATAACTGTGAAAGTCTTAAGTTCGACAAATAATAGCGTATCACTTCTGGTGAACTGGTCAGAGAAAGCTTGAATATGTGACTATGGTAAAACGGGGAGCAATTGGTAGGAGTAACTACGACTCTCTTAAGGTAGCCAAATGCCTCGTCACCAGACGGAATTAATCGGCAAACTCGAGGAGCACCTAGCAGAAATAACTGTGAAAGTCTTAAGGTCGACAAATAATGGCGTATCGCTTGTGCTGAACTGGCTCGCGTAAGCTTGAAGATATTACTGTGTTAAAACGGAGAGCAACTTGCAGGAGTAACTGTGACTCTCTTATGGTTGCCAATGCTCGTCGCCCAGCAAAAAACATCGGATAACTCGAGGAGCACCTGGCAGAAATACCTGTGAAAGTCTTAAGGTCGACAAATAATGGCGTATCGCTTCTGATGAACTGGTCAGAGAACGCTTGAATATGTGACTATGGTAAAACGAGGAGCAATTGGTAGGAGTAACTATGACTCTCTTAAGGTAGCCAAATGCATCGTCACCAACGGAATAAATCGGCAAACTCGAGGAGCATTTAGCAGAAATAACTGTGAAAGTCTTAAGGTCGACTAATAATGGATATAGCTCCTGGTGAACAGGCCAGAGAAAGCTTGAAGACGTGACTGTGATAAAACAGGGAGCAACGGGAAGGAATAACTATGACACTCTTAAGGTAGCCAAATACTCGTCACCAGGCGAAATACATGGGCAAATTCGAGGAGCACCTGGCAGAAATAACTGTGAAAGTCTTAAGTTCGACAAATAATAGCGTATCACTTCTGGTGAACTGGTCAGAGAAAGCTTGAATATGTGACTATGGTAAAACGAGGAGCAATTGGTAGGAGTAACTATGACTCTCTTAAGGTAGCCAAATGCATCGTCACCAACGGAATAAATCGGCAAACTCGAGGAGCATTTAGCAGAAATAACTGTGAAAGTCTTAAGGTCGACAAATAAAGGCGTATCGCTTGTGCTGAACTGTCCCGAGCAAGCTTGAAGATTTTACTGTGTTAAAACGGGGAGCAACTTGCAGGAGTAACTGTGACTCTCTTAAGGTTGCCAATGCTCGTCGCCCAGCCAAAAACATCGGAAAACTCGAGGAGCACCTGGCAGAAATAACTGTGAAAGTCTTAAGGTCGACAAATAATGGCGTATCGCTTCTGATGAACTGGCCAGAGAAAGCTTGAGTATGTGACTATGGTAAAACGGGGAGCAACTGGTATGAGTAACTATGACTCTCTTAAGGTAGCCAAATGCCTCGTCACCAACGGAATAAATCGGCAAACTCGAGGGGCACCTGGCAGGAGTAACTGTGAAAGTCTTAAGGTCGACTAATAATGGATATAACTCCTGGTGAACAGGCCAGAGAAAGCTTGAAGACGTGACTGTGATAAAACAGGGAGCAACAGGAAGGAGTAACTATGACACTCTTAAGGTAGCCAAATACTTGTCACCAGGCGAAATACATGGGCAAATTCGAGGAGAACCTGGCAGAAATAACTGTGAAAGTCTTAAGTTCGACAAATAATAGCGTATCACTTCTGGTGAACTGGTCAGAGAAAGCTTGAATATGTGACTATGGTAAAACGGGGAGCAATTGGTAGGAGTAACTACGACTTTCGTAAGGTAGCCAAATGCCTCGTCACCAGACGGAATTAATCGGCAAACTCGAGGAGCACCTAGCAGAAATAACTGTGAAAGTCTTAAGGTCGACAAATAATGGCGTATCGCTTGTGCTGAACTGGCTCCAGAAAGCTTGAAGATTTTACTGTGTTAAAACGGAGAGCAACTTGCAGGAGTAACTGTGACTCTCTTATGGTTGCCAATGCTCGTCGCCCAGCAAAAAACATCGGATAACTCGAGGAGCACCTGGCAGAAATAACTGTGAAAGTCTTAAGGTCGACAAATAATGGCGTATCGCTTCTGATGAACTGGCCAGAGAAAGCTTGAGTATGTGACTATGGTAAAACGGGGAGCAACTGGTATGAGTAACTATGACTCTCTTAAGGTAGCCAAATGCCTCGTCACCAACGGAATAAATCGGCAAACTCGAGGGGCACCTGGCAGGAGTAACTGTGAAAGTCTTAAGGTCGACTAATAATGGATATAACTCCTGGTGAACAGGCCAGAGAAAGCTTGAAGACGTGACTGTGATAAAACAGGGAGCAACAGGAAGGAGTAACTATGACACTCTTAAGGTAGCCAAATACTCGTCACCAGGCGAAATACATGGGCAAATTCGAGGAGCACCTGGCAGAAATAACTGTGAAAGTCTTAAGTTCGACAAATAATAGCGTATCACTTCTGGTGAACTGGTCAGAGAAAGCTTGAATATGTGACTATGGTAAAACGGGGAGCAATTGGTAGGAGTAACTACGACTCTCTTAAGGTAGCCAAATGCCTCGTCACCAGACGGAATTAATCGGCAAACTCGAGGAGCACCTAGCAGAAATAACTGTGAAAGTCTTAAGGTCGACAAATAATGGCGTATCGCTTGTGCTGAACTGGCTCGCGTAAGCTTGAAGATATTACTGTGTTAAAACGGAGAGCAACTTGCAGGAGTAACTGTGACTCTCTTATGGTTGCCAATGCTCGTCGCCCAGCAAAAAACATCGGATAACTCGAGGAGCACCTGGCAGAAATACCTGTGAAAGTCTTAAGGTCGACAAATAATGGCGTATCGCTTCTGATGAACTGGTCAGAGAAAGCTTGAATATGTGACTATGGTAAAACGAGGAGCAATTGGTAGGAGTAACTATGACTCTCTTAAGGTAGCCAAATGCATCGTCACCAACGGAATAAATCGGCAAACTCGAGGAGCATTTAGCAGAAATAACTGTGAAAGTCTTAAGGTCGACTAATAATGGATATAGCTCCTGGTGAACAGGCCAGAGAAAGCTTGAAGACGTGACTGTGATAAAACAGGGAGCAACGGGAAGGAATAACTATGACACTCTTAAGGTAGCCAAATACTCGTCACCAGGCGAAATACATGGGCAAATTCGAGGAGCACCTGGCAGAAATAACTGTGAAAGTCTTAAGTTCGACAAATAATAGCGTATCAGTTCTGGTGAACTGGTCAGAGAAAGCTTGAATATGTGACTATGGTAAAACGAGGAGCAATTGGTAGGAGTAACTATGACTCTCTTAAGGTAGCCAAATGCATCGTCACCAACGGAATAAATCGGCAAACTCGAGGAGCATTTAGCAGAAATAACTGTGAAAGTCTTAAGGTCGACAAATAAAGGCGTATCGCTTGTGCTGAACTGTCCCGAGCAAGCTTGAAGATTTTACTGTGTTAAAACGGGGAGCAACTTGCAGGAGTAACTGTGACTCTCTTAAGGTTGCCAATGCTCGTCGCCCAGCCAAAAACATCGGAAAACTCGAGGAGCACCTGGCAGAAATAACTGTGAAAGTCTTAAGGTCGACAAATAATGGCGTATCGCTTCTGATGAACTGGCCAGAGAAAGCTTGAGTATGTGACTATGGTAAAACGGGGAGCAACTGGTATGAGTAACTATGACTCTCTTAAGGTAGCCAAATGCCTCGTCACCAACGGAATAAATCGGCAAACTCGAGGGGCACCTGGCAGGAGTAACTGTGAAAGTCTTAAGGTCGACTAATAATGGATATAACTCCTGGTGAACAGGCCAGAGAAAGCTTGAAGACGTGACTGTGATAAAACAGGGAGCAACAGGAAGGAGTAACTATGACACTCTTAAGGTAGCCAAATACTCGTCACCAGGCGAAATACATGGGCAAATTCGAGGAGCACCTGGCAGAAATAACTGTGAAAGTCTTAAGTTCGACAAATAATAGCGTATCACTTCTGGTGAACTGGTCAGAGAAAGCTTGAATATGTGACTATGGTAAAACGGGGAGCAATTGGTAGGAGTAACTACGACTCTCTTAAGGTAGCCAAATGCCTCGTCACCAGACGGAATTAATCGGCAAACTCGAGGAGCACCTAGCAGAAATAACTGTGAAAGTCTTAAGGTCGACAAATAATGGCGTATCGCTTGTGCTGAACTGGCTCGCGTAAGCTTGAAGATATTACTGTGTTAAAACGGAGAGCAACTTGCAGGAGTAACTGTGACTCTCTTATGGTTGCCAATGCTCGTCGCCCAGCAAAAAACATCGGATAACTCGAGGAGCACCTGGCAGAAATACCTGTGAAAGTCTTAAGGTCGACAAATAATGGCGTATCGCTTCTGATGAACTGGTCAGAGAACGCTTGAATATGTGACTATGGTAAAACGAGGAGCAATTGGTAGGAGTAACTATGACTCTCTTAAGGTAGCCAAATGCATCGTCACCAACGGAATAAATCGGCAAACTCGAGGAGCATTTAGCAGAAATAACTGTGAAAGTCTTAAGGTCGACTAATAATGGATATAGCTCCTGGTGAACAGGCCAGAGAAAGCTTGAAGACGTGACTGTGATAAAACAGGGAGCAACGGGAAGGAATAACTATGACACTCTTAAGGTAGCCAAATACTCGTCACCAGGCGAAATACATGGGCAAATTCGAGGAGCACCTGGCAGAAATAACTGTGAAAGTCTTAAGTTCGACAAATAATAGCGTATCACTTCTGGTGAACTGGTCAGAGAAAGCTTGAATATGTGACTATGGTAAAACGAGGAGCAATTGGTAGGAGTAACTATGACTCTCTTAAGGTAGCCAAATGCATCGTCACCAACGGAATAAATCGGCAAACTCGAGGAGCATTTAGCAGAAATAACTGTGAAAGTCTTAAGGTCGACAAATAAAGGCGTATCGCTTGTGCTGAACTGTCCCGAGCAAGCTTGAAGATTTTACTGTGTTAAAACGGGGAGCAACTTGCAGGAGTAACTGTGACTCTCTTAAGGTTGCCAATGCTCGTCGCCCAGCCAAAAACATCGGAAAACTCGAGGAGCACCTGGCAGAAATAACTGTGAAAGTCTTAAGGTCGACAAATAATGGCGTATCGCTTCTGATGAACTGGCCAGAGAAAGCTTGAGTATGTGACTATGGTAAAACGGGGAGCAACTGGTATGAGTAACTATGACTCTCTTAAGGTAGCCAAATGCCTCGTCACCAACGGAATAAATCGGCAAACTCGAGGGGCACCTGGCAGGAGTAACTGTGAAAGTCTTAAGGTCGACTAATAATGGATATAACTCCTGGTGAACAGGCCAGAGAAAGCTTGAAGACGTGACTGTGATAAAACAGGGAGCAACAGGAAGGAGTAACTATGACACTCTTAAGGTAGCCAAATACTCGTCACCAGGCGAAATACATGGGCAAATTCGAGGAGCACCTGGCAGAAATAACTGTGAAAGTCTTAAGTTCGACAAATAATAGCTCATCACTTCTGGTGAACTGGTCAGAGAAAGCTTGAATATGTGACTATGGTAAAACGGGGAGCAATTGGTAGGAGTAACTACGACTCTCTTAAGGTAGCCAAATGCCTCGTCACCAGACGGAATTAATCGGCAAACTCGAGGAGCACCTAGCAGAAATAACTGTGAAAGTCTTAAGGTCGACAAATAATGGCGTATCGCTTGTGCTGAACTGGCTCCAGAAAGCTTGAAGATTTTACTGTGTTAAAACGGAGAGCAACTTGCAGGAGTAACTGTGACTCTCTTATGGTTGCCAATGCTCGTCGCCCAGCAAAAAACATCGGATAACTCGAGGAGCACCTGGCAGAAATAACTGTGAAAGTCTTAAGGTCGACAAATAATGGCGTATCGCTTCTGATGAACTGGCCAGAGAAAGTTTGAGTATGTGACTATGGTAAAACGGGGAGCAACTGGTATGAGTAACTATGACTCTCTTAAGGTAGCCAAATGCCTCGTCACCAACGGAATAAATCGGCAAAGTCGAGGGGCACCTGGCAGGAGTAACTGTGAAAGTCTTAAGGTCGACAAATAATGGCGTATCGCTTGTGCTGAACTGGCTCCAGAAAGCTTGAAGATTTTACTGTGTTAAAACGGAGAGCAACTTGCAGGAGTAACTGTGACTCTCTTATGGTTGCCAATGCTCGTCGCCCAGCAAAAAACATCGGATAACTCGAGGAGCACCTGGCAGAAATAACTGTGAAAGTCTTAAGGTCGACAAATAATGGCGTATCGCTTCTGATGAACTTTCCAGAGAAAGCTTGAGTATGTGACTATGGTAAAACGGGGAGCAACTGATATGAGTAACTATGACTCTCTTAAGGTAGCCAAATGCCTCGTCACCAGACGGAATTAATCGGCAAACTCGAGGAGCACCTAGCAGAAATAACTGTGAAAGTCTTAAGGTCGACAAATAATGGCGTATCGCTTGTGCTGAACTGGCTCGCGTAAGCTTGAAGATATTACTGTGTTAAAACGGAGAGCAACTTGCAGGAGTAACTGTGACTCTCTTATGGTTGCCAATGCTCGTCGCCCAGCAAAAAACATCGGATAACTCGAGGAGCACCTGGCAGAAATACCTGTGAAAGTCTTAAGGTCGACAAATAATGGCGTATCGCTTCTGATGAACTGGCCAGAGAAAGCTTAAGTATGTGACTATGGTAAAACAGGGAGCAACTGGTATTAAAAACTATGACTCTCTTAAAGTAGCCAAATGCCTCGTCACCAACGGAATAAATCGGCAAACTCGAGGGGCACCTGGCAGGAGTAACTGTGAAAGTCTTAAGGTCGACTAATAATGGATATAACTCCTGGTGAACAGGCCAGAGAAAGCTTGAAGACGTGACTGTGATAAAACAGGGAGCAACAGGAAGGAGTAACTATGACACTCTTAAGGTAGCCAAATACTCGTCACCAGGCGAAATACATGGGCAAATTCGAGGAGCACCTGGCAGAAATAACTGTGAAAGTCTTAAGTTCGACAAATAATAGCGTATCACTTCTGGTGAACTGGTCAGAGAAAGCTTGAATATGTGACTATGGTAAAACGGGGAGCAATTGGTAGGAGTAACTACGACTCTCTTAAGGTAGCCAAATGCATCGTCACCAACGGAATAAATCGGCAAACTCGAGGAGCATTTAGCAGAAATAACTGTGAAAGTCTTAAGGTCGACAAATAATGGCGTATCGCTTGTGCTGAACTGGCTCGCGTAAGCTTGAAGATATTACTGTGTTAAAACGGAGAGCAACTTGCAGGAGTAACTGTGACTCTCTTATGGTTGCCAATGCTCGTCGCCCAGCAAAAAACATCGGATAACTCGAGGAGCACCTGGCAGAAATACCTGTGAAAGTCTTAAGGTCGACAAATAATGGCGTATCGCTTCTGATGAACTGGTCAGAGAAAGCTTGAATATGTGACTATGGTAAAACGAGGAGCAATTGGTAGGAGTAACTATGACTCTCTTAAGGTAGCCAAATGCATCGTCACCAACGGAATAAATCGGCAAACTCGAGGAGCATTTAGCAGAAATAACTGTGAAAGTCTTAAGGTCGACTAATAATCGATATAGCTCCTGGTGAACAGGCCAGAGAAAGCTTGAAGACGTGACTGTGATAAAACAGGGAGCAACGGGAAGGAATAACTATGACACTCTTAAGGTAGCCAAATACTCGTCACCAGGCGAAATACATGGGCAAATTCGAGGAGCACCTGGCAGAAATAACTGTGAAAGTCTTAAGTTCGACAAATAATAGCGTATCAGTTCTGGTGAACTGGTCAGAGAAAGCTTGAATATGTGACTATGGTAAAACGAGGAGCAATTGGTAGGAGTAACTATGACTCTCTTAAGGTAGCCAAATGCATCGTCACCAACGGAATAAATCGGCAAACTCGAGGAGCATTTAGCAGAAATAACTGTGAAAGTCTTAAGGTCGACAAATAAAGGCGTATCGCTTGTGCTGAACTGTCCCGAGAAAGCTTGAAGATTTTACTGTGTTAAAACGGGGAGCAACTTGCAGGAGTAACTGTGACTCTCTTAAGGTTGCCAATGCTCGTCGCCCAGCCAAAAACATCGGAAAACTCGAGGAGCACCTGGCAGAAATAACTGTGAAAGTCTTAAGGTCGACAAATAATGGCGTATCGCTTCTGATGAACTGGCCAGAGAAAGCTTGAGTATGTGACTATGGTAAAACGGGGAGCAACTGGTATGAGTAACTATGACTCTCTTAAGGTAGCCAAATGCCTCGTCACCAACGGAATAAATCGGCAAACTCGAGGGGCACCTGGCAGGAGTAACTGTGAAAGTCTTAAGGTCGACTAATAATGGATATAACTCCTGGTGAACAGGCCAGAGAAAGCTTGAAGACGTGACTGTGATAAAACAGGGGGCAACAGGAAGGAGTAACTATGACACTCTTAAGGTAGCCAAATACTCGTCACCAGGCGAAATACATGGGCAAATTCGAGGAGCACCTGGCAGAAATAACTGTGAAAGTCTTAAGTTCGACAAATAATAGCGTATCACTTCTGGTGAACTGGTCAGAGAAAGCTTGAATATGTGACTATGGTAAAACGAGGAGCAATTGGTAGGAGTAACTATGACTCTCTTAAGGTAGCCAAATGCATCGTCACCAACGGAATAAATCGGCAAACTCGAGGAGCATTTAGCAGAAATAACTGTGAAAGTCTTAAGGTCGACTAATAATGGATATAGCTCCTGGTGAACAGGCCAGAGAAAGCTTGAAGACGTGACTGTGATAAAACAGGGAGCAACGGGAAGGAATAACTATGACACTCTTAAGGTAGCCAAATACTCGTCACCAGGCGAAATACATGGGCAAATTCGAGGAGCACCTGGCAGAAATAACTGTGAAAGTCTTAAGTTCGACAAATAATAGCTCATCACTTCTGGTGAACTGGTCAGAGAAAGCTTGAATATGTGACTATGGTAAAACGGGGAGCAATTGGTAGGAGTAACTACGACTCTCTTAAGGTAGCCAAATGCCTCGTCACCAGACGGAATTAATCGGCAAACTCGAGGAGCACCTAGCAGAAATAACTGTGAAAGTCTTAAGGTCGACAAATAATGGCGTATCGCTTGTGCTGAACTGGCTCCAGAAAGCTTGAAGATTTTACTGTGTTAAAACGGAGAGCAACTTGCAGGAGTAACTGTGACTCTCTTATGGTTGCCAATGCTCGTCGCCCAGCAAAAAACATCGGATAACTCGAGGAGCACCTGGCAGAAATAACTGTGAAAGTCTTAAGGTCGACAAATAATGGCGTATCGCTTCTGATGAACTGGCCAGAGAAAGTTTGAGTATGTGACTATGGTAAAACGGGGAGCAACTGGTATGAGTAACTATGACTCTCTTAAGGTAGCCAAATGCCTCGTCACCAACGGAATAAATCGGCAAAGTCGAGGGGCACCTGGCAGGAGTAACTGTGAAAGTCTTAAGGTCGACAAATAATGGCGTATCGCTTGTGCTGAACTGGCTCCAGAAAGCTTGAAGATTTTACTGTGTTAAAACGGAGAGCAACTTGCAGGAGTAACTGTGACTCTCTTATGGTTGCCAATGCTCGTCGCCCAGCAAAAAACATCGGATAACTCGAGGAGCACCTGGCAGAAATAACTGTGAAAGTCTTAAGGTCGACAAATAATGGCGTATCGCTTCTGATGAACTTTCCAGAGAAAGCTTGAGTATGTGACTATGGTAAAACGGGGAGCAACTGATATGAGTAACTATGACTCTCTTAAGGTAGCCAAATGCCTCGTCACCAGACGGAATTAATCGGCAAACTCGAGGAGCACCTAGCAGAAATAACTGTGAAAGTCTTAAGGTCGACAAATAATGGCGTATCGCTTGTGCTGAACTGGATCGCGTAAGCTTGAAGATATTACTGTGTTAAAACGGAGAGCAACTTGCAGGAGTAACTGTGACTCTCTTATGGTTGCCAATGCTCGTCGCCCAGCAAAAAACATCGGATAACTCGAGGAGCACCTGGCAGAAATACCTGTGAAAGTCTTAAGGTCGACAAATAATGGCGTATCGCTTCTGATGAACTGGCCAGAGAAAGCTTAAGTATGTGACTATGGTAAAACAGGGAGCAACTGGTATTAAAAACTATGACTCTCTTAAAGTAGCCAAATGCCTCGTCACCAACGGAATAAATCGGCAAACTCGAGGGGCACCTGGCAGGAGTAACTGTGAAAGTCTTAAGGTCGACTAATAATGGATATAACTCCTGGTGAACAGGCCAGAGAAAGCTTGAAGACGTGACTGTGATAAAACAGGGAGCAACAGGAAGGAGTAACTATGACACTCTTAAGGTAGCCAAATACTCGTCACCAGGCGAAATACATGGG
This sequence comes from Schistocerca americana, assembly GCF_021461395.2. Classification (NCBI taxonomy): domain Eukaryota; kingdom Metazoa; phylum Arthropoda; class Insecta; order Orthoptera; family Acrididae; genus Schistocerca; species Schistocerca americana. The sequence goes on along the minus strand of NC_060129.1, from coordinate 11,782,267 downwards.
CAAATTCGAGGAGCACCTGGCAGAAATAACTGTGAAAGTCTTAAGTTCGACAAATAATAGCGTATCACTTCTGGTGAACTGGTCAGAGAAAGCTTGAATATGTGACTATGGTAAAACGGGGAGCAATTGGTAGGAGTAACTACGACTCTCTTAAGGTAGCCAAATGCCTCGTCACCAGACGGAATTAATCGGCAAACTCGAGGAGCACCTAGCAGAAATAACTGTGAAAGTCTTAAGGTCGACAAATAATGGCGTATCGCTTGTGCTGAACTGGCTCGCGTAAGCTTGAAGATATTACTGTGTTAAAACGGAGAGCAACTTGCAGGAGTAACTGTGACTCTCTTATGGTTGCCAATGCTCGTCGCCCAGCAAAAAACATCGGATAACTCGGGGAGCACCTGGCAGAAATACCTGTGAAAGTCTTAAGGTCGACAAATAATGGCGTATCGCTTCTGATGAACTGGTCAGAGAAAGCTTGAATATGTGACTATGGTAAAACGAGGAGCAATTGGTAGGAGTAACTATGACTCTCTTAAGGTAGCCAAATGCATCGTCACCAACGGAATAAATCGGCAAACTCGAGGAGCATTTAGCAGAAATAACTGTGAAAGTCTTAAGGTCGACTAATAATCGATATAGCTCCTGGTGAACAGGCCAGAGAAAGCTTGAAGACGTGACTGTGATAAAACAGGGAGCAACGGGAAGGAATAACTATGACACTCTTAAGGTAGCCAAATACTCGTCACCAGGCGAAATACATGGGCAAATTCGAGGAGCACCTGGCAGAAATAACTGTGAAAGTCTTAAGTTCGACAAATAATAGCGTATCAGTTCTGGTGAACTGGTCAGAGAAAGCTTGAATATGTGACTATGGTAAAACGAGGAGCAATTGGTAGGAGTAACTATGACTCTCTTAAGGTAGCCAAATGCATCGTCACCAACGGAATAAATCGGCAAACTCGAGGAGCATTTAGCAGAAATAACTGTGAAAGTCTTAAGGTCGACAAATAAAGGCGTATCGCTTGTGCTGAACTGTCCCGAGAAAGCTTGAAGATTTTACTGTGTTAAAACGGGGAGCAACTTGCAGGAGTAACTGTGACTCTCTTAAGGTTGCCAATGCTCGTCGCCCAGCCAAAAACATCGGAAAACTCGAGGAGCACCTGGCAGAAATAACTGTGAAAGTCTTAAGGTCGACAAATAATGGCGTATCGCTTCTGATGAACTGGCCAGAGAAAGCTTGAGTATGTGACTATGGTAAAACGGGGAGCAACTGGTATGAGTAACTATGACTCTCTTAAGGTAGCCAAATGCCTCGTCACCAACGGAATAAATCGGCAAACTCGAGGGGCACCTGGCAGGAGTAACTGTGAAAGTCTTAAGGTCGACTAATAATGGATATAACTCCTGGTGAACAGGCCAGAGAAAGCTTGAAGACGTGACTGTGATAAAACAGGGAGCAACAGGAAGGAGTAACTATGACACTCTTAAGGTAGCCAAATACTCGTCACCAGGCGAAATACATGGGCAAATTCGAGGAGCACCTGGCAGAAATAACTGTGAAAGTCTTAAGTTCGACAAATAATAGCGTATCACTTCTGGTGAACTGGTCAGAGAAAGCTTGAATATGTGACTATGGTAAAACGGGGAGCAATTGGTAGGAGTAACTACGACTCTCTTAAGGTAGCCAAATGCCTCGTCACCAGACGGAATTAATCGGCAAACTCGAGGAGCACCTAGCAGAAATAACTGTGAAAGTCTTAAGGTCGACAAATAATGGCGTATCGCTTGTGCTGAACTGGCTCCAGAAAGCTTGAAGATTTTACTGTGTTAAAACGGAGAGCAACTTGCAGGAGTAACTGTGACTCTCTTATGGTTGCCAATGCTCGTCGCCCAGCAAAAAACATCGGATAACTCGAGGAGCACCTGGCAGAAATAACTGTGAAAGTCTTAAGGTCGACAAATAATGGCGTATCGCTTCTGATGAACTGGCCAGAGAAAGTTTGAGTATGTGACTATGGTAAAACGGGGAGCAACTGGTATGAGTAACTATGACTCTCTTAAGGTAGCCAAATGCCTCGTCACCAACGGAATAAATCGGCAAAGTCGAGGGGCACCTGGCAGGAGTAACTGTGAAAGTCTTAAGGTCGACAAATAATGGCGTATCGCTTGTGCTGAACTGGCTCCAGAAAGCTTGAAGATTTTACTGTGTTAAAACGGAGAGCAACTTGCAGGAGTAACTGTGACTCTCTTATGGTTGCCAATGCTCGTCGCCCAGCAAAAAACATCGGATAACTCGAGGAGCACCTGGCAGAAATAACTGTGAAAGTCTTAAGGTCGACAAATAATGGCGTATCGCTTCTGATGAACTTTCCAGAGAAAGCTTGAGTATGTGACTATGGTAAAACGGGGAGCAACTGATATGAGTAACTATGACTCTCTTAAGGTAGCCAAATGCCTCGTCACCAGACGGAATTAATCGGCAAACTCGAGGAGCACCTAGCAGAAATAACTGTGAAAGTCTTAAGGTCGACAAATAATGGCGTATCGCTTGTGCTGAACTGGCTCGCGTAAGCTTGAAGATATTACTGTGTTAAAACGGAGAGCAACTTGCAGGAGTAACTGTGACTCTCTTATGGTTGCCAATGCTCGTCGCCCAGCAAAAAACATCGGATAACTCGAGGAGCACCTGGCAGAAATACCTGTGAAAGTCTTAAGGTCGACAAATAATGGCGTATCGCTTCTGATGAACTGGCCAGAGAAAGCTTAAGTATGTGACTATGGTAAAACAGGGAGCAACTGGTATTAAAAACTATGACTCTCTTAAAGTAGCCAAATGCCTCGTCACCAACGGAATAAATCGGCAAACTCGAGGGGCACCTGGCAGGAGTAACTGTGAAAGTCTTAAGGTCGACTAATAATGGATATAGCTCCTGGTGAACAGGCCAGAGAAAGCTTGAAGACGTGACTGTGATAAAACAGGGAGCAACGGGAAGGAATAACTATGACACTCTTAAGGTAGCCAAATACTCGTCACCAGGCGAAATACATGGGCAAATTCGAGGAGCACCTGGCAGAAATAACTGTGAAAGTCTTAAGTTCGACAAATAATAGCGTATCACTTCTGGTGAACTGGTCAGAGAAAGCTTGAATATGTGACTATGGTAAAACGAGGAGCAATTGGTAGGAGTAACTATGACTCTCTTATGGTAGCCAAATGCATCGTCACCAACGGAATAAATCGGCAAACTCGAGGAGGATTTAGCAGAAATAACTGTGAAAGTCCTAAGGTCGACTAATAATGGATATAGCTCCTGGTGAACAGGCCAGAGAAAGCTTGAAGACGTGACTGTGATAAAACAGGGAGCAACGGGAAGGAATAACTATGACACTCTTAAGGTAGCCAAATACTCGTCACCAGGCGAAATACATGGGCAAATTCGAGGAGCACCTGGCAGAAATAACCGTGAAAGTCTTAAGTTCGACAAATAATAGCGTATCACTTCTGGTGAACTGGTCAGAGAAAGCTTGAATATGTGACTATGGTAAAACGGGGAGCAATTGGTAGGAGTAACTACGACTCTCGTAAGGTAGCCAAATGCCTCGTCACCAGACGGAATTAATCGGCAAACTCGAGGAGCACCTAGCAGAAATAACTGTGAAAGTCTTAAGGTCGACAAATAATGGCGTATCGCTTCTGATGAACTTTCCAGAGAAAGCTTGAGTATGTGACTATGGTAAAACGGGGAGCAACTGATATGAGTAACTATGACTCTCTTAAGGTAGCCAAATGCCTCGTCACCAGACGGAATTAATCGGCAAACTCGAGGAGCACCTAGAAGAAATAACTGTGAAAGTCTTAAGGTCGACAAATAATGGCGTATCGCTTCTGATGAACTTTCCAGAGAAAGCTTGAGTATGTGACTATGGTAAAACGGGGAGCAACTGATATGAGTAACTATGACTCTCTTAAGGTAGCCAAATGCCTCGTCACCTGACGGAATTAATCGGCAAACTCGAGGAGCACCTAGCAGAAATAACTGTGAAAGTCTTAAGGTCGACTAATAATGGCGTATCGCTTGTGCTGAACTGGCTCCAGAAAGCTTGAAGATTTTACTGTGTTAAAACGGAGAGCAACTTGCAGGAGTAACTGTGACTCTCTTATGGTTGCCAATGCTCGTCGCCCAGCAAAAAACATCGGATAACTCGAGGAGCACCTGGCAGAAATAACTGTGAAAGTCTTAAGGTCGACAAATAATGGCGTATCGCTTCTGATGAACTTTCCAGAGAAAGCTTGAGTATGTGACTATGGTAAAACGGGGAGCAACTGATATGAGTAACTATGACTCTCTTGAGGTAGCCAAATGCCTCGTCACCAGACGGAATTAATCGGCAAACTCGAGGAGCACCTAGCAGAAATAACTGTGAAAGTCTTAAGGTCGACAAATAATGGCGTATCGCTTGTGCTGAACTGGCTCGCGTAAGCTTGAAGATATTACTGTGTTAAAACGGAGAGCAACTTGCAGGAGTAACTGTGACTCTCTTATGGTTGCCAATGCTCGTCGCCCAGCAAAAAACATCGGATAACTCGAGGAGCACCTGGCAGAAATACCTGTGAAAGTCTTAAGGTCGACAAATAATGGCGTATCGCTTCTGATGAACTGGCCAGAGAAAGCTTAAGTATGTGACTATGGTAAAACAGGGAGCAACTGGTATTAAAAACTATGACTCTCTTAAAGTAGCCAAATGCCTCGTCACCAACGGAATAAATCGGCAAACTCGAGGGGCACCTGGCAGGAGTAACTGTGAAAGTCTTAAGGTCGACTAATAATGGATATAGCTCCTGGTGAACAGGCCAGAGAAAGCTTGAAGACGTGACTGTGATAAAACAGGGAGCAACGGGAAGGAATAACTATGACACTCTTAAGGTAGCCAAATACTCGTCACCAGGCGAAATACATGGGCAAATTCGAGGAGCACCTGGCAGAAATAACTGTGAAAGTCTTAAGTTCGACAAATAATAGCGTATCACTTCTGGTGAACTGGTCAGAGAAAGCTTGAATATGTGACTATGGTAAAACGAGGAGCAATTGGTAGGAGTAACTATGACTCTCTTAAGGTAGCCAAATGCATCGTCACCAACGGAATAAATCGGCAAACTCGAGGAGGATTTAGCAGAAATAACTGTGAAAGTCTTAAGGTCGACTAATAATGGATATAGCTCCTGGTGAACAGGCCAGAGAAAGCTTGAAGACGTGACTGTGATAAAACAGGGAGCAACGGGAAGGAATAACTATGACACTCTTAAGGTAGCCAAATACTCGTCACCAGGCGAAATACATGGGCAAATTCGAGGAGCACCTGGCAGAAATAACTGTGAAAGTCTTAAGTTCGACAAATAATAGCGTATCACTTCTGGTGAACTGGTCAGAGAAAGCTTGAATATGTGACTATGGTAAAACGGGGAGCAATTGGTAGGAGTAACTACGACTCTCGTAAGGTAGCCAAATGCCTCGTCACCAGACGGAATTAATCGGCAAACTCGAGGAGCACCTAGCAGAAATAACTGTGAAAGTCTTAAGGTCGACAAATAATGGCGTATCGCTTCTGATGAACTTTCCAGAGAAAGCTTGAGTATGTGACTATGGTAAAACGGGGAGCAACTGATATGAGTAACTATGACTCTCTTAAGGTAGCCAAATGCCTCGTCACCAGACGGAATTAATCGGCAAACTCGAGGAGCACCTAGAAGAAATAACTGTGAAAGTCTTAAGGTCGACAAATAATGGCGTATCGCTTCTGATGAACTTTCCAGAGAAAGCTTGAGTATGTGACTATGGTAAAACGGGGAGCAACTGATATGAGTAACTATGACTCTCTTAAGGTAGCCAAATGCCTCGTCACCTGACGGAATTAATCGGCAAACTCGAGGAGCACCTAGCAGAAATAACTGTGAAAGTCTTAAGGTCGACAAATAATGGCGTATCGCTTGTGCTGAACTGGCTCGCGTAAGCTTGAAGATATTACTGTGTTAAAACGGAGAGCAACTTGCAGGAGTAACTGTGACTCTCTTATGGTTGCCAATGCTCGTCGCCCAGCAAAAAACATCGGATAACTCGAGGAGCACCTGGCAGAAATACCTGTGAAAGACTTAAGGTCGTCAAATAATGGCGTATCGCTTCTGATGAACTGGCCAGAGAAAGCTTAAGTATGTGACTATGGTAAAACAGGGAGCAACTGGTATTAAAAACTATAAATCTCTTAAAGTAGCCAAACGCCTCGTCACCAACGGAATAAATCGGCAAACTCGAGGGGCACCTGGCAGGAGTAACTGTGAAAGTCTTAAGGTCGACTAATAATGGATATAGCTCCTGGTGAACAGGCCAGAGAAAGCTTGAAGACGTGACTGTGATTAAACAGGGAGCAACGGGAAGGAATAACTATGACACTCTTAAGGTAGCCAAATACTCGTCACCAGGCGAAATACATGGGCAAATTCGAGGAGCACCTGGCAGAAATAACTGTGAAAGTCTTAAGTTCGACAAATAATAGCGTATTAATTCTGGTGAACTGGTCAGAGAAAGCTTGAATATGTGACTATGGTAAAACGAGGAGCAATTGGTAGGAGTAACTATGACTCTCTTAAGGTAGCCAAATGCATCGTCACCAACGGAATAAATCGGCAAACTCGAGGAGCATTTAGCAGAAATAACTGTGAAAGTCTTAAGGTCGACTAATAATGGATATAGCTCCTGGTGAACAGGCCAGAGAAAGCTTGAAGACGTGACTGTGATAAAACAGGGAGCAACGGGAAGGAATAACTATGACACTCTTAAGGTAGCCAAATACTCGTCACCAGGCGAAATACATGGGCAAATTCGAGGAGCACCTGGCAGAAATAACTGTGAAAGTCTTAAGTTCGACAAATAATAGCGTATCACTTCTGGTGAACTGGTCAGAGAAAGCTTGAATATGTGACTATGGTAAAACGGGGAGCAATTGGTAGGAGTAACTACGACTGTCGTAAGGTAGCCAAATGCCTCGTCACCAGACGGAATTAATCGGCAAACTCGAGGAGCACCTAGAAGAAATAACTGTGAAAGTCTTAAGGTCGACAAATAATGGCGTATCGCTTCTGATGAACTTTCCAGAGAAAGCTTGAGTATGTGACTATGGTAAAACGGGGAGCAACTGATATGAGTAACTATGACTCTCTTAAGGTAGCCAAATGCCTCGTCACCTGACGGAATTAATCGGCAAACTCGAGGAGCACCTAGCAGAAATAACTGTGAAAGTCTTAAGGTCGACAAATAATGGCGTATCGCTTGTGCTGAACTGGCTCGCGTAAGCTTGAAGATATTACTGTGTTAAAACGGAGAGCAACTTGCAGGAGTAACTGTGACTCTCTTATGGTTGCCAATGCACGTCGCCCAGCAAAAAACATCGGATAACTCGAGGAGCACCTGGCAGAAATACCTGTGAAAGTCTTAAGGTCGACAAATAATGGCGTATCGCTTCTGATGAACTGGCCAGAGAAAGCTTAAGTATGTGACTATGGTAAAACAGGGAGCAACTGGTATTAAAAACTATGACTCTCTTAAAGTAGCCAAATGCCTCGTCCCCAACGGAATAAATCGGCAAACTCGAGGGGCACCTGGCAGGAGTAACTGTGAAAGTCTTAAGGTCGACTAATAATGGATATAGCTCCTGGTGAACAGGCCAGAGAAAGCTTGAAGACGTGACTGTGATAAAACAGGGAGCAACGGGAAGGAATAACTATGACACTCTTAAGGTAGCCAAATACTCGTCACCAGGCGAAATACATGGGCAAATTCGAGGAGCACCTGGCAGAAATAACTGTGAAAGTCTTAAGTTCGACAAATAATAGCGTATCACTTCTGGTGAACTGGTCAGAGAAAGCTTGAATATGTGACTATGGTAAAACGAGGAGCAATTGGTAGGAGTAACAATGACTCTCTTAAGGTAGCCAAATGCATCGTCACCAACGGAATAAATCGGCAAACTCGAGGAGGATTTAGCAGAAATAACTGTGAAAGTCTTAAGGTCGACTAATAATGGATATAGCTCCTGGTGAACAGGCCAGAGAAAGCTTGAAGACGTGACTGTGATAAAACAGGGAGCAACGGGAAGGAATAACTATGACACTCTTAAGGTAGCCAAATACTCGTCACCAGGCGAAATACATGGGCAAATTCGAGGAGCACCTGGCAGAAATAACTGTGAAAGTCTTAAGTTCGACAAATAATAGCGTATCACTTCTGGTGAACTGGTCAGAGAAAGCTTGAATATGTGACTATGGTAAAACGGGGAGCAATTGGTAGGAGTAACTACGACTCTCTTAAGGTAGCCAAATGCCTCGTCAACAGACGGAATTAATCGGCAAACTCGAGGAGCACCTAGCAGAAATAACTGTGAAAGTCTTAAGGTCGACAAATAATGGCGTATCGCTTGTGCTGAACTGGCTCGCGTAAGCTTGAAGATATTACTGTGTTAAAACGGAGAGCAACTTGCAGGAGTAACTGTGACTCTCTTATGGTTGCCAATGCTCGTCGCCCAGCAAAAAACATCGGATAACTCGAGGAGCACCTGGCAGAAATACCTGTGAAAGTCTTAAGGTCGACAAATAATGGCGTATCGCTTCTGATGAACTGGCCAGAGAAAGCTTAAGTATGTGACTATGGTAAAACAGGGAGCAACTGGTATTAAAAACTATGACTCTCTTAAAGTAGCCAAATGCCTCGTCACCAACGGAATAAATCGGCAAACTCGAGGGGCACCTGGCAGGAGTAACTGTGAAAGTCTTAAGGTCGACTAATAATGGATATAGCTCCTGGTGAACAGGCCAGAGAAAGCTTGAAGACGTGACTGTGATAAAACAGGGAGCAACGGGAAGGAATAACTATGACACTCTTAAGGTAGCCAAATACTCGTCACCAGGCGAAATACATGGGCAAATTCGAGGAGCACCTGGCAGAAATAACTGTGAAAGTCTTAGGTTCGACAAATAATAGCGTATCACTTCTGGTGAACTGGTCAGAGAAAGCTTGAATATGTGACTATGGTAAAACGAGGAGCAATTGGTAGGAGTAACTATGACTCTCTTAAGGTAGCCAAATGCATCGTCACCAACGGAATAAATCGGCAAACTCGAGGAGGATTTAGCAGAAATAACTGTGAAAGTCTTAAGGTCGACTAATAATGGATATAGCTCCTGGTGAACAGGCCAGAGAAAGCTTGAAGACGTGACTGTGATAAAACAGGGAGCAACGGGAAGGAATAACTATGACACTCTTAAGGTAGCCAAATACTCGTCACCAGGCGAAATACATGGGCAAATTCGAGGAGCATCTGGCAGAAATAACTGTGAAAGTCTTAAGTTCGACAAATAATAGCGTATCACTTCTGGTGAACTGGTCAGAGAAAGCCTGAATATGTGACTATGGTAAAACGGGGAGCAATTGGTAGGAGTAACTACGACTCTCTTAAGGTAGCCAAATGCCTCGTCACCAGACGGAATTAATCGGCAAACTCGAGGAGCACCTAGCAGAAATAACTGTGAAAGTCTTAAGGTCGACAAATAATGGCGTATCGCTTGTGCTGAACTGGCTCGCGTAAGCTTGAAGATATTACTGTGTTAAAACGGAGAGCAACTTGCAGGAGTAACTGTGACTCTCTTATGGTTGCCAATGCTCGTCGCCCAGCAAAAAACATCGGATAACTCGAGGAGCACCTGGCAGAAATACCTGTGAAAGTCTTAAGGTCGACAAATAATGGCGTATCGCTTCTGATGAACTGGCCAGAGAAAGCTTAAGTATGTGACTATGGTAAAACAGGGAGCAACTGGTATTAAAAACTATGACTCTCTTAAAGTAGCCAAATGCCTCGTCACCAACGGAATAAATCGGCAAACTCGAGGGGCACCTGGCAGGAGTAACTGTGAAAGTCTTAAGGTCGACTAATAATGGATATAGCTCCTGGTGAACAGGCCAGAGAAAGCTTGAAGACGTGACTGTGATAAAACAGGGAGCAACGGGAAGGAATAACTATGACACTCTTAAGGTAGCCAAATACTCGTCACCAGGCGAAATACATGGGCAAATTCGAGGAGCACCTGGCAGAAATAACTGTGAAAGTCTTAGGTTCGACAAATAATAGCGTATCACTTCTGGTGAACTGGTCAGAGAAAGCTTGAATATGTGACTATGGTAAAACGAGGAGCAATTGGTAGGAGTAACTATGACTCTCTTAAGGTAGCCGAATGCATCGTCACCAACGGAATAAATCGGCAAACTCGAGGAGCATTTAGCAGAAATAACTGTGAAAGTCTTAAGGTCGACTAATAATGGATATAGCTCCTGGTGAACAGGCCAGAGAAAGCTTGAAGACGTGACTGTGATAAAACAGGGAGCAACGGGAAGGAATAACTATGACACTCTTAAGGTAGCCAAATACTCGTCACCAGGCGAAATACATGGGCAAATTCGAGGAACACCTGGCAGAAATAAATGTGAAAGTCTTAAGTTCGACAAATAATAGCGTATCACCTCTGGTGAACTGGTCAGAGAAAGCATGAATATGTGACTATGGTAAAACGGGGAGCAATTGGTAGGAGTAACTACGACTCTCGTAAGGTAGCCAAATGCCTCGTCACCAGACGGAATTAATCGGCAAACTCGAGGAGCACCTAGCAGAAATAACTGTGAAAGTCTTAAGGTCGACAAACAATGGCGTATCGCTTCTTTATGAACTTTCCAGAGAAAGCTTGAGTATGTGACTATGGTAAAACGGGGAGCAACTGATATGAGTAACTATGACTCTCTTAAGGTAGCCAAATGCCTCGTCACCTGACGGAATTAATCGGCAAACTCGAGGAGCACCTAGCAGAAATAACTGTGAAAGTCTTAAGGTCGACAAATAATGGCGTATCGCTTGTGCTGAACTGGCTCGCGTAAGCTTGAAGATATTACTGTGTTAAAACGGAGAGCAACTTGCAGGAGTAACTGTGACTCTCTTATGGTTGCCAATGCTCGTCGCCCGGCAAAAAACATCGGATAACTCGAGGAGCACCTGGCAGAAATACCTGTGAAAGTCTTAAGGTCGACAAATAATGGCGTATCGCTTCTGATGAACTGGCCAGAGAAAGCTTAAGTATGTGACTATGGTAAAACAGGGAGCAACTGGTATTAAAAACTATGACTCTCTTAAAGTAGCCAAATGCCTCGTCACCAACGGAATAAATCGGCAAACTCGAGGGGCACCTGGCAGGAGTAACTGTGAAAGTCTTAAGGTCGACTAATAATGGATATAGCTCCTGGTGAACAGGCCAGAGAAAGCTTGAAGACGTGACTGTGATAAAACAGGGAGCAACGGGAAGGAATAACTATGACACTCTTAAGGTAGCCAAATACTCGTCACCAGGCGAAATACATGGGCAAATTCGAGGAGCACCTGGCAGAAATAACTGTGAAAGTCTTAGGTTCGACAAATAATAGCGTATCACTTCTGGTGAACTGGTCAGAGAAAGCTTGAATATGTGACTATGGTAAAACGAGGAGCAATTGGTAGGAGTAACTATGACTCTCTTAAGGTAGCCAAATGCATCGTCACCAACGGAATAAATCGGCAAACTCGAGGAGCATTTAGCAGAAATAACTGTGAAAGTCTTAAGGTCGACTAATAATGGATATAGCTCCTGGTGAACAGGCCAGAGAATGCTTGAAGACGTGACTGTGATAAAACAGGGAGCAACGGGAAGGAATAACTATGACACTCTTAAGGTAGCCAAATACTCGTCACCAGGCGAAATACATGGGCAAATTCGAGGAGCACCTGGCAGAAATAACTGTGAAAGTCTTAAGTTCGACAAATAATAGCGTATCACCTCTGGTGAACTGGTCAGAGAAAGCTTGAATATGTGACTATGGTAAAACGGGGAGCAATTGGTAGGAGTAACTACGACTCTCGTAAGGTAGCCAAATGCCTCGTCACCAGACGGAATTAATCGGCAAACTCGAGGAGCACCTAGCAGAAATAACTGTGAAAGTCTTAAGGTCGACAAATAATGGCGTATCGCTTCTGATGAACTTTCCAGAGAAAGCTTGAGTATGTGACTATGGTAAAACGGGGAGCAACTGATATGAGTAACTATGACTCTCTTAAGGTAGCCAAATGCCTCGTCACCTGACGGAATTAATCGGCAAACTCGAGGAGCACCTAGCAGAAATAACTGTGAAAGTCTTAAGGTCGACAAATAATGGCGTATCGCTTGTGCTGAACTGGCTCGCGTAAGCTTGAAGATATTACTGTGTTAAAACGGAGAGCAACTTGCAGGAGTAACTGTGACTCTCTTATGGTTGCCAATGCTCGTCGCCCAGCAAAAAACATCGGATAACTTTAGGAGCACCTGGCAGAAATACCTGTGAAAGTCTTAAGGTCGACAAATAATGGCGTATCGCTTCTGATGAACTGGCCAGAGAAAGCTTAAGTATGTGACTATGGTAAAACAGGGAGCAACTGGTATTAAAAACTATGACTCTCTTAAAGTAGCCAAATGCCTCGTCACCAACGGAATAAATCGGCAAACTCGAGGGGCACCTGGCAGGAGTAACTGTGAAAGTCTTAAGGTCGACTAATAATGGATATAGCTCCTGGTGAACAGGCCAGAGAAAGCTTGAAGACGTGACTGTGATAAAACAGGGAGCAACGGGAAGGAATAACTATGACACTCTTAAGGTAGCCAAATACTCGTCACCAGGCGAAATACATGGGCAAATTCGAGGAGCACCTGGCAGAAATAACTGTGAAAGTCTTAAGTTCGACAAATAATAGCGTATCACTTCTGGTGAACTGGTCAGAGAAAGCTTGAATATGTGACTATGGTAAAACGAGGAGCAATTGGTAGGAGTAACTATGACTCTCTTAAGGTAGCCAAATGCATCGTCACCAACGGAATAAATCGGCAAACTCGAGGAGGATTTAGCAGAAATAACTGTGAAAGTCTTAAGGTCGACTAATAATGGATAAAGCTCCTGGTGAACAGGCCAGAGAAAGCTTGAAGACGTGACTGTGATAAAACAGGGAGCAACGGGAAGGAATAACTATGACACTCTTAAGGTAGCCAAATACTCGTCACCAGGCGAAATACATGGGCAAATTCGAGGAGCACCTGGCAGAAATAACTGTGAAAGTCTTAAGTTCGACAAATAATAGCGTATCACTTCTGGTGAACTGGTCAGAGAAAGCTTGAATATGTGACTATGGTAAAACGGGGAGCAATTGGTAGGAGTAACTACGACTCTCTTAAGGTAGGCAAATGCCTCGTCACCAGACGGAATTAATCGGCAAACTCGAGGAGCACCTAGCAGAAATAACTGTGAAAGTCTTAAGGTCGACAAATAATGGCGTATCGCTTGTGCTGAACTGGCTCGCGTAAGCTTGAAGATATTACTGTGTTAAAACGGAGAGCAACTTGCAGGAGTAACTGTGACTCTCTTATGGTTGCCAATGCTCGTCGCCCAGCAAAAAACATCGGATAACTCGAGGAGCACCTGGCAGAAATACCTGTGAAAGTCTTAAGGTCGACAAATAATGGCGTATCGCTTCTGATGAACTGGCCAGAGAAAGCTTAAGTATGTGACTATGGTAAAACAGGGAGCAACTGGTATTAAAAACTATGACTCTCTTAAAGTAGCCAAATGCCTCGTCACCAACGGAATAAATCGGCAAACTCGAGGGGCACCTGGCAGGAGTAACTGTGAAAGTCTTAAGGTCGACTAATAATGGATATAGCTCCTGGTGAACAGGCCAGAGAAAGCTTGAAGAGGTGACTGTGATAAAACAGGGAGCAACGGGAAGGAATAACTATGACACTCTTAAGGTAGCCAAATACTCGTCACCAGGCGAAATACATGGGCAAATTCGAGGAGCACCTGGCAGAAATAACTGTGAAAGTCTTAAGTTCGACAAATAATAGCGTATCACTTCTGGTGAACTGGTCAGAGAAAGCTTGAATATGTGACTATGGTAAAACGAGGAGCAATTGGTAGGAGTAACTATGACTCTCTTAAGGTAGCCAAATGCATCGTCACCAACGGAATAAATCGGCAAACTCGAGGAGCATTTAGCAGAAATAACTGTGAAAGTCTTAAGGTCGACCAATAATGGATATAGCTCCTGGTGAACAGGCCAGAGAAAGCTTGAAGACGTGACTGTGATAAAACAGGGAGCAACGGGAAGGAATAACTATGACACTCTTAAGGTAGCCAAATACTCGTCACCAGGCGAAATACATGGGCAAATTCGAGGAGCACCTGGCAGAAATAACTGTGAAAGTCTTAAGTTCGACAAATAATAGCGTATCACTTCTGGTGAACTGGTCAGAGAAAGCTTGAATATGTGACTATGGTAAAACGAGGAGCAATTGGTAGGAGTAACTATGACTCTCTAAAGGTAGCCAAATGCATCGTCACCAACGGAATAAATCGGCAAACTCGAGGAGCATTTAGCAGAAATAACTGTGAAAGTCTTAAGGTCGACAAATAAAGGCGTATCGCTTGTGCTGAACTGTCCCGAGAAAGCTTGAAGATTTTACTGTGTTAAAACGGGGAGCAACTTGCAGGAGTAACTGTGACTCTCTTAAGGTTGCCAATGCTCGTCGCCCAGCCAAAAACATCGGATAACTTTAGGAGCACCTGGCAGAAATACCTGTGAAAGTCTTAAGGTCGACAAATAATGGCGTATCGCTTCTGATGAACTGGCCAGAGAAAGCTTAAGTATGTGACTATGGTAAAACAGGGAGCAACTGGTATTAAAAACTATGACTCTCTTAAAGTAGCCAAATGCCTCGTCACCAACGGAATAAATCGGCAAACTCGAGGGGCACCTGGCAGGAGTAACTGTGAAAGTCTTAAGGTCGACTAATAATGGATATAGCTCCTGGTGAACAGGCCAGAGAAAGCTTGAAGACGTGACTGTGATAAAACAGGGAGCAACGGGAAGGAATAACTATGACACTCTTAAGGTAGCCAAATACTCGTCACCAGGCGAAATACATGGGCAAATTCGAGGAGCACCTGGCAGAAATAACTGTGAAAGTCTTAAGTTCGACAAATAATAGCGTATCACTTCTGGTGAACTGGTCAGAGAAAGCTTGAATATGTGACTATGGTAAAACGAGGAGCAATTGGTAGGAGTAACTATGACTCTCTTAAGGTAGCCAAATGCATCGTCACCAACGGAATAAATCGGCAAACTCGAGGAGGATTTAGCAGAAATAACTGTGAAAGTCTTAAGGTCGACTAATAATGGATAAAGCTCCTGGTGAACAGGCCAGAGAAAGCTTGAAGACGTGACTGTGATAAAACAGGGAGCAACGGGAAGGAATAACTATGACACTCTTAAGGTAGCCAAATACTCGTCACCAGGCGAAATACATGGGCAAATTCGAGGAGCACCTGGCAGAAATAACTGTGAAAGTCTTAAGTTCGACAAATAATAGCGTATCACTTCTGGTGAACTGGTCAGAGAAAGCTTGAATATGTGACTATGGTAAAACGGGGAGCAATTGGTAGGAGTAACTACGACTCTCTTAAGGTAGGCAAATGCCTCGTCACCAGACGGAATTAATCGGCAAACTCGAGGAGCACCTAGCAGAAATAACTGTGAAAGTCTTAAGGTCGACAAATAATGGCGTATCGCTTGTGCTGAACTGGCTCGCGTAAGCTTGAAGATATTACTGTGTTAAAACGGAGAGCAACTTGCAGGAGTAACTGTGACTCTCTTATGGTTGCCAATGCTCGTCGCCCAGCAAAAAACATCGGATAACTCGAGGAGCACCTGGCAGAAATACCTGTGAAAGTCTTAAGGTCGACAAATAATGGCGTATCGCTTCTGATGAACTGGCCAGAGAAAGCTTAAGTATGTGACTATGGTAAAACAGGGAGCAACTGGTATTAAAAACTATGACTCTCTTAAAGTAGCCAAATGCCTCGTCACCAACGGAATAAATCGGCAAACTCGAGGGGCACCTGGCAGGAGTAACTGTGAAAGTCTTAAGGTCGACTAATAATGGATATAGCTCCTGGTGAACAGGCCAGAGAAAGCTTGAAGAGGTGACTGTGATAAAACAGGGAGCAACGGGAAGGAATAACTATGACACTCTTAAGGTAGCCAAATACTCGTCACCAGGCGAAATACATGGGCAAATTCGAGGAGCACCTGGCAGAAATAACTGTGAAAGTCTTAAGTTCGACAAATAATAGCGTATCACTTCTGGTGAACTGGTCAGAGAAAGCTTGAATATGTGACTATGGTAAAACGAGGAGCAATTGGTAGGAGTAACTATGACTCTCTTAAGGTAGCCAAATGCATCGTCACCAACGGAATAAATCGGCAAACTCGAGGAGCATTTAGCAGAAATAACTGTGAAAGTCTTAAGGTCGACCAATAATGGATATAGCTCCTGGTGAACAGGCCAGAGAAAGCTTGAAGACGTGACTGTGATAAAACAGGGAGCAACGGGAAGGAATAACTATGACACTCTTAAGGTAGCCAAATACTCGTCACCAGGCGAAATACATGGGCAAATTCGAGGAGCACCTGGCAGAAATAACTGTGAAAGTCTTAAGTTCGACAAATAATAGCGTATCACTTCTGGTGAACTGGTCAGAGAAAGCTTGAATATGTGACTATGGTAAAACGAGGAGCAATTGGTAGGAGTAACTATGACTCTCTAAAGGTAGCCAAATGCATCGTCACCAACGGAATAAATCGGCAAACTCGAGGAGCATTTAGCAGAAATAACTGTGAAAGTCTTAAGGTCGACAAATAAAGGCGTATCGCTTGTGCTGAACTGTCCCGAGAAAGCTTGAAGATTTTACTGTGTTAAAACGGGGAGCAACTTGCAGGAGTAACTGTGACTCTCTTAAGGTTGCCAATGCTCGTCGCCCAGCCAAAAACATCGGAAAACTCGAGGAGCACCTGGCAGAAATAACTGTGAAAGTCTTAAGGTCGACAAATAATGGCGTATCGCTTCTGATGAACTGGCCAGAGAAAGCTTGAGTATGTGACTATGGTAAAACGGGGAGCAACTGGTATGAGTAACTATGACTCTCTTAAGGTAGCCAAATGCCTCGTCACCAACGGAATAAATCGGCAAACTCGAGGGGCACCTGGCAGGAGTAACTGTGAAAGTCTTAAGGTCGACTAATAATGGATATAACTCCTGGTGAACAGGCCAGAGAAAGCTTGAAGACGTGACTGTGATAAAACAGGGAGCAACAGGAAGGAGTAACTATGACACTCTTAAGGTAGCCAAATACTCGTCACCAGGCGAAATACATGGGCAAATTCGAGGAGAACCTGGCAGAAATAACTGTGAAAGTCTTAAGTTCGACAAATAATAGCGTATCACTTCTGGTGAACTGGTCAGAGAAAGCTTGAATATGTGACTATGGTAAAACGGGGAGCAATTGGTAGGAGTAACTACGACTCTCGTAAGGTAGCCAAATGCCTCGTCACCAGACGGAATTAATCGGCAAACTCGAGGAGCACCTAGCAGAAATAACTGTGAAAGTCTTAAGGTCGACAAATAATGG
Organism: Schistocerca americana; assembly: GCF_021461395.2. Taxonomy (NCBI): domain Eukaryota; kingdom Metazoa; phylum Arthropoda; class Insecta; order Orthoptera; family Acrididae; genus Schistocerca; species Schistocerca americana. The sequence continues at coordinate 11,764,655 of NC_060129.1, read as the reverse complement.
CGTATCGCTTGTGCTGAACTGGCTCCAGAAAGCTTGAAGATTTTACTGTGTTAAAACGGAGAGCAACTTGCAGGAGTAACTGTGACTCTCTTATGGTTGCCAATGCTCGTCGCCCAGCAAAAAACATCGGATAACTCGAGGAGCACCTGGCAGAAATAACTGTGAAAGTCTTAAGGTCGACAAATAATGGCGTATCGCTTCTGATGAACTGGCCAGAGAAAGTTTGAGTATGTGACTATGGTAAAACGGGGAGCAACTGGTATGAGTAACTATGACTCTCTTAAGGTAGCCAAATGCCTCGTCACCAACGGAATAAATCGGCAAAGTCGAGGGGCACCTGGCAGGAGTAACTGTGAAAGTCTTAAGGTCGACAAATAATGGCGTATCGCTTGTGCTGAACTGGCTCCAGAAAGCTTGAAGATTTTACTGTGTTAAAACGGAGAGCAACTTGCAGGAGTAACTGTGACTCTCTTATGGTTGCCAATGCTCGTCGCCCAGCAAAAAACATCGGATAACTCGAGGAGCACCTGGCAGAAATAACTGTGAAAGTCTTAAGGTCGACAAATAATGGCGTATCGCTTCTGATGAACTTTCCAGAGAAAGCTTGAGTATGAGACTATGGTAAAACGGGGAGCAACTGATATGAGTAACTATGACTCTCTTAAAGTAGCCAAATGCCTCGTCACCAGACGGAATTAATCGGCAAACTCGAGGAGCACCTAGCAGAAATAACTGTGAAAGTCTTAAGGTCGACAAATAATGGCGTATCGCTTGTGCTGAACTGGCTCGCGTAAGCTTGAAGATATTACTGTGTTAAAACGGAAAGCAACTTGCAGGAGTAACTGTGACTCTCTTATGGTTGCCAATGCTCGTCGCCCAGCAAAAAACATCGGATAACTCGAGGAGCACCTGGCAGAAATACCTGTGAAAGTCTTAAGGTCGACAAATAATGGCGTATCGCTTCTGATGATCTGGCCAGAGAAAGCTTAAGTATGTGACTATGGTAAAACAGGGAGCAACTGGTATTAAAAACTATGACTCTCTTAAAGTAGCCAAATGCCTCGTCACCAACGGAATAAATCGGCAAACTCGAGGGGCACCTGGCAGGAGTAACTGTGAAAGTCTTAAGGTCGACTAATAATGGATATAGCTCCTGGTGAACAGGCCAGAGAAAGCTTGAAGACGTGACTGTGATAAAACAGGGAGCAACGGGAAGGAATAACTATGACACTCTTAAGGTAGCCAAATACTCGTCACCAGGCGAAATACATGGGCAAATTCGAGGAGCACCTGGCAGAAATAACTGTGAAAGTCTTAAGTTCGACAAATAATAGCGTATCACTTCTGGTGAACTGGTCAGAGAAAGCTTGAATATGTGACTATGGTAAAACGAGGAGCAATTGGTAGGAGTAACTATGACTCTCTTAAGGTAGCCAAATGCATCGTCACCAACGGAATCAATCGGCAAACTCGAGGAGGATATAGCAGAAATAACTGTGAAAGTCTTAAGGTCGACTAATAATGGATATAGCTCCTGGTGAACAGGCCAGAGAAAGCTTGAAGACGTGACTGTGATAAAACAGGGAGCAACGGGAAGGAATAACTATGACACTCTTAAGGTAGCCAAATACTCGTCTCCAGGCGAAATACATGGGCAAATTCGAGGAGCACCTGGCAGAAATAACTGTGAAAGTCTTAAGTTCGACAAATAATAGCGTATCACTTCTGGTGAACTGGTCAGAGAAAGCTTGAATATGTGACTATGGTAAAACGAGGAGCAATTGGTAGGAGTAACTATGACTCTCTTAAGGTAGCCAAATGCATCGTCACCAACGGAATAAATCGGCAAACTCGAGGAGCATTTAGCAGAAATAACTGTGAAAGTCTTAAGGTCGACAAATAAAGGCGTATCGCTTGTGCTGAACTGTCCCGAGAAAGCTTGAAGATTTTACTGTGTTAAAACGGGGAGCAACTTGCAGGAGTATCTGTGACTCTCTTAAGGTTGCCAATGCTCGTCGCCCAGCCAAAAACATCGGAAAACTCGAGGAGCACCTGGCAGAAATAACTGTGAAAGTCTTAAGGTCGACAAATAATGGCGTATCGCTTCTGATGAACTGGCCAGAGAAAGCTTGAGTATGTGACTATGGTAAAACGGGGAGCAACTGGTATGAGTAACTATGACTCTCTTGAGGTAGCCAAATGCCTCGTCACCAACGGAATAAATCGGCAAACTCGAGGGGCACCTGGCAGGAGTAACTGTGAAAGTCTTAAGGTCGACTAATAATGGATATAACTCCTGGTGAACAGGCCAGAGAAAGCTTGAAGACGTGACTGTGATAAAACAGGGAGCAACAGGAACGAGTAACTATGACACTCTTAAGGTAGCCAAATACTCGTCACCAGGCGAAATACATGGGCAAATTCGAGGAGCACCTGGCAGAAATAACTGTGAAAGTCTTAAGTTCGACAAATAATAGCGTATCACTTCTGGTGAACTGGTCAGAGAAAGCTTGAATATGTGACTATGGTAAAACGGGGAGCAATTGGTAGGAGTAACTACGACTCTCGTAAGGTAGCCAAATGCCTCGTCACCAGACGGAATTAATCGGCAAACTCGAGGAGCACCTAGCAGAAATAACTGTGAAAGTCTTAAGGTCGACAAATAATGGCGTATCGCTTGTGCTGAACTGGCTCCAGAAAGCTTGAAGATTTTACTGTGTTAAAACGGAGAGCAACTTGCAGGAGTAACTGTGACTCTCTTATGGTTGCCAATGCTCGTCGCCCAGCAAAAAACATCGGATAACTCGAGGAGCACCTGGCAGAAATAACTGTGAAAGTCTTAAGGTCGACAAATAATGGCGTATCGCTTCTGATGAACTGGCCAGAGAAAGCTTGAGTATGTGACTATGGTAAAACGGGGAGCAACTGGTATGAGTAACTATGACTCTCTTAAGGTAGCCAAATGCCTCGTCACCAACGGAATAAATCGGCAAACTCGAGGGGCACGTGGCAGGAGTAACTGTGAAAGTCTTAAGGTCGACTAATAATGGATATAACTCCTGGTGAACAGGCCAGAGAAAGCTTGAAGACGTGACTGTGATAAAACAGGGAGCAACAGGAAGGAGTAACTATGACACTCTTAAGGTAGCCAAATACTCGTCACCAGGCGAAATACATGGGCAAATTCGAGGAGCACCTGGCAGAAATAACTGTGAAAGTCTTAAGTTCGACAAATAATAGCGTATCACTTCTGGTGAACTGGTCAGAGAAAGCTTGAATATGTGACTATGGTAAAACGGGGAGCAATTGGTAGGAGTAACTACGACTCTCTTAAGGTAGCCAAATGCCTCGTCACCAGACGGAATTAATCGGCAAACTCGAGGAGCACCTAGCAGAAATAACTGTGAAAGTCTTAAGGTCGACAAATAATGGCGTATCGCATGTGCTGAACTGGCACCAGAAAGCTTGAAGATTTTACTGTGTTAAAACGGAGAGCAACTTGCAGGAGTAACTGTGACTCTCTTATGGTTGCCAATGCTCGTCGCCCAGCAAAAAACATCGGATAACTCGAGGAGCACCTGGCAGAAATAACTGTGAAAGTCTTAAGTTCGACAAATAATAGTGTATCACTTCTGGTGAACTGGCCAGAGAAAGCTTGAATATGTGACTATGGTAAAACGGGGAGCAATTGGTAGGAGTAACTATGACTCTCTTAAGGTAGCCAAATGCATCGTCACCAACGGAATAAATCGGCAAAGTCGAGGGGCACCTGGCAGGAGTAACTGTGAAAGTCTTAAGGTCGACAAATAATGGCGTATCGCTTCTGATGAACTGGCCAGAGAAAGCTTAAGTATGTGACTATGGTAAAACGGGGAGCAACTGGTATGAAAAACTATGACTCTCATAAAGTAGCCAAATGCCTCGTCACCAACGGAATAAATCGGCAAACTCGAGGGGCACCTGGCAGGAGTAACTGTGAAGGTCTTAAGGTCGACTAATAATGCATATAACTCCTGGTGAACAGGCCAGAGGAAGCTTGAAGACGTGACTGTGATAAAACAGGGAGCAACAGGAAGGAGTAACTATGACACTCTTAAGGTAGCCAAATACTCGTCACCAGGCGAAATACATGGGCAAATTCGAGGAGCATCTGGCAGAAATAACTGTGAAAGTCTTGACTATGGTAAAACGGGGAGCAATTGGTAGGAGTAACTATGACTCTTTTAAGGTAGCCAAATGCAACGTCACCAACGGAATAAATCGGCAATCTCGAGGAGCATTTAGCAGAAATAACTGTGAAAGTCTTAAGGTCAACAAATAAAGGCGTATCGCTTGTGCCGAACTGTCCCGAGAAAGCTTGAAGATTTTACTGTGTTAAAACGGGGAGCAACTTGCAGGAGTAACTGTGACTCTCTTAAGGTTGCCAATGCTCGTCGCCCAGCCAATAACATCGGAAAACTCGAGGAGCACCTGGCAGAAATACCTGTGAAAGTCTTAAGGTCGACAAATAATGGCGTATCGCTTGTGCTGAACTGGCTCCAGAAAGCTTGAAGATTTTACTGTGTTAAAACGGAGAGCAACTTGCAGGAGTAACTGTGACTCTCTTAAGGTTGCCAATGCTCGTCGCCCAGCCAAAAACATCGGAAAACTCGAGGAGCACCTGGCAGAAATAACTGTGAAAGTCTTAAGGTCGACTAATAATGGCGTATCGCTTCTGATGAACTGACCAGAGAAAGCTTGAGTATGTGACTATGGTAAAACGGGGAGCAACTGGTATGAGTAACTATGACTCTCTTAAGGTAGCCAAATGCCTCGTCACCAACGGAATAAATCGGCAAACTCGAGGGGCACCTGGCAGGAGTAACTGTGAAAGTCTTAAGGTCGACTAATAATGGATATAGCTCCTGGTGAACAGGCCAGAGAAAGCTTGAAGACGTGACTGTGATAAAACAGGGAGCAACGGGAAGGAATAACTATGACACTCTTAAGGTAGCCAAATACTCGTCACCAGGCGAAATACATGGGCAAATTCGAGGAGCACCTGGCAGAAATAACTGTGAAAGTCTTAAGTTCGACAAATAATAGCGTATCACTTCTGGTGAACTGGTCAGAGAAAGCTTGAATATGTGACTATGGTAAAACGAGGAGCAATTGGTAGGAGTAACTATGACTCTCTTAAGGTAGCCAAATGCATCGTCACCAACGGAATCAATCGGCAAACTCGAGGAGGATATAGCAGAAATAACTGTGAAAGTCTTAAGGTCGACTAATAATGGATATAGCTCCTGGTGAACAGGCCAGAGAAAGCTTGAAGACGTGACTGTGATAAAACAGGGAGCAACGGGAAGGAATAACTATGACACTCTTAAGGTAGCCAAATACTCGTCACCAGGCGAAATACATGGGCAAATTCGAGGAGCACCTGGCAGAAATAACTGTGAAAGTCTTAAGTTCGACAAATAATAGCGTATCACTTCTGGTGAACTGGTCAGAGAAAGCTTGAATATGTGACTATGGTAAAACGAGGAGCAATTGGTAGGAGTAACTATGACTCTCTTAAGGTAGCCAAATGCATCGTCACCAACGGAATAAATCGGCAAACTCGAGGAGCATTTAGCAGAAATAACTGTGAAAGTCTTAAGGTCGACAAATAAAGGCGTATCGCTTGTGCTGAACTGTCCCGAGAAAGCTTGAAGATTTTACTGTGTTAAAACGGGGAGCAACTTGCAGGAGTATCTGTGACTCTCTTAAGGTTGCCAATGCTCGTCGCCCAGCCAAAAACATCGGAAAACTCGAGGAGCACCTGGCAGAAATAACTGTGAAAGTCTTAAGGTCGACAAATAATGGCGTATCGCTTCTGATGAACTGGCCAGAGAAAGCTTGAGTATGTGACTATGGTAAAACGGGGAGCAACTGGTATGAGTAACTATGACTCTCTTGAGGTAGCCAAATGCCTCGTCACCAACGGAATAAATCGGCAAACTCGAGGGGCACCTGGCAGGAGTAACTGTGAAAGTCTTAAGGTCGACTAATAATGGATATAACTCCTGGTGAACAGGCCAGAGAAAGCTTGAAGACGTGACTGTGATAAAACAGGGAGCAACAGGAACGAGTAACTATGACACTCTTAAGGTAGCCAAATACTCGTCACCAGGCGAAATACATGGGCAAATTCGAGGAGCACCTGGCAGAAATAACTGTGAAAGTCTTAAGTTCGACAAATAATAGCGTATCACTTCTGGTGAACTGGTCAGAGAAAGCTTGAATATGTGACTATGGTAAAACGGGGAGCAATTGGTAGGAGTAACTACGACTCTCGTAAGGTAGCCAAATGCCTCGTCACCAGACGGAATTAATCGGCAAACTCGAGGAGCACCTAGCAGAAATAACTGTGAAAGTCTTAAGGTCGACAAATAATGGCGTATCGCTTGTGCTGAACTGGCTCCAGAAAGCTTGAAGATTTTACTGTGTTAAAACGGAGAGCAACTTGCAGGAGTAACTGTGACTCTCTTATGGTTGCCAATGCTCGTCGCCCAGCAAAAAACATCGGATAACTCGAGGAGCACCTGGCAGAAATAACTGTGAAAGTCTTAAGGTCGACAAATAATGGCGTATCGCTTCTGATGAACTGGCCAGAGAAAGCTTGAGTATGTGACTATGGTAAAACGGGGAGCAACTGGTATGAGTAACTATGACTCTCTTAAGGTAGCCAAATGCCTCGTCACCAACGGAATAAATCGGCAAACTCGAGGGGCACGTGGCAGGAGTAACTGTGAAAGTCTTAAGGTCGACTAATAATGGATATAACTCCTGGTGAACAGGCCAGAGAAAGCTTGAAGACGTGACTGTGATAAAACAGGGAGCAACAGGAAGGAGTAACTATGACACTCTTAAGGTAGCCAAATACTCGTCACCAGGCGAAATACATGGGCAAATTCGAGGAGCACCTGGCAGAAATAACTGTGAAAGTCTTAAGTTCGACAAATAATAGCGTATCACTTCTGGTGAACTGGTCAGAGAAAGCTTGAATATGTGACTATGGTAAAACGGGGAGCAATTGGTAGGAGTAACTACGACTCTCTTAAGGTAGCCAAATGCCTCGTCACCAGACGGAATTAATCGGCAAACTCGAGGAGCACCTAGCAGAAATAACTGTGAAAGTCTTAAGGTCGACAAATAATGGCGTATCGCATGTGCTGAACTGGCACCAGAAAGCTTGAAGATTTTACTGTGTTAAAACGGAGAGCAACTTGCAGGAGTAACTGTGACTCTCTTATGGTTGCCAATGCTCGTCGCCCAGCAAAAAACATCGGATAACTCGAGGAGCACCTGGCAGAAATAACTGTGAAAGTCTTAAGTTCGACAAATAATAGTGTATCACTTCTGGTGAACTGGCCAGAGAAAGCTTGAATATGTGACTATGGTAAAACGGGGAGCAATTGGTAGGAGTAACTATGACTCTCTTAAGGTAGCCAAATGCATCGTCACCAACGGAATAAATCGGCAAAGTCGAGGGGCACCTGGCAGGAGTAACTGTGAAAGTCTTAAGGTCGACAAATAATGGCGTATCGCTTCTGATGAACTGGCCAGAGAAAGCTTAAGTATGTGACTATGGTAAAACGGGGAGCAACTGGTATGAAAAACTATGACTCTCATAAAGTAGCCAAATGCCTCGTCACCAACGGAATAAATCGGCAAACTCGAGGGGCACCTGGCAGGAGTAACTGTGAAGGTCTTAAGGTCGACTAATAATGCATATAACTCCTGGTGAACAGGCCAGAGGAAGCTTGAAGACGTGACTGTGATAAAACAGGGAGCAACAGGAAGGAGTAACTATGACACTCTTAAGGTAGCCAAATACTCGTCACCAGGCGAAATACATGGGCAAATTCGAGGAGCATCTGGCAGAAATAACTGTGAAAGTCTTGACTATGGTAAAACGGGGAGCAATTGGTAGGAGTAACTATGACTCTTTTAAGGTAGCCAAATGCAACGTCACCAACGGAATAAATCGGCAATCTCGAGGAGCATTTAGCAGAAATAACTGTGAAAGTCTTAAGGTCAACAAATAAAGGCGTATCGCTTGTGCCGAACTGTCCCGAGAAAGCTTGAAGATTTTACTGTGTTAAAACGGGGAGCAACTTGCAGGAGTAACTGTGACTCTCTTAAGGTTGCCAATGCTCGTCGCCCAGCCAATAACATCGGAAAACTCGAGGAGCACCTGGCAGAAATACCTGTGAAAGTCTTAAGGTCGACAAATAATGGCGTATCGCTTGTGCTGAACTGGCTCCAGAAAGCTTGAAGATTTTACTGTGTTAAAACGGAGAGCAACTTGCAGGAGTAACTGTGACTCTCTTAAGGTTGCCAATGCTCGTCGCCCAGCCAAAAACATCGGAAAACTCGAGGAGCACCTGGCAGAAATAACTGTGAAAGTCTTAAGGTCGACTAATAATGGCGTATCGCTTCTGATGAACTGACCAGAGAAAGCTTGAGTATGTGACTATGGTAAAACGGGGAGCAACTGGTATGAGTAACTATGACTCTCTTAAGGTAGCCAAATGCCTCGTCACCAACGGAATAAATCGGCAAACTCGAGGGGCACCTGGCAGGAGTAACTGTGAAAGTCTTAAGGTCGACTAATAATGGATATAACTCCTGGTGAACAGGCCAGAGAAAGCTTGAAGACGTGACTGTGATAAAACAGGGAGCAACAGGAAGGAGTAACTATGACACTCTTAAGGTAGCCAAATACTCGTCACCAGGCGAAATACATGGGCAAATTCGAGGAGCACCTGGCAGAAATAACTGTGAAAGTCTTAAGTTCGACAAATAATAGCGTATCACTTCTGGTGAACTGGTCAGAGAAAGCTTGAATATGTGACTATGGTAAAACGGGGAGCAATTGGTAGGAGTAACTACGACTCTCTTAAGGTAGCCAAATGCCTCGTCACCAGACGGAATTAATCGGCAAACTCGAGGAGCACCTAGCAGAAATAACTGTGAAAGTCTTAAGGTCGACAAATAATGGCGTATCGCTTGTGCTGAACTGGCTCGCGTAAGCTTGAAGATATTACTGTGTTAAAACGGAGAGCAACTTGCAGGAGTAACTGTGACTCTCTTATGGTTGCCAATGCTCGTCGCCCAGCAAAAAACATCGGATAACTCGAGGAGCACCTGGCAGAAATACCTGTGAAAGTCTTAAGGTCGACAAATAATGGCGTATCGCTTCTGATGAACTGGTCAGAGAAAGCTTGAATATGTGACTATGGTAAAACGAGGAGCAATTGGTAGGAGTAACTATGACTCTCTTAAGGTAGCCAAATGCATCGTCACCAACGGAATAAATCGGCAAACTCGAGGAGCATTTAGCAGAAATAACTGTGAAAGTCTTAAGGTCGACTAATAATGGATATAGCTCCTGGTGAACAGGCCAGAGAAAGCTTGAAGACGTGACTGTGATAAAACAGGGAGCAACGGGAAGGAATAACTATGACACTCTTAAGGTAGCCAAATACTCGTCACCAGGCGAAATACATAAGCAAATTCGAGGAGCACCTGGCAGAAATAACTGTGAAAGTCTTAAGTTCGACAAATAATAGCGTATCAGTTCTGGTGAACTGGTCAGAGAAAGCTTGAATATGTGACTATGGTAAAACGAGGAGCAATTGGTAGGAGTAACTATGACTCTCTTAAGGTAGCCAAATGCATCGTCACCAACGGAATAAATCGGCAAACTCGAGGAGCATTTAGCAGAAATAACTGTGAAAGTCTTAAGGTCGACAAATAAAGGCGTATCGCTTGTGCTGAACTGTCCCGAGAAAGCTTGAAGATTTTACTGTGTTAAAACGGGGAGCAACTTGCAGGAGTAACTGTGACTCTCTTAAGGTTGCCAATGCTCGTCGCCCAGCCAAAAACATCGGAAAACTCGAGGAGCACCTGGCAGAAATAACTGTGAAAGTCTTAAGGTCGACAAATAATGGCGTATCGCTTCTGATGAACTGGTCAGAGAAAGCTTGAATATGTGACTATGGTAAAACGAGGAGCAATTGGTAGGAGTAACTATGACTCTCTTAAGGTAGCCAAATGCATCGTCACCAACGGAATAAATCGGCAAACTCGAGGGGCACCTGGCAGGAGTAACTGTGAAAGTCTTAAGGTCGACTAATAATGGATATAACTCCTGGTGAACAGGCCAGAGAAAGCTTGAAGACGTGACTGTGATAAAACAGGGAGCAACAGGAAGGAGTAACTATGACACTCTTAAGGTAGCCAAATACTCGTCACCAGGCGAAATACATGGGCAAATTCGAGGAGCACCTGGCAGACATAACTGTGAAAGTCTTAAGTTCGACAAATAATAGCGTATCACTTCTGGTGAACTGGTCAGAGGAAGCTTGAATATGTGACTATGGTAAAACGGGGAGCAATTGGTAGGAGTAACTACGACTCTCTTAAGGTAGCCAAATGCCTCGTCACCAGACGGAATTAATCGGCAAACTCGAGGAGCACCTAGCAGAAATAACTGTGAAAGTCTTAAGGTCGACAAATAATGGCGTATCGCTTGTGCTGAACTGGCTCCAGAAAGCTTGAAGATTTTACTGTGTTAAAACGGAGAGCAACTTGCAGGAGTAACTGTGACTCTCTTATGGTTGCCAATGCTCGTCGCCCAGCAAAAAACATCGGATAACTCGAGGAGCACCTGGCAGAAATAACTGTGAAAGTCTTAAGGTCGACAAATAATGGCGTATCGCTTCTGATGAACTGGCCAGAGAAAGTTTGAGTATGTGACTATGGTAAAACGGGGAGCAACTGGTATGAGTAACTATGACTCTCTTAAGGTAGCCAAATGCCTCGTCACCAACGGAATAAATCGGCAAAGTCGAGGGGCACCTGGCAGGAGTAACTGTGAAAGTCTTAAGGTCGACAAATAATGGCGTATCGCTTGTGCTGAACTGGCTCCAGAAAGCTTGAAGATTTTACTGTGTTAAAACGGAGAGCAACTTGCAGGAGTAACTGTGACTCTCTTATTGTTGCCAATGCTCGTCGCCCAGCAAAAAACATCGGATAACTCGAGGAGCACCTGGCAGAAATAACTGTGAAAGTCTTAAGGTCGAGAAATAATGGCGTATCGCTTCTGATGAACTTTCCAGAGAAAGCTTGAGTATGTGACTATGGTAAAACGGGGAGCAACTGATATGAGTAACTATGACTCTCTTAAGGTAGCCAAATGCCTCGTCACCAGACGGAATTAATCGGCAAACTCGAGGAGCACCTAGCAGAAATAACTGTGAAAGTCTTAAGGTCGACAAATAATGGCGTATCGCTTGTGCTGAACTGGCTCGCGTAAGCTTGAAGATATTACTGTGTTAAAACGGAGAGCAACTTGCAGGAGTAACTGTGACTCTCTTATGGTTGCCAATGCTCGTCGCCCAGCAAAAAACATCGGATAACTCGAGGAGCACCTGGCAGAAATAACTGTGAAAGTCTTAAGGTCGACAAATAATGGCGTATCGCTTCTGATGAACTGGCCAGAGAAAGCTTGAGTATGTGACTATGGTAAAACGGGGAGCAACTGGTATGAGTAACTATGACTCTCTTAAGGTAGCCAAATGCCTCGTCACCAACGGAATAAATCGGCAAACTCGAGGGGCACCTGGCAGGAGTAACTGTGAAAGTCTTAAGGTCGACTAATAATGGATATAACTCCTGGTGAACAGGCCAGAGAAAGCTTGAAGACGTGACTGTGATAAAACAGGGAGCAACAGGAAGGAGTAACTATGACACTCTTAAGGTAGCCAAATACTCGTCTCCAGGCGAAATACATGGGCAAATTCGAGGAGCACCTGGCAGAAATAACTGTGAAAGTCTTAAGTTCGACAAATAATAGCGTATCAGTTCTGGTGAACTGGTCAGAGAAAGCTTGAATATGTGACTATGGTAAAACGAGGAGCAATTGGTAGGAGTAACTATGACTCTCTTAAGGTAGCCAAATGCATCGTCACCAACGGAATAAATCGGCAAACACGAGGAGCATTTAGCAGAAATAACTGTGAAAGTCTTAAGGTCGACAAATAAAGGCGTATCGCTTGTGCTGAACTGTCCCGAGAAAGCTTGAAGATTTTACTGTGTTAAAACGGGGAGCAACTTGCAGGAGTAACTGTGACTCTCTTAAGGTTGCCAATGCTCGTCGCCCAGCCAAAAACATCGGAAAACTCGAGGAGCACCTGGCAGAAATAACTGTGAAAGTCTTAAGGTCGACAAATAATGGCGTATCGCTTCTGATGAACTGGCCAGAGAAAGCTTGAGTATGTGACTATGGTAAAACGGGGAGCAACTGGTATGAGTAACTATGACTCTCTTAAGGTAGCCAAATGCCTCGTCACCAACGGAATAAATCGGCAAACTCGAGGGGCACCTGGCAGGAGTAACTGTGAAAGTCTTAAGGTCGACTAATAATGGATATAACTCCTGGTGAACAGGCCAGAGAAAGCTTGAAGACGTGACTGTGATAAAACAGGGAGCAACAGGAAGGAGTAACTATGACACTCTTAAGGTAGCCAAATACTCGTCACCAGGCGAAATACATGGGCAAATTCGAGGAGCACCTGGCAGAAATAACTGTGAAAGTCTTAAGTTCGACAAATAATAGCGTATCACTTCTGGTGAACTGGTCAGAGAAAGCTTGAATATGTGACTATGGTAAAACGGGGAGCAATTGGTAGGAGTAACTACGACTCTCTTAAGGTAGCCAAATGCCTCGTCACCAGACGGAATTAATCGGCAAACTCGAGGAGCACCTAGCAGAAATAACTGTGAAAGTCTTAAGGTCGACAAATAATGGCGTATCGCTTGTGCTGAACTGGCTCGCGTAAGCTTGAAGATTTTACTGTGTTAAAACGGAGAGCAACTTGCAGGAGTAACTGTGACTCTCTTATGGTTGCCAATGCTCGTCGCCCAGCAAAAAACATCGGATAACTCGAGGAGCACCTGGCAGAAATAACTGTGAAAGTCTTAAGGTCGACAAATAATGGCGTATCGCTTCTGATGAACTGGCCAGAGAAAGTTTGAGTATGTGACTATGGTAAAACGGGGAGCAACTGGTATGAGTAACTATGACTCTCTTAAGGTAGCCAAATGCCTCGTCACCAACGGAATAAATCGGCAAAGTCGAGGGGCACCTGGCAGGAGTAACTGTGAAAGTCTTAAGGTCGACAAATAATGGCGTATCGCTTGTGCTGAACTGGCTCCAGAAAGCTTGAAGATTTTACTGTGTTAAAACGGAGAGCAACTTGCAGGAGTAACTGTGACTCTCTTATTGTTGCCAATGCTCGTCGCCCAGCAAAAAACATCGGATAACTCGAGGAGCACCTGGCAGAAATAACTGTGAAAGTCTTAAGGTCGAGAAATAATGGCGTATCGCTTCTGATGAACTTTCCAGAGAAAGCTTGAGTATGTGACTATGGTAAAACGGGGAGCAACTGATATGAGTAACTATGACTCTCTTAAGGTAGCCAAATGCCTCGTCACCAGACGGAATTAATCGGCAAACTCGAGGAGCACCTAGCAGAAATAACTGTGAAAGTCTTAAGGTCGACAAATAATGGCGTATCGCTTGTGCTGAACTGGCTCGCGTAAGCTTGAAGATATTACTGTGTTAAAACGGAGAGCAACTTGCAGGAGTAACTGTGACTCTCTTATGGTTGCCAATGCTCGTCGCCCAGCAAAAAACATCGGATAACTCGAGGAGCACCTGGCAGAAATAACTGTGAAAGTCTTAAGGTCGACAAATAATGGCGTATCGCTTCTGATGAACTGGCCAGAGAAAGCTTGAGTATGTGACTATGGTAAAACGGGGAGCAACTGGTATGAGTAACTATGACTCTCTTAAGGTAGCCAAATGCCTCGTCACCAACGGAATAAATCGGCAAACTCGAGGGGCACCTGGCAGGAGTAACTGTGAAAGTCTTAAGGTCGACTAATAATGGATATAACTCCTGGTGAACAGGCCAGAGAAAGCTTGAAGACGTGACTGTGATAAAACAGGGAGCAACAGGAAGGAGTAACTATGACACTCTTAAGGTAGCCAAATACTCGTCTCCAGGCGAAATACATGGGCAAATTCGAGGAGCACCTGGCAGAAATAACTGTGAAAGTCTTAAGTTCGACAAATAATAGCGTATCAGTTCTGGTGAACTGGTCAGAGAAAGCTTGAATATGTGACTATGGTAAAACGAGGAGCAATTGGTAGGAGTAACTATGACTCTCTTAAGGTAGCCAAATGCATCGTCACCAACGGAATAAATCGGCAAACTCGAGGAGCATTTAGCAGAAATAACTGTGAAAGTCTTAAGGTCGACAAATAAAGGCGTATCGCTTGTGCTGAACTGTCCCGAGAAAGCTTGAAGATATTACTGTGTTAAAACGGGGAGCAACTTGCAGGAGTAACTGTGACTCTCTTAAGGTTGCCAATGCTCGTCGCCCAGCCAAAAACATCGGAAAACTCGAGGAGCACCTGGCAGAAATAACTGTGAAAGTCTTAAGGTCGACAAATAATGGCGTATCGCTTCTGATGAACTGCCTCGCGTAAGCTTGAAGATTTTACTGTGTTAAAACGGAGAGCAACTTGCAGGAGTAACTGTGACTCTCTTATGGTTGCCAATGCTCGTCGCCCAGCAAAAAACATCGGATAACTCGAGGAGCACCTGGCAGAAATAACTGTGAAAGTCTTAAGGTCGACAAATAATGGCGTATCGCTTCTGATGAACTGGCCAGAGAAAGTTTGAGTATGTGACTATGGTAAAACGGGGAGCAACTGGTATGAGTAACTATGACTCTCTTAAGGTAGCCAAATGCCTCGTCACCAACGGAATAAATCGGCAAAGTCGAGGGGCACCTGGCAGGAGTAACTGTGAAAGTCTTAAGGTCGACAAATAATGGCGTATCGCTTGTGCTGAACTGGCTCCAGAAAGCTTGAAGATTTTACTGTGTTAAAACGGAGAGCAACTTGCAGGAGTAACTGTGACTCTCTTATTGTTGCCAATGCTCGTCGCCCAGCAAAAAACATCGGATAACTCGAGGAGCACCTGGCAGAAATAACTGTGAAAGTCTTAAGGTCGAGAAATAATGGCGTATCGCTTCTGATGAACTTTCCAGAGAAAGCTTGAGTATGTGACTATGGTAAAACGGGGAGCAACTGATATGAGTAACTATGACTCTCTTAAGGTAGCCAAATGCCTCGTCACCAGACGGAATTAATCGGCAAACTCGAGGAGCACCTAGCAGAAATAACTGTGAAAGTCTTAAGGTCGACAAATAATGGCGTATCGCTTGTGCTGAACTGGCTCGCGTAAGCTTGAAGATATTACTGTGTTAAAACGGAGAGCAACTTGCAGGAGTAACTGTGACTCTCTTATGGTTGCCAATGCTCGTCGCCCAGCAAAAAACATCGGATAACTCGAGGAGCACCTGGCAGAAATAACTGTGAAAGTCTTAAGGTCGACAAATAATGGCGTATCGCTTCTGATGAACTGGCCAGAGAAAGCTTGAGTATGTGACTATGGTAAAACGGGGAGCAACTGGTATGAGTAACTATGACTCTCTTAAGGTAGCCAAATGCCTCGTCACCAACGGAATAAATCGGCAAACTCGAGGGGCACCTGGCAGGAGTAACTGTGAAAGTCTTAAGGTCGACTAATAATGGATATAACTCCTGGTGAACAGGCCAGAGAAAGCTTGAAGACGTGACTGTGATAAAACAGGGAGCAACAGGAAGGAGTAACTATGACACTCTTAAGGTAGCCAAATACTCGTCTCCAGGCGAAATACATGGGCAAATTCGAGGAGCACCTGGCAGAAATAACTGTGAAAGTCTTAAGTTCGACAAATAATAGCGTATCAGTTCTGGTGAACTGGTCAGAGAAAGCTTGAATATGTGACTATGGTAAAACGAGGAGCAATTGGTAGGAGTAACTATGACTCTCTTAAGGTAGCCAAATGCATCGTCACCAACGGAATAAATCGGCAAACTCGAGGAGCATTTAGCAGAAATAACTGTGAAAGTCTTAAGGTCGACAAATAAAGGCGTATCGCTTGTGCTGAACTGTCCCGAGAAAGCTTGAAGATTTTACTGTGTTAAAACGGGGAGCAACTTGCAGGAGTAACTGTGACTCTCTTAAGGTTGCCAATGCTCGTCGCCCAGCCAAAAACATCGGAAAACTCGAGGAGCACCTGGCAGAAATAACTGTGAAAGTCTTAAGGTCGACAAATAATGGCGTATCGCTTCTGATGAACTGGCCAGAGAAAGCTTGAGTATGTGACTATGGTAAAACGGGGAGCAACTGGTATGAGTAACTATGACTCTCTTAAGGTAGCCAAATGCCTCGTCACCAACGGAATAAATCGGCAAACTCGAGGGGCACCTGGCAGGAGTAACTGTGAAAGTCTTAAGGTCGACTAATAATGGATATAACTCCTGGTGAACAGGCCAGAGAAAGCTTGAAGACGTGACTGTGATAAAACAGGGAGCAACAGGAAGGAGTAACTATGACACTCTTAAGGTAGCCAAATACTCGTCACCAGGCGAAATACATGGGCAAATTCGAGGAGCACCTGGCAGAAATAACTGTGAAAGTCTTAAGTTCGACAAATAATAGCGTATCACTTCTGGTGAACTGGTCAGAGAAAGCTTGAATATGTGACTATGGTAAAACGGGGAGCAATTGGTAGGAGTAACTACGACTCTCTTAAGGTAGCCAAATGCCTCGTCACCAGACGGAATTAATCGGCAAACTCGAGGAGCACCTAGCAGAAATAACTGTGAAAGTCTTAAGGTCGACAAATAATGGCGTATCGCTTGTGCTGAACTGGCTCGCGTAAGCTTGAAGATTTTACTGTGTTAAAACGGAGAGCAACTTGCAGGAGTAACTGTGACTCTCTTATGGTTGCCAATGCTCGTCGCCCAGCAAAAAACATCGGATAACTCGAGGAGCACCTGGCAGAAATAACTGTGAAAGTCTTAAGGTCGACAAATAATGGCGTATCGCTTCTGATGAACTGGCCAGAGAAAGTTTGAGTATGTGACTATGGTAAAACGGGGAGCAACTGGTATGAGTAACTATGACTCTCTTAAGGTAGCCAAATGCCTCGTCACCAACGGAATAAATCGGCAAAGTCAAGGGGCACCTGGCAGGAGTAACTGTGAAAGTCTTAAGGTCGACAAATAATGGCGTATCGCTTGTGCTGAACTGGCTCCAGAAAGCTTGAAGATTTTACTGTGTTAAAACGGAGAGCAACTTGCAGGAGTAACTGTGACTCTCTTATTGTTGCCAATGCTCGTCGCCCAGCAAAAAACATCGGATAACTCGAGGAGCACCTGGCAGAAATAACTGTGAAAGTCTTAAGGTCGAGAAATAATGGCGTATCGCTTCTGATGAACTTTCCAGAGAAAGCTTGAGTATGTGACTATGGTAAAACGGGGAGCAACTGATATGAGTAACTATGACTCTCTTAAGGTAGCCAAATGCCTCGTCACCAGACGGAATTAATCGGCAAACTCGAGGAGCACCTAGCAGAAATAACTGTGAAAGTCTTAAGGTCGACAAATAATGGCGTATCGCTTGTGCTGAACTGGCTCGCGTAAGCTTGAAGATATTACTGTGTTAAAACGGAGAGCAACTTGCAGGAGTAACTGTGACTCTCTTATGGTTGCCAATGCTCGTCGCCCAGCAAAAAACATCGGATAACTCGAGGAGCACCTGGCAGAAATAACTGTGAAAGTCTTAAGGTCGACAAATAATGGCGTATCGCTTCTGATGAACTGGCCAGAGAAAGCTTGAGTATGTGACTATGGTAAAACGGGGAGCAACTGGTATGAGTAACTATGACTCTCTTAAGGTAGCCAAATGCCTCGTCACCAACGGAATAAATCGGCAAACTCGAGGGGCACCTGGCAGGAGTAACTGTGAAAGTCTTAAGGTCGACTAATAATGGATATAACTCCTGGTGAACATTCCAGAGAAAGCTTGAAGACGTGACTGTGATAAAACAGGGAGCAACAGGAAGGAGTAACTATGACACTCTTAAGGTAGCCAAATACTCGTCTCCAGGCGAAATACATGGGCAAATTCGAGGAGCACCTGGCAGAAATAA
The DNA here is from genome assembly GCF_021461395.2 of Schistocerca americana. Classification (NCBI taxonomy): domain Eukaryota; kingdom Metazoa; phylum Arthropoda; class Insecta; order Orthoptera; family Acrididae; genus Schistocerca; species Schistocerca americana. The sequence continues at coordinate 11,746,508 of NC_060129.1, read as the reverse complement.
CTGTGAAAGTCTTAAGTTCGACAAATAATAGCGTATCAGTTCTGGTGAACTGGTCAGAGAAAGCTTGAATATGTGACTATGGTAAAACGAGGAGCAATTGGTAGGAGTAACTATGACTCTCTTAAGGTAGCCAAATGCATCGTCACCAACGGAATAAATCGGCAAACTCGAGGAGCATTTAGCAGAAATAACTGTGAAAGTCTTAAGGTCGACAAATAAAGGCGTATCGCTTGTGCTGAACTGTCCCGAGAAAGCTTGAAGATATTACTGTGTTAAAACGGGGAGCAACTTGCAGGAGTAACTGTGACTCTCTTAAGGTTGCCAATGCTCGTCGCCCAGCCAAAAACATCGGAAAACTCGAGGAGCACCTGGCAGAAATAACTGTGAAAGTCTTAAGGTCGACAAATAATGGCGTATCGCTTCTGATGAACTGCCTCGCGTAAGCTTGAAGATTTTACTGTGTTAAAACGGAGAGCAACTTGCAGGAGTAACTGTGACTCTCTTATGGTTGCCAATGCTCGTCGCCCAGCAAAAAACATCGGATAACTCGAGGAGCACCTGGCAGAAATAACTGTGAAAGTCTTAAGGTCGACAAATAATGGCGTATCGCTTCTGATGAACTGGCCAGAGAAAGTTTGAGTATGTGACTATGGTAAAACGGGGAGCAACTGGTATGAGTAACTATGACTCTCTTAAGGTAGCCAAATGCCTCGTCACCAACGGAATAAATCGGCAAAGTCGAGGGGCACCTGGCAGGAGTAACTGTGAAAGTCTTAAGGTCGACAAATAATGGCGTATCGCTTGTGCTGAACTGGCTCCAGAAAGCTTGAAGATTTTACTGTGTTAAAACGGAGAGCAACTTGCAGGAGTAACTGTGACTCTCTTATTGTTGCCAATGCTCGTCGCCCAGCAAAAAACATCGGATAACTCGAGGAGCACCTGGCAGAAATAACTGTGAAAGTCTTAAGGTCGAGAAATAATGGCGTATCGCTTCTGATGAACTTTCCAGAGAAAGCTTGAGTATGTGACTATGGTAAAACGGGGAGCAACTGATATGAGTAACTATGACTCTCTTAAGGTAGCCAAATGCCTCGTCACCAGACGGAATTAATCGGCAAACTCGAGGAGCACCTAGCAGAAATAACTGTGAAAGTCTTAAGGTCGACAAATAATGGCGTATCGCTTGTGCTGAACTGGCTCGCGTAAGCTTGAAGATATTACTGTGTTAAAACGGAGAGCAACTTGCAGGAGTAACTGTGACTCTCTTATGGTTGCCAATGCTCGTCGCCCAGCAAAAAACATCGGATAACTCGAGGAGCACCTGGCAGAAATAACTGTGAAAGTCTTAAGGTCGACAAATAATGGCGTATCGCTTCTGATGAACTGGCCAGAGAAAGCTTGAGTATGTGACTATGGTAAAACGGGGAGCAACTGGTATGAGTAACTATGACTCTCTTAAGGTAGCCAAATGCCTCGTCACCAACGGAATAAATCGGCAAACTCGAGGGGCACCTGGCAGGAGTAACTGTGAAAGTCTTAAGGTCGACTAATAATGGATATAACTCCTGGTGAACAGGCCAGAGAAAGCTTGAAGACGTGACTGTGATAAAACAGGGAGCAACAGGAAGGAGTAACTATGACACTCTTAAGGTAGCCAAATACTCGTCTCCAGGCGAAATACATGGGCAAATTCGAGGAGCACCTGGCAGAAATAACTGTGAAAGTCTTAAGTTCGACAAATAATAGCGTATCAGTTCTGGTGAACTGGTCAGAGAAAGCTTGAATATGTGACTATGGTAAAACGAGGAGCAATTGGTAGGAGTAACTATGACTCTCTTAAGGTAGCCAAATGCATCGTCACCAACGGAATAAATCGGCAAACTCGAGGAGCATTTAGCAGAAATAACTGTGAAAGTCTTAAGGTCGACAAATAAAGGCGTATCGCTTGTGCTGAACTGTCCCGAGAAAGCTTGAAGATTTTACTGTGTTAAAACGGGGAGCAACTTGCAGGAGTAACTGTGACTCTCTTAAGGTTGCCAATGCTCGTCGCCCAGCCAAAAACATCGGAAAACTCGAGGAGCACCTGGCAGAAATAACTGTGAAAGTCTTAAGGTCGACAAATAATGGCGTATCGCTTCTGATGAACTGGCCAGAGAAAGCTTGAGTATGTGACTATGGTAAAACGGGGAGCAACTGGTATGAGTAACTATGACTCTCTTAAGGTAGCCAAATGCCTCGTCACCAACGGAATAAATCGGCAAACTCGAGGGGCACCTGGCAGGAGTAACTGTGAAAGTCTTAAGGTCGACTAATAATGGATATAACTCCTGGTGAACAGGCCAGAGAAAGCTTGAAGACGTGACTGTGATAAAACAGGGAGCAACAGGAAGGAGTAACTATGACACTCTTAAGGTAGCCAAATACTCGTCACCAGGCGAAATACATGGGCAAATTCGAGGAGCACCTGGCAGAAATAACTGTGAAAGTCTTAAGTTCGACAAATAATAGCGTATCACTTCTGGTGAACTGGTCAGAGAAAGCTTGAATATGTGACTATGGTAAAACGGGGAGCAATTGGTAGGAGTAACTACGACTCTCTTAAGGTAGCCAAATGCCTCGTCACCAGACGGAATTAATCGGCAAACTCGAGGAGCACCTAGCAGAAATAACTGTGAAAGTCTTAAGGTCGACAAATAATGGCGTATCGCTTGTGCTGAACTGGCTCGCGTAAGCTTGAAGATTTTACTGTGTTAAAACGGAGAGCAACTTGCAGGAGTAACTGTGACTCTCTTATGGTTGCCAATGCTCGTCGCCCAGCAAAAAACATCGGATAACTCGAGGAGCACCTGGCAGAAATAACTGTGAAAGTCTTAAGGTCGACAAATAATGGCGTATCGCTTCTGATGAACTGGCCAGAGAAAGTTTGAGTATGTGACTATGGTAAAACGGGGAGCAACTGGTATGAGTAACTATGACTCTCTTAAGGTAGCCAAATGCCTCGTCACCAACGGAATAAATCGGCAAAGTCAAGGGGCACCTGGCAGGAGTAACTGTGAAAGTCTTAAGGTCGACAAATAATGGCGTATCGCTTGTGCTGAACTGGCTCCAGAAAGCTTGAAGATTTTACTGTGTTAAAACGGAGAGCAACTTGCAGGAGTAACTGTGACTCTCTTATTGTTGCCAATGCTCGTCGCCCAGCAAAAAACATCGGATAACTCGAGGAGCACCTGGCAGAAATAACTGTGAAAGTCTTAAGGTCGAGAAATAATGGCGTATCGCTTCTGATGAACTTTCCAGAGAAAGCTTGAGTATGTGACTATGGTAAAACGGGGAGCAACTGATATGAGTAACTATGACTCTCTTAAGGTAGCCAAATGCCTCGTCACCAGACGGAATTAATCGGCAAACTCGAGGAGCACCTAGCAGAAATAACTGTGAAAGTCTTAAGGTCGACAAATAATGGCGTATCGCTTGTGCTGAACTGGCTCGCGTAAGCTTGAAGATATTACTGTGTTAAAACGGAGAGCAACTTGCAGGAGTAACTGTGACTCTCTTATGGTTGCCAATGCTCGTCGCCCAGCAAAAAACATCGGATAACTCGAGGAGCACCTGGCAGAAATAACTGTGAAAGTCTTAAGGTCGACAAATAATGGCGTATCGCTTCTGATGAACTGGCCAGAGAAAGCTTGAGTATGTGACTATGGTAAAACGGGGAGCAACTGGTATGAGTAACTATGACTCTCTTAAGGTAGCCAAATGCCTCGTCACCAACGGAATAAATCGGCAAACTCGAGGGGCACCTGGCAGGAGTAACTGTGAAAGTCTTAAGGTCGACTAATAATGGATATAACTCCTGGTGAACAGGCCAGAGAAAGCTTGAAGACGTGACTGTGATAAAACAGGGAGCAACAGGAAGGAGTAACTATGACACTCTTAAGGTAGCCAAATACTCGTCTCCAGGCGAAATACATGGGCAAATTCGAGGAGCACCTGGCAGAAATAACTGTGAAAGTCTTAAGTTCGACAAATAATAGCGTATCAGTTCTGGTGAACTGGTCAGAGAAAGCTTGAATATGTGACTATGGTAAAACGAGGAGCAATTGGTAGGAGTAACTATGACTCTCTTAAGGTAGCCAAATGCATCGTCACCAACGGAATAAATCGGCAAACTCGAGGAGCATTTAGCAGAAATAACTGTGAAAGTCTTAAGGTCGACAAATAAAGGCGTATCGCTTGTGCTGAACTGTCCCGAGAAAGCTTGAAGATTTTACTGTGTTAAAACGGGGAGCAACTTGCAGGAGTAACTGTGACTCTCTTAAGGTTGCCAATGCTCGTCGCCCAGCCAAAAACATCGGAAAACTCGAGGAGCACCTGGCAGAAATAACTGTGAAAGTCTTAAGGTCGACAAATAATGGCGTATCGCTTCTGATGAACTGGCCAGAGAAAGCTTGAGTATGTGACTATGGTAAAACGGGGAGCAACTGGTATGAGTAACTATGACTCTCTTAAGGTAGCCAAATGCCTCGTCACCAACGGAATAAATCGGCAAACTCGAGGGGCACCTGGCAGGAGTAACTGTGAAAGTCTTAAGGTCGACTAATAATGGATATAACTCCTGGTGAACAGGCCAGAGAAAGCTTGAAGACGTGACTGTGATAAAACAGGGAGCAACAGGAAGGAGTAACTATGACACTCTTAAGGTAGCCAAATACTCGTCACCAGGCGAAATACATGGGCAAATTCGAGGAGCACCTGGCAGAAATAACTGTGAAAGTCTTAAGTTCGACAAATAATAGCGTATCACTTCTGGTGAACTGGTCAGAGAAAGCTTGAATATGTGACTATGGAAAAACGGGGAGCAATTGGTAGGAGTAACTACGACTCTCTTAAGGTAGCCAAATGCCTCGTCACCAGACGGAATTAATCGGCAAACTCGAGGAGCACCTAGCAGAAATAACTGTGAAAGTCTTAAGGTCGACAAATAATGGCGTATCGCTTGTGCTGAACTGGCTCCAGAAAGCTTGAAGATTTTACTGTGTTAAAACGGAGAGCAACTTGCAGGAGTAACTGTGACTCTCTTATGGTTGCCAATGCTCGTCGCCCAGCAAAAAACATCGGATAACTCGAGGAGCACCTGGCAGAAATAACTGTGAAAGTCTTAAGGTCGACAAATAATGGCGTATCGCTTCTGATGAACTGGCCAGAGAAAGTTTGAGTATGTGACTATGGTAAAACGGGGAGCAACTGGTATGAGTAACTATGACTCTCTTAAGGTAGCCAAATGCCTCGTCACCAACGGAATAAATCGGCAAAGTCAAGGGGCACCTGGCAGGAGTAACTGTGAAAGTCTTAAGGTCGACAAATAATGGCGTATCGCTTGTGCTGAACTGGCTCCAGAAAGCTTGAAGATTTTACTGTGTTAAAACGGAGAGCAACTTGCAGGAGTAACTGTGACTCTCTTATTGTTGCCAATGCTCGTCGCCCAGCAAAAAACATCGGATAACTCGAGGAGCACCTGGCAGAAATAACTGTGAAAGTCTTAAGGTCGACAAATAATGGCGTATCGCTTCTGATGAACTTTCCAGAGAAAGCTTGAGTATGTGACTATGGTAAAACGGGGAGCAACTGATATGAGTAACTATGACTCTCTTAAGGTAGCCAAATGCCTCGTCACCAGACGGAATTAATCGGCAAACTCGAGGAGCACCTAGCAGAAATAACTGTGAAAGTCTTAAGGTCGACAAATAATGGCGTATCGCTTGTGCTGAACTGGCTCGCGTAAGCTTGAAGATATTACTGTGTTAAAACGGAGAGCAACTTGCAGGAGTAACTGTGACTCTCTTATGGTTGCCAATGCTCGTCGCCCAGCAAAAAACATCGGATAACTCGAGGAGCACCTGGCAGAAATAACTGTGAAAGTCTTAAGGTCGACAAATAATGGCGTATCGCTTCTGATGAACTGGCCAGAGAAAGCTTGAGTATGTGACTATGGTAAAACGGGGAGCAACTGGTATGAGTAACTATGACTCTCTTAAGGTAGCCAAATGCCTCGTCACCAACGGAATAAATCGGCAAACTCGAGGGGCACCTGGCAGGAGTAACTGTGAAAGTCTTAAGGTCGACTAATAATGGATATAACTCCTGGTGAACAGGCCAGAGAAAGCTTGAAGACGTGACTGTGATAAAACAGGGAGCAACAGGAAGGAGTAACTATGACACTCTTAAGGTAGCCAAATACTCGTCTCCAGGCGAAATACATGGGCAAATTCGAGGAGCACCTGGCAGAAATAACTGTGAAAGTCTTAAGTTCGACAAATAATAGCGTATCAGTTCTGGTGAACTGGTCAGAGAAAGCTTGAATATGTGACTATGGTAAAACGAGGAGCAATTGGTAGGAGTAACTATGACTCTCTTAAGGTAGCCAAATGCATCGTCACCAACGGAATAAATCGGCAAACTCGAGGAGCATTTAGCAGAAATAACTGTGAAAGTCTTAAGGTCGACAAATAAAGGCGTATCGCTTGTGCTGAACTGTCCCGAGAAAGCTTGAAGATTTTACTGTGTTAAAACGGGGAGCAACTTGCAGGAGTAACTGTGACTCTCTTAAGGTTGCCAATGCTCGTCGCCCAGCCAAAAACATCGGAAAACTCGAGGAGCACCTGGCAGAAATAACTGTGAAAGTCTTAAGGTCGACAAATAATGGCGTATCGCTTCTGATGAACTGGCCAGAGAAAGCTTGAGTATGTGACTATGGTAAAACGGGGAGCAACTGGTATGAGTAACTATGACTCTCTTAAGGTAGCCAAATGCCTCGTCACCAACGGAATAAATCGGCAAACTCGAGGGGCACCTGGCAGGAGTAACTGTGAAAGTCTTAAGGTCGACTAATAATGGATATAACTCCTGGTGAACAGGCCAGAGAAAGCTTGAAGACGTGACTGTGATAAAACAGGGAGCAACAGGAAGGAGTAACTATGACACTCTTAAGGTAGCCAAATACTCGTCACCAGGCGAAATACATGGGCAAATTCGAGGAGCACCTGGCAGACATAACTGTGAAAGTCTTAAGTTCGACAAATAATAGCGTATCACTTCTGGTGAACTGGTCAGAGAAAGCTTGAATATGTGACTATGGTAAAACGGGGAGCAATTGGTAGGAGTAACTACGACTCTCTTAAGGTAGCCAAATGCCTCGTCACCAGACGGAATTAATCGGCAAACTCGAGGAGCACCTAGCAGAAATAACTGTGAAAGTCTTAAGGTCGACAAATAATGGCGTATCGCTTGTGCTGAACTGGCTCCAGAAAGCTTGAAGATTTTACTGTGTTAAAACGGAGAGCAACTTGCAGGAGTAACTGTGACTCTCTTATGGTTGCCAATGCTCGTCGCCCAGCAAAAAACATCGGATAACTCGAGGAGCACCTGGCAGAAATAACTGTGAAAGTCTTAAGGTCGACAAATAATGGCGTATCGCTTCTGATGAACTGGCCAGAGAAAGTTTGAGTATGTGACTATGGTAAAACGGGGAGCAACTGGTATGAGTAACTATGACTCTCTTAAGGTAGCCAAATGCCTCGTCACCAACGGAATAAATCGGCAAAGTCGAGGGGCACCTGGCAGGAGTAACTGTGAAAGTCTTAAGGTCGACAAATAATGGCGTATCGCTTGTGCTGAACTGGCTCCAGAAAGCTTGAAGATTTTACTGTGTTAAAACGGAGAGCAACTTGCAGGAGTAACTGTGACTCTCTTATTGTTGCCAATGCTCGTCGCCCAGCAAAAAACATCGGATAACTCGAGGAGCACCTGGCAGAAATAACTGTGAAAGTCTTAAGGTCGACAAATAATGGCGTATCGCTTCTGATGAACTTTCCAGAGAAAGCTTGAGTATGTGACTATGGTAAAACGGGGAGCAACTGATATGAGTAACTATGACTCTCTTAAGGTAGCCAAATGCCTCGTCACCAGACGGAATTAATCGGCAAACTCGAGGAGCACCTAGCAGAAATAACTGTGAAAGTCTTAAGGTCGACAAATAATGGCGTATCGCTTGTGCTGAACTGGCTCGCGTAAGCTTGAAGATATTACTGTGTTAAAACGGAGAGCAACTTGCAGGAGTAACTGTGACTCTCTTATGGTTGCCAATGCTCGTCGCCCAGCAAAAAACATCGGATAACTCGAGGAGCACCTGGCAGAAATAACTGTGAAAGTCTTAAGGTCGACAAATAATGGCGTATCGCTTCTGATGAACTGGCCAGAGAAAGCTTGAGTATGTGACTATGGTAAAACGGGGAGCAACTGGTATGAGTAACTATGACTCTCTTAAGGTAGCCAAATGCCTCGTCACCAACGGAATAAATCGGCAAACTCGAGGGGCACCTGGCAGGAGTAACTGTGAAAGTCTTAAGGTCGACTAATAATGGATATAACTCCTGGTGAACAGGCCAGAGAAAGCTTGAAGACGTGACTGTGATAAAACAGGGAGCAACAGGAAGGAGTAACTATGACACTCTTAAGGTAGCCAAATACTCGTCTCCAGGCGAAATACATGGGCAAATTCGAGGAGCACCTGGCAGAAATAACTGTGAAAGTCTTAAGTTCGACAAATAATAGCGTATCAGTTCTGGTGAACTGGTCAGAGAAAGCTTGAATATGTGACTATGGTAAAACGAGGAGCAATTGGTAGGAGTAACTATGACTCTCTTAAGGTAGCCAAATGCATCGTCACCAACGGAATAAATCGGCAAACTCGAGGAGCATTTAGCAGAAATAACTGTGAAAGTCTTAAGGTCGACAAATAAAGGCGTATCGCTTGTGCTGAACTGTCCCGAGAAAGCTTGAAGATTTTACTGTGTTAAAACGGGGAGCAACTTGCAGGAGTAACTGTGACTCTCTTAAGGTTGCCAATGCTCGTCGCCCAGCCAAAAACATCGGAAAACTCGAGGAGCACCTGGCAGAAATAACTGTGAAAGTCTTAAGGTCGACAAATAATGGCGTATCGCTTCTGATGAACTGGCCAGAGAAAGCTTGAGTATGTGACTATGGTAAAACGGGGAGCAACTGGTATGAGTAACTATGACTCTCTTAAGGTAGCCAAATGCCTCGTCACCAACGGAATAAATCGGCAAACTCGAGGGGCACCTGGCAGGAGTAACTGTGAAAGTCTTAAGGTCGACTAATAATGGATATAACTCCTGGTGAACAGGCCAGAGAAAGCTTGAAGACGTGACTGTGATAAAACAGGGAGCAACAGGAAGGAGTAACTATGACACTCTTAAGGTAGCCAAATACTCGTCACCAGGCGAAATACATGGGCAAATTCGAGGAGCACCTGGCAGACATAACTGTGAAAGTCTTAAGTTCGACAAATAATAGCGTATCACTTCTGGTGAACTGGTCAGAGAAAGCTTGAATATGTGACTATGGTAAAACGGGGAGCAATTGGTAGGAGTAACTACGACTCTCTTAAGGTAGCCAAATGCCTCGTCACCAGACGGAATTAATCGGCAAACTCGAGGAGCACCTAGCAGAAATAACTGTGAAAGTCTTAAGGTCGACAAATAATGGCGTATCGCTTGTGCTGAACTGGCTCCAGAAAGCTTGAAGATTTTACTGTGTTAAAACGGAGAGCAACTTGCAGGAGTAACTGTGACTCTCTTATGGTTGCCAATGCTCGTCGCCCAGCAAAAAACATCGGATAACTCGAGGAGCACCTGGCAGAAATAACTGTGAAAGTCTTAAGGTCGACAAATAATGGCGTATCGCTTCTGATGAACTGGCCAGAGAAAGTTTGAGTATGTGACTATGGTAAAACGGGGAGCAACTGGTATGAGTAACTATGACTCTCTTAAGGTAGCCAAATGCCTCGTCACCAACGGAATAAATCGGCAAAGTCGAGGGGCACCTGGCAGGAGTAACTGTGAAAGTCTTAAGGTCGACAAATAATGGCGTATCGCTTGTGCTGAACTGGCTCCAGAAAGCTTGAAGATTTTACTGTGTTAAAACGGAGAGCAACTTGCAGGAGTAACTGTGACTCTCTTATTGTTGCCAATGCTCGTCGCCCAGCAAAAAACATCGGATAACTCGAGGAGCACCTGGCAGAAATAACTGTGAAAGTCTTAAGGTCGACAAATAATGGCGTATCGCTTCTGATGAACTGGCCAGAGAAAGCTTGAGTATGTGACTATGGTAAAACTTGGAGCAACTGGTATGAGTAACTATGACTCTCTTAAGGTAGCCAAATGCCTCGTCACCAACGGAATAAATCGGCAAACTCGAGGGGCACCTGGCAGGAGTAACTGTGAAAGTCTTAAGGTCGACTAATAATGGATATAACTCCTGGTGAACAGGCCAGAGAAAGCTTGAAGACGTGACTGTGATAAAACAGGGAGCAACAGGAAGGAGTAACTATGACACTCTTAAGGTAGCCAAATACTCGTCTCCAGGCGAAATACATGGGCAAATTCGAGGAGCACCTGGCAGAAATAACTGTGAAAGTCTTAAGTTCGACAAATAATAGCGTATCAGTTCTGGTGAACTGGTCAGAGAAAGCTTGAATATGTGACTATGGTAAAACGAGGAGCAATTGGTAGGAGTAACTATGACTCTCTTAAGGTAGCCAAATGCATCGTCACCAACTGAATAAATCGGCAAACTCGAGGAGCATTTAGCAGAAATAACTGTGAAAGTCTTAAGGTCGACAAATAAAGGCGTATCGCTTGTGCTGAACTGTCCCGAGAAAGCTTGAAGATTTTACTGTGTTAAAACGGGGAGCAACTTGCAGGAGTAACTGTGACTCTCTTAAGGTTGCCAATGCTCGTCGCCCAGCCAAAAACATCGGAAAACTCGAGGAGCACCTGGCAGAAATAACTGTGAAAGTCTTAAGGTCGACAAATAATGGCGTATCGCTTCTGATGAACTTTCCAGAGAAAGCTTGAGTATGTGACTATGGTAAAACGGGGAGCAACTGATATGAGTAACTATGACTCTCTTAAGGTAGCCAAATGCCTCGTCACCAACGGAATAAATCGGCAAAGTCGAGGGGCACCTGGCAGGAGTAACTGTGAAAGTCTTAAGGTCGACAAATAATGGCGTATCGCTTGTGCTGAACTGGCTCCAGAAAGCTTGAAGATTTTACTGTGTTAAAACGGAGAGCAACTTGCAGGAGTAACTGTGACTCTCTTATTGTTGCCAATGCTCGTCGCCCAGCAAAAAACATCGGATAACTCGAGGAGCACCTGGCAGAAATAACTGTGAAAGTCTTAAGGTCGACAAATAATGGCGTATCGCTTCTGATGAACTTTCCAGAGAAAGCTTGAGTATGTGACTATGGTAAAACGGGGAGCAACTGATATGAGTAACTATGACTCTCTTAAGGTAGCCAAATGCCTCGTCACCAGACGGAATTAATCGGCAAACTCGAGGAGCACCTAGCAGAAATAACTGTGAAAGTCTTAAGGTCGACAAATAATGGCGTATCGCTTGTGCTGAACTGGCTCGCGTAAGCTTGAAGATATTACTGTGTTAAAACGGAGAGCAACTTGCAGGAGTAACTGTGACTCTCTTATGGTTGCCAATGCTCGTCGCCCAGCAAAAAACATCGGATAACTCGAGGAGCACCTGGCAGAAATAACTGTGAAAGTCTTAAGGTCGACAAATAATGGCGTATCGCTTCTGATGAACTGGCCAGAGAAAGCTTGAGTATGTGACTATGGTAAAACGGGGAGCAACTGGTATGAGTAACTATGACTCTCTTAAGGTAGCCAAATGCCTCGTCACCAACGGAATAAATCGGCAAACTCGAGGGGCACCTGGCAGGAGTAACTGTGAAAGTCTTAAGGTCGACTAATAATGGATATAACTCCTGGTGAACAGGCCAGAGAAAGCTTGAAGACGTGACTGTGATAAAACAGGGAGCAACAGGAAGGAGTAACTATGACACTCTTAAGGTAGCCAAATACTCGTCTCCAGGCGAAATACATGGGCAAATTCGAGGAGCACCTGGCAGAAATAACTGTGAAAGTCTTAAGTTCGACAAATAATAGCGTATCAGTTCTGGTGAACTGGTCAGAGAAAGCTTGAATATGTGACTATGGTAAAACGAGGAGCAATTGGTAGGAGTAACTATGACTCTCTTAAGGTAGCCAAATGCATCGTCACCAACGGAATAAATCGGCAAACTCGAGGAGCATTTAGCAGAAATAACTGTGAAAGTCTTAAGGTCGACAAATAAAGGCGTATCGCTTGTGCTGAACTGTCCCGAGAAAGCTTGAAGATTTTACTGTGTTAAAACGGGGAGCAACTTGCAGGAGTAACTGTGACTCTCTTAAGGTTGCCAATGCTCGTCGCCCAGCCAAAAACATCGGAAAACTCGAGGAGCACCTGGCAGAAATAACTGTGAAAGTCTTAAGGTCGACAAATAATGGCGTATCGCTTCTGATGAACTGGCCAGAGAAAGCTTGAGTATGTGACTATGGTAAAACGGGGAGCAACTGGTATGAGTAACTATGACTCTCTTAAGGTAGCCAAATGCCTCGTCACCAACGGAATAAATCGGCAAACTCGAGGGGCACCTGGCAGGAGTAACTGTGAAAGTCTTAAGGTCGACTAATAATGGATATAACTCCTGGTGAACAGGCCAGAGAAAGCTTGAAGACGTGACTGTGATAAAACAGGGAGCAACAGGAAGGAGTAACTATGACACTCTTAAGGTAGCCAAATACTCGTCACCAGGCGAAATACATGGGCAAATTCGAGGAGCACCTGGCAGACATAACTGTGAAAGTCTTAAGTTCGACAAATAATAGCGTATCACTTCTGGTGAACTGGTCAGAGAAAGCTTGAATATGTGACTATGGTAAAACGGGGAGCAATTGGTAGGAGTAACTACGACTCTCTTAAGGTAGCCAAATGCCTCGTCACCAGACGGAATTAATCGGCAAACTCGAGGAGCACCTAGCAGAAATAACTGTGAAAGTCTTAAGGTCGACAAATAATGGCGTATCGCTTGTGCTGAACTGGCTCCAGAAAGCTTGAAGATTTTACTGTGTTAAAACGGAGAGCAACTTGCAGGAGTAACTGTGACTCTCTTATGGTTGCCAATGCTCGTCGCCCAGCAAAAAACATCGGATAACTCGAGGAGCACCTGGCAGAAATAACTGTGAAAGTCTTAAGGTCGACAAATAATGGCGTATCGCTTCTGATGAACTGGCCAGAGAAAGTTTGAGTATGTGACTATGGTAAAACGGGGAGCAACTGGTATGAGTAACTATGACTCTCTTAAGGTAGCCAAATGCCTCGTCACCAACGGAATAAATCGGCAAAGTCGAGGGGCACCTGGCAGGAGTAACTGTGAAAGTCTTAAGGTCGACAAATAATGGCGTATCGCTTGTGCTGAACTGGCTCCAGAAAGCTTGAAGATTTTACTGTGTTAAAACGGAGAGCAACTTGCAGGAGTAACTGTGACTCTCTTATTGTTGCCAATGCTCGTCGCCCAGCAAAAAACATCGGATAACTCGAGGAGCACCTGGCAGAAATAACTGTGAAAGTCTTAAGGTCGACAAATAATGGCGTATCGCTTCTGATGAACTGGCCAGAGAAAGCTTGAGTATGTGACTATGGTAAAACTTGGAGCAACTGGTATGAGTAACTATGACTCTCTTAAGGTAGCCAAATGCCTCGTCACCAACGGAATAAATCGGCAAACTCGAGGGGCACCTGGCAGGAGTAACTGTGAAAGTCTTAAGGTCGACTAATAATGGATATAACTCCTGGTGAACAGGCCAGAGAAAGCTTGAAGACGTGACTGTGATAAAACAGGGAGCAACAGGAAGGAGTAACTATGACACTCTTAAGGTAGCCAAATACTCGTCTCCAGGCGAAATACATGGGCAAATTCGAGGAGCACCTGGCAGAAATAACTGTGAAAGTCTTAAGTTCGACAAATAATAGCGTATCAGTTCTGGTGAACTGGTCAGAGAAAGCTTGAATATGTGACTATGGTAAAACGAGGAGCAATTGGTAGGAGTAACTATGACTCTCTTAAGGTAGCCAAATGCATCGTCACCAACTGAATAAATCGGCAAACTCGAGGAGCATTTAGCAGAAATAACTGTGAAAGTCTTAAGGTCGACAAATAAAGGCGTATCGCTTGTGCTGAACTGTCCCGAGAAAGCTTGAAGATTTTACTGTGTTAAAACGGGGAGCAACTTGCAGGAGTAACTGTGACTCTCTTAAGGTTGCCAATGCTCGTCGCCCAGCCAAAAACATCGGAAAACTCGAGGAGCACCTGGCAGAAATAACTGTGAAAGTCTTAAGGTCGACAAATAATGGCGTATCGCTTCTGATGAACTGGCCAGAGAAAGCTTGAGTATGTGACTATGGTAAAACGGGGAGCAACTGGTATGAGTAACTATGACTCTCTTAAGGTAGCCAAATGCCTCGTCACCAACGGAATAAATCGGCAAACTCGAGGGGCACCTGGCAGGAGTAACTGTGAAAGTCTTAAGGTCGACTAATAATGGATATAACTCCTGGTGAACAGGCCAGAGAAAGCTTGAAGACGTGACTGTGATAAAACAGGGAGCAACAGGAAGGAGTAACTATGACACTCTTAAGGTAGCCAAATACTCGTCACCAGGCGAAATACATGGGCAAATTCGAGGAGCACCTGGCAGAAATAACTGTGAAAGTCTTAAGTTCGACAAATAATAGCGTATCACTTCTGGTGAACTGGTCAGAGAAAGCTTGAATATGTGACTATGGTAAAACGGTGAGCAATTGGTAGGAGTAACTACGACTCTCTTAAGGTAGCCAAATGCCTCGTCACCAGACGGAATTAATCGGCAAACTCGAGGAGCACCTAGCAGAAATAACTGTGAAAGTCTTAAGGTCGACAAATAATGGCGTATCGCTTGTGCTGAACTGGCTCCAGAAAGCTTGAAGATTTTACTGTGTTAAAACGGAGAGCAACTTGCAGGAGTAACTGTGACTCTCTTATGGTTGCCAATGCTCGTCGCCCAGCAAAAAACATCGGATAACTCGAGGAGCACCTGGCAGAAATAACTGTGAAAGTCTTAAGGTCGACAAATAATGGCGTATCGCTTCTGATGAACTGGCCAGAGAAAGTTTGAGTATGTGACTATGGTAAAACGGGGAGCAACTGGTATGAGTAACTATGACTCTCTTAAGGTAGCCAAATGCCTCGTCACCAACGGAATAAATCGGCAAACTCGAGGAGGATTTAGCAGAAATAACTGTGAAAGTCTTAAGGTCGACTAATAATGGCGTATCGCTTGTGCTGAACTGGCTCCAGAAAGCTTGAAGATTTTACTGTGTTAAAACGGAGAGCAACTTGCAGGAGTAACTGTGACTCTCGTATTGTTGCCAATGCTCGTCGCCCAGCAAAAAACATCGGATAACTCGAGGAGCACCTGGCAGAAATAACTGTGAAAGTCTTAAGGTCGACAAATAATGGCGTATCGCTTCTGATGAACTTTCCAGAGAAAGCTTGAGTATGTGACTATGGTAAAACGGGGAGCAACTGATATGAGTAACTATGACTCTCTTAAGGTAGCCAAATGCCTCGTCACCAGACGGAATTAATCGGCAAACTCGAGGAGCACCTAGCAGAAATAACTGTGAAAGTCTTAAGGTCGACAAATAATGGCGTATCGCTTGTGCTGAACTGGCTCGCGTAAGCTTGAAGATATTACTGTGTTAAAACGGAGAGCAACTTGCAGGAGTAACTGTGACTCTCTTATGGTTGCCAATGCTCGTCGCCCAGCAAAAAACATCGGATAACTCGAGGAGCACCTGGCAGAAATAACTGTGAAAGTCTTAAGGTCGACAAATAATGGCGTATCGCTTCTGATGAACTGGCCAGAGAAAGCTTGAGTATGTGACTATGGTAAAACGGGGAGCAACTGGTATGAGTAACTATGACTCTCTTAAGGTAGCCAAATGCCTCGTCACCAACGGAATAAATCGGCAAACTCGAGGGGCACCTGGCAGGAGTAACTGTGAAAGTCTTAAGGTCGACTAATAATGGATATAACTCCTGGTGAACAGGCCAGAGAAAGCTTGAAGACGTGACTGTGATAAAACAGGGAGCAACAGGAAGGAGTAACTATGACACTCTTAAGGTAGCCAAATACTCGTCACCAGGCGAAATACATGGGCAAATTCGAGGAGCACCTGGCAGAAATAACTGTGAAAGTCTTAAGTTCGACAAATAATAGCGTATCACTTCTGGTGAACTGGTCAGAGAAAGCTTGAATATGTGACTATGGTAAAACGGGGAGCAATTGGTAGGAGTAACTACGACTCTCTTAAGGTAGCCAAATGCCTCGTCACCAGACGGAATTAATCGGCAAACTCGAGGAGCACCTAGCAGAAATAACTGTGAAAGTCTTAAGGTCGACAAATAATGGCGTATCGCTTGTGCTGAACTGGCTCGCGTAAGCTTGAAGATATTACTGTGTTAAAACGGAGAGCAACTTGCAGGAGTAACTGTGACTCTCTTATGGTTGCCAATGCTCGTCGCCCAGCAAAAAACATCGGATAACTCGAGGAGCACCTGGCAGAAATACCTGTGAAAGTCTTAAGGTCGACAAATAATGGCGTATCGCTTCTGATGAACTGGTCAGAGAAAGCTTGAATATGTGACTATGGTAAAACGAGGAGCAATTGGTAGGAGTAACTATGACTCTCTTAAGGTAGCCAAATGCATCGTCACCAACGGAATAAATCGGCAAACTCGAGGAGCATTTAGCAGAAATAACTGTGAAAGTCTTAAGGTCGACTAATAATGGATATAGCTCCTGGTGAACAGGCCAGAGAAAGCTTGAAGACGTGACTGTGATAAAACAGGGAGCAACGGGAAGGAATAACTATGACACTCTTAAGGTAGCCAAATACTCGTCACCAGGCGAAATACATGGGCAAATTCGAGGAGCACCTGGCAGAAATAACTGTGAAAGTCTTAAGTTCGACAAATAATAGCGTATCAGTTCTGGTGAACTGGTCAGAGAAAGCTTGAATATGTGACTATGGTAAAACGAGGAGCAATTGGTAGGAGTAACTATGACTCTCTTAAGGTAGCCAAATGCATCGTCACCAACGGAATAAATCGGCAAACTCGAGGAGCATTTAGCAGAAATAACTGTGAAAGTCTTAAGGTCGACAAATAAAGGCGTATCGCTTGTGCTGAACTGTCCCGAGAAAGCTTGAAGATTTTACTGTGTTAAAACGGGGAGCAACTTGCAGGAGTAACTGTGACTCTCTTAAGGTTGCCAATGCTCGTCGCCCAGCCAAAAACATCGGAAAACTCGAGGAGCACCTGGCAGAAATAACTGTGAAAGTCTTAAGGTCGACAAATAATGGCGTATCGCTTCTGATGAACTGGCCAGAGAAAGCTTGAGTATGTGACTATGGTAAAACGGGGAGCAACTGGTATGAGTAACTATGACTCTCTTAAGGTAGCCAAATGCCTCGTCACCAACGGAATAAATCGGCAAACTCGAGGGGCACCTGGCAGGAGTAACTGTGAAAGTCTTAAGGTCGACTAATAATGGATATAACTCCTGGTGAACAGGCCAGAGAAAGCTTGAAGACGTGACTGTGATAAAACAGGGAGCAACAGGAAGGAGTAACTATGACACTCTTAAGGTAGCCAAATACTCGTCACCAGGCGAAATACATGGGCAAATTCGAGGAGCACCTGGCAGAAATAACTGTGAAAGTCTTAAGTTCGACAAATAATAGCGTATCACTTCTGGTGAACTGGTCAGAGAAAGCTTGAATATGTGACTATGGTAAAACGGGGAGCAATTGGTAGGAGTAACTACGACTCTCTTAAGGTAGCCAAATGCCTCGTCACCAGACGGAATTAATCGGCAAACTCGAGGAGCACCTAGCAGAAATAACTGTGAAAGTCTTAAGGTCGACAAATAATGGCGTATCGCTTGTGCTGAACTGGCTCCAGAAAGCTTGAAGATTTTACTGTGTTAAAACGGAGAGCAACTTGCAGGAGTAACTGTGACTCTCTTATGGTTGCCAATGCTCGTCGCCCAGCAAAAAACATCGGATAACTCGAGGAGCACCTGGCAGAAATAACTGTGAAAGTCTTAAGGTCGACAAATAATGGCGTATCGCTTCTGATGAACTGGCCAGAGAAAGTTTGAGTATGTGACTATGGTAAAACGGGGAGCAACTGGTATGAGTAACTATGACTCTCTTAAGGTAGCCAAATGCCTCGTCACCAACGGAATAAATCGGCAAACTCGAGGAGGATTTAGCAGAAATAACTGTGAAAGTCTTAAGGTCGACTAATAATGGCGTATCGCTTGTGCTGAACTGGCTCCAGAAAGCTTGAAGATTTTACTGTGTTAAAACGGAGAGCAACTTGCAGGAGTAACTGTGACTCTCTTATTGTTGCCAATGCTCGTCGCCCAGCAAAAAACATCGGATAACTCGAGGAGCACCTGGCAGAAATAACTGTGAAAGTCTTAAGGTCGACAAATAATGGCGTATCGCTTCTGATGAACTTTCCAGAGAAAGCTTGAGTATGTGACTATGGTAAAACGGGGAGCAACTGATATGAGTAACTATGACTCTCTTAAGGTAGCCAAATGCCTCGTCACCAGACGGAATTAATCGGCAAAGTCGAGGGACACCTGGCAGGAGTAACTGTGAAAGTCTTAAGGTCGACAAATAATGGCGTATCGCTTGTGCTGAACTGGCTCCAGAAAGCTTGAAGATTTTACTGTGTTAAAACGGAGAGCAACTTGCAGGAGTAACTGTGACTCTCTTATTGTTGCCAATGCTCGTCGCCCAGCAAAAAACATCGGATAACTCGAGGAGCACCTGGCAGAAATAACTGTGAAAGTCTTAGGGTCGACAAATAATGGCGTATCGCTTCTGATGAACTGGCCAGAGAAAGCTTGAGTATGTGACTATGGTAAAACGGGGAGCAACTGGTATGAGTAACTATGACTCTCTTAAGGTAGCCAAATGCCTCGTCACCAACGGAATAAATCGGCAAACTCGAGGGGCACCTGGCAGGAGTAACTGTGAAAGTCTTAAGGTCGACTAATAGTGGATATAACTCCTGGTGAACAGGCCAGAGAAAGCTTGAAGACGTGACTGTGATAAAACAGGGAGCAACAGGAAGGAGTAACTATGACACTCTTAAGGTAGCCAAATACTCGTCACCAGGCGAAATACATGGGCAAATTCGAGGAGCACCTGGCAGAAATAACTGTGAAAGTCTTAAGTTCGACAAATAATAGCGTATCACTTCTGGTGAACTGGTCAGAGAAAGCTTGAATATGTGACTATGGTAAAACGGGGAGCAATTGGTAGGAGTAACTACGACTCTCATAAGGTAGCCAAATGCCTCGTCACCAGACGGAATTAATCGGCAAACTCGAGGAGCACCTAGCAGAAATAACTGTGAAAGTCTTAAGGTCGACAAATTATGGCGTATCGCTTGTGCTGAACTGGCTCGCGTAAGCTTGAAGATATTACTGTGTTAAAACGGAGAGCAACTTGCAGGAGTAACTGTGACTCTCTTATGGTTGCCAATGCTCGTCGCCCAGCAAAAAACATCGGATAACTCGAGGAGCACCTGGCAGAAATACCTGTGAAAGTCTTAAGGTCGACAAATAATGGCGTATCGCTTCTGATGAACTGGTCAGAGAAAGCTTGAATATGTGACTATGGTAAAACGAGGAGCAATTGGTAGGAGTAACTATGACTCTCTTAAGGTAGCCAAATGCATCGTCACCAACGGAATAAATCGGCAAACTCGAGGAGCATTTAGCAGAAATAACTGTGAAAGTCTTAAGGTCGACTAATAATGGATATAGCTCCTGGTGAACAGGCCAGAGAAAGCTTGAAGACGTGACTGTGATAAAACAGGGAGCAACGGGAAGGAATAACTATGACACTCTTAAGGTAGCCAAATACTCGTCACCAGGCGAAATACAAGGGCAAATTCGAGGAGCACCTGGCAGAAATAACTGTGAAAGTCTTAAGTTCGACAAATAATAGCGTATCAGTTCTGGTGAACTGGTCAGAGAAAGCTTGAATATGTGACTATGGTAAAACGAGGAGCAATTGGTAGGAGTAACTATGACTCTCTTAAGGTAGCCAAATGCATCGTCACCAACGGAATAAATCGGCAAACTCGAGGAGCATTTAGCAGAAATAACTGTGAAAGTCTTAAGGTCGACAAATAAAGGCGTATCGCTTGTGCTGAACTGTCCCGAGAAAGCTTGAAGATTTTACTGTGTTAAAACGGGGAGCAACTTGCAGGAGTAACTGTGACTCTCTTAAGGTTGCCAATGCTCGTCGCCCAGCCAAAAACATCGGAAAACTCGAGGAGCACCTGGCAGAAATAGCTGTGAAAGTCTTAAGGTCGACAAATAATGGCGTATCGCTTCTGATGAACTGGCCAGAGAAAGCTTGAGTATGTGACTATGGTAAAACGGGGAGCAACTGGTATGAGTAACTATGACTCTCTTAAGGTAGCCAAATGCCTCGTCACCAACGGAATAAATCGGCAAACTCGAGGGGCACCTGGCAGGAGTAACTGTGAAAGTCTTAAGGTCGACTAATAATGGATATAACTCCTGGTGAACAGGCCAGAGAAAGCTTGAAGACGTGACTGTGATAAAACAGGGAGCAACAGGAAGGAGTAACTATGACACTCTTAAGGTAGCCAAATACTCGTCACCAGGCGAAATACATGGGCAAATTCGAGGAGCACCTGGCAGAAATAACTGTGAAAGTCTTAAGTTCGACAAATAATAGCGTATCACTTCTGGTGAACTGGTCAGAGAAAGCTTGAATATGTGACTATGGTAAAACGGGGAGCAATTGGTAGGAGTAACTACGACTCTCTTAAGGTAGCCAAATGCCTCGTCACCAGACGGAATTAATCGGCAAACTCGAGGAGCACCTAGCAGAAATAACTGTGAAAGTCTTAAGGTCGACAAATAATGGCGTATCGCTTGTGCTGAACTGGCTCCAGAAAGCTTGAAGATTTTACTGTGTTAAAACGGAGAGCAACTTGCAGGAGTAACTGTGACTCTCTTATGGTTGCCAATGCTCGTCGCCCAGCAAAAAACATCGGATAACTCGAGGAGCACCTGGCAGAAATAACTGTGAAAGTCTTAAGGTCGACAAATAATGGCGTATCGCTTCTGATCAACTGGCCAGAGAAAGTTTGAGTATGTGACTATGGTAAAACGGGGAGCAACTGGTATGAGTAACTATGACTCTCTTAAGGTAGCCAAATGCCTCGTCACCAACGGAATAAATCGGCAAACTCGAGGAGGATTTAGCAGAAATAACTGTGAAAGTCTTAAGGTCGACTAATAATGGCGTATCGCTTGTGCTGAACTGGCTCCAGAAAGCTTGAAGATTTTACTGTGTTAAAACGGAGAGCAACTTGCAGGAGTAACTGTGACTCTCTTATTGTTGCCAATGCTCGTCGCCCAGCAAAAAACATCGGATAACTCGAGGAGCACCTGGCAGAAATACCTGTGAAAGTCTTAAGGTCGACAAATAATGGCGTATCGCTTCTGATGAACTGGCCAGAGAAAGCTTAAGTATGTGACTATGGTAAAACAGGGAGCAACTGGTATTAAAAACCATGACTCTCTTAAAGTAGCCAAATGCCTCGTCACCAACGGAATAAATCGGCAAACTCGAGGGGCACCTGGCAGGAGTAACTGTGAAAGTCTTAAGGTCGACTAATAATGGATATAGCTCCTGGTGAACAGGCCAGAGAAAGCTTGAAGACGTGACTGTGATAAAACAGGGAGCAACGGGAAGGAATAACTATGACACTCTTAAGGTAGCCAAATACTCGTCACCAGGCGAAATACATGGGCAAATTCGAGGAGCACCTGGCAGAAATAACTGTGAAAGTCTTAAGTTCGACAAATAATAGCGTATCACTTCTGGTGAACTGGTCAGAGAAAGCTTGAATATGTGACTATGGTAAAACGGGGAGCAATTGGTAGGAGTAACTACGACTCTCGTAAGGTAGCCAAATGCCTCGTCACCAGACGGAATTAATCGGCAAACTCGAGGAGCACCTAGCAGAAATAACTGTGAAAGTCTTAAGGTCGACAAATAATGGCGTATCGCTTCTGATGAACTTTCCAGAGAAAGCTTGAGTATGTGACTATGGTAAAACGGGGAGCAACTGATATGAGTAACTATGACTCTCTTAAGGTAGCCAAATGCCTCGTCACCAGACGGAATTAATCGGCAAACTCGAGGAGCACCTAGCAGAAATAACTGTGAAAGTCTTAAGGTCGACAAATAATGGCGTATCGCTTGTGCTGAACTGGCTCGCGTAAGCTCGAAGATATTACTGTGTTAAAACGGAGAGCAACTTGCAGGAGTAACTGTGACTCTCTTATGGTTGCCAATGCTCGTCGCCCAGCAAAAAACATCGGATAACTCGAGGAGCACCTGGCAGAAATACCTGTGAAAGTCTTAAGGTCGACAAATAATGGCGTATCGCTTCTGATGAACTGGCCAGAGAAAGCTTAAGTATGTGACTATGGTAAAACAGGGAGCAACTGGTATTAAAAACTATGACTCTCTTAAAGTAGCCAAATGCCTCGTCACCAACGGAATAAATCGGCAAACTCGAGGGGCACCTGGCAGGAGTAACTGTGAAAGTCTTAAGGTCGACTAATAATGGATATAGCTCCTGGTGAACAGGACAGAGAAAGCTTGAAGACGTGACTGTGATAAAACAGGGAGCAACGGGAAGGGATAACTATGACACTCTTAAGGTAGCCAAATACTCGTCACCAGGCGAAATACATGGGCAAATTCGAGGAGCACCTGGCAGAAATAACTGTGAAAGTCTTAACTTCGACAAATAATAGCGTATCACTTCTGGTGAACTGGTCAGAGAAAGCTTGAATATGTGACTATGGTAAAACGAGGAGCAATTGGTAGGAGTAACTATGACTCTCTTAAGGTAGCCAAATGCATCGTCACCAACGGAATAAATCGGCAAACTCGAGGAGGATTTAGCAGAAATAACTGTGAAAGTCTTAAGGTCGACTAATAATGGATATAGCTCCTGGTGAACAGGCCAGAGAAAGCTTGAAGACGTGACTGTGATAAAACAGGGAGCAACAGGAAGGAGTAACTATGACACTCTTAAGGTAGCCAAATACTCGTCACCAGGCGAAATACATGGGCAAATTCGAGGAGCACCTGGCAGAAATAACTGTGAAAGTCTTAAGTTCGACAAATAATAGCGTATCACTTCTGGTGAACTGGTCAGAGAAAGCTTGAATATGTGACTATGGTAAAACGGGGAGCAATTGGTAGGAGTAACTACGACTCTCTTAAGGTAGCCAAATGCCTCGTCACCAGACGGAATTAATCGGCAAACTCGAGGAGCACCTAGCAGAAATAACTGTGAAAGTCTTAAGGTCGACAAATAATGGCGTATCGCTTGTGCTGAACTGGCTCGCGTAAGCTTGAAGATATTACTGTGTTAAAACGGAGAGCAACTTGCAGGAGTAACTGTGACTCTCTTATGGTTGCCAATGCTCGTCGCCCAGCAAAAAACATCGGATAACTCGAGGAGCACCTAGCAGAAATAACTGTGAAAGTCTTAAGGTCGACAAATAATGGCGTATCGCTTCTGATGAACTGGCCAGAGAAAGTTTGAGTATGTGACTATGGTAAAACGGGGAGCAACTGGTATGAGTAACTATGACTCTCTTAAAGTAGCCAAATGCCTCGTCACCAACGGAATAAATCGGCAAAGTCGAGGGGCACCTGGCAGGAGTAACTGTGAAAGTCTTAAGGTCGACAAATAATGGCGTATCGCTTGTGCTGAACTGGCTCCAGAAAGCTTGAAGATTTTACTGTGTTAAAACGGAGAGCAACTTGCAGGAGTAACTGTGACTCTCTTATGGTTGCCAATGCTCGTCGCCCAGCAAAAAACATCGGATAACTCGAGGAGCACCTGGCAGAAATAACTGTGAAAGTCTTAAGGTCGACAAATAATGGCGTATCGCTTCTGATGAACTTTCCAGAGAAAGCTTGAGTATGTGACTATGGTAAAACGGGGAGCAACTGATATGAGTAACTATGACTCTCTTAAGGTAGCCAAATGCCTCGTCACCAGACGGAATTAATCGGCAAACTCGAGGAGCACCTAGCAGAAATAACTGTGAAAGTCTTAAGGTCGACAAATAATGGCGTATCGCTTGTGCTGAACTGGCTCGCGTAAGCTTGAAGATATTACTGTGTTAAAACGGAGAGCAACTTGCAGGAGTAACTGTGACTCTCTTATGGTTGCCAATGCTCGTCGCCCAGCAAAAAACATCGGATAACTCGAGGAGCACCTGGCAGAAATACCTGTGAAAGTCTTAAGGTCGACAAATAATGGCGTATCGCTTCTGATGAACTGGCCAGAGAAAGCTTAAGTATGTGACTATGGTAAAACAGGGAGCAACTGGTATTAAAAACTATGACTCTCTTAAAGTAGCCAAATGCCTCGTCACCAACGGAATAAATCGGCAAACTCGAGGGGCACCTGGCAGGAGTAACTGTGAAAGTCTTAAGGTCGACTAATAATGGATATAGCTCCTGGTGAACAGGCCAGAGATAGCTTGAAGACGTGACTGTGATAAAAAAGGGAGCAACGGGAAGGAATAACTATGACACTCTTAAGGTAGCCAAATACTCGTCACCAGGCGAAATACATGGGCAAATTCGAGGAGCACCTGGCAGAAATAACTGTGAAAGTCTTAAGTTCGACAAATAATAGCGTATCACTTCTGGTGAACTGGTCAGAGAAAGCTTGAATATGTGACTATGGTAAAACGAGGAGCAATTGGTAGGAGTAACTATGACTCTCTTAAGGTAGCCAAATGCATCGTCACCAACGGAATAAATCGGCAAACTCGAGGAGGATTTAGCAGAAATAACTGTGAAAGTCTTAAGGTCGACTAATAATGGATATAGCTCCTGGTGAACAGGCCAGAGAAAGCTTGAAGACGTGACTGTGATAAAACAGGGAGCAACGGGAAGGAATAACTATGACACTCTTAAGGTAGCCAAATACTCGTCACCAGGCGAAATACATGGGCAAATTCGAGGAGCACCTGGCAGAAATAACTGTGAAAGTCTTAAGTTCGACAAATAATAGCGTATCACTTCTGGTGAACTGGTCAGAGAAAGCTTGAATATGTGACTATGGTAAAACGGGGAGCAATTGGTAGGAGTAACTACGACTCTCGTAAGGTAGCCAAATGCCTCGTCACCAGACGGAATTAATCGGCAAACTCGAGGAGCACCTAGCAGAAATAACTGTGAAAGTCTTAAGGTCGACAAATAATGGCGTATCGCTTCTGATGAACTTTCCAGAGAAAGCTTGAGTATGTGACTATGGTAAAACGGGGAGCAACTGATATGAGTAACTATGACTCTCTTAAGGTAGCCAAATGCCTCGTCACCAGACGGAATTAATCGGCAAACTCGAGGAGCACCTAGCAGAAATAACTGTGAAAGTCTTAAGGTCGACAAATAATGGCGTATCGCTTGTGCTGAACTGGCTCGCGTAAGCTTGAAGATATTACTGTGTTAAAACGGAGAGCAACTTGCAGGAGTAACTGTGACTCTCTTATGGTTGCCAATGCTCGTCGCCCAGCAAAAAACATCGGATAACTCGAGGAGCACCTGGCAGAAATACCTGTGAAAGTCTTAAGGTCGACAAATAATGGCGTATCGCTTCTGATGAACTGGCCAGAGAAAGCTTAAGTATGTGACTATGGTAAAACAGGGAGCAACTGGTATTAAAAACTATGACTCTCTTAAAGTAGCCAAATGCCTCGTCACCAACGGAATAAATCGGCAAACTCGAGGGGCACCTGGCAGGAGTAACTGTGAAAGTCTTAAGGTCGACTAATAATGGATATAGCTCCTGGTGAACAGGCCAGAGAAAGCTTGAAGACGTGACTGTGATAAAACAGGGAGCAACGGGAAGGGATAACTATGACACTCTTAAGGTAGCCAAATACTCGTCACCAGGCGAAATACATGGGCAAATTCGAGGAGCACCTGGCAGAAATAACTGTGAAAGTCTTAAGTTCGACAAATAATAGCGTATCACTTCTGGTGAACTGGTCAGAGAAAGCTTGAATATGTGACTATGGTAAAACGAGGAGCAATTGGTAGGAGTAACTATGACTCTCTTAAGGTAGCCAAATGCATCGTCACCAACGGAATAAATCGGCAAACTCGAGGAGGATTTAGCAGAAATAACTGTGAAAGTCTTAAGGTCGACTAATAATGGATATAGCTCCTGGTGAACAGGCCAGAGAAAGCTTGAAGACGTGACTGTGATAAAACAGGGAGCAACAGGAAGGAGTAACTATGACACTCTTAAGGTAGCCAAATACTCGTCACCAGGCGAAATACATGGGCAAATTCGAGGAGCACCTGGCAGAAATAACTGTGAAAGTCTTAAGTTCGACAAATAATAGCGTATCACTTCTGGTGAACTGGTCAGAGAAAGCTTGAATATGTGACTATGGTAAAACGGGGAGCAATTGGTAGGAGTAACTACGACTCTCTTAAGGTAGCCAAATGCCTCGTCACCAGACGGAATTAATCGGCAAACTCGAGGAGCACCTAGCAGAAATAACTGTGAAAGTCTTAAGGTCGACAAATAATGGCGTATCGCTTGTGCTGAACTGGCTCGCGTAAGCTTGAAGATATTACTGTGTTAAAACGGAGAGCAACTTGCAGGAGTAACTGTGACTCTCTTATGGTTGCCAATGCTCGTCGCCCAGCAAAAAACATCGGATAACTCGAGGAGCACCTGGCAGAAATAACTGTGAAAGTCTTAAGGTCGACAAATAATGGCGTATCGCTTCTGATGAACTGGCCAGAGAAAGTTTGAGTATGTGACTATGGTAAAACGGGGAGCAACTGGTATGAGTAACTATGACTCTCTTAAGGTAGCCAAATGACTCGTCACCAACGGAATAAATCGGCAAACTCGAGGAGGATTTAGCAGAAATAACTGTGAAAGTCTTAAGGTCGACTAATAATGGCGTATCGCTTGTGCTGAACTGGCTCCAGAAAGCTTGAAGATTTTACTGTGTTAAAACGGAGAGCAACTTGCAGGAGTAACTGTGACTCTCTTATGGTTGCCAATGCTCGTCGCCCAGCAAAAAACATCGGATAACTCGAGGAGCACCTGGCAGAAATAACTGTGAAAGTCTTAAGGTCGACAAATAATGGCGTATCGCTTCTGATGAACTTTCCAGAGAAAGCTAGAGTATGTGACTATGGTAAAACGGGGAGCAACTGATATGAGTAACTATGACTCTCTTAAGGTAGCCAAATGCCTCGTCACCAGACGGAATTAATCGACAAACTCGAGGAGCACCTAGCAGAAATAACTGTGAAAGTCTTAAGGTCGACAAATAATGGCGTATCGCTTGTGCTGAACTGGCTCGCGTAAGCTTGAAGATATTACTGTGTTAAAACGGAGAGCAACTTGCAGGAGTAACTGTGACTCTCTTATGGTTGCCAATGCTCGTCGCCCAGCAAAAAACATCGGATAACTCGAGGAGCACCTGGCAGAAATACCTGTGAAAGTCTTAAGGTCGACAAATAATGGCGTATCGCTTCTGATGAACTGGCCAGAGAAAGCTTAAGTATGTGACTATGGTAAAACAGGGAGCAACTGGTATTAAAAACTATGACTCTCTTAAAGTAGCCAAATGCCTCGTCACCAACGGAATAAATCGGCAAACTCGAGGGGCACCTGGCAGGAGTAATTGTGAAAGTCTTAAGGTCGACTAATAATGGATATAGCTCCTGGTGAACAGGCCAGAGAAAGCTTGAAGACGTGACTGTGATAAAACAGGGAGCAACGGGAAGGAATAACTATGACACTCTTAAGGTAGCCAAATACTCGTCACCAGGCGAAATACATGGGCAAATTCGAGGAGCACCTGGCAGAAATAACTGTGAAAGTCTTAAGTTCGACAAATAATAGCGTATCACTTCTGGTGAACTGGTCAGAGAAAGCTTGAATATGTGACTAT
Source organism: Schistocerca americana (assembly GCF_021461395.2). Lineage (NCBI taxonomy): Eukaryota > Metazoa > Arthropoda > Insecta > Orthoptera > Acrididae > Schistocerca > Schistocerca americana. Next base: position 11,718,399 of record NC_060129.1, on the reverse strand, counting down.
GGTAAAACGAGGAGCAATTGGTAGGAGTAACTATGACTCTCTTAAGGTAGCCAAATGCATCGTCACCAACGGAATAAATCGGCAAACTCGAGGAGGATTTAGCAGAAATAACTGTGAAAGTCTTAAGGTCGACTAATAATGGATATAGCTCCTGGTGAACAGGCCAGAGAAAGCTTGAAGACGTGACTGTGATAAAACAGGGAGCAACGGGAAGGAATAACTATGACACTCTTAAGGTAGCCAAATACTCGTCACCAGGCGAAATACATGGGCAAATTCGAGGAGCACCTGGCAGAAATAACTGTGAAAGTCTTAAGTTCGACAAATAATAGCGTATCACTTCTGGTGAACTGGTCAGAGAAAGCTTGAATATGTGACTGGTAAAACGGGGAGCAATTGGTAGGAGTAACTACGACTCTCTTAAGGTAGCCAAATGCCTCGTCACCAGACGGAATTAATCGGCAAACTCGAGGAGCACCTAGCAGAAATAACTGTGAAAGTCTTAAGTTCGACAAATAATAGCGTATCACTTCTGGTGAACTGGTCAGAGAAAGCTTGAATATGTGACTATGGTAAAACGGGGAGCAATTGGTAGGAGTAACTACGACTCTCTTAAGGTAGCCAAATGCCTCGTCACCAGACGCAATTAATCGGCAAACTCGAGGAGCACCTAGCAGAAATAACTGTGAAAGTCTTAAGGTCGACAAATAATGGCGTATCGCTTGTGCTGAACTGGCTCGCGTAAGCTTGAAGATATTACTGTGTTAAAACGGAGAGCAACTTGCAGGAGTAACTGTGACTCTCTTATGGTTGCCAATGCTCGTCGCCCAGCAAAAAACATCGGATAACTCGAGGAGCACCTGGCAGAAATACCTGTGAAAGTCTTAAGGTCGACAAATAATGGCGTATCGCTTCTGATGAACTGGCCAGAGAAAGCTTAAGTATGTGACTATGGTAAAACAGGGAGCAACTGGTATTAAAAACTATGACTCTCTTAAAGTAGCCAAATGCCTCGTCACCAACGGAATAAATCGGCAAACTCGAGGGGCACCTGGCAGGAGTAACTGTGAAAGTCTTAAGGTCGACTAATAATGGATATAGCTCCTGGTGAACAGGCCAGAGAAAGCTTGAAGACGTGACTGTGATAAAACAGGGAGCAACGGGAAGGAATAACTATGACACTCTTAAGGTAGCCAAATACTCGTCACCAGGCGAAATACATGGGCAAATTCGAGGAGCACCTGGCAGAAATAACTGTGAAAGTCTTAAGTTCGACAAATAATAGCGTATCACTTCTGGTGAACTGGTCAGAGAAAGCTTGAATATGTGACTATGGTAAAACGAGGAGCAATTGGTAGGAGTAACTATGACTCTCTTAAGGTAGCCAAATGCATCGTCACCAACGGAATAAATCGGCAAACTCGAGGAGGATCTAGCAGAAATAACTGTGAAAGTCTTAAGGTCGACTAATAATGGATATAGCTCCTGGTGAACAGGCCAGAGAAAGCTTGAAGACGTGACTGTGATAAAACAGGGAGCAACGGGAAGGAATAACTATGACACTCTTAAGGTAGCCAAATACTCGTCACCAGGCGAAATACATGGGCAAATTCGAGGAGCACCTGGCAGAAATAACTGTGAAAGTCTTAAGTTCGACAAATAATAGCGTATCACTTCTGGTGAACTGGTCAGAGAAAGCTTGAATATGTGACTGGTAAAACGGGGAGCAATTGGTAGGAGTAACTACGACTCTCTTAAGGTAGCCAAATGCCTCGTCACCAGACGGAATTAATCGGCAAACTCGAGGAGCACCTAGCAGAAATAACTGTGAAAGTCTTATGTTCGTCAAATAATAGCGTATCACTTCTGGTGAACTGGTCAGAGAAAGCTTGAATATGTGACTATGGTAAAACGGGGAGCAATTGGTAGGAGTAACTACGACTCTCTTAAGGTAGCCAAATGCCTCGTCACCAGACGGAATTAATCGGCAAACTCGAGGAGCACCTAGCAGAAATAACTGTGAAAGTCTTAAGGTCGACAAATAATGGCGTATCGCTTGTGCTGAACTGGCTCCAGAAAGCTTGAAGATTTTACTGTGTTAAAACGGAGAGCAACTTGCAGGAGTAACTGTGACTCTCTTATGGTTGCCAATGCTCGTCGCCCAGCAAAAAACATCGGATAACTCGAGGAGCACCTGGCAGAAATAACAGTGAAAGTCTTAAGGTCGACAAATAATGGCGTATCGCTTCTGATGAACTGGCCAGAGAAAGCTTGAGTATGTGACTATGGTAAAACGGGGAGCAACTGGTATGAGTAACTATGACTCTCTTAAGGTAGCCAAATGCCTCGTCACCAAACGGAATAAATCGGCAAACTCGGGGGCACCTGACAGGAGTAACTGCGAAAATCTTAAAGTCGACTAATAATGGATATAACTCCTGGTGAACAGGCCAGAGAAAGCTTGAAGACGTGACTGTGATAAAACAGGGAGCAACAGGAAGGAGTAACTATGACACTCTTAAGGTAGCCAAATACTCGTCACCAGGCGAAATACATGGGCAAATTCGAGGAGCACCTGGCAGAAATAACTGTGAAAGTCTTAAGTTCGACAAATAATAGCGTATCACTTCTGGTGAACTGGTCAGAGAAAGCTTGAATATGTGACTATGGTAAAACGGGGAGCAATTGGTAGGAGTAACTACGACTCTCTTAAGGTAGCCAAATGCCTCGTCACCAGACGGAATTAATCGGCAAACTCGAGGAGCACCTAGCAGAAATAACTGTGAAAGTCTTAAGGTCGACAAATAATGGCGTATCGCTTGTGCTGAACTGGCTCGCGTAAGCTTGAAGATATTACTGTGTTAAAACGGAGAGCAACTTGCAGGAGTAACTGTGACTCTCTTATGGTTGCCAATGCTCGTCGCCCAGCAAAAAACATCGGATAACTCGAGGAGCACCTGGCAGAAATACCTGTGAAAGTCTTAAGGTCGACAAATAATGGCGTATCGCTTCTGATGAACTGGTCAGAGAAAGCTTGAATATGTGACTATGGTAAAACGAGGAGCAATTGGTAGGAGTAACTATGACTCTCTTAAGGTAGCCAAATGCATCGTCACCAACGGAATAAATCGGCAAACTCGAGGAGCATTTAGCAGAAATAACTGTGAAAGTCTTAAGGTCGACTAATAATGGATATAGCTCCTGGTGAACAGGCCAGAGAAAGCTTGAAGACGTGACTGTGATAAAACAGGGAGCAACGGGAAGGAATAACTATGACACTCTTAAGGTAGCCAAATACTCGTCACCAGGCGAAATACATGGGCAAATTCGAGGAGCACCTGGCAGAAATAACTGTGAAAGTCTTAAGTTCGACAAATAATAGCGTATCAGTTCTGGTGAACTGGTCAGAGAAAGCTTGAATATGTGACTATGGTAAAACGAGGAGCAATTGGTAGGAGTAACTATGACTCTCTTAAGGTAGCCAAATGCATCGTCACCAACGGAATAAATCGGCAAACTCGAGGAGCATTTAACAGAAATAACTGTGAAAGTCTTAAGGTCGACAAATAAAGGCGTATCGCTTGTGCTGAACTGTCCCGAGAAAGCTTGAAGATTTTACTGTGTTAAAACGGGGAGCAACTTGCAGGAGTAACTGTGACTCTCTTAAGGTTGCCAATGCTCGTCGCCCAGCCAAAAACATCGGAAAACTCGAGGAGCACCTGGCAGAAATAACTGTGAAAGTCTTAAGGTCGACAAATAATGGCGTATCGCTTCTGATGAACTGGCCAGAGAAAGCTTGAGTATGTGACTATGGTAAAACGGGGAGCAACTGGTATGAGTAACTATGACTCTCTTAAGGTAGCCAAATGCCTCGTCACCAACGGAATAAATCGGCAAACTCGAGGGGCACCTGGCAGGAGTAACTGTGAAAGTCTTAAGGTCGACTAATAATGGATATAACTCCTGGTGAACAGGCCAGAGAAAGCTTGAAGACGTGACTGTGATAAAACAGGGAGCAACAGGAAGGAGTAACTATGACACTCTTAAGGTAGCCAAATACTCGTCACCAGGCGAAATACATGGGCAAATTCGAGGAGCACCTGGCAGAAATAACTGTGAAAGTCTTAAGTTCGACAAATAATAGCGTATCACTTCTGGTGAACTGGTCAGAGAAAGCTTGAATATGTGACTATGGTAAAACGGGGAGCAATTGGTAGGAGTAACTACGACTCTCTTAAGGTAGCCAAATGCCTCGTCACCAGACGGAATTAATCGGCAAACTCGAGGAGCACCTAGCAGAAATAACTGTGAAAGTCTTAAGGTCGACAAATAATGGCGTATCGCTTGTGCTGAACTGGCTCCAGAAAGCTTGAAGATTTTACTGTGTTAAAACGGAGAGCAACTTGCAGGAGTAACTGTGACTCTCTTATGGTTGCCAATGCTCGTCGCCCAGCAAAAAACATCGGATAACTCGAGGAGCACCTGGCAGAAATAACAGTGAAAGTCTTAAGGTCGACAAATAATGGCGTATCGCTTCTGATGAACTGGCCAGAGAAAGCTTGAGTATGTGACTATGGTAAAACGGGGAGCAACTGGTATGAGCAACTATGACTCTCTTAAGGTAGCCAAATGCCTCGTCACCAAACGGAATAAATCGGCAAACTCGAGGGGCACCTGACAGGAGTAACTGCGAAAATCTTAAAGTCGACTAATAATGGATATAACTCCTGGTGAACAGGCCAGAGAAAGCTTGAAGACGTGACTGTGACAAAACAGGGAGCAACAGGAAGGAGTAACTATGACACTCTTAAGGTAGCCAAATACTCGTCACCAGGCGAAATACATGGGCAAATTCGAGGAGCACCTGGCAGAAATAACTGTGAAAGTCTTAAGTTCGACAAATAATAGCGTATCACTTCTGGTGAACTGGTCAGAGAAAGCTTGAATATGTGACTATGGTAAAACGGGGAGCAATTGGTAGGAGTAACTACGACTCTCTTAAGGTAGCCAAATGCCTCGTCACCAGACGGAATTAATCGGCAAACTCGAGGAGCACCTAGCAGAAATAACTGTGAAAGTCTTAAGGTCGACAAATAATGGCGTATCGCTTGTGCTGAACTGGCTCGCGTAAGCTTGAAGATATTACTGTGTTAAAACGGAGAGCAACTTGCAGGAGTAACTGTGACTCTCTTATGGTTGCCAATGCTCGTCGCCCAGCAAAAAACATCGGATAACTCGAGGAGCACCTGGCAGAAATACCTGTGAAAGTCTTAAGGTCGACAAATAATGGCGTATCGCTTCTGATGAACTGGTCAGAGAAAGCTTGAATATGTGACTATGGTAAAACGAGGAGCAATTGGTAGGAGTAACTATGACTCTCTTAAGGTAGCCAAATGCATCGTCACCAACGGAATAAATCGGCAAACTCGAGGAGCATTTAGCAGAAATAACTGTGAAAGTCTTAAGGTCGACTAATAATGGATATAGCTCCTGGTGAACAGGCCAGAGAAAGCTTGAAGACGTGACTGTGATAAAACAGGGAGCAACGGGAAGGAATAACTATGACACTCTTAAGGTAGCCAAATACTCGTCACCAGGCGAAATACATGGGCAAATTCGAGGAGCACCTGGCAGAAATAACTGTGAAAGTCTTAAGTTCGACAAATAATAGCGTATCAGTTCTGGTGAACTGGTCAGAGAAAGCTTGAATATGTGACTATGGTAAAACGAGGAGCAATTGGTAGGAGTAACTATGACTCTCTTAAGGTAGCCAAATGCATCGTCACCAACGGAATAAATCGGCAAACTCGAGGAGCATTTAGCAGAAATAACTGTGAAAGTCTTAAGGTCGACAAATAAAGGCGTATCGCTTGTGCTGAACTGTCCCGAGAAAGCTTGAAGATTTTACTGTGTTAAAACGGGGAGCAACTTGCAGGAGTAACTGTGACTCTCTTAAGGTTGCCAATGCTCGTCGCCCAGCCAAAAACATCGGAAAACTCGAGGAGCACCTGGCAGAAATAACTGTGAAAGTCTTAAGGTCGACAAATAATGGCGTATCGCTTCTGATGAACTGGCCAGAGAAAGCTTGAGTATGTGACTATGGTAAAACGGGGAGCAACTGGTATGAGTAACTATGACTCTCTTAAGGTAGCCAAATGCCTCGTCACCAACGGAATAAATCGGCAAACTCGAGGGGCACCTGGCAGGAGTAACTGTGAAAGTCTTAAGGTCGACTAATAATGGATATAACTCCTGGTGAACAGGCCAGAGAAAGCTTGAAGACGTGACTGTGATAAAACAGGGAGCAACAGGAAGGAGTAACTATGACACTCTTAAGGTAGCCAAATACTCGTCACCAGGCGAAATACATGGGCAAATTCGAGGAGCACCTGGCAGAAATAACTGTGAAAGTCTTAAGTTCGACAAATAATAGCGTATCACTTCTGGTGAACTGGTCAGAGAAAGCTTGAATATGTGACTATGGTAAAACGGGGAGCAATTGGTAGGAGTAACTACGACTCTCTTAAGGTAGCCAAATGCCTCGTCACCAGACGGAATTAATCGGCAAACTCGAGGAGCACCTAGCAGAAATAACTGTGAAAGTCTTAAGGTCGACAAATAATGGCGTATCGCTTGTGCTGAACTGGCTCCAGAAAGCTTGAAGATTTTACTGTGTTAAAACGGAGAGCAACTTGCAGGAGTAACTGTGACTCTCTTATGGTTGCCAATGCTCGTCGCCCAGCAAAAAACATCGGATAACTCGAGGAGCACCTGGCAGAAATAACTGTGAAAGTCTTAAGTTCGACAAATAATAGCGTATCACTTCTGGTGAACTGGTCAGAGAAAGCTTGAATATGTGACTATGGTAAAACGGGGAGCAATTGGTAGGAGTAACTACGACTCTCTTAAGGTAGCCAAATGCCTCGTCACCAGACGGAATTAATCGGCAAACTCGAGGAGCACCTAGCAGAAATAACTGTGAAAGTCTTAAGGTCGACAAATAATGGCGTATCGCTTGTGCTGAACTGGCTCCAGAAAGCTTGAAGATTTTACTGTGTTAAAACGGAGAGCAACTTGCAGGAGTAACTGTGACTCTCTTATGGTTGCCAATGCTCGTCGCCCAGCAAAAAACATCGGATAACTCGAGGAGCACCTGGCAGAAATAACAGTGAAAGTCTTAAGGTCGACAAATAATGGCGTATCGCTTCTGATGAACTGGCCAGAGAAAGCTTGAGTATGTGACTATGGTAAAACGGGGAGCAACTGGTATGAGCAACTATGACTCTCTTAAGGTAGCCAAATGCCTCGTCACCAAACGGAATAAATCGGCAAACTCGAGGGGCACCTGACAGGAGTAACTGCGAAAATCTTAAAGTCGACTAATAATGGATATAACTCCTGGTGAACAGGCCAGAGAAAGCTTGAAGACGTGACTGTGACAAAACAGGGAGCAACAGGAAGGAGTAACTATGACACTCTTAAGGTAGCCAAATACTCGTCACCAGGCGAAATACATGGGCAAATTCGAGGAGCACCTGGCAGAAATAACTGTGAAAGTCTTAAGTTCGACAAATAATAGCGTATCACTTCTGGTGAACTGGTCAGAGAAAGCTTGAATATGTGACTATGGTAAAACGGGGAGCAATTGGTAGGAGTAACTACGACTCTCTTAAGGTAGCCAAATGCCTCGTCACCAGACGGAATTAATCGGCAAACTCGAGGAGCACCTAGCAGAAATAACTGTGAAAGTCTTAAGGTCGACAAATAATGGCGTATCGCTTGTGCTGAACTGGCTCGCGTAAGCTTGAAGATATTACTGTGTTAAAACGGAGAGCAACTTGCAGGAGTAACTGTGACTCTCTTATGGTTGCCAATGCTCGTCGCCCAGCAAAAAACATCGGATAACTCGAGGAGCACCTGGCAGAAATACCTGTGAAAGTCTTAAGGTCGACAAATAATGGCGTATCGCTTCTGATGAACTGGCCAGAGAAAGCTTGAGTATGTGACTATGGTAAAACGGGGAGCAACTGGTATGAGTAACTATGACTCTCTTAAGGTAGCCAAATGCCTCGTCACCAACGGAATAAATCGGCAAACTCGAGGGGCACCCTGCAGGAGTAACTGTGAAAGTCTTAAGGTCGACTAATAATGGATATAACTCCTGGTGAACAGGCCAGAGAAAGCTTGAAGACGTGACTGTGATAAAACAGGGAGCAACAGGAAGGAGTAACTATGACACTCTTAAGGTAGCCAAATACTCGTCACCAGGCGAAATACATGGGCAAATTCGAGGAGCACCTGGCAGAAATAACTGTGAAAGTCTTAAGTTCGACAAATAATAGCGTATCACTTCTGGTGAACTGGTCAGAGAAAGCTTGAATATGTGACTATGGTAAAACGGGGAGCAATTGGTAGGAGTAACTACGACTCTCTTAAGGTAGCCAAATGCCTCGTCACCAGACGGAATTAATCGGCAAACTCGAGGAGCACCTAGCAGAAATAACTGTGAAAGTCTTAAGGTCGACAAATAATGGCGTATCGCTTGTGCTGAACTGGCTCCAGAAAGCTTGAAGATTTTACTGTGTTAAAACGGAGAGCAACTTGCAGGAGTAACTGTGACTCTCTTATGGTTGCCAATGCTCGTCGCCCAGCAAAAAACATCGGATAACTCGAGGAGCACCTGGCAGAAATAACTGTGAAAGTCTTAAGTTCGACAAATAATAGCGTATCACTTCTGGTGAACTGGTCAGAGAAAGCTTGAATATGTGACTATGGTAAAACGGGGAGCAATTGGTAGGAGTAACTACGACTCTCTTAAGGTAGCCAAATGCCTCGTCACCAGACGGAATTAATCGGCAAACTCGAGGAGCACCTAGCAGAAATAACTGTGAAAGTCTTAAGGTCGACAAATAATGGCGTATCGCTTGTGCTGAACTGGCTCCAGAAAGCTTGAAGATTTTACTGTGTTAAAACGGAGAGCAACTTGCAGGAGTAACTGTGACTCTCTTATGGTTGCCAATGCTCGTCGCCCAGCAAAAAACATCGGATAACTCGAGGAGCACCTGGCAGAAATAACAGTGAAAGTCTTAAGGTCGACAAATAATGGCGTATCGCTTCTGATGAACTGGCCAGAGAAAGCTTGAGTATGTGACTATGGTAAAACGGGGAGCAACTGGTATGAGCAACTATGACTCTCTTAAGGTAGCCAAATGCCTCGTCACCAAACGGAATAAATCGGCAAACTCGAGGGGCACCTGACAGGAGTAACTGCGAAAATCTTAAAGTCGACTAATAATGGATATAACTCCTGGTGAACAGGCCAGAGAAAGCTTGAAGACGTGACTGTGACAAAACAGGGAGCAACAGGAAGGAGTAACTATGACACTCTTAAGGTAGCCAAATACTCGTCACCAGGCGAAATACATGGGCAAATTCGAGGAGCACCTGGCAGAAATAACTGTGAAAGTCTTAAGTTCGACAAATAATAGCGTATCACTTCTGGTGAACTGGTCAGAGAAAGCTTGAATATGTGACTATGGTAAAACGGGGAGCAATTGGTAGGAGTAACTACGACTCTCTTAAGGTAGCCAAATGCCTCGTCACCAGACGGAATTAATCGGCAAACTCGAGGAGCACCTAGCAGAAATAACTGTGAAAGTCTTAAGGTCGACAAATAATGGCGTATCGCTTGTGCTGAACTGGCTCGCGTAAGCTTGAAGATATTACTGTGTTAAAACGGAGAGCAACTTGCAGGAGTAACTGTGACTCTCTTATGGTTGCCAATGCTCGTCGCCCAGCAAAAAACATCGGATAACTCGAGGAGCACCTGGCAGAAATACCTGTGAAAGTCTTAAGGTCGACAAATAATGGCGTATCGCTTCTGATGAACTGGTCAGAGAAAGCTTGAATATGTGACTATGGTAAAACGAGGAGCAATTGGTAGGAGTAACTATGACTCTCTTAAGGTAGCCAAATGCATCGTCACCAACGGAATAAATCGGCAAACTCGAGGAGCATTTAGCAGAAATAACTGTGAAAGTCTTAAGGTCGACTAATAATGGATATAGCTCCTGGTGAACAGGCCAGAGAAAGCTTGGAGACGTGACTGTGATAAAACAGGGAGCAACGGGAAGGAATAACTATGACACTCTTAAGGTAGCCAAATACTCGTCACCAGGCGAAATACATGGGCAAATTCGAGGAGCACCTGGCAGAAATAACTGTGAAAGTCTTAAGTTCGACAAATAATAGCGTATCAGTTCTGGTGAACTGGTCAGAGAAAGCTTGAATATGTGACTATGGTAAAACGAGGAGCAATTGGTAGGAGTAACTATGACTCTCTTAAGGTAGCCAAATGCATCGTCACCAACGGAATAAATCGGCAAACTCGAGGAGCATTTAGCAGAAATAACTGTGAAAGTCTTAAGGTCGACAAATAAAGGCGTATCGCTTGTGCTGAACTGTCCCGAGAAAGCTTGAAGATTTTACTGTGTTAAAACGGGGAGCAACTTGCAGGAGTAACTGTGACTCTCTTAAGGTTGCCAATGCTCGTCGCCCAGCCAAAAACATCGGAAAACTCGAGGAGCACCTGGCAGAAATAACTGTGAAAGTCTTAAGGTCGACAAATAATGGCGTATCGCTTCTGATGAACTGGCCAGAGAAAGCTTGAGTATGTGACTATGGTAAAACGGGGAGCAACTGGTATGAGTAACTATGACTCTCTTAAGGTAGCCAAATGCCTCGTCACCAACGGAATAAATCGGCAAACTCGAGGGGCACCTGGCAGGAGTAACTGTGAAAGTCTTAAGGTCGACTAATAATGGATATAACTCCTGGTGAACAGGCCAGAGAAAGCTTGAAGACGTGACTGTGATAAAACAGGGAGCAACAGGAAGGAGTAACTATGACACTCTTAAGGTAGCCAAATACTCGTCACCAGGCGAAATACATGGGCAAATTCGAGGAGCACCTGGCAGAAATAACTGTGAAAGTCTTAAGTTCGACAAATAATAGCGTATCACTTCTGGTGAACTGGTCAGAGAAAGCTTGAATATGTGACTATGGTAAAACGGGGAGCAATTGGTAGGAGTAACTACGACTCTCTTAAGGTAGCCAAATGCCTCGTCACCAGACGGAATTAATCGGCAAACTCGAGGAGCACCTAGCAGAAATAACTGTGAAAGTCTTAAGGTCGACAAATAATGGCGTATCGCTTGTGCTGAACTGGCTCCAGAAAGCTTGAAGATTTTACTGTGTTAAAACGGAGAGCAACTTGCAGGAGTAACTGTGACTCTCTTATGGTTGCCAATGCTCGTCGCCCAGCAAAAAACATCGGATAACTCGAGGAGCACCTGGCAGAAATAACTGTGAAAGTCTTAAGGTCGACAAATAATGGCGTATCGCTTCTGATGAACTGGCCAGAGAAAGTTTGAGTATGTGACTATGGTAAAACGGGGAGCAACTGGTATGAGTAACTATGACTCTCTTAAGGTAGCCAAATGCCTCGTCACCAACGGAATAAATCGGCAAAGTCGAGGGGCACCTGGCAGGAGTAACTGTGAAAGTCTTAAGGTCGACAAATAATGGCGTATCGCTTGTGCTGAACTGGCTCCAGAAAGCTTGAAGATTTTACTGTGTTAAAACGGAGAGCAACTTGCAGGAGTAACTGTGACTCTCTTATTGTTGCCAATGCTCGTCGCCCAGCAAAAAACATCGGATAACTCGAGGAGCACCTGGCAGAAATAACTGTGAAAGTCTTAAGGTCGACAAATAATGGCGTATCGCTTCTGATGAACTGGCCAGAGAAAGCTTGAGTATGTGACTATGGTAAAACGGGGAGCAACTGGTATGAGTAACTATGACTCTCTTAAGGTAGCCAAATGCCTCGTCACCAACGGAATAAATCGGCAAACTCGAGGGGCACCTGGCAGGAGTAACTGTGAAAGTCTTAAGGTCGACTAATAATGGATATAACTCCTGGTGAACAGGCCAGAGAAAGCTTGAAGACGTGACTGTGATAAAACAGGGAGCAACAGGAAGGAGTAACTATGACACTCTTAAGGTAGCCAAATACTCGTCACCAGGCGAAATACATGGGCAAATTCGAGGAGCACCTGGCAGAAATAACTGTGAAAGTCTTAAGTTCGACAAATAATAGCGTATCACTTCTGGTGAACTGGTCAGAGAAAGCTTGAATATGTGACTATGGTAAAACGGGGAGCAATTGGTAGGAGTAACTACGACTCTCTTAAGGTAGCCAAATGCCTCGTCACCAGACGGAATTAATCGGCAAACTCGAGGAGCACCTAGCAGAAATAACTGTGAAAGTCTTAAGGTCGACAAATAATGGCGTATCGCTTGTGCTGAACTGGCTCGCGTAAGCTTGAAGATATTACTGTGTTAAAACGGAGAGCAACTTGCAGGAGTAACTGTGACTCTCTTATGGTTGCCAATGCTCGTCGCCCAGCAAAAAACATCGGATAACTCGAGGAGCACCTGGCAGAAATACCTGTGAAAGTCTTAAGGTCGACAAATAATGGCGTATCGCTTCTGATGAACTGGTCAGAGAAAGCTTGAATATGTGACTATGGTAAAACGAGGAGCAATTGGTAGGAGTAACTATGACTCTCTTAAGGTAGCCAAATGCATCGTCACCAACGGAATAAATCGGCAAACTCGAGGAGCATTTAGCAGAAATAACTGTGAAAGTCTTAAGGTCGACTAATAATGGATATAGCTCCTGGTGAACAGGCCAGAGAAAGCTTGAAGACGTGACTGTGATAAAACAGGGAGCAACGGGAAGGAATAACTATGACACTCTTAAGGTAGCCAAATACTCGTCACCAGGCGAAATACATGGGCAAATTCGAGGAGCACCTGGCAGAAATAACTGTGAAAGTCTTAAGTTCGACAAATAATAGCGTATCAGTTCTGGTGAACTGGTCAGAGAAAGCTTGAATATGTGACTATGGTAAAACGAGGAGCAATTGGTAGGAGTAACTATGACTCTCTTAAGGTAGCCAAATGCATCGTCACCAACGGAATAAATCGGCAAACTCGAGGAGCATTTAGCAGAAATAACTGTGAAAGTCTTAAGGTCGACAAATAAAGGCGTATCGCTTGTGCTGAACTGTCCCGAGAAAGCTTGAAGATTTTACTGTGTTAAAACGGGGAGCAACTTGCAGGAGTAACTGTGACTCTCTTAAGGTTGCCAATGCTCGTCGCCCAGCCAAAAACATCGGAAAACTCGAGGAGCACCTGGCAGAAATAACTGTGAAAGTCTTAAGGTCGACAAATAATGGCGTATCGCTTCTGATGAACTGGCCAGAGAAAGCTTGAGTATGTGACTATGGTAAAACGGGGAGCAACTGGTATGAGTAACTATGACTCTCTTAAGGTAGCCAAATGCCTCGTCACCAACGGAATAAATCGGCAAACTCGAGGGGCACCTGGCAGGAGTAACTGTGAAAGTCTTAAGGTCGACTAATAATGGATATAACTCCTGGTGAACAGGCCAGAGAAAGCTTGAAGACGTGACTGTGATAAAACAGGGAGCAACAGGAAGGAGTAACTATGACACTCTTAAGGTAGCCAAATACTCGTCACCAGGCGAAATACATGGGCAAATTCGAGGAGCACCTGGCAGAAATAACTGTGAAAGTCTTAAGTTCGACAAATAATAGCGTATCACTTCTGGTGAACTGGTCAGAGAAAGCTTGAATATGTGACTATGGTAAAACGGGGAGCAATTGGTAGGAGTAACTACGACTCTCTTAAGGTAGCCAAATGCCTCGTCACCAGACGGAATTAATCGGCAAACTCGAGGAGCACCTAGCAGAAATAACTGTGAAAGTCTTAAGGTCGACAAATAATGGCGTATCGCTTGTGCTGAACTGGCTCCAGAAAGCTTGAAGATTTTACTGTGTTAAAACGGAGAGCAACTTGCAGGAGTAACTGTGACTCTCTTATGGTTGCCAATGCTCGTCGCCCAGCAAAAAACATCGGATAACTCGAGGAGCACCTGGCAGAAATAACTGTGAAAGTCTTAAGGTCGACAAATAATGGCGTATCGCTTCTGATGAACTGGCCAGAGAAAGTTTGAGTATGTGACTATGGTAAAACGGGGAGCAACTGGTATGAGTAACTATGACTCTCTTAAGGTAGCCAAATGCCTCGTCACCAACGGAATAAATCGGCAAAGTCGAGGGGCACCTGGCAGGAGTAACTGTGAAAGTCTTAAGGTCGACAAATAATGGCGTATCGCTTGTGCTGAACTGGCTCCAGAAAGCTTGAAGATTTTACTGTGTTAAAACGGAGAGCAACTTGCAGGAGTAACTGTGACTCTCTTATTGTTGCCAATGCTCGTCGCCCAGCAAAAAACATCGGATAACTCGAGGAGCACCTGGCAGAAATAACTGTGAAAGTCTTAAGGTCGACAAATAATGGCGTATCGCTTCTGATGAACTGGCCAGAGAAAGCTTGAGTATGTGACTATGGTAAAACGGGGAGCAACTGGTATGAGTAACTATGACTCTCTTAAGGTAGCCAAATGCCTCGTCACCAACGGAATAAATCGGCAAACTCGAGGGGCACCTGGCAGGAGTAACTGTGAAAGTCTTAAGGTCGACTAATAATGGATATAACTCCTGGTGAACAGGCCAGAGAAAGCTTGAAGACGTGACTGTGATAAAACAGGGAGCAACAGGAAGGAGTAACTATGACACTCTTAAGGTAGCCAAATACTCGTCACCAGGCGAAATACATGGGCAAATTCGAGGAGCACCTGGCAGAAATAACTGTGAAAGTCTTAAGTTCGACAAATAATAGCGTATCACTTCTGGTGAACTGGTCAGAGAAAGCTTGAATATGTGACTATGGTAAAACGGGGAGCAATTGGTAGGAGTAACTACGACTCTCTTAAGGTAGCCAAATGCCTCGTCACCAGACGGAATTAATCGGCAAACTCGAGGAGCACCTAGCAGAAATAACTGTGAAAGTCTTAAGGTCGACAAATAATGGCGTATCGCTTGTGCTGAACTGGCTCCAGAAAGCTTGAAGATTTTACTGTGTTAAAACGGAGAGCAACTTGCAGGAGTAACTGTGACTCTCTTATGGTTGCCAATGCTCGTCGCCCAGCAAAAAACATCGGATAACTCGAGGAGCACCTGGCAGAAATAACTGTGAAAGTCTTAAGGTCGACAAATAATGGCGTATCGCTTCTGATGAACTGGCCAGAGAAAGTTTGAGTATGTGACTATGGTAAAACGGGGAGCAACTGGTATGAGTAACTATGACTCTCTTAAGGTAGCCAAATGCCTCGTCACCAACGGAATAAATCGGCAAAGTCGAGGGGCACCTGGCAGGAGTAACTGTGAAAGTCTTAAGGTCGACAAATAATGGCGTATCGCTTGTGCTGAACTGGCTCCAGAAAGCTTGAAGATTTTACTGTGTTAAAACGGAGAGCAACTTGCAGGAGTAACTGTGACTCTCTTATTGTTGCCAATGCTCGTCGCCCAGCAAAAAACATCGGATAACTCGAGGAGCACCTGGCAGAAATAACTGTGAAAGTCTTAAGGTCGACAAATAATGGCGTATCGCTTCTGATGAACTGGCCAGAGAAAGCTTGAGTATGTGACTATGGTAAAACGGGGAGCAACTGGTATGAGTAACTATGACTCTCTTAAGGTAGCCAAATGCCTCGTCACCAACGGAATAAATCGGCAAAGTCGAGGGGCACCTGGCAGGAGTAACTGTGAAAGTCTTAAGGTCGACTAATAATGGATATAACTCCTGGTGAACAGGCCAGAGAAAGCTTGAAGACGTGACTGTGATAAAACAGGGAGCAACAGGAAGGAGTAACTATGACACTCTTAAGGTAGCCAAATACTCGTCACCAGGCGAAATACATGGGCAAATTCGAGGAGCACCTGGCAGAAATAACTGTGAAAGTCTTAAGTTCGACAAATAATAGCGTATCACTTCTGGTGAACTGGTCAGAGAAAGCTTGAATATGTGACTATGGTAAAACGGGGAGCAATTGGTAGGAGTAACTACGACTCTCTTAAGGTAGCCAAATGCCTCGTCACCAGACGGAATTAATCGGCAAACTCGAGGAGCACCTAGCAGAAATAACTGTGAAAGTCTTAAGGTCGACAAATAATGGCGTATCGCTTGTGCTGAACTGGCTCCAGAAAGCTTGAAGATTTTACTGTGTTAAAACGGAGAGCAACTTGCAGGAGTAACTGTGACTCTCTTATGGTTGCCAATGCTCGTCGCCCAGCAAAAAACATCGGATAACTCGAGGAGCACCTGGCAGAAATAACAGTGAAAGTCTTAAGGTCGACAAATAATGGCGTATCGCTTCTGATGAACTGGCCAGAGAAAGCTTGAGTATGTGACTATGGTAAAACGGGGAGCAACTGGTATGAGTAACTATGACTCTCTTAAGGTAGCCAAATGCCTCGTCACCAAACGGAATAAATCGGCAAACTCGAGGGGCACCTGACAGGAGTAACTGCGAAAATCTTAAAGTCGACTAATAATGGATATAACTCCTGGTGAACAGGCCAGAGAAAGCTTGAAGACGTGACTGTGATAAAACAGGGAGCAACAGGAAGGAGTAACTATGACACTCTTAAGGTAGCCAAATACTCGTCACCAGGCGAAATACATGGGCAAATTCGAGGAGCACCTGGCAGAAATAACTGTGAAAGTCTTAAGTTCGACAAATAATAGCGTATCACTTCTGGTGAACTGGTCAGAGAAAGCTTGAATATGTGACTATGGTAAAACGGGGAGCAATTGGTAGGAGTAACTACGACTCTCTTAAGGTAGCCAAATGCCTCGTCACCAGACGGAATTAATCGGCAAACTCGAGGAGCACCTAGCAGAAATAACTGTGAAAGTCTTAAGGTCGACAAATAATGGCGTATCGCTTGTGCTGAACTGGCTCGCGTAAGCTTGAAGATATTACTGTGTTAAAACGGAGAGCAACTTGCAGGAGTAACTGTGACTCTCTTATGGTTGCCAATGCTCGTCGCCCAGCAAAAAACATCGGATAACTCGAGGAGCACCTGGCAGAAATACCTGTGAAAGTCTTAAGGTCGACAAATAATGGCGTATCGCTTCTGATGAACTGGTCAGAGAAAGCTTGAATATGTGACTATGGTAAAACGAGGAGCAATTGGTAGGAGTAACTATGACTCTCTTAAGGTAGCCAAATGCATCGTCACCAACGGAATAAATCGGCAAACTCGAGGAGCATTTAGCAGAAATAACTGTGAAAGTCTTAAGGTCGACTAATAATGGATATAGCTCCTGGTGAACAGGCCAGAGAAAGCTTGAAGACGTGACTGTGATAAAACAGGGAGCAACGGGAAGGAATATCTATGACACTCTTAAGGTAGCCAAATACTCGTCACCAGGCGAAATACATGGGCAAATTCGAGGAGCACCTGGCAGAAATAACTGTGAAAGTCTTAAGTTCGACAAATAATAGCGTATCAGTTCTGGTGAACTGGTCAGAGAAAGCTTGAATATGTGACTATGGTAAAACGAGGAGCAATTGGTAGGAGTAACTATGACTCTCTTAAGGTAGCCAAATGCATCGTCACCAACGGAATAAATCGGCAAACTCGAGGAGCATTTAGCAGAAATAACTGTGAAAGTCTTAAGGTCGACAAATAAAGGCGTATCGCTTGTGCTGAACTGTCCCGAGAAAGCTTGAAGATTTTACTGTGTTAAAACGGGGAGCAACTTGCAGGAGTAACTGTGACTCTCTTAAGGTTGCCAATGCTCGTCGCCCAGCCAAAAACATCGGAAAACTCGAGGAGCACCTGGCAGAAATAACTGTGAAAGTCTTAAGGTCGACAAATAATGGCGTATCGCTTCTGATGAACTGGCCAGAGAAAGCTTGAGTATGTGACTATGGTAAAACGGGGAGCAACTGGTATGAGTAACTATGACTCTCTTAAGGTAGCCAAATGCCTCGTCACCTACGGAATAAATCGGCAAACTCGAGGGGCACCTGGCAGGAGTAACTGTGAAAGTCTTAAGGTCGACTAATAATGGATATAACTCCTGGTGAACAGGCCAGAGAAAGCTTGAAGACGTGACTGTGATAAAACAGGGAGCAACAGGAAGGAGTAACTATGACACTCTTAAGGTAGCCAAATACTCGTCACCAGGCGAAATACATGGGCAAATTCGAGGAGCACCTGGCAGAAATAACTGTGAAAGTCTTAAGTTCGACAAATAATAGCGTATCACTTCTGGTGAACTGGTCAGAGAAAGCTTGAATATGTGACTATGGTAAAACGGGGAGCAATTGGTAGGAGTAACTACGACTCTCTTAAGGTAGCCAAATGCCTCGTCACGAGACGGAATTAATCGGCAAACTCGAGGAGCACCTAGCAGAAATAACTGTGAAAGTCTTAAGGTCGACAAATAATGGCGTATCGCTTGTGCTGAACTGGCTCCAGAAAGCTTGAAGATTTTACTGTGTTAAAACGGAGAGCAACTTGCAGGAGTAACTGTGACTCTCTTATGGTTGCCAATGCTCGTCGCCCAGCAAAAAACATCGGATAACTCGAGGAGCACCTGGCAGAAATAACTGTGAAAGTCTTAAGGTCGACAAATAATGGCGTATCGCTTCTGATGAACTGGCCAGAGAAAGTTTGAGTATGTGACTATGGTAAAACGGGGAGCAACTGGTATGAGTAACTATGACTCTCTTAAGGTAGCCAAATGCCTCGTCACCAACGGAATAAATCGGCAAAGTCGAGGGGCACCTGGCAGGAGTAACTGTGAAAGTCTTAAGGTCGACAAATAATGGCGTATCGCTTGTGCTGAACTGGCTCCAGAAAGCTTGAAGATTTTACTGTGTTAAAACGGAGAGCAACTTGCAGGAGTAACTGTGACTCTCTTATTGTTGCCAATGCTCGTCGCCCAGCAAAAAACATCGGATAACTCGAGGAGCACCTGGCAGAAATAACTGTGAAAGTCTTAAGGTCGACAAATAATGGCGTATCGCTTCTGATGAACTGGCCAGAGAAAGCTTGAGTATGTGACTATGGTAAAACGGGGAGCAACTGGTATGAGTAACTATGACTCTCTTAAGGTAGCCAAATGCCTCGTCACCAACGGAATAAATCGGCAAACTCGAGGGGCACCTGGCAGGAGTAACTGTGAAAGTCTTAAGGTCGACTAATAATGGATATAACTCCTGGTGAACAGGCCAGAGAAAGCTTGAAGACGTGACTGTGATAAAACAGGGAGCAACAGGAAGGAGTAACTATGACACTCTTAAGGTAGCCAAATACTCGTCACCAGGCGAAATACATGGGCAAATTCGAGGAGCACCTGGCAGAAATAACTGTGAAAGTCTTAAGTTCGACAAATAATAGCGTATCACTTCTGGTGAACTGGTCAGAGAAAGCTTGAATATGTGACTATGGTAAAACGGGGAGCAATTGGTAGGAGTAACTACGACTCTCTTAAGGTAGCCAAATGCCTCGTCACCAGACGGAATTAATCGGCAAACTCGAGGAGCACCTAGCAGAAATAACTGTGAAAGTCTTAAGGTCGACAAATAATGGCGTATCGCTTGTGCTGAACTGGCTCGCGTAAGCTTGAAGATATTACTGTGTTAAAACGGAGAGCAACTTGCAGGAGTAACTGTGACTCTCTTATGGTTGCCAATGCTCGTCGCCCAGCAAAAAACATCGGATAACTCGAGGAGCACCTGGCAGAAATACCTGTGAAAGTCTTAAGGTCGACAAATAATGGCGTATCGCTTCTGATGAACTGGTCAGAGAAAGCTTGAATATGTGACTATGGTAAAACGAGGAGCAATTGGTAGGAGTAACTATGACTCTCTTAAGGTAGCCAAATGCATCGTCACCAACGGAATAAATCGGCAAACTCGAGGAGCATTTAGCAGAAATAACTGTGAAAGTCTTAAGGTCGACTAATAATGGATATAGCTCCTGGTGAACAGGCCAGAGAAAGCTTGAAGACGTGACTGTGATAAAACAGGGAGCAACGGGAAGGAATAACTATGACACTCTTAAGGTAGCCAAATACTCGTCACCAGGCGAAATACATGGGCAAATTCGAGGAGCACCTGGCAGAAATAACTGTGAAAGTCTTAAGTTCGACAAATAATAGCGTATCAGTTCTGGTGAACTGGTCAGAGAAAGCTTGAATATGTGACTATGGTAAAACGAGGAGCAATTGGTAGGAGTAACTATGACTCTCTTAAGGTAGCCAAATGCATCGTCACCAACGGAATAAATCGGCAAACTCGAGGAGCATTTAGCAGAAATAACTGTGAAAGTCTTAAGGTCGACAAATAAAGGCGTATCGCTTGTGCTGAACTGTCCCGAGAAAGCTTGAAGATTTTACTGTGTTAAAACGGGGAGCAACTTGCAGGAGTAACTGTGACTCTCTTAAGGTTGCCAATGCTCGTCGCCCAGCCAAAAACATCGGAAAACTCGAGGAGCACCTGGCAGAAATAACTGTGAAAGTCTTAAGGTCGACAAATAATGGCGTATCGCTTCTGATGAACTGGCCAGAGAAAGCTTGAGTATGTGACTATGGTAAAACGGGGAGCAACTGGTATGAGTAACTATGACTCTCTTAAGGTAGCCAAATGCCTCGTCACCAACGGAATAAATCGGCAAACTCGAGGGGCACCTGGCAGGAGTAACTGTGAAAGTCTTAAGGTCGACTAATAATGGATATAACTCCTGGTGAACAGGCCAGAGAAAGCTTGAAGACGTGACTGTGATAAAACAGGGAGCAACAGGAAGGAGTAACTATGACACTCTTAAGGTAGCCAAATACTCGTCACCAGGCGAAATACATGGGCAAATTCGAGGAGCACCTGGCAGAAATAACTGTGAAAGTCTTAAGTTCGACAAATAATAGCGTATCACTTCTGGTGAACTGGTCAGAGAAAGCTTGAATATGTGACTATGGTAAAACGGGGAGCAATTGGTAGGAGTAACTACGACTCTCTTAAGGTAGCCAAATGCCTCGTCACGAGACGGAATTAATCGGCAAACTCGAGGAGCACCTAGCAGAAATAACTGTGAAAGTCTTAAGGTCGACAAATAATGGCGTATCGCTTGTGCTGAACTGGCTCCAGAAAGCTTGAAGATTTTA
The DNA here is from genome assembly GCF_021461395.2 of Schistocerca americana. Taxonomy (NCBI): domain Eukaryota; kingdom Metazoa; phylum Arthropoda; class Insecta; order Orthoptera; family Acrididae; genus Schistocerca; species Schistocerca americana. The sequence continues at coordinate 11,697,234 of NC_060129.1, read as the reverse complement.
CTGTGTTAAAACGGAGAGCAACTTGCAGGAGTAACTGTGACTCTCTTATGGTTGCCAATGCTCGTCGCCCAGCAAAAAACATCGGATAACTCGAGGAGCACCTGGCAGAAATAACTGTGAAAGTCTTAAGGTCGACAAATAATGGCGTATCGCTTCTGATGAACTGGCCAGAGAAAGTTTGAGTATGTGACTATGGTAAAACGGGGAGCAACTGGTATGAGTAACTATGACTCTCTTAAGGTAGCCAAATGCCTCGTCACCAACGGAATAAATCGGCAAACTCGAGGGGCACCTGGCAGGAGTAACTGTGAAAGTCTTAAGGTCGACTAATAATGGATATAACTCCTGGTGAACAGGCCAGAGAAAGCTTGAAGACGTGACTGTGATAAAACAGGGAGCAACAGGAAGGAGTAACTATGACACTCTTAAGGTAGCCAAATACTCGTCACCAGGCGAAATACATGGGCAAATTCGAGGAGCACCTGGCAGAAATAACTGTGAAAGTCTTAAGTTCGACAAATAATAGCGTATCACTTCTGGTGAACTGGTCAGAGAAAGCTTGAATATGTGACTATGGTAAAACGGGGAGCAATTGGTAGGAGTAACTACGACTCTCTTAAGGTAGCCAAATGCCTCGTCACCAGACGGAATTAATCGGCAAACTCGAGGAGCACCTAGCAGAAATAACTGTGAAAGTCTTAAGGTCGACAAATAATGGCGTATCGCTTGTGCTGAACTGGCTCGCGTAAGCTTGAAGATATTACTGTGTTAAAACGGAGAGCAACTTGCAGGAGTAACTGTGACTCTCTTATGGTTGCCAATGCTCGTCGCCCAGCAAAAAACATCGGATAACTCGAGGAGCACCTGGCAGAAATACCTGTGAAAGTCTTAAGGTCGACAAATAATGGCGTATCGCTTCTGATGAACTGGTCAGAGAAAGCTTGAATATGTGACTATGGTAAAACGAGGAGCAATTGGTAGGAGTAACTATGACTCTCTTAAGGTAGCCAAATGCATCGTCACCAACGGAATAAATCGGCAAACTCGAGGAGCATTTAGCAGAAATAACTGTGAAAGTCTTAAGGTCGACTAATAATGGATATAGCTCCTGGTGAACAGGCCAGAGAAAGCTTGAAGACGTGACTGTGATAAAACAGGGAGCAACGGGAAGGAATAACTATGACACTCTTAAGGTAGCCAAATACTCGTCACCAGGCGAAATACATGGGCAAATTCGAGGAGCACCTGGCAGAAATAACTGTGAAAGTCTTAAGTTCGACAAATAATAGCGTATCAGTTCTGGTGAACTGGTCAGAGAAAGCTTGAATATGTGACTATGGTAAAACGAGGAGCAATTGGTAGGAGTAACTATGACTCTCTTAAGGTAGCCAAATGCATCGTCACCAACGGAATAAATCGGCAAACTCGAGGAGCATTTAGCAGAAATAACTGTGAAAGTCTTAAGGTCGACAAATAAAGGCGTATCGCTTGTGCTGAACTGTCCCGAGAAAGCTTGAAGATTTTACTGTGTTAAAACGGGGAGCAACTTGCAGGAGTAACTGTGACTCTCTTAAGGTTGCCAATGCTCGTCGCCCAGCCAAAAACATCGGAAAACTCGAGGAGCACCTGGCAGAAATAACTGTGAAAGTCTTAAGGTCGACAAATAATGGCGTATCGCTTCTGATGAACTGGCCAGAGAAAGCTTGAGTATGTGACTATGGTAAAACGGGGAGCAACTGGTATGAGTAACTATGACTCTCTTAAGGTAGCCAAATGCCTCGTCACCAACGGAATAAATCGGCAAACTCGAGGGGCACCTGGCAGGAGTAACTGTGAAAGTCTTAAGGTCGACTAATAATGGATATAACTCCTGGTGAACAGGCCAGAGAAAGCTTGAAGACGTGACTGTGATAAAACAGGGAGCAACAGGAAGGAGTAACTATGACACTCTTAAGGTAGCCAAATACTCGTCACCAGGCGAAATACATGGGCAAATTCGAGGAGCACCTGGCAGAAATAACTGTGAAAGTCTTAAGTTCGACAAATAATAGCGTATCACTTCTGGTGAACTGGTCAGAGAAAGCTTGAATATGTGACTATGGTAAAACGGGGAGCAATTGGTAGGAGTAACTACGACTCTCTTAAGGTAGCCAAATGCCTCGTCACCAGACGGAATTAATCGGCAAACTCGAGGAGCACCTAGCAGAAATAACTGTGAAAGTCTTAAGGTCGACAAATAATGGCGTATCGCTTGTGCTGAACTGGCTCCAGAAAGCTTGAAGATTTTACTGTGTTAAAACGGAGAGCAACTTGCAGGAGTAACTGTGACTCTCTTATGGTTGCCAATGCTCGTCGCCCAGCAAAAAACATCGGATAACTCGAGGAGCACCTGGCAGAAATAACTGTGAAAGTCTTAAGGTCGACAAATAATGGCGTATCGCTTCTGATGAACTGGCCAGAGAAAGTTTGAGTATGTGACTATGGTAAAACGGGGAGCAACTGGTATGAGTAACTATGACTCTCTTAAGGTAGCCAAATGCCTCGTCACCAACGGAATAAATCGGCAAAGTCGAGGGGCACCTGGCAGGAGTAACTGTGAAAGTCTTAAGGTCGACAAATAATGGCGTATCGCTTGTGCTGAACTGGCTCCAGAAAGCTTGAAGATTTTACTGTGTTAAAACGGAGAGCAACTTGCAGGAGTAACTGTGACTCTCTTATTGTTGCCAATGCTCGTCGCCCAGCAAAAAACATCGGATAACTCGAGGAGCACCTGGCAGAAATAACTGTGAAAGTCTTAAGGTCGACAAATAATGGCGTATCGCTTCTGATGAACTGGCCAGAGAAAGCTTGAGTATGTGACTATGGTAAAACGGGGAGCAACTGGTATGAGTAACTATGACTCTCTTAAGGTAGCCAAATGCCTCGTCACCAACGGAATAAATCGGCAAACTCGAGGGGCACCTGGCAGGAGTAACTGTGAAAGTCTTAAGGTCGACTAATAATGGATATAACTCCTGGTGAACAGGCCAGAGAAAGCTTGAAGACGTGACTGTGATAAAACAGGGAGCAACAGGAAGGAGTAACTATGACACTCTTAAGGTAGCCAAATACTCGTCACCAGGCGAAATACATGGGCAAATTCGAGGAGCACCTGGCAGAAATAACTGTGAAAGTCTTAAGTTCGACAAATAATAGCGTATCACTTCTGGTGAACTGGTCAGAGAAAGCTTGAATATGTGACTATGGTAAAACGGGGAGCAATTGGTAGGAGTAACTACGACTCTCTTAAGGTAGCCAAATGCCTCGTCACCAGACGGAATTAATCGGCAAACTCGAGGAGCACCTAGCAGAAATAACTGTGAAAGTCTTAAGGTCGACAAATAATGGCGTATCGCTTGTGCTGAACTGGCTCCAGAAAGCTTGAAGATTTTACTGTGTTAAAACGGAGAGCAACTTGCAGGAGTAACTGTGACTCTCTTATGGTTGCCAATGCTCGTCGCCCAGCAAAAAACATCGGATAACTCGAGGAGCACCTGGCAGAAATAACTGTGAAAGTCTTAAGGTCGACAAATAATGGCGTATCGCTTCTGATGAACTGGCCAGAGAAAGTTTGAGTATGTGACTATGGTAAAACGGGGAGCAACTGGTATGAGTAACTATGACTCTCTTAAGGTAGCCAAATGCCTCGTCACCAACGGAATAAATCGGCAAAGTCGAGGGGCACCTGGCAGGAGTAACTGTGAAAGTCTTAAGGTCGACAAATAATGGCGTATCGCTTGTGCTGAACTGGCTCCAGAAAGCTTGAAGATTTTACTGTGTTAAAACGGAGAGCAACTTGCAGGAGTAACTGTGACTCTCTTATTGTTGCCAATGCTCGTCGCCCAGCAAAAAACATCGGATAACTCGAGGAGCACCTGGCAGAAATAACTGTGAAAGTCTTAAGGTCGACAAATAATGGCGTATCGCTTCTGATGAACTGGCCAGAGAAAGCTTGAGTATGTGACTATGGTAAAACGGGGAGCAACTGGTATGAGTAACTATGACTCTCTTAAGGTAGCCAAATGCCTCGTCACCAACGGAATAAATCGGCAAACTCGAGGGGCACCTGGCAGGAGTAACTGTGAAAGTCTTAAGGTCGACTAATAATGGATATAACTCCTGGTGAACAGGCCAGAGAAAGCTTGAAGACGTGACTGTGATAAAACAGGGAGCAACAGGAAGGAGTAACTATGACACTCTTAAGGTAGCCAAATACTCGTCACCAGGCGAAATACATGGGCAAATTCGAGGAGCACCTGGCAGAAATAACTGTGAAAGTCTTAAGTTCGACAAATAATAGCGTATCACTTCTGGTGAACTGGTCAGAGAAAGCTTGAATATGTGACTATGGTAAAACGGGGAGCAATTGGTAGGAGTAACTACGACTCTCTTAAGGTAGCCAAATGCCTCGTCACCAGACGGAATTAATCGGCAAACTCGAGGAGCACCTAGCAGAAATAACTGTGAAAGTCTTAAGGTCGACAAATAATGGCGTATCGCTTGTGCTGAACTGGCTCCAGAAAGCTTGAAGATTTTACTGTGTTAAAACGGAGAGCAACTTGCAGGAGTAACTGTGACTCTCTTATGGTTGCCAATGCTCGTCGCCCAGCAAAAAACATCGGATAACTCGAGGAGCACCTGGCAGAAATAACTGTGAAAGTCTTAAGGTCGACAAATAATGGCGTATCGCTTCTGATGAACTGGCCAGAGAAAGTTTGAGTATGTGACTATGGTAAAACGGGGAGCAACCGGTATGAGTAACTATGACTCTCTTAAGGTAGCCAAATGCCTCGTCACCAACGGAATAAATCGGCAAAGTCGAGGGGCACCTGGCAGGAGTAACTGTGAAAGTCTTAAGGTCGACAAATAATGGCGTATCGCTTGTGCTGAACTGGCTCCAGAAAGCTTGAAGATTTTACTGTGTTAAAACGGAGAGCAACTTGCAGGAGTAACTGTGACTCTCTTATTGTTGCCAATGCTCGTCGCCCAGCAAAAAACATCGGATAACTCGAGGAGCACCTGGCAGAAATAACTGTGAAAGTCTTAAGGTCGACAAATAATGGCGTATCGCTTCTGATGAACTGGCCAGAGAAAGCTTGAGTATGTGACTATGGTAAAACGGGGAGCAACTGGTATGAGTAACTATGACTCTCTTAAGGTAGCCAAATGCCTCGTCACCAACGGAATAAATCGGCAAACTCGAGGGGCACCTGGCAGGAGTAACTGTGAAAGTCTTAAGGTCGACTAATAATGGATATAACTCCTGGTGAACAGGCCAGAGAAAGCTTGAAGACGTGACTGTGATAAAACAGGGAGCAACAGGAAGGAGTAACTATGACACTCTTAAGGTAGCCAAATACTCGTCACCAGGCGAAATACATGGGCAAATTCGAGGAGCACCTGGCAGAAATAACTGTGAAAGTCTTAAGTTCGACAAATAATAGCGTATCACTTCTGGTGAACTGGTCAGAGAAAGCTTGAATATGTGACTATGGTAAAACGGGGAGCAATTGGTAGGAGTAACTACGACTCTCTTAAGGTAGCCAAATGCCTCGTCACCAGACGGAATTAATCGGCAAACTCGAGGAGCACCTAGCAGAAATAACTGTGAAAGTCTTAAGGTCGACAAATAATGGCGTATCGCTTGTGCTGAACTGGCTCCAGAAAGCTTGAAGATTTTACTGTGTTAAAACGGAGAGCAACTTGCAGGAGTAACTGTGACTCTCTTATGGTTGCCAATGCTCGTCGCCCAGCAAAAAACATCGGATAACTCGAGGAGCACCTGGCAGAAATAACTGTGAAAGTCTTAAGGTCGACAAATAATGGCGTATCGCTTCTGATGAACTGGCCAGAGAAAGTTTGAGTATGTGACTATGGTAAAACGGGGAGCAACTGGTATGAGTAACTATGACTCTCTTAAGGTAGCCAAATGCCTCGTCACCAACGGAATAAATCGGCAAAGTCGAGGGGCACCTGGCAGGAGTAACTGTGAAAGTCTTAAGGTCGACAAATAATGGCGTATCGCTTGTGCTGAACTGGCTCCAGAAAGCTTGAAGATTTTACTGTGTTAAAACGGAGAGCAACTTGCAGGAGTAACTGTGACTCTCTTATTGTTGCCAATGCTCGTCGCCCAGCAAAAAACATCGGATAACTCGAGGAGCACCTGGCAGAAATAACTGTGAAAGTCTTAAGGTCGACAAATAATGGCGTATCGCTTCTGATGAACTGGCCAGAGAAAGCTTGAGTATGTGACTATGGTAAAACGGGGAGCAACTGGTATGAGTAACTATGACTCTCTTAAGGTAGCCAAATGCCTCGTCACCAACGGAATAAATCGGCAAACTCGAGGGGCACCTGGCAGGAGTAACTGTGAAAGTCTTAAGGTCGACTAATAATGGATATAACTCCTGGTGAACAGGCCAGAGAAAGCTTGAAGACGTGACTGTGATAAAACAGGGAGCAACAGGAAGGAGTAACTATGACACTCTTAAGGTAGCCAAATACTCGTCACCAGGCGAAATACATGGGCAAATTCGAGGAGCACCTGGCAGAAATAACTGTGAAAGTCTTAAGTTCGACAAATAATAGCGTATCACTTCTGGTGAACTGGTCAGAGAAAGCTTGAATATGTGACTATGGTAAAACGGGGAGCAATTGGTAGGAGTAACTACGACTCTCTTAAGGTAGCCAAATGCCTCGTCACCAGACGGAATTAATCGGCAAACTCGAGGAGCACCTAGCAGAAATAACTGTGAAAGTCTTAAGGTCGACAAATAATGGCGTATCGCTTGTGCTGAACTGGCTCCAGAAAGCTTGAAGATTTTACTGTGTTAAAACGGAGAGCAACTTGCAGGAGTAACTGTGACTCTCTTATGGTTGCCAATGCTCGTCGCCCAGCAAAAAACATCGGATAACTCGAGGAGCACCTGGCAGAAATAACTGTGAAAGTCTTAAGGTCGACAAATAATGGCGTATCGCTTCTGATGAACTGGCCAGAGAAAGTTTGAGTATGTGACTATGGTAAAACGGGGAGCAACTGGTATGAGTAACTATGACTCTCTTAAGGTAGCCAAATGCCTCGTCACCAACGGAATAAATCGGCAAAGTCGAGGGGCACCTGGCAGGAGTAACTGTGAAAGTCTTAAGGTCGACAAATAATGGCGTATCGCTTGTGCTGAACTGGCTCCAGAAAGCTTGAAGATTTTACTGTGTTAAAACGGAGAGCAACTTGCAGGAGTAACTGTGACTCTCTTATTGTTGCCAATGCTCGTCGCCCAGCAAAAAACATCGGATAACTCGAGGAGCACCTGGCAGAAATAACTGTGAAAGTCTTAAGGTCGACAAATAATGGCGTATCGCTTCTGATGAACTGGCCAGAGAAAGCTTGAGTATGTGACTATGGTAAAACGGGGAGCAACTGGTATGAGTAACTATGACTCTCTTAAGGTAGCCAAATGCCTCGTCACCAACGGAATAAATCGGCAAACTCGAGGGGCACCTGGCAGGAGTAACTGTGAAAGTCTTAAGGTCGACTAATAATGGATATAACTCCTGGTGAACAGGCCAGAGAAAGCTTGAAGACGTGACTGTGATAAAACAGGGGGCAACAGGAAGGAGTAACTATGACACTCTTAAGGTAGCCAAATACTCGTCACCAGGCGAAATACATGGGCAAATTCGAGGAGCACCTGGCAGAAATAACTGTGAAAGTCTTAAGTTCGACAAATAATAGCGTATCACTTCTGGTGAACTGGTCAGAGAAAGCTTGAATATGTGACTATGGTAAAACGGGGAGCAATTGGTAGGAGTAACTACGACTCTCTTAAGGTAGCCAAATGCCTCGTCACCAGACGGAATTAATCGGCAAACTCGAGGAGCACCTAGCAGAAATAACTGTGAAAGTCTTAAGGTCGACAAATAATGGCGTATCGCTTGTGCTGAACTGGCTCGCGTAAGCTTGAAGATATTACTGTGTTAAAACGGAGAGCAACTTGCAGGAGTAACTGTGACTCTCTTATGGTTGCCAATGCTCGTCGCCCAGCAAAAAACATCGGATAACTCGAGGAGCACCTGGCAGAAATACCTGTGAAAGTCTTAAGGTCGACAAATAATGGCGTATCGCTTCTGATGAACTGGTCAGAGAAAGCTTGAATATGTGACTATGGTAAAACGAGGAGCAATTGGTAGGAGTAACTATGACTCTCTTAAGGTAGCCAAATGCATCGTCACCAACGGAATAAATCGGCAAACTCGAGGAGCATTTAGCAGAAATAACTGTGAAAGTCTTAAGGTCGACTAATAATGGATATAGCTACTGGTGAACAGGCCAGAGAAAGCTTGAAGACGTGACTGTGATAAAACAGGGAGCAACGGGAAGGAATAACTATGACACTCTTAAGGTAGCCAAATACTCGTCACCAGGCGAAATACATGGGCAAATTCGAGGAGCACCTGGCAGAAATAACTGTGAAAGTCTTAAGTTCGACAAATAATAGCGTATCAGTTCTGGTGAACTGGTCAGAGAAAGCTTGAATATGTGACTATGGTAAAACGAGGAGCAATTGGTAGGAGTAACTATGACTCTCTTAAGGTAGCCAAATGCATCGTCACCAACGGAATAAATCGGCAAACTCGAGGAGCATTTAGCAGAAATAACTGTGAAAGTCTTAAGGTCGACAAATAAAGGCGTATCGCTTGTGCTGAACTGTCCCGAGAAAGCTTGAAGATTTTACTGTGTTAAAACGGGGAGCAACTTGCAGGAGTAACTGTGACTCTCTTAAGGTTGCCAATGCTCGTCGCCCAGCCAAAAACATCGGAAAACTCGAGGAGCACCTGGCAGAAATAACTGTGAAAGTCTTAAGGTCGACAAATAATGGCGTATCGCTTCTGATGAACTGGCCAGAGAAAGCTTGAGTATGTGACTATGGTAAAACGGGGAGCAACTGGTATGAGTAACTATGACTCTCTTAAGGTAGCCAAATGCCTCGTCACCAACGGAATAAATCGGCAAACTCGAGGGGCACCTGGCAGGAGTAACTGTGAAAGTCTTAAGGTCGACTAATAATGGATATAACTCCTGGTGAACAGGCCAGAGAAAGCTTGAAGACGTGACTGTGATAAAACAGGGAGCAACAGGAAGGAGTAACTATGACACTCTTAAGGTAGCCAAATACTCGTCACCAGGCGAAATACATGGGCAAATTCGAGGAGCACCTGGCAGAAATAACTGTGAAAGTCTTAAGTTCGACAAATAATAGCGTATCACTTCTGGTGAACTGGTCAGAGAAAGCTTGAATATGTGACTATGGTAAAACGGGGAGCAATTGGTGGGAGTAACTACGACTCTCTTAAGGTAGCCAAATGCCTCGTCACCAGACGGAATTAATCGGCAAACTCGAGGAGCACCTAGCAGAAATAACTGTGAAAGTCTTAAGGTCGACAAATAATGGCGTATCGCTTGTGCTGAACTGGCTCCAGAAAGCTTGAAGATTTTACTGTGTTAAAACGGAGAGCAACTTGCAGGAGTAACTGTGACTCTCTTATGGTTGCCAATGCTCGTCGCCCAGCAAAAAACATCGGATAACTCGAGGAGCACCTGGCAGAAATAACTGTGAAAGTCTTAAGGTCGACAAATAATGGCGTATCGCTTCTGATGAACTGGCCAGAGAAAGTTTGAGTATGTGACTATGGTAAAACGGGGAGCAACTGGTATGAGTAACTATGACTCTCTTAAGGTAGCCAAATGCCTCGTCACCAACGGAATAAATCGGCAAAGTCGAGGGGCACCAGGCAGGAGTAACTGTGAAAGTCTTAAGGTCGACAAATAATGGCGTATCGCTTGTGCTGAACTGGCTCCAGAAAGCTTGAAGATTTTACTGTGTTAAAACGGAGAGCAACTTGCAGGAGTAACTGTGACTCTCTTATTGTTGCCAATGCTCGTCGCCCAGCAAAAAACATCGGATAACTCGAGGAGCACCTGGCAGAAATAACTGTGAAAGTCTTAAGGTCGACAAATAATGGCGTATCGCTTCTGATGAACTGGCCAGAGAAAGCTTGAGTATGTGACTATGGTAAAACGGGGAGCAACTGGTATGAGTAACTATGACTCTCTTAAGGTAGCCAAATGCCTCGTCACCAACGGAATAAATCGGCAAACTCGAGGGGCACCTGGCAGGAGTAACTGTGAAAGTCTTAAGGTCGACTAATAATGGATATAACTCCTGGTGAACAGGCCAGAGAAAGCTTGAAGACGTGACTGTGATAAAACAGGGAGCAACAGGAAGGAGTAACTATGACACTCTTAAGGTAGCCAAATACTCGTCACCAGGCGAAATACATGGGCAAATTCGAGGAGCACCTGGCAGAAATAACTGTGAAAGTCTTAAGTTCGACAAATAATAGCGTATCACTTCTGGTGAACTGGTCAGAGAAAGCTTGAATATGTGACTATGGTAAAACGGGGAGCAATTGGTAGGAGTAACTACGACTCTCTTAAGGTAGCCAAATGCCTCGTCACCAGACGGAATTAATAGGCAAACTCGAGGAGCACCTAGCAGAAATAACTGTGAAAGTCTTAAGGTCGACAAATAATGGCGTATCGCTTGTGCTGAACTGGCTCGCGTAAGCTTGAAGATATTACTGTGTTAAAACGGAGAGCAACTTGCAGGAGTAACTGTGACTCTCTTATGGTTGCCAATGCTCGTCGCCCAGCAAAAAACATCGGATAACTCGAGGAGCACCTGGCAGAAATACCTGTGAAAGTCTTAAGGTCGACAAATAATGGCGTATCGCTTCTGATGAACTGGTCAGAGAAAGCTTGAATATGTGACTATGGTAAAACGAGGAGCAATTGGTAGGAGTAACTATGACTCTCTTAAGGTAGCCAAATGCATCGTCACCAACGGAATAAATCGGCAAACTCGAGGAGCATTTAGCAGAAATAACTGTGAAAGTCTTAAGGTCGACTAATAATGGATATAGCTCCTGGTGAACAGGCCAGAGAAAGCTTGAAGACGTGACTGTGATAAAACAGGGAGCAACGGGAAGGAATAACTATGACACTCTTAAGGTAGCCAAATACTCGTCACCAGGCGAAATACATGGGCAAATTCGAGGAGCACCTGGCAGAAATAACTGTGAAAGTCTTAAGTTCGACAAATAATAGCGTATCAGTTCTGGTGAACTGGTCAGAGAAAGCTTGAATATGTGACTATGGTAAAACGAGGAGCAATTGGTAGGAGTAGCTATGACTCTCTTAAGGTAGCCAAATGCATCGTCACCAACGGAATAAATCGGCAAACTCGAGGAGCATTTAGCAGAAATAACTGTGAAAGTCTTAAGGTCGACAAATAAAGGCGTATCGCTTGTGCTGAACTGGCTCCAGAAAGCTTGAAGATTTTACTGTGTTAAAACGGAGAGCAACTTGCAGGAGTAACTGTGACTCTCTTATTGTTGCCAATGCTCGTCGCCCAGCAAAAAACATCGGAAAACTCGAGGAGCACCTGGCAGAAATAACTGTGAAAGTCTTAAGGTCGACAAATAATGGCGTATCGCTTCTGATGAACTTTCCAGAGAAAGCTTGAGTATGTGACTATGGTAAAACGGGGAGCAACTGATATGAGTAACTATGACTCTCTTAAGGTAGCCAAATGCCTCGTCACCAGACGGAATTAATCGGCAAACTCGAGGAGCACCTAGCAGAAATAACTGTGAAAGTCTTAAGGTCGACAAATAATGGCGTATCGCTTGTGCTGAACTGGCTCGCGTAAGCTTGAAGATATTACTGTGTTAAAACGGAGAGCAACTTGCAGGAGTAACTGTGACTCTCTTATGGTTGCCAATGCTCGTCGCCCAGCAAAAAACATCGGATAACTCGAGGAGCACCTGGCAGAAATACCTGTGAAAGTCTTAAGGTCGACAAATAATGGCGTATCGCTTCTGATGAACTGGCCAGAGAAAGCTTAAGTATGTGACTATGGTAAAACAGGGAGCAACTGGTATTAAAAACTATGACTCTCTTAAAGTAGCCAAATGCCTCGTCACCAACGGAATAAATCGGCAAACTCGAGGGGCACCTGGCAGGAGTAACTGTGAAAGTCTTAAGGTCGACTAATAATGGATATAGCTCCTGGTGAACAGGCCAGAGAAAGCTTGAAGACGTGACTGTGATAAAACAGGGAGCAACGGGAAGGAATAACTATGACACTCTTAAGGTAGCCAAACACTCGTCACCAGGCGAAATACATGGGCAAATTCGAGGAGCACCTGGCAGAAATAACTGTGAAAGTCTTAAGTTCGACAAATAATAGCGTATCACTTCTGGTGAACTGGTCAGAGAAAGCTTGAATATGTGACTATGGTAAAACGAGGAGCAATTGGTAGGAGTAACTATGACTCTCTTAAGGTAGCCAAATGCATCGTCACCAACGGAATAAATCGGCAAACTCGAGGAGGATTTAGCAGAAATAACTGTGAAAGTCTTAAGGTCGACTAATAATGGATATAGCTCCTGGTGAACAGGCCAGAGAAAGCTTGAAGACGTGACTGTGATAAAACAGGGAGCAACGGGAAGGAATAACTATGACACTCTTAAGGTAGCCAAATACTCGTCACCAGGCGAAATACATGGGCAAATTCGAGGAGCACCTGGCAGAAATAACTGTGAAAGTCTTAAGTTCGACAAATAATAGCGTATCACTTCTGGTGAACTGGTCAGAGAAAGCTTGAATATGTGACTATGGTAAAACGGGGAGCAATTGGTAGGAGTAACTACGACTCTCGTAAGGTAGCCAAATGCCTCGTCACCAGACGGAATTAATCGGCAAACTCGAGGAGCACCTAGCAGAAATAACTGTGAAAGTCTTAAGGTCGACAAATAATGGCGTATCGCTTGTGCTGAACTGGCTCGCGTAAGCTTGAAGATATTACTGTGTTAAAACGGAGAGCAACTTGCAGGAGTAACTGTGACTCTCTTATGGTTGCCAATGCTCGTCGCCCAGCAAAAAACATCGGATAACTCGAGGAGCACCTGGCAGAAATACCTGTGAAAGTCTTAAGGTCGACAAATAATGGCGTATCGCTTCTGATGAACTGGCCAGAGAAAGCTTAAGTATGTGACTATGGTAAAACAGGGAGCAACTGGTATTAAAAACTATGACTCTCTTAAAGTAGCCAAATGCCTCGTCACCAACGGAATAAATCGGCAAACTCGAGGGGCACCTGGCAGGAGTAACTGTGAAAGTCTTAAGGTCGACTAATAATGGATATAGCTCCTGGTGAACAGGCCAGAGAAAGCTTGAAGACGTGACTGTGATAAAACAGGGAGCAACGGGAAGGAATAACTATGACACTCTTAAGGTAGCCAAACACTCGTCACCAGGCGAAATACATGGGCAAATTCGAGGAGCACCTGGCAGAAATAACTGTGAAAGTCTTAAGTTCGACAAATAATAGCGTATCACTTCTGGTGAACTGGTCAGAGAAAGCTTGAATATGTGACTATGGTAAAACGAGGAGCAATTGGTAGGAGTAACTATGACTCTCTTAAGGTAGCCAAATGCATCGTCACCAACGGAATAAATCGGCAAACTCGAGGAGGATTTAGCAGAAATAACTGTGAAAGTCTTAAGGTCGACTAATAATGGATATAGCTCCTGGTGAACAGGCCAGAGAAAGCTTGAAGACGTGACTGTGATAAAACAGGGAGCAACGGGAAGGAATAACTATGACACTCTTAAGGTAGCCAAATACTCGTCACCAGGCGAAATACATGGGCAAATTCGAGGAGCACCTGGCAGAAATAACTGTGAAAGTCTTAAGTTCGACAAATAATAGCGTATCACTTCTGGTGAACTGGTCAGAGAAAGCTTGAATATGTGACTATGGTAAAACGGGGAGCAATTGGTAGGAGTAACTACGACTCTCGTAAGGTAGCCAAATGCCTCGTCACCAGACGGAATTAATCGGCAAACTCGAGGAGCACCTAGCAGAAATAACTGTGAAAGTCTTAAGGTCGACAAATAATGGCGTATCGCTTCTGATGAACTTTCCAGAGAAAGCTTGAGTATGTGACTATGGTAAAACGGGGAGCAACTGATATGAGTAACTATGACTCTCTTAAGGTAGCCAAATGCCTCGTCACCAGACGGAATTAATCGGCAAACTCGAGGAGCACCTAGCAGAAATAACTGTGAAAGTCTTAAGGTCGACAAATAATGGCGTATCGCTTGTGCTGAACTGGCTCGCGTAAGCTTGAAGATATTACTGTGTTAAAACGGAGAGCAACTTGCAGGAGTAACTGTGACTCTCTTATGGTTGCCAATGCTCGTCGCCCAGCAAAAAACATCGGATAACTCGAGGAGCACCTGGCAGAAATACCTGTGAAAGTCTTAAGGTCGACAAATAATGGCGTATCGCTTCTGATGAACTGGCCAGAGAAAGCTTAAGTATGTGACTATGGTAAAACAGGGAGCAACTGGTATTAAAAACTATGACTCTCTTAAAGTAGCCAAATGCCTCGTCACCAACGGAATAAATCGGCAAACTCGAGGGGCACCTGGCAGGAGTAACTGTGAAAGTCTTACGGTCGACTAATAATGGATATAGCTCCTGGTGAACAGGCCAGAGAAAGCTTGAAGACGTGACTGTGATAAAACAGGGAGCAACGGGAAGGGATAACTATGACACTCTTAAGGTAGCCAAATACTCGTCACCAGGCGAAATACATGGGCAAATTCGAGGAGCACCTGGCAGAAATAACTGTGAAAGTCTTAAGTTCGACAAATAATAGCGTATCACTTCTGGTGAACTGGTCAGAGAAAGCTTGAATATGTGACTATGGTAAAACGAGGAGCAATTGGTAGGAGTAACTATGACTCTCTTAAGGTAGCCAAATGCATCGTCACCATCGGAATAAATCGGCAAACTCGAGGAGGATTTAGCAGAAATAACTGTGAAAGTCTTAAGGTCGACTAATAATGGATATAGCTCCTGGTGAACAGGCCAGAGAAAGCTTGAAGACGTGACTGTGATAAAACAGGGAGCAACAGGAAGGAGTAACTATGACACTCTTAAGGTAGCCAAATACTCGTCACCAGGCGAAATACATGGGCAAATTCGAGGAGCACCTGGCAGAAATAACTGTGAAAGTCTTAAGTTCGACAAATAATAGCGTATCACTTCTGGTGAACTGGTCAGAGAAAGCTTGAATATGTGACTATGGTAAAACGGGGAGCAATTGGTAGGAGTAACTACGACTCTCTTAAGGTAGCCAAATGCCTCGTCACCAGACGGAATTAATCGGCAAACTCGAGGAGCACCTAGCAGAAATAACTGTGAAAGTCTTAAGGTCGACAAATAATGGCGTATCGCTTGTGCTGAACTGGCTCCAGAAAGCTTGAAGATTTTACTGTGTTAAAACGGAGAGCAACTTGCAGGAGTAACTGTGACTCTCTTATGGTTGCCAATGCTCGTCGCCCAGCAAAAAACATCGGATAACTCGAGGAGCACCTGGCAGAAATAACTGTGAAAGTCTTAAGGTCGACAAATAATGGCGTATCGCTTCTGATGAACTGGCCAGAGAAAGTTTGAGTATGTGACTATGGTAAAACGGGGAGCAACTGGTATGAGTAACTATGACTCTCTTAAGGTAGCCAAATGCCTCGTCACCAACGGAATAAATCGGCAAAGTCGAGGGGCACCTGGCAGGAGTAACTGTGAAAGTCTTAAGGTCGACAAATAATGGCGTATCGCTTGTGCTGAACTGGCTCCAGAAAGCTTGAAGATTTTACTGTGTTAAAACGGAGAGCAACTTGCAGGAGTAACTGTGACTCTCTTATGGTTGCCAATGCTCGTCGCCCAGCAAAAAACATCGGATAACTCGAGGAGCACCTGGCAGAAATAACTGTGAAAGTCTTAAGGTCGACAAATAAAGGCGTATCGCTTGTGCTGAACTGGCTCCAGAAAGCTTGAAGATTTTACTGTGTTAAAACGGAGAGCAACTTGCAGGAGTAACTGTGACTCTCTTATTGTTGCCAATGCTCGTCGCCCAGCAAAAAACATCGGAAAACTCGAGGAGCACCTGGCAGAAATAACTGTGAAAGTCTTAAGGTCGACAAATAATGGCGTATCGCTTCTGATGAACTTTCCAGAGAAAGCTTGAGTATGTGACTATGGTAAAACGGGGAGCAACTGATATGAGTAACTATGACTCTCTTAAGGTAGCCAAATGCCTCGTCACCAGACGGAATTAATCGGCAAACTCGAGGAGCACCTAGCAGAAATAACTGTGAAAGTCTTAAGGTCGACAAATAATGGCGTATCGCTTGTGCTGAACTGGCTCGCGTAAGCTTGAAGATATTACTGTGTTAAAACGGAGAGCAACTTGCAGGAGTAACTGTGACTCTCTTATGGTTGCCAATGCTCGTCGCCCAGCAAAAAACATCGGATAACTCGAGGAGCACCTGGCAGAAATACCTGTGAAAGTCTTAAGGTCGACAAATAATGGCGTATCGCTTCTGATGAACTGGCCAGAGAAAGCTTAAGTATGTGACTATGGTAAAACAGGGAGCAACTGGTATTAAAAACTATGACTCTCTTAAAGTAGCCAAATGCCTCGTCACCAACGGAATAAATCGGCAAACTCGAGGGGCACCTGGCAGGAGTAACTGTGAAAGTCTTAAGGTCGACTAATAATGGATATAGCTCCTGGTGAACAGGCCAGAGAAAGCTTGAAGACGTGACTGTGATAAAACAGGGAGCAACGGGAAGGAATAACTATGACACTCTTAAGGTAGCCAAACACTCGTCACCAGGCGAAATACATGGGCAAATTCGAGGAGCACCTGGCAGAAATAACTGTGAAAGTCTTAAGTTCGACAAATAATAGCGTATCACTTCTGGTGAACTGGTCAGAGAAAGCTTGAATATGTGACTATGGTAAAACGAGGAGCAATTGGTAGGAGTAACTATGACTCTCTTAAGGTAGCCAAATGCATCGTCACCAACGGAATAAATCGGCAAACTCGAGGAGGATTTAGCAGAAATAACTGTGAAAGTCTTAAGGTCGACTAATAATGGATATAGCTCCTGGTGAACAGGCCAGAGAAAGCTTGAAGACGTGACTGTGATAAAACAGGGAGCAACGGGAAGGAATAACTATGACACTCTTAAGGTAGCCAAATACTCGTCACCAGGCGAAATACATGGGCAAATTCGAGGAGCACCTGGCAGAAATAACTGTGAAAGTCTTAAGTTCGACAAATAATAGCGTATCACTTCTGGTGAACTGGTCAGAGAAAGCTTGAATATGTGACTATGGTAAAACGGGGAGCAATTGGTAGGAGTAACTACGACTCTCGTAAGGTAGCCAAATGCCTCGTCACCAGACGGAATTAATCGGCAAACTCGAGGAGCACCTAGCAGAAATAACTGTGAAAGTCTTAAGGTCGACAAATAATGGCGTATCGCTTCTGATGAACTTTCCAGAGAAAGCTTGAGTATGTGACTATGGTAAAACGGGGAGCAACTGATATGAGTAACTATGACTCTCTTAAGGTAGCCAAATGCCTCGTCACCAGACGGAATTAATCGGCAAACTCGAGGAGCACCTAGCAGAAATAACTGTGAAAGTCTTAAGGTCGACAAATAATGGCGTATCGCTTGTGCTGAACTGGCTCGCGTAAGCTTGAAGATATTACTGTGTTAAAACGGAGAGCAACTTGCAGGAGTAACTGTGACTCTCTTATGGTTGCCAATGCTCGTCGCCCAGCAAAAAACATCGGATAACTCGAGGAGCACCTGGCAGAAATACCTGTGAAAGTCTTAAGTTCGACAAATAATAGCGTATCACTTCTGGTGAACTGGTCAGAGAAAGCTTGAATATGTGACTATGGTAAAACGAGGAGCAATTGGTAGGAGTAACTATGACTCTCTTAAGGTAGCCAAATGCATCGTCACCAACGGAATAAATCGGCAAACTCGAGGAGGATTTAGCAGAAATAACTGTGAAAGTCTTAAGGTCGACTAATAATGGATATAGCTCCTGGTGAACAGGCCAGAGAAAGCTTGAAGACGTGACTGTGATAAAACAGGGAGCAACGGGAAGGAATAACTATGACACTCTTAAGGTAGCCAAATACTCGTCACCAGGCGAAATACATGGGCAAATTCGAGGAGCACCTGGCAGAAATAACTGTGAAAGTCTTAAGTTCGACAAATAATAGCGTATCACTTCTGGTGAACTGGTCAGAGAAAGCTTGAATATGTGACTATGGTAAAACGGGGAGCAATTGGTAGGAGTAACTACGACTCTCGTAAGGTAGCCAAATGCCTCGTCACCAGACGGAATTAATCGGCAAACTCGAGGAGCACCTAGCAGAAATAACTGTGAAAGTCTTAAGGTCGACAAATAATGGCGTATCGCTTCTGATGAACTTTCCAGAGAAAGCTTGAGTATGTGACTATGGTAAAACGGGGAGCAACTGATATGAGTAACTATGACTCTCTTAAGGTAGCCAAATGCCTCGTCACCAGACGGAATTAATCGGCAAACTCGAGGAGCACCTAGCAGAAATAACTGTGAAAGTCTTAAGGTCGACAAATAATGGCGTATCGCTTGTGCTGAACTGGCTCGCGTAAGCTTGAAGATATTACTGTGTTAAAACGGAGAGCAACTTGCAGGAGTAACTGTGACTCTCTTATGGTTGCCAATGCTCGTCGCCCAGCAAAAAACATCGGATAACTCGAGGAGCACCTGGCAGAAATACCTGTGAAAGTCTTAAGGTCGACAAATAATGGCGTATCGCTTCTGATGAACTGGCCAGAGAAAGCTTAAGTATGTGACTATGGTAAAACAGGGAGCAACTGGTATTAAAAACTATGACTCTCTTAAAGTAGCCAAATGCCTCGTCACCAACGGAATAAATCGGCAAACTCGAGGGGCACCTGGCAGGAGTAACTGTGAAAGTCTTACGGTCGACTAATAATGGATATAGCTCCTGGTGAACAGGCCAGAGAAAGCTTGAAGACGTGACTGTGATAAAACAGGGAGCAACGGGAAGGGATAACTATGACACTCTTAAGGTAGCCAAATACTCGTCACCAGGCGAAATACATGGGCAAATTCGAGGAGCACCTGGCAGAAATAACTGTGAAAGTCTTAAGTTCGACAAATAATAGCGTATCACTTCTGGTGAACTGGTCAGAGAAAGCTTGAATATGTGACTATGGTAAAACGAGGAGCAATTGGTAGGAGTAACTATGACTCTCTTAAGGTAGCCAAATGCATCGTCACCATCGGAATAAATCGGCAAACTCGAGGAGGATTTAGCAGAAATAACTGTGAAAGTCTTAAGGTCGACTAATAATGGATATAGCTCCTGGTGAACAGGCCAGAGAAAGCTTGAAGACGTGACTGTGATAAAACAGGGAGCAACAGGAAGGAGTAACTATGACACTCTTAAGGTAGCCAAATACTCGTCACCAGGCGAAATACATGGGCAAATTCGAGGAGCACCTGGCAGAAATAACTGTGAAAGTCTTAAGTTCGACAAATAATAGCGTATCACTTCTGGTGAACTGGTCAGAGAAAGCTTGAATATGTGACTATGGTAAAACGGGGAGCAATTGGTAGGAGTAACTACGACTCTCTTAAGGTAGCCAAATGCCTCGTCACCAGACGGAATTAATCGGCAAACTCGAGGAGCACCTAGCAGAAATAACTGTGAAAGTCTTAAGGTCGACAAATAATGGCGTATCGCTTGTGCTGAACTGGCTCCAGAAAGCTTGAAGATTTTACTGTGTTAAAACGGAGAGCAACTTGCAGGAGTAACTGTGACTCTCTTATGGTTGCCAATGCTCGTCGCCCAGCAAAAAACATCGGATAACTCGAGGAGCACCTGGCAGAAATAACTGTGAAAGTCTTAAGGTCGACAAATAATGGCGTATCGCTTCTGATGAACTGGCCAGAGAAAGTTTGAGTATGTGACTATGGTAAAACGGGGAGCAACTGGTATGAGTAACTATGACTCTCTTAAGGTAGCCAAATGCCTCGTCACCAACGGAATAAATCGGCAAAGTCGAGGGGCACCTGGCAGGAGTAACTGTGAAAGTCTTAAGGTCGACAAATAATGGCGTATCGCTTGTGCTGAACTGGCTCCAGAAAGCTTGAAGATTTTACTGTGTTAAAACGGAGAGCAACTTGCAGGAGTAACTGTGACTCTCTTATGGTTGCCAATGCTCGTCGCCCAGCAAAAAACATCGGATAACTCGAGGAGCACCTGGCAGAAATAACTGTGAAAGTCTTAAGGTCGACAAATAATGGCGTATCGCTTCTGATGAACTTTCCAGAGAAAGCTTGAGTATGTGACTATGGTAAAACGGGGAGCAACTGATATGAGTTACTATGACTCTCTTAAGGTAGCCAAATGCCTCGTCACCTGACGGAATTAATCGGCAAACTCGAGGAGCACCTAGCAGAAATAACTGTGAAAGTCTTAAGGTCGACAAATAATGGCGTATCGCTTGTGCTGAACTGGCTCGCGTAAGCTTGAAGATATTACTGTGTTAAAACGGAGAGCAACTTGCAGGAGTAACTGTGACTCTCTTATGGTTGCCAATGCTCGTCGCCCAGCAAAAAACATCGGATAACTCGAGGAGCACCTGGCAGAAATACCTGTGAAAGTCTTAAGGTCGACAAATAATGGCGTATCGCTTCTGATGAACTGGCCAGAGAAAGCTTAAGTATGTGACTATGGTAAAACAGGGAGCAACTGGTATTAAAAACTATGACTCTCTTAAAGTAGCCAAATGCCTCGTCACCAACGGAATAAATCGGCAAACTCGAGGGGCACCTGGCAGGAGTAACTGTGAAAGTCTTAAGGTCGACTAATAATGGATATAGCTCCTGGTGAACAGGCCAGAGAAAGCTTGAAGACGTGACTGTGATAAAACAGGGAGCAACGGGAAGGAATAACTATGACACTCTTAAGGTAGCCAAATACTCGTCACCAGGCGAAATACATGGGCAAATTCGAGGAGCACCTGGCAGAAATAACTGTGAAAGTCTTAAGTTCGAAAATAATAGCGTATCACTTCTGGTGAACTGGTCAGAGAAAGCTTGAATATGTGACTATGGTAAAACGGGGAGCAATTGGTAGGAGTAACTACGACTCTCGTAAGGTAGCCAAATGCCTCGTCACCAGACGGAATTAATCGGCAAACTCGAGGAGCACCTAGCAGAAATAACTGTGAAAGTCTTAAGGTCGACAAATAATGGCGTATCGCTTCTGATGAACTTTCCAGAGAAAGCTTGAGTATGTGACTATGGTAAAACGGGGAGCAACTGATATGAGTAACTATGACTCTCTTAAGGTAGCCAAATGCCTCGTCACCAGACGGAATTAATCGGCAAACTCGAGGAGCACCTAGCAGAAATAACTGTGAAAGTCTTAAGGTCGACAAATAATGGCGTATCGCTTGTGCTGAACTGGCTCGCGTAAGCTTGAAGATATTACTGTGTTAAAACGGAGAGCAACTTGCAGGAGTAACTGTGACTCTCTTATGGTTGCCAATGCTCGTCGCCCAGCAAAAAACATCGGATAACTCGAGGAGCACCTGGCAGAAATACCTGTGAAAGTCTTAAGGTCGACAAATAATGGCGTATCGCTTCTGATGAACTGGCCAGAGAAAGCTTAAGTATGTGACTATGGTAAAACAGGGAGCAACTGGTATTAAAAACTATGACTCTCTTAAAGTAGCCAAATGCCTCGTCACCAACGGAATAAATCGGCAAACTCGAGGGGCACCTGGCAGGAGTAACTGTGAAAGTCTTAAGGTCGACTAATAATGGATATAGCTCCTGGTGAACAGGCCAGAGAAAGCTTGAAGACGTGACTGTGATAAAACAGGGAGCAACGGGAAGGAATAACTATGACACTCTTAAGGTAGCCAAATACTCGTCACCAGGCGAAATACATGGGCAAATTCGAGGAGCACCTGGCAGAAATAACTGTGAAAGTCTTAAGTTCGACAAATAATAGCGTATCACTTCTCGTGAACTGGTCAGAGAAAGCTTGAATATGTGACTATGGTAAAACGAGGAGCAATTGGTAGGAGTAACTATGACTCTCTTAAGGTAGCCAAATGCATCGTCACCAACGGAATAAATCGGCAAACTCGAGGAGGATTTAGCAGAAATAACTGTGAAAGTCTTAAGGTCGACTAATAATGGATATAGCTCCTGGTGAACAGGCCAGAGAAAGCTTGAAGACGTGACTGTGATAAAACAGGGAGCAACGGGAAGGAATAACTATGACACTCTTAAGGTAGCCAAATACTCGTCACCAGGCGAAATACATGGGCAAATTCGAGGAGCACCTGGCAGAAATAACTGTGAAAGTCTTAAGTTCGACAAATAATAGCGTATCACTTCTGGTGAACTGGTCAGAGAAAGCTTGAATATGTGACTATGGTAAAACGGGGAGCAATTGGTAGGAGTAACTACGACTCTCGTAAGGTAGCCAAATGCCTCGTCACCAGACGGAATTAATCGGCAAACTCGAGGAGCACCTAGCAGAAATAACTGTGAAAGTCTTAAGGTCGACAAATAATGGCGTATCGCTTCTGATGAACTTTCCAGAGAAAGCTTGAGTATGTGACTATGGTAAAACGGGGAGCAACTGATATGAGTAACTATGACTCTCTTAAGGTAGCCAAATGCCTCGTCACCAGACGGAATTAATCGGCAAACTCGAGGAGCACCTAGCAGAAATAACTGTGAAAGTCTTAAGGTCGACAAATAATGGCGTATCGCTTGTGCTGAACTGGCTCGCGTAAGCTTGAAGATATTACTGTGTTAAAACGGAGAGCAACTTGCAGGAGTAACTGTGACTCTCTTATGGTTGCCAATGCTCGTCGCCCAGCAAAAAACATCTTATAACTCGAGGAGCACCTGGCAGAAATAACTGTGAAAGTCTTAAGGTCGACAAATAATGGTGTATCGCTTCTGATGAACTGGCCAGAGAAAGCTTAAGTATGTGACTATGGTAAAACAGGGAGCAACTGGTATTAAAAACTATGACTCTCTTAAAGTAGCCAAATGCCTCGTCACCAACGGAATAAATCGGCAAACTCGAGGGGCACCTGGCAGGAGGAACTGTGAAAGTCTTAAGGTCGACTAATAATGGATATAGCTCCTGGTGAACAGGCCAGAGAAAGCTTGAAGACGTGACTGTGATAAAACAGGGAGCAACGGGAAGGGATAACTATGACACTCTTAAGGTAGCCAAATACTCGTCACCAGGCGAAATACATGGGCAAATTCGAGGAGCACCTGGCAGAAATAACTGTGAAAGTCTTAAGTTCGACAAATAATAGCGTATCACTTCTGGTGAACTGGTCAGAGAAAGCTTGAATATGTGACTATGGTAAAACGAGGAGCAATTGGTAGGAGTAACTATGACTCTCTTAAGGTAGCCAAATGCATCGTCACCAACGGAATAAATCGGCAAACTCGAGGAGGATTTAGCAGAAATAACTGTGAAAGTCTTAAGGTCGACTAATAATGGATATAGCTCCTGGTGAACAGGCCAGAGAAAGCTTGAAGACGTGACTGTGATAAAACAGGGAGCAACGGGAAGGAATAACTATGACACTCTTAAGGTAGCCAAATACTCGTCACCAGGCGAAATACATGGGCAAATTCGAGGAGCACCTGGCAGAAATAACTGTGAAAGTCTTAAGTTCGACAAATAATAGCGTATCACTTCTGGTGAACTGGTCAGAGAAAACTTGAATATGTGACTATGGTAAAACGGGGAGCAATTGGTAGGAGTAACTACGACTCTCTTAAGGTAGCCAAATGCCTCGTCACCAGACGGAATTAATCGGCAAACTCGAGGAGCACCTAGCAGAAATAACTGTGAAAGTCTTAAGGTCGACAAATAATGGCGTATCGCTTGTGCTGAACTGGCTCGCGTAAGCTTGAAGATATTACTGTGTTAAAACGGAGAGCAACTTGCAGGAGTAACTGTGACTCTCTTATGGTTGCCAATGCTCGTCGCCCAGCAAAAAACATCGGATAACTCGAGGAGCACCTGGCAGAAATACCTGTGAAAGTCTTAAGGTCGACAAATAATGGCGTATCGCTTCTGATAAACTGGCCAGAGAAAGCTTAAGTATGTGACTATGGTAAAACAGGGAGCAACTGGTATTAAAAACTATGACTCTCTTAAAGTAGCCAAATGCCTCGTCACCAACGGAATAAATCGGCAAACTCGAGGGGCACCTGGCAGGAGTAACTGTGAAAGTCTTAAGGTCGACTAATAATGGATATAGCTCCTGGTGAACAGGCCAGAGAAAGCTTGAAGACGTGACTGTGATAAAACAGGGAGCAACGGGAAGGAATAACTATGACACTCTTAAGGTAGCCAAATACTCGTCACCAGGCGAAATACATGGGCAAATTCGAGGAGCACCTGGCAGAAATAACTGTGAAAGTCTTAAGTTCGACAAATAATAGCGTATCACTTCTGGTGAACTGGTCAGAGAAAGCTTGAATATGTGACTATGGTAAAACGAGGAGCAATTGGTAGGAGTAACTATGACTCTCTTAAGGTAGCCAAATGCATCGTCACCAACGGAATAAATCGGCAAACTCGAGGAGCATTTAGCAGAAATAACTGTGAAAGTCTTAAGGTCGACTAATAATGGATATAGCTCCTGGTGAACAGGCCAGAGAAAGCTTGAAGACGTGACTGTGATAAAACAGGGAGCAACGGGAAGGAATAACTATGACACTCTTAAGGTAGCCAAATACTCGTCACCAGGCGAAATACATGGGCAAATTCGAGGAGCACCTGGCAGAAATAACTGTGAAAGTCTTAAGTTCGACAAATAATAGCGTATCACTTCTGGTGAACTGGTCAGAGAAAGCTTGAATATGTGACTATGGTAAAACGGGGAGCAATTGGTAGGAGTAACTACGACTCTCGTAAGGTAGCCAAATGCCTCGTCACCAGACGGAATTAATCGGCAAACTCGAGGAGCACCTAGAAGAAATAACTGTGAAAGTCTTAAGGTCGACAAATAATGGCGTATCGCTTCTGATGAACTTTCCAGAGAAAGCTTGAGTATGTGACTATGGTAAAACGGGGAGCAACTGATATGAGTAACTATGACTCTCTTAAGGTAGCCAAATGCCTCGTCACCTGACGGAATTAATCGGCAAACTCGAGGAGCACCTAGCAGAAATAACTGTGAAAGTCTTAAGGTCGACAAATAATGGCGTATCGCTTGTGCTGAACTGGCTCGCGTAAGCTTGAAGATATTACTGTGTTAAAACGGAGAGCAACTTGCAGGAGTAACTGTGACTCTCTTATGGTTGCCAATGCTCGTCGCCCAGCAAAAAACATCGGATAACTCGAGGAGCACCTGGCAGAAATACCTGTGAAAGTCTTAAGGTCGACAAATAATGGCGTATCGCTTCTGATGAACTGGCCAGAGAAAGCTTAAGTATGTGACTATGGTAAAACAGGGAGCAACTGGTATTAAAAACTATGACTCTCTTAAAGTAGCCAAATGCCTCGTCACCAACGGAATAAATCGGCAAACTCGAGGGGCACCTGGCAGGAGTAACTGTGAAAGTCTTAAGGTCGACTAATAATGGATATAGCTCCTGGTGAACAGGCCAGAGAAAGCTTGAAGACGTGACTGTGATAAAACAGGGAGCAACGGGAAGGAATAACTATGACACTCTTAAGGTAGCCAAATACTCGTCACCAGGCGAAATACATGGGCAAATTCGAGGAGCACCTGGCAGAAATAACTGTGAAAGTCTTAAGTTCGACAAATAATAGCGTATCACTTCTGGTGAACTGGTCAGAGAAAGCTTGAATATGTGACTATGGTAAAACGAGGAGCAATTGGTAGGAGTAACTATGACTCTCTTAAGGTAGCCAAATGCATCGTCACCAACGGAATAAATCGGCAAACTCGAGGAGGACTTAGCAGAAATAACTGTGAAAGTCTTAAGGTCGACTAATAATGGATATAGCTCCTGGTGAACAGGCCAGAGAAAGCTTGAAGACGTGACTGTGATAAAACAGGGAGCAACGGGAAGGAATAACTATGACACTCTTAAGGTAGCCAAATACTCGTCACCAGGCGAAATACATGGGCAAATTCGAGGAGCACCTGGCAGAAATAACTGTGAAAGTCTTAAGTTCGACAAATAATAGCGTATCACTTCTGGTGAACTGGTCAGAGAAAGCTTGAATATGTGACTATGGTAAAACGGGGAGCAATTGGTAGGAGTAACTACGACTCTCTTAAGGTAGCCAAATGCCTCGTCACCAGACGGAATTAATCGGCAAACTCGAGGAGCACCTAGCAGAAATAACTGTGAAAGTCTGAAGGTCGACAAATAATGGCGTATCGCTTGTGCTGAACTGGCTCGCGTAAGCTTGAAGATATTACTGTGTTAAAACGGAGAGCAACTTGCAGGAGTAACTGTGACTCTCTTATGGTTGCCAATGCTCGTCGCCCAGCAAAAAACATCGGATAACTCGAGGAGCACCTGGCAGAAATACCTGTGAAAGTCTTAAGGTCGACAAATAATGGCGTATCGCTTCTGATGAACTGGCCAGAGAAAGCTTAAGTATGTGACTATGGTAAAACAGGGAGCAACTGGTATTAAAAACTATGACTCTCTTAAAGTAGCCAAATGCCTCGTCACCAACGGAATAAATCGGCAAACTCGAGGGGCACCTGGCAGGAGTAACTGTGAAAGTCTTAAGGTCGACTAATAATGGATATAGCTCCTGGTGAACAGGCCAGAGAAAGCTTGAAGACGTGACTGTGATAAAACAGGGAGCAACGGGAAGGAATAACTATGACACTCTTAAGGTAGCCAAATACTCGTCACCAGGCGAAATACATGGGCAAATTCGAGGAGCACCTGGCAGAAATAACTGTGAAAGTCTTAAGTTCGACAAATAATAGCGTATCACTTCTGGTGAACTGGTCAGAGAAAGCTTGAATATGTGACTATGGTAAAACGAGGAGCAATTGGTAGGAGTAACTATGACTCTCTTAAGGTAGCCAAATGCATCGTCACCAACGGAATAAATCGGCAAACTCGAGGAGCATTTAGCAGAAATAACTGTGAAAGTCTTAAGGTCGACTAATAATGGATATAGCTCCTGGTGAACAGGCCAGAGAAAGCTTGAAGACGTGACTGTGATAAAACAGGGAGCAACGGGAAGGAATAACTATGACACTCTTAAGGTAGCCAAATACTCGTCACCAGGCGAAATACATGGGCAAATTCGAGGAGCACCTGGCAGAAATAACTGTGAAAGTCTTAAGTTCGACAAATAATAGCGTATCACCTCTGGTGAACTGGTCAGAGAAAGCTTGAATATGTGACTATGGTAAAACGGGGAGCAATTGGTAGGAGTAACTACGACTCTCGTAAGGTAGCCAAATGCCTCGTCACCAGACGGAATTAATCGGCAAACTCGAGGAGCACCTAGCAGAAATAACTGTGAAAGTCTTAAGGTCGACAAATAATGGCGTATCGCTTCTGATGAACTTTCCAGAGAAAGCTTGAGTATGTGACTATGGTAAAACGGGGAGCAACTGATATGAGTTACTATGACTCTCTTAAGGTAGCCAAATGCCTCGTCACCTGACGGAATTAATCGGCAAACTCGAGGAGCACCTAGCAGAAATAACTGTGAAAGTCTTAAGGTCGACAAATAATGGCGTATCGCTTGTGCTGAACTGGCTCGCGTAAGCTTGAAGATATTACTGTGTTAAAACGGAGAGCAACTTGCAGGAGTAACTGTGACTCTCTTATGGTTGCCAATGCTCGTCGCCCAGCAAAAAACATCGGATAACTCGAGGAGCACCTGGCAGAAATACCTGTGAAAGTCTTAAGGTCGACAAATAATGGCGTATCGCTTCTGATGAACTGGCCAGAGAAAGCTTAAGTATGTGACTATGGTAAAACAGGGAGCAACTGGTATTAAAAACTATGACTCTCTTAAAGTAGCCAAATGCCTCGTCACCAACGGAATAAATCGGCAAACTCGAGGGGCACCTGGCAGGAGTAACTCTGAAAGTCTTAAGGTCGACTAATAATGGATATAGCTCCTGGTGAACAGGCCAGAGAAAGCTTGAAGACGTGACTGTGATAAATCAGGGAGCAACGGGAAGGAATAACTATGACACTCTTAAGATAGCCAAATACTCGTCATCAGGCGAAATACATGGGCAAATTCGAGGAGCACCTGGCAGAAATAACTGTGAAAGTCTTAAGTTCGACAAATAATAGCGTATCACTTCTGGTGAACTGGTCAGAGAAAGCTTGAATATGTGACTATGGTAAAACGAGGAGCAATTGGTAGGAGTAACTATGACTCTCTTAAGGTAGCCAAATGCATCGTCACCAACGGAATAAATCGGCAAACTCGAGGAGGATTTAGCAGAAATAACTGTGAAAGTCTTAAGGTCGACTAATAATGGATATAGCTCCTGGTGAACAGGCCAGAGAAAGCTTGAAGACGTGACTGTGATAAAACAGGGAGCAACAGGAAGGAATAACTATGACACTCTTAAGGTAGCCAAATACTCGTCACCAGGCGAAATACATGGGCAAATTCGAGGAGCACCTGGCAGAAATAACTGTGAAAGTCTTAAGTTCGACAAATAATAGCGTATCACTTCTGGTGAACTGGTCAGAGAAAGCTTGAATATGTGACTATGGTAAAACGGGGAGCAATTGGTAGGAGTAACTACGACTCTCTTAAGGTAGCCAAATGCCTCGTCACCAGACGGAATTAATCGGCAAACTCGAGGAGCACCTAGCAGAAATAACTGTGAAAGTCTTAAGGTCGACAAATAATGGCGTATCGCTTGTGCTGAACTGGCTCGCGTAAGCTTGAAGATATTACTGTGTTAAAACGGAGAGCAACTTGCAGGAGTAACTGTGACTCTCTAATGGTTGCCAATGCTCGTCGCCCAGCAAAAAACATCGGATAACTCGAGGAGCACCTGGCAGAAATACCTGTGAAAGTCTTAAGGTCGACAAATAATGGCGTATCGCTTCTGATGAACTGGCCAGAGAAAGCTTAAGTATGTGACTATGGTAAAACAGGGAGCAACTGGTATTAAAAACTATGACTCTCTTAAAGTAGCCAAATGCCTCGTCACCAACGGAATAAATCGCCAAACTCGAGGGGCACCTGGCAGGAGTAACTGTGAAAGTCTTAAGGTCGACTAATAATGGATATAGCTCCTGGTGAACAGGCCAGAGAAAGCTTGAAGAGGTGACTGTGATAAAACAGGGAGCAACGGGAAGGAATAACTATGACACTCTTAAGGTAGCCAAATACTCGTCACCAGGCGAAATACATGGGCAAATTCGAGGAGCACCTGGCAGAAATAACTGTGAAAGTCTTAAGTTCGACAAATAATAGCGTATCACTTCTGGTGAACTGGTCAGAGAAAGCTTGAATATGTGACTATGGTAAAACGAGGAGCAATTGGTAGGAGTAACTATGACTCTCTTAAGGTAGCCAAATGCATCGTCACCAACGGAATAAATCGGCAAACTCGAGGAGCATTTAGCAGAAATAACTGTGAAAGTCTTAAGGTCGACTAATAATGGATATAGCTCCTGGTGAACAGGCCAGAGAAAGCTTGAAGACGTGACTGTGATAAAACAGGGAGCAACGGGAAGGAATAACTATGACACTCTTAAGGTAGCCAAATACTCGTCACCAGGCGAAATACATGGGCAAATTCGAGGAGCACCTGGCAGAAATAACTGTGAAAGTCTTAAGTTCGACAAATAATAGCGTATCACTTCTGGTGAACTGGTCAGAGAAAGCTTGAATATGTGACTATGGTAAAACGAGGAGCAATTGGTAGGAGTAACTATGACTCTCTTAAGGTAGCCAAATGCATCGTCACCAACGGAATAAATCGGCAAACTCGAGGAGCATTTAGCAGAAATAACTGTGAAAGTCTTAAGGTCGACAAATAAAGGCGTATCGCTTGTGCTGAACTGTCCCGAGAAAGCTTGAAGATTTTACTGTGTTAAAACGGGGAGCAACTTGCAGGAGTAACTGTGACTCTCTTAAGGTTGCCAATGCTCGTCGCCCAGCCAAAAACATCGGAAAACTCGAGGAGCACCTGGCAGAAATAGCTGTGAAAGTCTTAAGGTCGACAAATAATGGCGTATCGCTTCTGATGAACTGGCCAGAGAAAGCTTGAGTATGTGACTATGGTAAAACGGGGAGCAACTGGTATGAGTAACTATGACTCTCTTAAGGTAGCCAAATGCCTCGTCACCAACGGAATAAATCGGCAAACTCGAGGGGCACCTGGCAGGAGTAACTGTGAAAGTCTTAAGGTCGACTAATAATGGATATAACTCCTGGTGAACAGGCCAGAGAAAGATTGAAGACGTGACTGTGATAAAACAGGGAGCAACAGGAAGGAGTAACTATGGCACTCTTAAGGTAGCCAAATACTCGTCACCAGGCGAAATACATGGGCAAATTCGAGGAGAACCTGGCAGAAATAACTGTGAAAGTCTTAAGTTCGACAAATAATAGCGTATCACTTCTGGTGAACTGGTCAGAGAAAGCTTGAATATGTGACTATGGTAAAACGGGGAGCAATTGGTAGGAGTAACTACGACTCTCGTAAGGTAGCCAAATGCCTCGTCACCAGACGGAATTAATCGGCAAACTCGAGGAGCACCTAGCAGAAATAACTGTGAAAGTCTTAAGGTCGACAAATAATGGCGTATCGCTTGTGCTGAACTGGCTCCAGAAAGCTTGAAGATTTTACTGTGTTAAAACGGAGAGCAACTTGCAGGAGTAACTGTGACTCTCTTATGGTTGCCAATGCTCGTCGCCCAGCAAAAAACATCGGATAACTCGAGGAGCACCTGGCAGAAATAACTGTGAAAGTCTTAAGGTCGACAAATAATGGCGTATCGCTTCTGATGAACTGGCCAGAGAAAGTTTGAGTATGTGACTATGGTAAAACGGGGAGCAACTGGTATGAGTAACTATGACTCTCTTAAGGTAGCCAAATGCCTCGTCACCAACGGAATAAATCGGCAAAGTCGAGGGGCACCTGGCAGGAGTAACTGTGAAAGTCTTAAGGTCGACAAATAATGGCGTATCGCTTGTGCTGAACTGGCTCCAGAAAGCTTGAAGATTTTACTGTGTTAAAACGGAGAGCAACTTGCAGGAGTAACTGTGACTCTCTTATGGTTGCCAATGCTCGTCGCCCAGCAAAAAACATCGGATAACTCGAGGAGCACCTGGCAGAAATAACTGTGAAAGTCTTAAGGTCGACAAATAATGGCGTATCGCTTCTGATGAACTTTCCAGAGAAAGCTTGAGTATGAGACTATGGTAAAACGGGGAGCAACTGATATGAGTAACTATGACTCTCTTAAAGTAGCCAAATGCCTCGTCACCAGACGGAATTAATCGGCAAACTCGAGGAGCACCTAGCAGAAATAACTGTCAAAGTCTTAAGGTCGACAAATAATGGCGTATCGCTTGTGCTGAACTGGCTCCAGAAAGCTTGAAGATTTTACTGTGTTAAAACGGAGAGCAACTTGCAGGAGTAACTGTGACTCTCTAATGGTTGCCAATGCTCGTCGCCCAGCAAAAAACATCGGATAACTCGAGGAGCACCTGGCAGAAATACCTGTGAAAGTCTTAAGGTCGACAAATAATGGCGTATCGCTTCTGATGAACTGGCCAGAGAAAGCTTAAGTATGTGACTATGGTAAAACAGGGAGCAACTGGTATTAAAAACTATGACTCTCTTAAAGTAGCCAAATGCCTCGTCACCAACGGAATAAATCGGCAAACTCGAGGGGCACCTGGCAGGAGTAACTGTGAAAGTCTTAAGGTCGACTAATAATGGATATAGCTCCTGGTGAACAGGCCAGAGAAAGCTTGAAGAGGTGACTGTGATAAAACAGGGAGCAACGGGAAGGAATAACTATGACACTCTTAAGGTAGCCAAATACTCGTCACCAGGCGAAATACATGGGCAAATTCGAGGAGCA
Organism: Schistocerca americana; assembly: GCF_021461395.2. NCBI lineage: Eukaryota > Metazoa > Arthropoda > Insecta > Orthoptera > Acrididae > Schistocerca > Schistocerca americana. Next base: position 11,665,094 of record NC_060129.1, on the reverse strand, counting down.
CCTGGCAGAAATAACTGTGAAAGTCTTAAGTTCGACAAATAATAGCGTATCACTTCTGGTGAACTGGTCAGAGAAAGCTTGAATATGTGACTATGGTAAAACGAGGAGCAATTGGTAGGAGTAACTATGACTCTCTTAAGGTAGCCAAATGCATCGTCACCAACGGAATAAATCGGCAAACTCGAGGAGCATTTAGCAGAAATAACTGTGAAAGTCTTAAGGTCGACTAATAATGGATATAGCTCCTGGTGAACAGGCCAGAGAAAGCTTGAAGACGTGACTGTGATAAAACAGGGAGCAACGGGAAGGAATAACTATGACACTCTTAAGGTAGCCAAATACTCGTCACCAGGCGAAATACATGGGCAAATTCGAGGAGCACCTGGCAGAAATAACTGTGAAAGTCTTAAGTTCGACAAATAATAGCGTATCACTTCTGGTGAACTGGTCAGAGAAAGCTTGAATATGTGACTATGGTAAAACGAGGAGCAATTGGTAGGAGTAACTATGACTCTCTTAAGGTAGCCAAATGCATCGTCACCAACGGAATAAATCGGCAAACTCGAGGAGCATTTAGCAGAAATAACTGTGAAAGTCTTAAGGTCGACAAATAAAGGCGTATCGCTTGTGCTGAACTGTCCCGAGAAAGCTTGAAGATTTTACTGTGTTAAAACGGGGAGCAACTTGCAGGAGTAACTGTGACTCTCTTAAGGTTGCCAATGCTCGTCGCCCAGCCAAAAACATCGGAAAACTCGAGGAGCACCTGGCAGAAATAGCTGTGAAAGTCTTAAGGTCGACAAATAATGGCGTATCGCTTCTGATGAACTGGCCAGAGAAAGCTTGAGTATGTGACTATGGTAAAACGGGGAGCAACTGGTATGAGTAACTATGACTCTCTTAAGGTAGCCAAATGCCTCGTCACCAACGGAATAAATCGGCAAACTCGAGGGGCACCTGGCAGGAGTAACTGTGAAAGTCTTAAGGTCGACTAATAATGGATATAACTCCTGGTGAACAGGCCAGAGAAAGATTGAAGACGTGACTGTGATAAAACAGGGAGCAACAGGAAGGAGTAACTATGGCACTCTTAAGGTAGCCAAATACTCGTCACCAGGCGAAATACATGGGCAAATTCGAGGAGAACCTGGCAGAAATAACTGTGAAAGTCTTAAGTTCGACAAATAATAGCGTATCACTTCTGGTGAACTGGTCAGAGAAAGCTTGAATATGTGACTATGGTAAAACGGGGAGCAATTGGTAGGAGTAACTACGACTCTCGTAAGGTAGCCAAATGCCTCGTCACCAGACGGAATTAATCGGCAAACTCGAGGAGCACCTAGCAGAAATAACTGTGAAAGTCTTAAGGTCGACAAATAATGGCGTATCGCTTGTGCTGAACTGGCTCCAGAAAGCTTGAAGATTTTACTGTGTTAAAACGGAGAGCAACTTGCAGGAGTAACTGTGACTCTCTTATGGTTGCCAATGCTCGTCGCCCAGCAAAAAACATCGGATAACTCGAGGAGCACCTGGCAGAAATAACTGTGAAAGTCTTAAGGTCGACAAATAATGGCGTATCGCTTCTGATGAACTGGCCAGAGAAAGTTTGAGTATGTGACTATGGTAAAACGGGGAGCAACTGGTATGAGTAACTATGACTCTCTTAAGGTAGCCAAATGCCTCGTCACCAACGGAATAAATCGGCAAAGTCGAGGGGCACCTGGCAGGAGTAACTGTGAAAGTCTTAAGGTCGACAAATAATGGCGTATCGCTTGTGCTGAACTGGCTCCAGAAAGCTTGAAGATTTTACTGTGTTAAAACGGAGAGCAACTTGCAGGAGTAACTGTGACTCTCTTATGGTTGCCAATGCTCGTCGCCCAGCAAAAAACATCGGATAACTCGAGGAGCACCTGGCAGAAATAACTGTGAAAGTCTTAAGGTCGACAAATAATGGCGTATCGCTTCTGATGAACTTTCCAGAGAAAGCTTGAGTATGAGACTATGGTAAAACGGGGAGCAACTGATATGAGTAACTATGACTCTCTTAAAGTAGCCAAATGCCTCGTCACCAGACGGAATTAATCGGCAAACTCGAGGAGCACCTAGCAGAAATAACTGTCAAAGTCTTAAGGTCGACAAATAATGGCGTATCGCTTGTGCTGAACTGGCTCGCGTAAGCTTGAAGATATTACTGTGTTAAAACGGAGAGCAACTTGCAGGAGTAACTGTGACTCTCTTATGGTTGCCAATGCTCGTCGCCCAGCAAAAAACATCGGATAACTCGAGGAGCACCTGGCAGAAATACCTGTGAAAGTCTTAAGGTCGACAAATAATGGCGTATCGCTTCTGATGATCTGGCCAGAGAAAGCTTAAGTATGTGACTATGGTAAAACAGGGAGCAACTGGTATGAGTAACTATGACTCTCTTAAGGTAGCCAAATGCCTCGTCACCAACGGAATAAATCGGCAAAGTCGAGGGGCACCTGGCAGGAGTAACTGTGAAAGTCTTAAGGTCGACAAATAATGGCGTATCGCTTGTGCTGAACTGGCTCCAGAAAGCTTGAAGATTTTACTGTGTTAAAACGGAGAGCAACTTGCAGGAGTAACTGTGACTCTCTTATGGTTGCCAATGCTCGTCGCCCAGCAAAAAACATCGGATAACTCGAGGAGCACCTGGCAGAAATAACTGTGAAAGTCTTAAGGTCGACAAATAATGGCGTATCGCTTCTGATGAACTTTCCAGAGAAAGCTTGAGTATGAGACTATGGTAAAACGGGGAGCAACTGATATGAGTAACTATGACTCTCTTAAAGTAGCCAAATGCCTCGTCACCAGACGGAATTAATCGGCAAACTCGAGGAGCACCTAGCAGAAATAACTGTGAAAGTCTTAAGGTCGACAAATAATGGCGTATCGCTTGTGCTGAACTGGCTCGCGTAAGCTTGAAGATATTACTGTGTTAAAACGGAGAGCAACTTGCAGGAGTAACTGTGCCTCTCTTATGGTTGCCAATGCTCGTCGCCCAGCAAAAAACATCGGATAACTCGAGGAGCACCTGGCAGAAATACCTGTGAAAGTCTTAAGGTCGACAAATAATGGCGTATCGCTTCTGATGATCTGGCCAGAGAAAGCTTAAGTATGTGACTATGGTAAAACAGGGAGCAACTGGTATTAAAAACTATGACTCTCTTAAAGTAGCCAAACGCCTCGTCACCAACGGAATAAATCGGCAAACTCGAGGGGCACCTGGCAGGAGTAACTGTGAAAGTCTTAAGGTCGACTAATAATGGATATAGCTCCTGGTGAACAGGCCAGAGAAAGCTTGAAGACGTGACTGTGATAAAACAGGGAGCAACGGGAAGGAATAACTATGACACTCTTAAGGTAGCCAAATACTCGTCACCAGGCGAAATACATGGGCAAATTCGAGGAGCACCTGGCAGAAATAACTGTGAAAGTCTTAAGTTCGACAAATAATAGCGTATCACTTCTGGTGAACTGGTCAGAGAAAGCTTGAATATGTGACTATGGTAAAACGAGGAGCAATTGGTAGGAGTAACTATGACTCTCTTAAGGTAGCCAAATGCATCGTCACCAACGGAATAAATCGGCAAACTCAAGGAGGATTTAGCAGAAATAACTGTGAAAGTCTTAAGGTCGACTAATAATGGATATAGCTCCTGGTGAACAGGCCAGAGAAAGCTTGAAGACGTGACTGTGATAAAACAGGGAGCAACGGGAAGGAATAACTATGACACTCTTAAGGTAGCCAAATACTCGTCACCAGGCGAAATACATGGGCAAATTCGAGGAGCACCTGGCAGAAATAACTGTGAAAGTCTTAAGTTCGACAAATAATAGCGTATCACTTCTGGTGAACTGGTCAGAGAAAGCTTGAATACGTGACTATGGTAAAACGAGGAGCAATTGGTAGGAGTAACTATGACTCTCTTAAGGTAGCCAAATGCATCGTCACCAACGGAATAAATCGGCAAACTCGAGGAGCATTTAGCAGAAATAACTGTGAAAGTCTTAAGGTCGACAAATAAAGGCGTATCGCTTGTGCTGAACTGTCCCGAGAAAGCTTGAAGATTTTACTGTGTTAAAACGGGGAGCAACTTGCAGGAGTATCTGTGACTCTCTTAAGGTTGCCAATGCTCGTCGCCCAGCCAAAAACATCGGAAAACTCGAGGAGCACCTGGCAGAAATAACTGTGAAAGTCTTAAGGTCGACAAATAATGGCGTATCGCTTCTGATGAACTGGCCAGAGAAAGCTTGAGTATGTGACTATGGTAAAACGGGGAGCAACTGGTATGAGTAACTATGACTCTCTTAAGGTAGCCAAATGCCTCGTCACCAACGGAATAAATCGGCAAACTCGAGGGGCACCTGGCAGGAGTAACTGTGAAAGTCTTAAGGTCGACTAATAATGGATATAACTCCTGGTGAACAGGCCAGAGAAAGCTTGAAGACGTGACTGTGATAAAACAGGGAGCAACAGGAAGGAGTAACTATGACACTCTTAAGGTAGCCAAATACTCGTCACCAGGCGAAATACATGGGCAAATTCGAGGAGCACCTGGCAGAAATAACTGTGAAAGTCTTAAGTTCGACAAATAATAGCGTATCACTTCTGGTGAACTGGTCAGAGAAAGCTTGAATATGTGACTATGGTAAAACGGGGAGCAATTGGTAGGAGTAACTACGACTCTCGTAAGGTAGCCAAATGCCTCGTCACCAGACGGAATTAATCGGCAAACTCGAGGAGCACCTAGCAGAAATAACTGTGAAAGTCTTAAGGTCGACAAATAATGGCGTATCGCTTGTGCTGAACTGGCTCCAGAAAGCTTGAAGATTTTACTGTGTTAAAACGGAGAGCAACTTGCAGGAGTAACTGTGACTCTCTTATGGTTGCCAATGCTCGTCGCCCAGCAAAAAACATCGGATAACTCGAGGAGCACCTGGCAGAAATACCTGTGAAAGTCTTAAGGTCGACAAATAATGGCGTATCGCTTCTGATGATCTGGCCAGAGAAAGCTTAAGTATGTGACTATGGTAAAACAGGGAGCAACTGGTATTAAAAACTATGACTCTCTTAAAGTAGCCAAATGCCTCGTCACCAACGGAATAAATCGGCAAACTCGAGGGGCACCTGGCAGGAGTAACTGTGAAAGTCTTAAGGTCGACTAATAATGGATATAGCTCCTGGTGAACAGGCCAGAGAAAGCTTGAAGACGTGACTGTGATAAAACAGGGAGCAACGGGAAGGAATAACTATGACACTCTTAAGGTAGCCAAATACTCGTCACCAGGCGAAATACATGGGCAAATTCGAGGAGCACCTGGCAGAAATAACTGTGAAAGTCTTAAGTTCGACAAATAATAGCGTATCACTTCTGGTGAACTGGTCAGAGAAAGCTTGAATATGTGACTATGGTAAAACGAGGAGCAATTGGTAGGAGTAACTATGACTCTCTTAAGGTAGCCAAATGCATCGTCACCAACGGAATAAATCGGCAAACTCGAGGAGGATTTAGCAGAAATAACTGTGAAAGTCTTAAGGTCGACTAATAATGGATATAGCTCCTGGTGAACAGGCCAGAGAAAGCTTGAAGACGTGACTGTGATAAAACAGGGAGCAACGGGAAGGAATAACTATGACACTCTTAAGGTAGCCAAATACTCGTCACCAGGCGAAATACATGGGCAAATTCGAGGAGCACCTGGCAGAAATAACTGTGAAAGTCTTAAGTTCGACAAATAATAGCGTATCACTTCTGGTGAACTGGTCAGAGAAAGCTTGAATATGTGACTATGGTAAAACGAGGAGCAATTGGTAGGAGTAACTATGACTCTCTTAAGGTAGCCAAATGCATCGTCACCAACGGAATAAATCGGCAAACTCGAGGAGCATTTAGCAGAAATAACTGTGAAAGTCTTAAGGTCGACAAATAAAGGCGTATCGCTTGTGCTGAACTGTCCCGAGAAAGCTTGAAGATTTTACTGTGTTAAAACGGGGAGCAACTTGCAGGAGTATCTGTGACTCTCTTAAGGTTGCCAATGCTCGTCGCCCAGCCAAAAACATCGGAAAACTCGAGGAGCACCTGGCAGAAATAACTGTGAAAGTCTTAAGGTCGACAAATAATGGCGTATCGCTTCTGATGAACTGGCCAGAGAAAGCTTGAGTATGTGACTATGGTAAAACGGGGAGCAACTGGTATGAGTAACTATGACTCTCTTAAGGTAGCCAAATGCCTCGTCACCAACGGAATAAATCGGCAAACTCGAGGGGCACCTGGCAGGAGTAACTGTGAAAGTCTTAAGGTCGACTAATAATGGATATAACTCCTGGTGAACAGGCCAGAGAAAGCTTGAAGACGTGACTGTGATAAAACAGGGAGCAACAGGAAGGAGTAACTATGACACTCTTAAGGTAGCCAAATACTCGTCACCAGGCGAAATACATGGGCAAATTCGAGGAGCACCTGGCAGAAATAACTGTGAAAGTCTTAAGTTCGACAAATAATAGCGTATCACTTCTGGTGAACTGGTCAGAGAAAGCTTGAATATGTGACTATGGTAAAACGGGGAGCAATTGGTAGGAGTAACTACGACTCTCTTAAGGTAGCCAAATGCCTCGTCACCAGACGGAATTAATCGGCAAACTCGAGGAGCACCTAGCAGAATAAACTGTGAAAGTCTTAAGGTCGACAAATAATGGCGTATCGCATGTGCTGAACTGGCTCCAGAAAGCTTGAAGATTTTACTGTGTTAAAACGGAGAGCAACTTGCAGGAGTAACTGTGACTCTCTTATGGTTGCCAATGCTCGTCGCCCAGCAAAAAACATCGGATAACTCGAGGAGCACCTGGCAGAAATAACTGTGAAAGTCTTAAGTTCGACAAATAATAGCGTATCACTTCTGGTGAACTGGCCAGAGAAAGCTTGAATATGTGACTATTGTAAAACGGGGAGCAATTGGTAGGAGTAACTATGACTCTCTTAAGGTAGCCAAATGCATCGTCACCAACGGAATAAATCGGCAAAGTCGAGGGGCACCTGGCAGGAGTAACTGTGAAAGTCTTAAGGTCGACAAATAATGGCGTATCGCTTCTGATGAACTGGCCAGAGAAAGCTTAAGTATGTGACTATGGTAAAACGGGGAGCAACTGGTATGAAAAACTATGACTCTCATAAAGTAGCCAAATGCCTCGTCACCAACGGAATAAATCGGCAAACTCGAGGGGCACCTGGCAGGAGTAACTGTGAAAGTCTTAAGGTCGACTAATAATGGATATAACTCCTGGTGAACAGGCCAGAGGAAGCTTGAAGACGTGACTGTGATAAAACAGGGAGCAACAGGAAGGAGTAACTATGACACTCTTAAGGTAGCCAAATACTCGTCACCAGGCGAAATACATGGGCAAATTCGAGGAGCATCTGGCAGAAATAACTGTGAAAGTCTTGACTATGGTAAAACGGGGAGCAATTGGTAGGAGTAACTATGACTCTCTTAAGGTAGCCAAATGCAACGTCACCAACGGAATAAATCGGCAAACTCGAGGAGCATTTAGCAGAAATAACTGTGAAAGTCTTAAGGTCAACAAATAAAGGCGTATCGCTTGTGCCGAACTGTCCCGAGAAAGCTTGAAGATTTTACTGTGTTAAAACGGGGAGCAACTTGCAGGAGCAACTGTGACTCTCTTAAGGTTGCCAATGCTCGTCGCCCAGCCAATAACATCGGAAAACTCGAGGAGCACCTGGCAGAAATACCTGTGAAAGTCTTAAGGTCGACAAATAATGGCGTATCGCTTCTGATGATGTGGCCAGAGAAAGCTTAAGTATGTGACTATGGTAAAACAGGGAGCAACTGGTATGAGTAACTATGACTCTCTTAAGGTAGCCAAATGCCTCGTCACCAACGGAATAAATCGGCAAAGTCGAGGGGCACCTGGCAGGAGTAACTGTGAAAGTCTTAAGGTCGACAAATAATGGCGTATCGCTTGTGCTGAACTGGCTCCAGAAAGCTTGAAGATTTTACTGTGTTAAAACGGAGAGCAACTTGCAGGAGTAACTGTGACTCTCTTATGGTTGCCAATGCTCGTCGCCCAGCAAAAAACATCGGATAACTCGAGGAGCACCTGGCAGAAATAACTGTGAAAGTCTTAAGGTCGACAAATAATGGCGTATCGCTTCTGATGAACTTTCCAGAGAAAGCTTGAGTATGAGACTATGGTAAAACGGGGAGCAACTGATATGAGTAACTATGACTCTCTTAAAGTAGCCAAATGCCTCGTCACCAGACGGAATTAATCGGCAAACTCGAGGAGCACCTAGCAGAAATAACTGTGAAAGTCTTAAGGTCGACAAATAATGGCGTATCGCTTGTGCTGAACTGGCTCGCGTAAGCTTGAAGATATTACTGTGTTAAAACGGAGAGCAACTTGCAGGAGTAACTGTGCCTCTCTTATGGTTGCCAATGCTCGTCGCCCAGCAAAAAACATCGGATAACTCGAGGAGCACCTGGCAGAAATACCTGTGAAAGTCTTAAGGTCGACAAATAATGGCGTATCGCTTCTGATGATCTGGCCAGAGAAAGCTTAAGTATGTGACTATGGTAAAACAGGGAGCAACTGGTATTAAAAACTATGACTCTCTTAAAGTAGCCAAATGCCTCGTCACCAACGGAATAAATCGGCAAACTCGAGGGGCACCTGGCAGGAGTAACTGTGAAAGTCTTAAGGTCGACTAATAATGGATATAGCTCCTGGTGAACAGGCCAGAGAAAGCTTGAAGACGTGACTGTGATAAAACAGGGAGCAACGGGAAGGAATAACTATGACACTCTTAAGGTAGCCAAATACTCGTCACCAGGCGAAATACATGGGCAAATTCGAGGAGCACCTGGCAGAAATAACTGTGAAAGTCTTAAGTTCGACAAATAATAGCGTATCACTTCTGGTGAACTGGTCAGAGAAAGCTTGAATATGTGACTATGGTAAAACGAGGAGCAATTGGTAGGAGTAACTATGACTCTCTTAAGGTAGCCAAATGCATCGTCACCAACGGAATAAATCGGCAAACTCAAGGAGGATTTAGCAGAAATAACTGTGAAAGTCTTAAGGTCGACTAATAATGGATATAGCTCCTGGTGAACAGGCCAGAGAAAGCTTGAAGACGTGACTGTGATAAAACAGGGAGCAACGGGAAGGAATAACTATGACACTCTTAAGGTAGCCAAATACTCGTCACCAGGCGAAATACATGGGCAAATTCGAGGAGCACCTGGCAGAAATAACTGTGAAAGTCTTAAGTTCGACAAATAATAGCGTATCACTTCTGGTGAACTGGTCAGAGAAAGCTTGAATATGTGACTATGGTAAAACGAGGAGCAATTGGTAGGAGTAACTATGACTCTCTTAAGGTAGCCAAATGCATCGTCACCAACGGAATAAATCGGCAAACTCGAGGAGCATTTAGCAGAAATAACTGTGAAAGTCTTAAGGTCGACAAATAAAGGCGTATCGCTTGTGCTGAACTGTCCCGAGAAAGCTTGAAGATTTTACTGTGTTAAAACGGGGAGCAACTTGCAGGAGTATCTGTGACTCTCTTAAGGTTGCCAATGCTCGTCGCCCAGCCAAAAACATCGGAAAACTCGAGGAGCACCTGGCAGAAATAACTGTGAAAGTCTTAAGGTCGACAAATAATGGCGTATCGCTTCTGATGAACTGGCCAGAGAAAGCTTGAGTATGTGACTATGGTAAAACGGGGAGCAACTGGTATGAGTAACTATGACTCTCTTAAGGTAGCCAAATGCCTCGTCACCAACGGAATAAATCGGCAAACTCGAGGGGCACCTGGCAGGAGTAACTGTGAAAGTCTTAAGGTCGACTAATAATGGATATAACTCCTGGTGAACAGGCCAGAGAAAGCTTGAAGACGTGACTGTGATAAAACAGGGAGCAACAGGAAGGAGTAACTATGACACTCTTAAGGTAGCCAAATACTCGTCACCAGGCGAAATACATGGGCAAATTCGAGGAGCACCTGGCAGAAATAACTGTGAAAGTCTTAAGTTCGACAAATAATAGCGTATCACTTCTGGTGAACTGGTCAGAGAAAGCTTGAATATGTGACTATGGTAAAACGGGGAGCAATTGGTAGGAGTAACTACGACTCTCGTAAGGTAGCCAAATGCCTCGTCACCAGACGGAATTAATCGGCAAACTCGAGGAGCACCTGGCAGAAATAACTGTGAAAGTCTCAAGGTCGACAAATAATGGCGTATCGCTTCTGATGATCTGGCCAGAGAAAGCTTAAGTATGTGACTATGGTAAAACAGGGAGCAACTGGTATTAAAAACTATGACTCTCTTAAAGTAGCCAAATGCCTCGTCACCGACGGAATAAATCGGCAAACTCGAGGGGCACCTGGCAGGAGTAACTGTGAAAGTCTTAAGGTCGACTAATAATGGATATAGCTCCTGGTGAACAGGCCAGAGAAAGCTTGAAGACGTGACTGTGATAAAACAGGGAGCAACGGGAAGGAATAACTATGACACTCTTAAGGTAGCCAAATACTCGTCACCAGGCGAAATACATGGGCAAATTCGAGGAGCACCTGGCAGAAATAACTGTGAAAGTCTTAAGTTCGACAAATAATAGCGTATCACTTCTGGTGAACTGGTCGGAGAAAGCTTGAATATGTGACTATGGTAAAACGAGGAGCAATTGGTAGGAGTAACTATGACTCTCTTAAGGTAGCCAAATGCATCGTCACCAACGGAATAAATCGGCAAACTCGAGGAGGATTTAGCAGAAATAACTGTAAAAAGTCTTAAGGTCGACTAATAATGGATATAGCTCCTGGTGAACAGGCCAGAGAAAGCTTGAAGACGTGACTGTGATAAAACAGGGAGCAACGGGAAGGAATAACTATGACACTCTTAAGGTAGCCAAATACTCGTCACCAGGCGAAATACATGGGCAAATTCGAGGAGCACCTGGCAGAAATAACTGTGAAAGTCTTAAGTTCGACAAATAATAGCGTATCACTTCTGGTGAACTGGTCAGAGAAAGCTTGAATATGTGACTATGGTAAAACGAGGAGCAATTGGTAGGAGTAACTATGACTCTCTTAAGGTAGCCAAATGCATCGTCACCAACGGAATAAATCGGCAAACTCGAGGAGCATTTAGCAGAAATAACTGTGAAAGTCTTAAGGTCGACAAATAAAGGCGTATCGCTTGTGCTGAACTGTCCCGAGAAAGCTTGAAGATTTTACTGTGTTAAAACGGGGAGCAACTTGCAGGAGTATCTGTGACTCTCTTAAGGTTGCCAATGCTCGTCGCCCAGCCAAAAACATCGGAAAACTCGAGGAGCACCTGGCAGAAATAACTGTGAAAGTCTTAAGGTCGACAAATAATGGCGTATCGCTTCTGATGAACTGGCCAGAGAAAGCTTGAGTATGTGACTATGGTAAAACGGGGAGCAACTGGTATGAGTAACTATGACTCTCTTAAGGTAGCCAAATGCCTCGTCACCAACGGAATAAAACGGCAAACTCGAGGGGCACCTGGCAGGAGTAACTGTGAAAGTCTTAAGGTCGACTAATAATGGATATAAATCCTGGCTAACAGGCCAGAGAAAGCTTGAAGACGTGACTGTGATAAAACAGGGAGCAACAGGAAGGAGTAACTATGACACTCTTAAGGTAGCCAAATACTCGTCACCAGGCGAAATACATGGGCAAATTCGAGGAGCACCTGGCAGAAATAACTGTGAAAGTCTTAAGTTCGACAAATAATAGCGTATCACTTCTGGTGAACTGGTCAGAGAAAGCTTGAATATGTGACTATGGTAAAACGGGGAGCAATTGGTAGGAGTAACTACGACTCTCGTAAGGTAGCCAAATGCCTCGTCACCAGACGGAATTAATCGGCAAACTCGAGGAGCACCTAGCAGAAATAACTGTGAAAGTCTTAAGGTCGACAAATAATGGCGTATCGCTTGTGCTGAACTGGCTCCAGAAAGCTTGAAGATTTTACTGTGTTAAAACGGAGAGCAACTTGCAGGAGTAACTGTGACTCTCTTATGGTTGCCAATGCTCGTCGCCCAGCAAAAAACATCGGATAACTCGAGGAGCACCTGGCTGAAATAACTGTGAAAGTCTTAAGGTCGACAAATAATGGCGTATCGCTTCTGATGAACTGGCCAGAGAAAGCTTGAGTATGTGACTATGGTAAAACGGGGAGCAACTGGTATGAGTAACTATGACTCTCTTAAGGTAGCCAAATGCCTCGTCACCAACGGAATAAATCGGCAAACTCGAGGGGCACCTGGCAGGAGTAACTGTGAAAGTCTTAAGGTCGACTAATAATGGATATAACTCCTGGTGAACAGGCCAGAGAAAGCTTGAAGACGTGACTGTGATAAAACAGGGAGCAACAGGAAGGAGTAACTATGACACTCTTAAGGTAGCCAAATACTCGTCACCAGGCGAAATACATGGGCAAATTCGAGGAGCACCTGGCAGAAATAACTGTGAAAGTCTTAAGTTCGACAAATAATAGCGTATCACTTCTGGTGAACTGGTCAGAGAAAGCTTGAATATGTGACTATGGTAAAACGGGGAGCAATTGGTAGGAGTAACTACGACTCTCTTAAGGTAGCCAAATGCCTCGTCACCAGACGGAATTAATCGGCAAACTCGAGGAGCACCTAGCAGAATAAACTGTGAAAGTCTTAAGGTCGACAAATAATGGCGTATCGCATGTGCTGAACTGGCTCCAGAAAGCTTGAAGATTTTACTGTGTTAAAACGGAGAGCAACTTGCAGGAGTAACTGTGACTCTCTTATGGTTGCCAATGCTCGTCGCCCAGCAAAAAACATCGGATAACTCGAGGAGCACCTGGCAGAAATAACTGTGAAAGTCTTAAGTTCGACAAATAATAGCGTATCACTTCTGGTGAACTGGCCAGAGAAAGCTTGAATATGTGACTATGGTAAAACGGGGAGCAATTGGTAGGAGTAACTATGACTCTCTTAAGGTAGCCAAATGCATCGTCACCAACGGAATAAATCGGCAAAGTCGAGGGGCACCTGGCAGGAGTAACTGTGAAAGTCTTAAGGTCGACAAATAATGGCGTATCGCTTCCGATGAACTGGCCAGAGAAAGCTTAAGTATGTGACTATGGTAAAACGGGGAGCAACTGGTATGAAAAACTATGACTCTCATAAAGTAGCCAAATGCCTCGTCACCAACGGAATAAATCGGCAAACTCGAGGGGCACCTGGCAGGAGTAACTGTGAAAGTCTTAAGGTCGACTAATAATGGATATAACTCCTGGTGAACAGGCCAGAGGAAGCTTGAAGACGTGACTGTGATAAAACAGGGAGCAACAGGAAGGAGTAACTATGACACTCTTAAGGTAGCCAAATACTCGTCACCAGGCGAAATACATGGGCAAATTCGAGGAGCATCTGGCAGAAATAACTGTGAAAGTCTTGACTATGGTAAAACGGGGAGCAATTGGTAGGAGTAACTATGACTCTCTTAAGGTAGCCAAATGCAACGTCACCAACGGAATAAATCGGCAAACTCGAGGAGCATTTAGCAGAAATAACTGTGAAAGTCTTAAGGTCAACAAATAAAGGCGTATCGCTTGTGCCGAACTGTCCCGAGAAAGCTTGAAGATTTTACTGTGTTAAAACGGGGAGCAACTTGCAGGAGTAACTGTGACTCTCTTAAGGTTGCCAATGCTCGTCGCCCAGCCAATAACATCGGAAAACTCGAGGAGCACCTGGCAGAAATACGTGTGAAAGTCTTAAGGTCGACAAATAATGGCGTATCGCTTGTGCTGAACTGGCTCCAGAAAGCTTGAAGATTTTACTGTGTTAAAACGGAGAGCAACTTGCAGGAGTAACTGTGACTCTCTTAAGGTTGCCAATGCTCGTCGCCCAGCCAAAAACATCGGAAAACTCGAGGAGCACCTGGCAGAAATAACTGTGAAAGTCTTAAGGTCGACAAATAATGGCGTATCGCTTCTGATGAACTGGCCAGAGAAAGCTTGAATATGTGACTATGGTAAAACGGGGAGCAACTGGTATGAGTAACTATGACTCTCTTAAGGTAGCCAAATGCCTCGTCACCAACGGAATAAATCGGCAAACTCGAGGGGCACCTGGCAGGAGTAACTGTGAAAGTCTTAAGGTCGACTAATAATGGATATAACTCCTGGTGAACAGGACAGAGAAAGCTTGAAGACGTGACTGTGATAAAACAGGGAGCAACAGGAAGGAGTAACTATGACACTCTTAAGGTAGCCAAATACTCGTCACCAGGCGAAATACATGGGCAAATTCGAGGAGCACCTGGCAGAAATAACTGTGAAAGTCTTAAGTTCGACAAATAATAGCGTATCACTTCTGGTGAACTGGTCAGAGAAAGCTTGAATATGTGACTATGGTAAAACGGGGAGCAATTGGTAGGAGTAACTACGACTCTCTTAAGGTAGCCAAATGCCTCGTCACCAGACGGAATTAATCGGCAAACTCGAGGAGCACCTAGCAGAATAAACTGTGAAAGTCTTAAGGTCGACAAATAATGGCGTATCGCATGTGCTGAACTGGCTCCAGAAAGCTTGAAGATTTTACTGTGTTAAAACGGAGAGCAACTTGCAGGAGTAACTGTGACTCTCTTATGGTTGCCAATGCTCGTCGCCCAGCAAAAAACATCGGATAACTCGAGGAGCACCTGGCAGAAATAACTGTGAAAGTCTTAAGTTCGACAAATAATAGCGTATCACTTCTGGTGAACTGGCCAGAGAAAGCTTGAATATGTGACTATGGTAAAACGGGGAGCAATTGGTAGGAGTAACTATGACTCTCTTAAGGTAGCCAAATGCATCGTCACCAACGGAATAAATCGGCAAAGTCGAGGGGCACCTGGCAGGAGTAACTGTGAAAGTCTTAAGGTCGACAAATAATGGCGTATCGCTTCTGATGAACTGGCCAGAGAAAGCTTAAGTATGTGACTATGGTAAAACGGGGAGCAACTGGTATGAAAAACTATGACTCTCATAAAGTAGCCAAATGCCTCGTCACCAACGGAATAAATCGGCAAACTCGAGGGGCACCTGGCAGGAGTAACTGTGAAAGTCTTAAGGTCGACTAATAATGGATATAACTCCTGGTGAACAGGCCAGAGGAAGCTTGAAGACGTGACTGTGATAAAACAGGGAGCAACAGGAAGGAGTAACTATGACACTCTTAAGGTAGCCAAATACTCGTCACCAGGCGAAATACATGGGCAAATTCGAGGAGCATCTGGCAGAAATAACTGTGAAAGTCTTGACTATGGTAAAACGGGGAGCAATTGGTAGGAGTAACTATGACTCTCTTAAGGTAGCCAAATGCAACGTCACCAACGGAATAAATCGGCAAACTCGAGGAGCATTTAGCAGAAATAACTGTGAAAGTCTTAAGGTCAACAAATAAAGGCGTATCGCTTGTGCCGAACTGTCCCGAGAAAGCTTGAAGATTTTACTGTGTTAAAACGGGGAGCAACTTGCAGGAGTAACTGTGACTCTCTTAAGGTTGCCAATGCTCGTCGCCCAGCCAATAACATCGGAAAACTCGAGGAGCACCTGGCAGAAATACCTGTGAAAGTCTTAAGGTCGACAAATAATGGCGTATCGCTTGTGCTGAACTGGCTCCAGAAAGCTTGAAGATTTTACTGTGTTAAAACGGAGAGCAACTTGCAGGAGTAACTGTGACTCTCTTAAGGTTGCCAATGCTCGTCGCCCAGCCAAAAACATCGGAAAACTCGAGGAGCACCTGGCAGAAATAACTGTGAAAGTCTTAAGGTCGACTAATAATGGCGTATCGCTTCTGATGAACTGGCCAGAGAAAGCTTGAGTATGTGACTATGGTAAAACGGGGAGCAACTGGTATGAGTAACTATGACTCTCTTAAGGTAGCCAAATGCCTCGTCACCAACGGAATAAATCGGCAAACTCGAGGGGCACCTGGCAGGAGTAACTGTGAAAGTCTTAAGGTCGACTAATAATGGATATAACTCCTGGTGAACAGGCCAGAGAAAGCTTGAAGACGTGACTGTGATAAAACAGGGAGCAACAGGAAGGAGTAACTATGACACTCTTAAGGTAGCCAAATACTCGTCACCAGGCGAAATACATGGGCAAATTCGAGGAGCACCTGGCAGAAATAACTGTGAAAGTCTTAAGTTCGACAAATAATAGCGTATCACTTCTGGTGAACTGGTCAGAGAAAGCTTGAATATGTGACTATGGTAAAACGGGGAGCAATTGGTAGGAGTAACTACGACTCTCTTAAGGTAGCCAAATGCCTCGTCACCAGACGGAATTAATCGGCAAACTCGAGGAGCACCTAGCAGAAATAACTGTGAAAGTCTTAAGGTCGACAAATAATGGCGTATCGCTTGTGCTGAACTGGCTCCAGAAAGCTTGAAGATTTTACTGTGTTAAAACGGAGAGCAACTTGCAGGAGTAACTGTGACTCTCTTATGGTTGCCAATGCTCGTCGCCCAGCAAAAAACATCGGATAACTCGAGGAGCACCTGGCAGAAATAACTGTGAAAGTCTTAAGGTCGACAAATAATGGCGTATCGCTTCTGATGAACTGGCCAGAGAAAGCTTGAGTATGTGACTATGGTAAAACGGGGAGCAACTGGTATGAGTAACTATGACTCTCTTAAGGTAGCCAAATGCCTCGTCACCAACGGAATAAATCGGCAAACTCGAGGGGCACCTGGCAGGAGTAACTGTGAAAGTCTTAAGGTCGACTAATAATGGATATAACTCCTGGTGAACAGGCCAGAGAAAGCTTGAAGACGTGACTGTGATAAAACAGGGAGCAACAGGAAGGAGTAACTATGACACTCTTAAGGTAGCCAAATACTCGTCACCAGGCGAAATACATGGGCAAATTCGAGGAGCACCTGGCAGAAATAACTGTGAAAGTCTTAAGTTCGACAAATAATAGCGTATCACTTCTGGTGAACTGGTCAGAGAAAGCTTGAATATGTGACTATGGTAAAACGGGGAGCAATTGGTAGGAGTAACTACGACTCTCTTAAGGTAGCCAAATGCCTCGTCACCAGACGGAATTAATCGGCAAACTCGAGGAGCACCTAGCAGAAATAACTGTGAAAGTCTTAAGGTCGACAAATAATGGCGTATCGCATGTGCTGAACTGGCTCCAGAAAGCTTGAAGATTTTACTGTGTTAAAACGGAGAGCAACTTGCAGGAGTAACTGTGACTCTCTTATGGTTGCCAATGCTCGTCGCCCAGCAAAAAACATCGGATAACTCGAGGAGCACCTGGCAGAAATAACTGTGAAAGTCTTAAGTTCGACAAATAATAGCGTATCACTTCTGGTGAACTGGCCAGAGAAAGCTTGAGTATGTGACTATGGTAAAACGGGGAGCAATTGGTAGGAGTAACTATGACTCTCTTAAGGTAGCCAAATGCATCGTCACCAACGGAATAAATCGGCAAAGTCGAGGGGCACCTGGCAGGAGTAACTGTGAAAGTCTTAAGGTCGACAAATAATGGCGTATCGCTTCTGATGAACTGGCCAGAGAAAGCTTAAGTTTGTGACTATGGTAAAACGGGGAGCAACTGGTACGAAAAACTATGACTCTCATAAAGTAGCCAAATGCCTCGTCACCAACGGAATAAATCGGCAAACTCGAGGGGCACCTGGCAGGAGTAACTGTGAAAGTCTTAAGGTCGACTAATAATGGATATAACTCCTGGTGAACAGGCCAGAGGAAGCTTGAAGACGTGACTGTGATAAAACAGGGAGCAACAGGAAGGAGTAACTATGACACTCTTAAGGTAGCCAAATACTCGTCACCAGGCGAAATACATGGGCAAATTCGAGGAGCATCTGGCAGAAATAACTGTGAAAGTCTTGACTATGGTAAAACGGGGAGCAATTGGTAGGAGTAACTATGACTCTCTTAAGGTAGCCAAATGCAACGTCACCAACGGAATAAATCGGCAAACTCGAGGAGCATTTAGCAGAAATAACTGTGAAAGTCTTAAGGTCAACAAATAAAGGCGTATCGCTTGTGCCGAACTGTCCCGAGAAAGCTTGAAGATTTTACTGTGTTAAAACGGGGAGCAACTTGCAGGAGTAACTGTGACTCTCTTAAGGTTGCCAATGCTCGTCGCCCAGCCAATAACATCGGAAAACTCGAGGAGCACCTGGCAGAAATACCTGTGAAAGTCTTAAGGTCGACAAATAATGGCGTATCGCTTGTGCTGAACTGGCTCCAGAAAGCTTGAAGATTTTACTGTGTTAAAACGGAGAGCAACTTGCAGGAGTAACTGTGACTCTCTTAAGGTTGCCAATGCTCGTCGCCCAGCCAAAAACATCGGAAAACTCGAGGAGCACCTGGCAGAAATAACTGTGAAAGTCTTAAGGTCGACTAATAATGGCGTATCGCTTCTGATGAACTGGCCAGAGAAAGCTTGAGTATGTGACTATGGTAAAACGGGGAGCAACTGGTATGAGTAACTATGACTCTCTTAAGGTAGCCAAATGCCTCGTCACCAACGGAATAAATCGGCAAACTCGAGGGGCACCTGGCAGGAGTAACTGTGAAAGTCTTAAGGTCGACTAATAATGGATATAACTCCTGGTGAACAGGCCAGAGAAAGCTTGAAGACGTGACTGTGATAAAACAGGGAGCAACAGGAAGGAGTAACTATGACACTCTTAAGGTAGCCAAATACTCGTCACCAGGCGAAATACATGGGCAAATTCGAGGAGCACCTGGCAGAAATAACTGTGAAAGTCTTAAGTTCGACAAATAATAGCGTATCACTTCTGGTGAACTGGTCAGAGAAAGCTTGAATATGTGACTATGGTAAAACGGGGAGCAATTGGTAGGAGTAACTACGACTCTCTTAAGGTAGCCAAATGCCTCGTCACCAGACGGAATTAATCGGCAAACTCGAGGAGCACCTAGCAGAAATAACTGTGAAAGTCTTAAGGTCGACAAATAATGGCGTATCGCATGTGCTGAACTGGCTCCAGAAAGCTTGAAGATTTTACTGTGTTAAAACGGAGAGCAACTTGCAGGAGTAACTGTGACTCTCTTATGGTTGCCAATGCTCGTCGCCCAGCAAAAAACATCGGATAACTCGAGGAGCACCTGGCAGAAATAACTGTGAAAGTCTTAAGTTCGACAAATAATAGCGTATCACTTCTGGTGAACTGGCCAGAGAAAGCTTGAATATGTGACTATGGTAAAACGGGGAGCAATTGGTAGGAGTAACTATGACTCTCTTAAGGTAGCCAAATGCATCGTCACCAACGGAATAAATCGGCAAAGTCGAGGGGCACCTGGCAGGAGTAACTGTGAAAGTCTTAAGGTCGACAAATAATGGCGTATCGCTTCTGATGAACTGGCCAGAGAAAGCTTAAGTTTGTGACTATGGTAAAACGGGGAGCAACTGGTATGAAAAACTATGACTCTCATAAAGTAGCCAAATGCCTCGTCACCAACGGAATAAATCGGCAAACTCGAGGGGCACCTGGCAGGAGTAACTGTGAAAGTCTTAAGGTCGACTAATAATGGATATAACTCCTGGTGAACAGGCCAGAGGAAGCTTGAAGACGTGACTGTGATAAAACAGGGAGCAACAGGAAGGAGTAACTATGACACTCTTAAGGTAGCCAAATACTCGTCACCAGGCGAAATACATGGGCAAATTCGAGGAGCATCTGGCAGAAATAACTGTGAAAGTCTTGACTATGGTAAAACGGGGAGCAATTGGTAGGAGTAACTATGACTCTCTTAAGGTAGCCAAATGCAACGTCACCAACGGAATAAATCGGCAAACTCGAGGAGCATTTAGCAGAAATAACTGTGAAAGTCTTAAGGTCAACAAATAAAGGCGTATCGCTTGTGCCGAACTGTCCCGAGAAAGCTTGAAGATTTTACTGTGTTAAAACGGGGAGCAACTTGCAGGAGTAACTGTGACTCTCTTAAGGTTGCCAATGCTCGTCGCCCAGCCAATAACATCGGAAAACTCGAGGAGCACCTGGCAGAAATACCTGTGAAAGTCTTAAGGTCGACAAATAATGGCGTATCGCTTGTGCTGAACTGGCTCCAGAAAGCTTGAAGATTTTACTGTGTTAAAACGGAGAGCAACTTGCAGGAGTAACTGTGACTCTCTTAAGGTTGCCAATGCTCGTCGCCCAGCCAAAAACATCGGAAAACTCGAGGAGCACCTGGCAGAAATAACTGTGAAAGTCTTAAGGTCGACTAATAATGGCGTATCGCTTCTGATGAACTGGCCAGAGAAAGCTTGAGTATGTGACTATGGTAAAACGGGGAGCAACTGGTATGAGTAACTATGACTCTCTTAAGGTAGCCAAATGCCTCGTCACCAACGGAATAAATCGGCAAACTCGAGGGGCACCTGGCAGGAGTAACTGTGAAAGTCTTAAGGTCGACTAATAATGGATATAACTCCTGGTGAACAGGCCAGAGAAAGCTTGAAGACGTGACTGTGATAAAACAGGGAGCAACAGGAAGGAGTAACTATGACACTCTTAAGGTAGCCAATTACTCGTCACCAGGCGAAATACATGGGCAAATTCGAGGAGCACCTGGCAGAAATAACTGTGAAAGTCTTAAGTTCGACAAATAATAGCGTATCACTTCTGGTGAACTGGTCAGAGAAAGCTTGAATATGTGACTATGGTAAAACGGGGAGCAATTGGTAGGAGTAACTACGACTCTCTTAAGGTAGCCAAATGCCTCGTCACCAGACGGAATTAATCGGCAAACTCGAGGAGCACCTAGCAGAAATAACTGTGAAAGTCTTAAGGTCGACAAATAATGGCGTATCGCTTGTGCTGAACTGGCTCCAGAAAGCTTGAAGATTTTACTGTGTTAAAACGGAGAGCAACTTGCAGGAGTAACTGTGACTCTCTTATGGTTGCCAATGCTCGTCGCCCAGCAAAAAACATCGGATAACTCGAGGAGCACCTGGCAGAAATAACTGTGAAAGTCTTAAGGTCGACAAATAATGGCGTATCGCTTCTGATGAACTGGCCAGAGAAAGCTTGAGTATGTGACTATGGTAAAACGGGGAGCAACTGGTATGAGTAACTATGACTCTCTTAAGGTAGCCAAATGCCTCGTCACCAACGGAATAAATCGGCAAACTCGAGGGGCACCTGGCAGGAGTAACTGTGAAAGTCTTAAGGTCGACTAATAATGGATATAACTCCTGGTGAACAGGCCAGAGAAAGCTTGAAGACGTGACTGTGATAAAACAGGGAGCAACAGGAAGGAGTAACTATGACACTCTTAAGGTAGCCAAATACTCGTCACCAGGCGAAATACATGGGCAAATTCGAGGAGCACCTGGCAGAAATAACTGTGAAAGTCTTAAGTTCGACAAATAATAGCGTATCACTTCTGGTGAACTGGTCAGAGAAAGCTTGAATATGTGACTATGGTAAAACGGGGAGCAATTGGTAGGAGTAACTACGACTCTCTTAAGGTAGCCAAATGCCTCGTCACCAGACGGAATTATTCGGCAAACTCGAGGAGCACCTAGCAGAAATAACTGTGAAAGTCTTAAGGTCGACAAATAATGGCGTATCGCATGTGCTGAACTGGCTCCAGAAAGCTTGAAGATTTTACTGTGTTAAAACGGAGAGCAACTTGCAGGAGTAACTGTGACTCTCTTATGGTTGCCAATGCTCGTCGCCCAGCAAAAAACATCGGATAACTCGAGGAGCACATGGCAGAAATAACTGTGAAAGTCTTAAGTTCGACAAATAATAGCGTATCACTTCTGGTGAACTGGCCAGAGAAAGCTTGAATATGTGACTATGGTAAAACGGGGAGCAATTGGTAGGAGTAACTATGACTCTCTTAAGGTAGCCAAATGCATCGTCACCAACGGAATAAATCGGCAAAGTCGAGGGGCACCTGGCAGGAGTAACTGTGAAAGTCTTAAGGTCGACAAATAATGGCGTATCGCTTCTGATGAACTGGCCAGGGAAAGCTTAAGTATGTGACTATGGTAAAACGGGGAGCAACTGGTATGAAAAACTATGACTCTCATAAAGTAGCCAAATGCCTCGTCACCAACGGAATAAATCGGCAAACTCGAGGGGCACCTGGCAGGAGTAACTGTGAAAGTCTTAAGGTCGACTAATAATGGATATAACTCCTGGTGAACAGGCCAGAGGAAGCTTGAAGACGTGACTGTGATAAAACAGGGAGCAACAGGAAGGAGTAACTATGACACTCTTAAGGTAGCCAAATACTCGTCACCAGGCGAAATACATGGGCAAATTCGAGGAGCATCTGGCAGAAATAACTGTGAAAGTCTTGACTATGGTAAAACGGGGAGCAATTGGTAGGAGTAACTATGACTCTCTTAAGGTAGCCAAATGCAACGTCACCAACGGAATAAATCGGCAAACTCGAGGAGCATTTAGCAGAAATAACTGTGAAAGTCTTAAGGTCAACAAATAAAGGCGTATCGCTTGTGCCGAACTGTCCCGAGAAAGCTTGAAGATTTTACTGTGTTAAAACGGGGAGCAACTTGCAGGAGTAACTGTGACTCTCTTAAGGTTGCCAATGCTCGTCGCCCAGCCAATAACATCGCAAAACTCGAGGAGCACCTGGCAGAAATACCTGTGAAAGTCTTAAGGTCGACAAATAATGGCGTATCGCTTGTGCTGAACTGGCTCCAGAAAGCTTGAAGATTTTACTGTGTTAAAACGGAGAGCAACTTGCAGGAGTAACTGTGACTCTCTTAAGGTTGCCAATGCTCGTCGCCCAGCCAAAAACATCGGAAAACTCGAGGAGCACCTGGCAGAAATAACTGTGAAAGTCTTAAGGTCGACTAATAATGGCGTATCGCTTCTGATGAACTGGCCAGAGAAAGCTTGAGTATGTGACTATGGTAAAACGGGGAGCAACTGGTATGAGTAACTATGACTCTCTTAAGGTAGCCAAATGCCTCGTCACCAACGGAATAAATCGGCAAACTCGAGGGGCACCTGGCAGGAGTAACTGTGAAAGTCTTAAGGTCGACTAATAATGGATATAACTCCTGGTGAACAGGCCAGAGAAAGCTTGAAGACGTGACTGTGATAAAACAGGGAGCAACAGGAAGGAGTAACTATGACACTCTTAAGGTAGCCAAATACTCGTCACCAGGCGAAATACATGGGCAAATTCGAGGAGCACCTGGCAGAAATAACTGTGAAAGTCTTAAGTTCGACAAATAATAGCGTATCACTTCTGGTGAACTGGTCAGAGAAAGCTTGAATATGTGACTATGGTAAAACGGGGAGCAATTGGTAGGAGTAACTACGACTCTCTTAAGGTAGCCAAATGCCTCGTCACCAGACGGAATTAATCGGCAAACTCGAGGAGCACCTAGCAGAAATAACTGTGAAAGTCTTAAGGTCGACAAATAATGGCGTATCGCTTGTGCTGAACTGGCTCCAGAAAGCTTGAAGATTTTACTGTGTTAAAACGGAGAGCAACTTGCAGGAGTAACTGTGACTCTCTTATGGTTGCCAATGCTCGTCGCCCAGCAAAAAACATCGGATAACTCGAGGAGCACCTGGCAGAAATAACTGTGAAAGTCTTAAGGTCGACAAATAATGGCGTATCGCTTCTGATGAACTGGCCAGAGAAAGCTTGAGTATGTGACTATGGTAAAACGGGGAGCAACTGGTATGAAAAACTATGACTCTCATAAAGTAGCCAAATGCCTCGTCACCAACGGAATAAATCGGCAAACTCGAGGGGCACCTGGCAGGAGTAACTGTGAAAGTCTTAAGGTCGACTAATAATGGATATAACTCCTGGTGAACAGGCCAGAGGAAGCTTGAAGACGTGACTGTGATAAAACAGGGAGCAACAGGAAGGAGTAACTATGACACTCTTAAGGTAGCCAAATACTCGTCACCAGGCGAAATACATGGGCAAATTCGAGGAGCATCTGGCAGAAATAACTGTGAAAGTCTTGACTATGGTAAAACGGGGAGCAATTGGCAGGAGTAACTATGACTCTCTTAAGGTAGCCAAATGCAACGTCACCAACGGAATAAATCGGCAAACTCGAGGAGCATTTAGCAGAAATAACTGTGAAAGTCTTAAGGTCAACAAATAAAGGCGTATCGCTTGTGCCGAACTGTCCCGAGAAAGCTTGAAGATTTTACTGTGTTAAAACGGGGAGCAACTTGCAGGAGTAACTGTGACTCTCTTAAGGTTGCCAATGCTCGTCGCCCAGCCAATAACATCGGAAAACTCGAGGAGCACCTGGCAGAAATACCTGTGAAAGTCTTAAGGTCGACAAATAATGGCGTATCGCTTGTGCTGAACTGGCTCCAGAAAGCTTGAAGATTTTACTGTGTTAAAACGGAGAGCAACTTGCAGGAGTAACTGTGACTCTCTTAAGGTTGCCAATGCTCGTCGCCCAGCCAAAAACATCGGAAAACTCGAGGAGCACCTGGCAGAAATAACTGTGAAAGTCTTAAGGTCGACTAATAATGGCGTATCGCTTCTGATGAACTGGCCAGAGAAAGCTTGAGTATGTGACTATGGTAAAACGGGGAGCAACTGGTATGAGTAACTATGACTCTCTTAAGGTAGCCAAATGCCTCGTCACCAACGGAATAAATCGGCAAACTCGAGGGGCACCTGGCAGGAGTAACTGTGAAAGTCTTAAGGTCGACTAATAATGGATATAACTCCTGGTGAACAGGCCAGAGAAAGCTTGATGACGTGACTGTGATAAAACAGGGAGCAACAGGAAGGAGTAACTATGACACTCTTAAGGTAGCCAAATACTCGTCACCAGGCGAAATACATGGGCAAATTCGAGGAGCACTTGGCAGAAATAACTGTGAAAGTCTTAAGTTCGACAAATAATAGCGTATCACTTCTGGTGAACTGGTCAGAGAAAGCTTGAATATGTGACTATGGTAAAACGGGGAGCAATTGGTAGGAGTAACTACGACTCTCTTAAGGTAGCCAAATGCCTCGTCACCAGACGGAATTAATCGGCAAACTCGAGGAGCACCTAGCAGAAATAACTGTGAAAGTCTTAAGGTCGACAAATAATGGCGTATCGCTTGTGCTGAACTGGCTCCAGAAAGCTTGAAGATTTTACTGTGTTAAAACGGAGAGCAACTTGCAGGAGTAACTGTGACTCTCTTATGGTTGCCAATGCTCGTCGCCCAGCAAAAAACATCGGATAACTCGAGGAGCACCTGGCAGAAATAACTGTGAAAGTCTTAAGGTCGACAAATAATGGCGTATCGCTTCTGATGAACTGGCCAGAGAAAGCTTGAGTATGTGACTATGGTAAAACGGGGAGCAACTGGTATGAGTAACTATGACTCTCTTAAGGTAGCCAAATGCCTCGTCACCAACGGAATAAATCGGCAAACTCGAGGGGCACCTGGCAGGAGTAACTGTGAAAGTCTTAAGGTCGACTAATAATGGATATAACTCCTGGTGAACAGGCCAGAGAAAGCTTGAAGACGTGACTGTGATAAAACAGGGAGCAAAAGGAAGGAGTAACTATGACACTCTTAAGGTAGCCAAATACTCGTCACCAGGCGAAATACATGGGCAAATTCGAGGAGCACCTGGCAGAAATAACTGTGAAAGTCTTAAGTTCGACAAATAATAGCGTATCACTTCTGGTGAACTGGTCAGAGAAAGCTTGAATATGTGACTATGGTAAAACGGGGAGCAATTGGTAGGAGTAACTACGACTCTCTTAAGGTAGCCAAATGCCTCGTCACCAGACGGAATTAATCGGCAAACTCGAGGAGCACCTAGCAGAAATAACTGTGAAAGTCTTAAGGTCGACAAATAATGGCGTATCGCATGTGCTGAACTGGCTCCAGAAAGCTTGAAGATTTTACTGTGTTAAAACGGAGAGCAACTTGCAGGAGTAACTGTGACTCTCTTATGGTTGCCAATGCTCGTCGCCCAGCAAAAAACATCGGATAACTCGAGGAGCACCTGGCAGAAATAACTGTGAAAGTCTTAAGTTCGACAAATAATAGCGTATCACTTCTGGTGAACTGGCCAGAGAAAGCTTGAATATGTGACTATGGTAAAACGGGGAGCAATTGGTAGGAGTAACTATGACTCTCTTAAGGTAGCCAAATGCATCGTCACCAACGGAATAAATCGGCAAAGTCGAGGGGCACCTGGCAGGAGTAACTGTGAAAGTCTTAAGGTCGACAAATAATGGCGTATCGCTTCTGATGAACTGGCCAGAGAAAGCTTGAGTATGTGACTATGGTAAAACGGGGAGCAACTGGTATGAGTAACTATGACTCTCTTAAGGTAGCCAAATGCCTCGTCACCAACGGAATAAATCGGCAAACTCGAGGGGCACCTGGCAGGAGTAACTGTGAAAGTCTTAAGGTCGACTAATAATGGATATAACTCCTGGTGAACAGGCCAGAGAAAGCTTGAAGACGTGACTGTGATAAAACAGGGAGCAACAGGAAGGAGTAACTATGACACTCTTAAGGTAGCCAAATACTCGTCACCAGGCGAAATACATGGGCAAATTCGAGGAGCACCTGGCAGAAATAACTGTGAAAGTCTTAAGTTCGACAAATAATAGCGTATCACTTCTGGTGAACTGGTCAGAGAAAGCTTGAATATGTGACTATGGTAAAACGGGGAGCAATTGGTAGGAGTAACTACGACTCTCTTAAGGTAGCCAAATGCCTCGTCACCAGACGGAATTAATCGGCAAACTCGAGGAGCACCTAGCAGAAATAACTGTGAAAGTCTTAAGGTCGACAAATAATGGCGTATCGCTTGTGCTGAACTGGCTCCAGAAAGCTTGAAGATTTTACTGTGTTAAAACGGAGAGCAACTTGCAGGAGTAACTGTGACTCTCTTATGGTTGCCAATGCTCGTCGCCCAGCAAAAAACATCGGATAACTCGAGGAGCACCTGGCAGAAATAACTGTGAAAGTCTTAAGGTCGACAAATAATGGCGTATCGCTTCTGATGAACTGGCCAGAGAAAGCTTGAGTATGTGACTATGGTAAAACGGGGAGCAACTGGTATGAAAAACTATGACTCTCATAAAGTAGCCAAATGCCTCGTCACCAACGGAATAAATCGGCAAACTCGAGGGGCACCTGGCAGGAGTAACTGTGAAAGTCTTAAGGTCGACTAATAATGGATATAACTCCTGGTGAACAGGCCAGAGGAAGCTTGAAGACGTGACTGTGATAAAACAGGGAGCAACAGGAAGGAGTAACTATGACACTCTTAAGGTAGCCAAATACTCGTCACCAGGCGAAATACATGGGCAAATTCGAGGAGCATCTGGCAGAAATAACTGTGAAAGTCTTGACTATGGTAAAACGGGGAGCAATTGGCAGGAGTAACTATGACTCTCTTAAGGTAGCCAAATGCAACGTCACCAACGGAATAAATCGGCAAACTCGAGGAGCATTTAGCAGAAATAACTGTGAAAGTCTTAAGGTCAACAAATAAAGGCGTATCGCTTGTGCCGAACTGTCCCGAGAAAGCTTGAAGATTTTACTGTGTTAAAACGGGGAGCAACTTGCAGGAGTAACTGTGACTCTCTTAAGGTTGCCAATGCTCGTCGCCCAGCCAATAACATCGGAAAACTCGAGGAGCACCTGGCAGAAATACCTGTGAAAGTCTTAAGGTCGACAAATAATGGCGTATCGCTTGTGCTGAACTGGCTCCAGAAAGCTTGAAGATTTTACTGTGTTAAAACGGAGAGCAACTTGCAGGAGTAACTGTGACTCTCTTAAGGTTGCCAATGCTCGTCGCCCAGCCAAAAACATCGGAAAACTCGAGGAGCACCTGGCAGAAATAACTGTGAAAGTCTTAAGGTCGACTAATAATGGCGTATCGCTTCTGATGAACTGGCCAGAGAAAGCTTGAGTATGTGACTATGGTAAAACGGGGAGCAACTGGTATGAGTAACTATGACTCTCTTAAGGTAGCCAAATGCCTCGTCACCAACGGAATAAATCGGCAAACTCGAGGGGCACCTGGCAGGAGTAACTGTGAAAGTCTTAAGGTCGACTAATAATGGATATAACTCCTGGTGAACAGGCCAGAGAAAGCTTGAAGACGTGACTGTGATAAAACAGGGAGCAACAGGAAGGAGTAACTATGACACTCTTAAGGTAGCCAAATACTCGTCACCAGGCGAAATACATGGGCAAATTCGAGGAGCACTTGGCAGAAATAACTGTGAAAGTCTTAAGTTCGACAAATAATAGCGTATCACTTCTGGTGAACTGGTCAGAGAAAGCTTGAATATGTGACTATGGTAAAACGGGGAGCAATTGGTAGGAGTAACTACGACTCTCTTAAGGTAGCCAAATGCCTCGTCACCAGACGGAATTAATCGGCAAACTCGAGGAGCACCTAGCAGAAATAACTGTGAAAGTCTTAAGGTCGACAAATAATGGCGTATCGCTTGTGCTGAACTGGCTCCAGAAAGCTTGAAGATTTTACTGTGTTAAAACGGAGAGCAACTTGCAGGAGTAACTGTGACTCTCTTATGGTTGCCAATGCTCGTCGCCCAGCAAAAAACATCGGATAACTCGAGGAGCACCTGGCAGAAATAACTGTGAAAGTCTTAAGGTCGACAAATAATGGCGTATCGCTTCTGATGAACTGGCCAGAGAAAGCTTGAGTATGTGACTATGGTAAAACGGGGAGCAACTGGTATGAGTAACTATGACTCTCTTAAGGTAGCCAAATGCCTCGTCACCAACGGAATAAATCGGCAAACTCGAGGGGCACCTGGCAGGAGTAACTGTGAAAGTCTTAAGGTCGACTAATAATGGATATAACTCCTGGTGAACAGGCCAGAGAAAGCTTGAAGACGTGACTGTGATAAAACAGGGAGCAAAAGGAAGGAGTAACTATGACACTCTTAAGGTAGCCAAATACTCGTCACCAGGCGAAATACATGGGCAAATTCGAGGAGCACCTGGCAGAAATAACTGTGAAAGTCTTAAGTTCGACAAATAATAGCGTATCACTTCTGGTGAACTGGTCAGAGAAAGCTTGAATATGTGACTATGGTAAAACGGGGAGCAATTGGTAGGAGTAACTACGACTCTCTTAAGGTAGCCAAATGCCTCGTCACCAGACGGAATTAATCGGCAAACTCGAGGAGCACCTAGCAGAAATAACTGTGAAAGTCTTAAGGTCGACAAATAATGGCGTATCGCATGTGCTGAACTGGCTCCAGAAAGCTTGAAGATTTTACTGTGTTAAAACGGAGAGCAACTTGCAGGAGTAACTGTGACTCTCTTATGGTTGCCAATGCTCGTCGCCCAGCAAAAAACATCGGATAACTCGAGGAGCACCTGGCAGAAATAACTGTGAAAGTCTTAAGTTCGACAAATAATAGCGTATCACTTCTGGTGAACTGGCCAGAGAAAGCTTGAATATGTGACTATGGTAAAACGGGGAGCAATTGGTAGGAGTAACTATGACTCTCTTAAGGTAGCCAAATGCATCGTCACCAACGGAATAAATCGGCAAAGTCGAGGGGCACCTGGCAGGAGTAACTGTGAAAGTCTTAAGGTCGACAAATAATGGCGTATCGCTTCTGATGAACTGGCCAGAGAAAGCTTAAGTATGTGACTATGGTAAAACGGGGAGCAACTGGTATGAAAAACTATGACTCTCATAAAGTAGCCAAATGCCTCGTCACCAACGGAATAAATCGGCAAACTCGAGGGGCACCTGGCAGGAGTAACTGTGAAAGTCTTAAGGTCGACTAATAATGGATATAACTCCTGGTGAACAGGCCAGAGGAAGCTTGAAGACGTGACTGTGATAAAACAGGGAGCAACAGGAAGGAGTAACTATGACACTCTTAAGGTAGCCAAATACTCGTCACCAGGCGAAATACATGGGCAAATTCGAGGAGCATCTGGCAGAAATAACTGTGAAAGTCTTGACTATGGTAAAACGGGGAGCAATTGGTAGGAGTAACTATGACTCTCTTAAGGTAGCCAAATGCAACGTCACCAACGGAATAAATCGGCAAACTCGAGGAGCATTTAGCAGAAATAACTGTGAAAGTCTTAAGGTCAACAAATAAAGGCGTATCGCTTGTGCCGAACTGTCCCGAGAAAGCTTGAAGATTTTACTGTGTTAAAACGGGGAGCAACTTGCAGGAGTAACTGTGACTCTCTTAAGGTTGCCAATGCTCGTCGCCCAGCCAATAACATCGGAAAACTCGAGGAGCACCTGGCAGAAATACCTGTGAAAGTCTTAAGGTCGACAAATAATGGCGTATCGCTTGTGCTGAACTGGCTCCAGAAAGCTTGAAGATTTTACTGTGTTAAAACGGAGAGCAACTTGCAGGAGTAACTGTGACTCTCTTAAGGTTGCCAATGCTCGTCGCCCAGCCAAAAACATCGGAAAACTCGAGGAGCACCTGGCAGAAATAACTGTGAAAGTCTTAAGGTCGACTAATAATGGCGTATCGCTTCTGATGAACTGGCCAGAGAAAGCTTGAGTATGTGACTATGGTAAAACGGGGAGCAACTGGTATGAGTAACTATGACTCTCTTAAGGTAGCCAAATGCCTCGTCACCAACGGAATAAATCGGCAAACTCGAGGGGCACCTGGCAGGAGTAACTGTGAAAGTCTTCAGGTCGACTAATAATGGATATAACTCCTGGTGAACAGGCCAGAGAAAGCTTGAAGACGTGACTGTGATAAAACAGGGAGCAACAGGAAGGAGTAACTATGACACTCTTAAGGTAGCCAAATACTCGTCACCAGGCGAAATACATGGGCAAATTCGAGGAGCACCTGGCAGAAATAACTGTGAAAGTCTTAAGTTCGACAAATAATAGCGTATCACTTCTGGTGAACTGGTCAGAGAAAGCTTGAATATGTGACTATGGTAAAACGGGGAGCAATTGGTAGGAGTAACTACGACTCTCTTAAGGTAGCCAAATGCCTCGTCACCAGACGGAATTAATCGGCAAACTCGAGGAGCACCTAGCAGAAATAACTGTGAAAGTCTTAAGGTCGACAAATAATGGCGTATCGCTTGTGCTGAACTGGCTCCAGAAAGCTTGAAGATTTTACTGTGTTAAAACGGAGAGCAACTTGCAGGAGTAACTGTGACTCTCTTATGGTTGCCAATGCTCGTCGCCCAGCAAAAAACATCGGATAACTCGAGGAGCACCTGGCAGAAATAACTGTGAAAGTCTTAAGTTCGACAAATAATAGCGTATCACTTCTGGTGAACTGGCCAGAGAAAGCTTGAATATGTGACTATGGTAAAACGGGGAGCAATTGGTAGGAGTAACTATGACTCTCTTAAGGTAGCCAAATGCATCGTCACCAACGGAATAAATCGGCAAAGTCGAGGGGCACCTGGCAGGAGTAACTGTGAAAGTCTTAAGGTCGACAAATAATGGCGTATCGCTTCTGATGAACTGGCCAGAGAAAGCTTAAGTATGTGACTATGGTAAAACGGGGAGCAACTGGTATGAAAAACTATGACTCTCATAAAGTAGCCAAATGCCTCGTCACCAACGGAATAAATCGGCAAACTCGAGGGGCACCTGGCAGGAGTAACTGTGAAAGTCTTAAGGTCGACTAATAATGGATATAACTCCTGGTGAACAGGCCAGAGGAAGCTTGAAGACGTGACTGTGATAAAACAGGGAGCAACAGGAAGGAGTAACTATGACACTCTTAAGGTAGCCAAATACTCGTCACCAGGCGAAATACATGGGCAAATTCGAGGAGCATCTGGCAGAAATAACTGTGAAAGTCTTGACTATGGTAAAACGGGGAGCAATTGGTAGGAGTAACTATGACTCTCTTAAGGTAGCCAAATGCAACGTCACCAACGGAATAAATCGGCAAACTCGAGGAGCATTTAGCAGAAATAACTGTGAAAGTCTTAAGGTCAACAAATAAAGGCGTATCGCTTGTGCCGAACTGTCCCGAGAAAGCTTGAAGATTTTACTGTGTTAAAACGGGGAGCAACTTGCAGGAGTAACTGTGACTCTCTTAAGGTTGCCAATGCTCGTCGCCCAGCCAATAACATCGGAAAACTCGAGGAGCACCTGGCAGAAATACCTGTGAAAGTCTTAAGGTCGACAAATAATGGCGTATCGCTTGTGCTGAACTGGCTCCAGAAAGCTTGAAGATTTTACTGTGTTAAAACGGAGAGCAACTTGCAGGAGTAACTGTGACTCTCTTAAGGTTGCCAATGCTCGTCGCCCAGCCAAAAACATCGGAAAACTCGAGGAGCACCTGGCAGAAATAACTGTGAAAGTCTTAAGGTCGACTAATAATGGCGTATCGCTTCTGATGAACTGGCCAGAGAAAGCTTGAGTATGTGACTATGGTAAAACGGGGAGCAACTGGTATGAGTAACTATGACTCTCTTAAGGTAGCCAAATGCCTCGTCACCAACGGAATAAATCGGCAAACTCGAGGGGCACCTGGCAGGAGTAACTGTGAAAGTCTTAAGGTCGACAAATAATGGCGTATCGCTTGTGCTGAACTGGCTCCAGAAAGCTTGAAGATTTTACTGTGTTAAAACGGAGAGCAACTTGCAGGAGTAACTGTGACTCTCTTATGGTTGCCAATGCTCGTCGCCAAGCAAAAAACATCGGATAACTCGAGGAGCACCTGGCAGAAATAACTGTGAAAGTCTTAAGTTCGACAAATAATAGCGTATCACTTCTGGTGAACTGGCCAGAGAAAGCTTGAATATGTGACTATGGTAAAACGGGGAGCAATTGGTAGGAGTAGCTATGACTCTCTTAAGGTAGCCAAATGCATCGTCACCAACGGAATAAATCGGCAAAGTCGAGGGGCACCTGGCAGGAGTAACTGTGAAAGTCTTAAGGTCGACAAATAATGGCGTATCGCTTCTGATGAACTGGCCAGAGAAAGCTTAAGTATGTGACTATGGTAAAACGGGGAGCAACTGGTATGAAAAACTATGACTCTCATAAAGTAGCCAAATGCCTCGTCACCAACGGAATAAATCGGCAAACTCGAGGGGCACCTGGCAGGAGTAACTGTGAAAGTCTTAAGGTCGACTAATAATGGATATAACTCCTGGTGAACAGGCCAGAGGAAGCTTGAAGACGTGACTGTGATAAAACAGGGAGCAACAGGAAGGAGTAACTATGACACTCTTAAGGTAGCCAAATACTCGTCACCAGGCGAAATACATGGGCAAAATCGAGGAGCATCTGGCAGAAATAACTGTGAAAGTCTTGACTATGGTAAAACGGGGAGCAATTGGTAGGAGTAACTATGACTCTCTTAAGGTAGCCAAATGCAACGTCACCAACGGAATAAATCGGCAAACTCGAGGAGCATTTAGCAGAAATAACTGTGAAAGTCTTAAGGTCAACAAATAAAGGCGTATCGCTTGTGCCGAACTGTCCCGAGAAAGCTTGAAGATTTTACTG
Source organism: Schistocerca americana (assembly GCF_021461395.2). Classification (NCBI taxonomy): domain Eukaryota; kingdom Metazoa; phylum Arthropoda; class Insecta; order Orthoptera; family Acrididae; genus Schistocerca; species Schistocerca americana. Next base: position 11,631,548 of record NC_060129.1, on the reverse strand, counting down.
TGTTAAAACGGGGAGCAACTTGCAGGAGTAACTGTGACTCTCTTAAGGTTGCCAATGCTCGTCGCCCAGCCAATAACATCGGAAAACTCGAGGAGCACCTGGCAGAAATACCTGTGAAAGTCTTAAGGTCGACAAATAATGGCGTATCGCTTGTGCTGAACTGGCTCCAGAAAGCTTGAAGATTTTACTGTGTTAAAACGGAGAGCAACTTGCAGGAGTAACTGTGACTCTCTTAAGGTTGCCAATGCTCGTCGCCCAGCCAAAAACATCGGAAAACTCGAGGAGCACCTGGCAGAAATAACTGTGAAAGTCTTAAGGTCGACTAATAATGGCGTATCGCTTCTGATGAACTGGCCAGAGAAAGCTTGAGTATGTGACTATGGTAAAACGGGGAGCAACTGGTATGAGTAACTATGACTCTCTTAAGGTAGCCAAATGCCTCGTCACCAACGGAATAAATCGGCAAACTCGAGGGGCACCTGGCAGGAGTAACTGTGAAAGTCTTAAGGTCGACTAATAATGGATATAACTCCTGGTGAACAGGCCAGAGAAAGCTTGAAGACGTGACTGTGATAAAACAGGGAGCAACAGGAAGGAGTAACTATGACACTCTTAAGGTAGCCAAATACTCGTCACCAGGCGAAATACATGGGCAAATTCGAGGAGCACCTGGCAGAAATAACTGTGAAAGTCTTAAGTTCGACAAATAATAGCGTATCACTTCTGGTGAACTGGTCAGAGAAAGCTTGAATATGTGACTATGGTAAAACGGGGAGCAATTGGTAGGAGTAACTACGACTCTCTTAAGGTAGCCAAATGCCTCGTCACCAGACGGAATTAATCGGCAAACTCGAGGAGCACCTAGCAGAAATAACTGTGAAAGTCTTAAGGTCGACAAATAATGGCGTATCGCTTGTGCTGAACTGGCTCCAGAAAGCTTGAAGATTTTACTGTGTTAAAACGGAGAGCAACTTGCAGGAGTAACTGTGACTCTCTTATGGTTGCCAATGCTCGTCGCCCAGCAAAAAACATCGGATAACTCGAGGAGCACCTGGCAGAAATAACTGTGAAAGTCTTAAGTTCGACAAATAATAGCGTATCACTTCTGGTGAACTGGCCAGAGAAAGCTTGAATATGTGACTATGGTAAAACGGGGAGCAATTGGTAGGAGTAACTATGACTCTCTTAAGGTAGCCAAATGCATCGTCACCAACGGAATAAATCGGCAAAGTCGAGGGGCACCTGGCAGGAGTAACTGTGAAAGTCTTAAGGTCGACAAATAATGGCGTATCGCTTCTGATGAACTGGCCAGAGAAAGCTTAAGTATGTGACTATGGTAAAACGGGGAGCAACTGGTATGAAAAACTATGACTCTCATAAAGTAGCCAAATGCCTCGTCACCAACGGAATAAATCGGCAAACTCGAGGGGCACCTGGCAGGAGTAACTGTGAAAGTCTTAAGGTCGACTAATAATGGATATAACTCCTGGTGAACAGGCCAGAGGAAGCTTGAAGACGTGACTGTGATAAAACAGGGAGCAACAGGAAGGAGTAACTATGACACTCTTAAGGTAGCCAAATACTCGTCACCAGGCGAAATACATGGGCAAATTCGAGGAGCATCTGGCAGAAATAACTGTGAAAGTCTTGACTATGGTAAAACGGGGAGCAATTGGTAGGAGTAACTATGACTCTCTTAAGGTAGCCAAATGCAACGTCACCAACGGAATTAATCGGCAAACTCGAGGAGCATTTAGCAGAAATAACTGTGAAAGTCTTAAGGTCAACAAATAAAGGCGTATCGCTTGTGCCGAACTGTCCCGAGAAAGCTTGAAGATTTTACTGTGTTAAAACGGGGAGCAACTTGCAGGAGTAACTGTGACTCTCTTAAGGTTGCCAATGCTCGTCGCCCAGCCAATAACATCGGAAAACTCGAGGAGCACCTGGCAGAAATACCTGTGAAAGTCTTAAGGTCGACAAATAATGGCGTATCGCTTGTGCTGAACTGGCTCCAGAAAGCTTGAAGATTTTACTGTGTTAAAACGGAGAGCAACTTGCAGGAGTAACTGTGACTCTCTTAAGGTTGCCAATGCTCGTCGCCCAGCCAAAAACATCGGAAAACTCGAGGAGCACCTGGCAGAAATAACTGTGAAAGTCTTAAGGTCGACTAATAATGGCGTATCGCTTCTGATGAACTGGCCAGAGAAAGCTTGAGTATGTGACTATGGTAAAACGGGGAGCAACTGGTATGAGTAACTATGACTCTCTTAAGGTAGCCAAATGCCTCGTCACCAACGGAATAAATCGGCAAACTCGAGGGGCACCTGGCAGGAGTAACTGTGAAAGTCTTAAGGTCGACAAATAATGGCGTATCGCTTGTGCTGAACTGGCTCCAGAAAGCTTGAAGATTTTACTGTGTTAAAACGGAGAGCAACTTGCAGGAGTAACTGTGACTCTCTTATGGTTGCCAATGCTCGTCGCCAAGCAAAAAACATCGGATAACTCGAGGAGCACCTGGCAGAAATAACTGTGAAAGTCTTAAGTTCGACAAATAATAGCGTATCACTTCTGGTGAACTGGCCAGAGAAAGCTTGAATATGTGACTATGGTAAAACGGGGAGCAATTGGTAGGAGTAACTATGACTCTCTTAAGGTAGCCAAATGCATCGTCACCAACGGAATAAATCGGCAAAGTCGAGGGGCACCTGGCAGGAGTAACTGTGAAAGTCTTAAGGTCGACAAATAATGGCGTATCGCTTCTGATGAACTGGCCAGAGAAAGCTTAAGTATGTGACTATGGTAAAACGGGGAGCAACTGGTATGAAAAACTATGACTCTCATAAAGTAGCCAAATGCCTCGTCACCAACGGAATAAATCGGCAAACTCGAGGGGCACCTGGCAGGAGTAACTGTGAAAGTCTTAAGGTCGACTAATAATGGATATAACTCCTGGTGAACAGGCCAGAGGAAGCTTGAAGACGTGACTGTGATAAAACAGGGAGCAACAGGAAGGAGTAACTATGACACTCTTAAGGTAGCCAAATACTCGTCACCAGGCGAAATACATGGGCAAATTCGAGGAGCATCTGGCAGAAATAACTGTGAAAGTCTTGACTATGGTAAAACGGGGAGCAATTGGTAGGAGTAACTATGACTCTCTTAAGGTAGCCAAATGCAACGTCACCAACGGAATAAATCGGCAAACTCGAGGAGCATTTAGCAGAAATAACTGTGAAAGTCTTAAGGTCAACAAATAAAGGCGTATCGCTTGTGCCGAACTGTCCCGAGAAAGCTTGAAGATTTTACTGTGTTAAAACGGGGAGCAACTTGCAGGAGTAACTGTGACTCTCTTAAGGTTGCCAATGCTCGTCGCCCAGCCAATAACATCGGAAAACTCGAGGAGCACCTGGCAGAAATACCTGTGAAAGTCTTAAGGTCGACAAATAATGGCGTATCGCTTGTGCTGAACTGGCTCCAGAAAGCTTGAAGATTTTACTGTGTTAAAACGGAGAGCAACTTGCAGGAGTAACTGTGACTCTCTTAAGGTTGCCAATGCTCGTCGCCCAGCCAAAAACATCGGAAAACTCGAGGAGCACCTGGCAGAAATAACTGTGAAAGTCTTAAGGTCGACTAATAATGGCGTATCGCTTCTGATGAACTGGCCAGAGAAAGCTTGAGTATGTGACTATGGTAAAACGGGGAGCAACTGGTATGAGTAACTATGACTCTCTTAAGGTAGCCAAATGCCTCGTCACCAACGGAATAAATCGGCAAACTCGAGGGGCACCTGGCAGGAGTAACTGTGAAAGTCTTAAGGTCGACTAATAATGGATATAACTCCTGGTGAACAGGCCAGAGAAAGCTTGAAGACGTGACTGTGATAAAACAGGGAGCAACAGGAAGGAGTAACTATGACACTCTTAAGGTAGCCAAATACTCGTCACCAGGCGAAATACATGGGCAAATTCGAGGAGCACCTGGCAGAAATAACTGTGAAAGTCTTAAGTTCGACAAATAATAGCGTATCACTTCTGGTGAACTGGTCAGAGAAAGCTTGAATATGTGACTATGGTAAAACGGGGAGCAATTGGTAGGAGTAACTACGACTCTCTTAAGGTAGCCAAATGCCTCGTCACCAGACGGAATTAATCGGCAAACTCGAGGAGCACCTAGCAGAAATAACTGTGAAAGTCTTAAGGTCGACAAATAATGGCGTATCGCTTGTGCTGAACTGGCTCCAGAAAGCTTGAAGATTTTACTGTGTTAAAACGGAGAGCAACTTGCAGGAGTAACTGTGACTCTCTTATGGTTGCCAATGCTCGTCGCCCAGCAAAAAACATCGGATAACTCGAGGAGCACCTGGCAGAAATAACTGTGAAAGTCTTAAGTTCGACAAATAATAGCGTATCACTTCTGGTGAACTGGCCAGAGAAAGCTTGAATATGTGACTATGGTAAAACGGGGAGCAATTGGTAGGAGTAACTATGACTCTCTTAAGGTAGCCAAATGCATCGTCACCAACGGAATAAATCGGCAAAGTCGAGGGGCACCTGGCAGGAGTAACTGTGAAAGTCTTAAGGTCGACAAATAATGGCGTATCGCTTCTGATGAACTGGCCAGCGAAAGCTTAAGTATGTGACTATGGTAAAACGGGGAGCAACTGGTATGAAAAACTATGACTCTCATAAAGTAGCCAAATGCCTCGTCACCAACGGAATAAATCGGCAAACTCGAGGGGCACCTGGCAGGAGTAACTGTGAAAGTCTTAAGGTCGACTAATAATGGATATAACTCCTGGTGAACAGGCCAGAGGAAGCTTGAAGACGTGACTGTGATAAAACAGGGAGCAACAGGAAGGAGTAACTATGACACTCTTAAGGTAGCCAAATACTCGTCACCAGGCGAAATACATGGGCAAATTCGAGGAGCATCTGGCAGAAATAACTGTGAAAGTCTTGACTATGGTAAAACGGGGAGCAATTGGTAGGAGTAACTATGACTCTCTTAAGGTAGCCAAATGCAACGTCACCAACGGAATAAATCGGCAAACTCGAGGAGCATTTAGCAGAAATAACTGTGAAAGTCTTAAGGTCAACAAATAAAGGCGTATCGCTTGTGCCGAACTGTCCCGAGAAAGCTTGAAGATTTTACTGTGTTAAAACGGGGAGCAACTTGCAGGAGTAACTGTGACTCTCTTAAGGTTGCCAATGCTCGTCGCCCAGCCAATAACATCGGAAAACTCGAGGAGCACCTGGCAGAAATACCTGTGAAAGTCTTAAGGTCGACAAATAATGGCGTATCGCTTGTGCTGAACTGGCTCCAGAAAGCTTGAAGATTTTACTGTGTTAAAACGGAGAGCAACTTGCAGGAGTAACTGTGACTCTCTTAAGGTTGCCAATGCTCGTCGCCCAGCCAAAAACATCGGAAAACTCGAGGAGCACCTGGCAGAAATAACTGTGAAAGTCTTAAGGTCGACTAATAATGGCGTATCGCTTCTGATGAACTGGCCAGAGAAAGCTTGAGTATGTGACTATGGTAAAACGGGGAGCAACTGGTATGAGTAACTATGACTCTCTTAAGGTAGCCAAATGCCTCGTCACCAACGGAATAAATCGGCAAACTCGAGGGGCACCTGGCAGGAGTAACTGTGAAAGTCTTAAGGTCGACAAATAATGGCGTATCGCTTGTGCTGAACTGGCTCCAGAAAGCTTGAAGATTTTACTGTGTTAAAACGGAGAGCAACTTGCAGGAGTAACTGTGACTCTCTTATGGTTGCCAATGCTCGTCGCCAAGCAAAAAACATCGGATAACTCGAGGAGCACCTGGCAGAAATAACTGTGAAAGTCTTAAGTTCGACAAATAATAGCGTATCACTTCTGGTGAACTGGCCAGAGAAAGCTTGAATATGTGACTATGGTAAAACGGGGAGCAATTGGTAGGAGTAACTATGACTCTCTTAAGGTAGCCAAATGCATCGTCACCAACGGAATAAATCGGCAAAGTCGAGGGGCACCTGGCAGGAGTAACTGTGAAAGTCTTAAGGTCGACAAATAATGGCGTATCGCTTCTGATGAACTGGCCAGAGAAAGCTTAAGTATGTGACTATGGTAAAACGGGGAGCAACTGGTATGAAAAACTATGACTCTCATAAAGTAGCCAAATGCCTCGTCACCAACGGAATAAATCGGCAAACTCGAGGGGCACCTGGCAGGAGTAACTGTGAAAGTCTTAAGGTCGACTAATAATGGATATAACTCCTGGTGAACAGGCCAGAGGAAGCTTGAAGACGTGACTGTGATAAAACAGGGAGCAACAGGAAGGAGTAACTATGACACTCTTAAGGTAGCCAAATACTCGTCACCAGGCGAAATACATGGGCAAATTCGAGGAGCATCTGGCAGAAATAACTGTGAAAGTCTTGACTATGGTAAAACGGGGAGCAATTGGTAGGAGTAACTATGACTCTCTTAAGGTAGCCAAATGCAACGTCACCAACGGAATAAATCGGCAAACTCGAGGAGCATTTAGCAGAAATAACTGTGAAAGTCTTAAGGTCAACAAATAAAGGCGTATCGCTTGTGCCGAACTGTCCCGAGAAAGCTTGAAGATTTTACTGTGTTAAAACGGGGAGCAACTTGCAGGAGTAACTGTGACTCTCTTAAGGTTGCCAATGCTCGTCGCCCAGCCAATAACATCGGAAAACTCGAGGAGCACCTGGCAGAAATACCTGTGAAAGTCTTAAGGTCGACAAATAATGGCGTATCGCTTGTGCTGAACTGGCTCCAGAAAGCTTGAAGATTTTACTGTGTTAAAACGGAGAGCAACTTGCAGGAGTAACTGTGACTCTCTTAAGGTTGCCAATGCTCGTCGCCCAGCCAAAAACATCGGAAAACTCGAGGAGCACCTGGCAGAAATAACTGTGAAAGTCTTAAGGTCGACTAATAATGGCGTATCGCTTCTGATGAACTGGCCAGAGAAAGCTTGAGTATGTGACTATGGTAAAACGGGGAGCAACTGGTATGAGTAACTATGACTCTCTTAAGGTAGCCAAATGCCTCGTCACCAACGGAATAAATCGGCAAACTCGAGGGGCACCTGGCAGGAGTAACTGTGAAAGTCTTAAGGTCGACTAATAATGGATATAACTCCTGGTGAACAGGCCAGAGAAAGCTTGAAGACGTGACTGTGATAAAACAGGGAGCAACAGGAAGGAGTAACTATGACACTCTTAAGGTAGCCAAATACTCGTCACCAGGCGAAATACATGGGCAAATTCGAGGAGCACCTGGCAGAAATAACTGTGAAAGTCTTAAGTTCGACAAATAATAGCGTATCACTTCTGGTGAACTGGTCAGAGAAAGCTTGAATATGTGACTATGGTAAAACGGGGAGCAATTGGTAGGAGTAACTACGACTCTCTTAAGGTAGCCAAATGCCTCGTCACCAGACGGAATTAATCGGCAAACTCGAGGAGCACCTAGCAGAAATAACTGTGAAAGTCTTAAGGTCGACAAATAATGGCGTATCGCTTGTGCTGAACTGGCTCCAGAAAGCTTGAAGATTTTACTGTGTTAAAACGGAGAGCAACTTGCAGGAGTAACTGTGACTCTCTTATGGTTGCCAATGCTCGTCGCCCAGCAAAAAACATCGGATAACTCGAGGAGCACCTGGCAGAAATAACTGTGAAAGTCTTAAGGTCGACAAATAATGGCGTATCGCTTCTGATGAACTGGCCAGAGAAAGCTTGAGTATGTGACTATGGTAAAACGGGGAGCAACTGGTATGAGTAACTATGACTCTCTTAAGGTAGCCAAATGCCTCGTCACCAACGGAATAAATCGGCAAACTCGAGGGGCACCTGGCAGGAGTAACTGTGAAAGTCTTAAGGTCGACTAATAATGGATATAACTCCTGGTGAACAGGCCAGAGAAAGCTTGAAGACGTGACTGTGATAAAACAGGGAGCAACAGGAAGGAGTAACTATGACACTCTTAAGGTAGCCAAATACTCGTCACCAGGCGAAATACATGGGCAAATTCGAGGAGCACCTGGCAGAAATAACTGTGAAAGTCTTAAGTTCGACAAATAATAGCGTATCACTTCTGGTGAACTGGTCAGAGAAAGCTTGAATATGTGACTATGGTAAAACGGGGAGCAATTGGTAGGAGTAACTACGACTCTCTTAAGGTAGCCAAATGCCTCGTCACCAGACGGAATTAATCGGCAAACTCGAGGAGCACCTAGCAGAAATAACTGTGAAAGTCTTAAGGTCGACAAATAATGGCGTATCGCATGTGCTGAACTGGCTCCAGAAAGCTTGAAGATTTTACTGTGTTAAAACGGAGAGCAACTTGCAGGAGTAACTGTGACTCTCTTATGGTTGCCAATGCTCGTCGCCCAGCAAAAAACATCGGATAACTCGAGGAGCACCTGGCAGAAATAACTGTGAAAGTCTTAAGTTCGACAAATAATAGCGTATCACTTCTGGTGAACTGGCCAGAGAAAGCTTGAATATGTGACTATGGTAAAACGGGGAGCAATTGGTAGGAGTAACTATGACTCTCTTAAGGTAGCCAAATGCATAGTCACCAACGGAATAAATCGGCAAAGTCGAGGGGCACCTGGCAGGAGTAACTGTGAAAGTCTTAAGGTCGACAAATAATGGCGTATCGCTTCTGATGAACTGGCCAGAGAAAGCCTAAGTATGTGACTATGGTAAAACGGGGAGCAACTGGTATGAAAAACTATGACTCTCATAAAGTAGCCAAATGCCTCGTCACCAACGGAATAAATCGGCAAACTCGAGGGGCACCTGGCAGGAGTAACTGTGAAAGTCTTAAGGTCGACTAATAATGGATATAACTCCTGGTGAACAGGCCAGAGGAAGCTTGAAGACGTGACTGTGATAAAACAGGGAGCAACAGGAAGGAGTAACTATGACACTCTTAAGGTAGCCAAATACTCGTCACCAGGCGAAATACATGGGCAAATTCGAGGAGCATCTGGCAGAAATAACTGTGAAAGTCTTGACTATGGTAAAACGGGGAGCAATTGGTAGGAGTAACTATGACTCTCTTAAGGTAGCCAAATGCAACGTCACCAACGGAATAAATCGGCAAACTCGAGGAGCATTTAGCAGAAATAACTGTGAAAGTCTTAAGGTCAACAAATAAAGGCGTATCGCTTGTGCCGAACTGTCCCGAGAAAGCTTGAAGATTTTACTGTGTTAAAACGGGGAGCAACTTGCAGGAGTAACTGTGACTCTCTTAAGGTTGCCAATGCTCGTCGCCCAGCCAATAACATCGGAAAACTCGAGGAGCACCTGGCAGAAATACCTGTGAAAGTCTTAAGGTCGACAAATAATGGCGTATCGCTTGTGCTGAACTGGCTCCAGAAAGCTTGAAGATTTTACTGTGTTAAAACGGAGAGCAACTTGCAGGAGTAAGTGTGACTCTCTTAAGGTTGCCAATGCTCGTCGCCCAGCCAAAAACATCGGAAAACTCGAGGAGCACCTGGCAGAAATAACTGTGAAAGTCTTAAGGTCGACTAATAATGGCGTATCGCTTCTGATGAACTGGCCAGAGAAAGCTTGAGTATGTGACTATGGTAAAACGGGGAGCAACTGGTATGAGTAACTATGACTCTCTTAAGGTAGCCAAATGCCTCGTCACCAACGGAATAAATCGGCAAACTCGAGGGGCACCTGGCAGGAGTAACTGTGAAAGTCTTAAGGTCGACTAATAATGGATATAACTCCTGGTGAACAGGCCAGAGAAAGCTTGAAGACGTGACTGTGATAAAACAGGGAGCAACAGGAAGGAGTAACTATGACACTCTTAAGGTAGCCAAATACTCGTCACCAGGCGAAATACATGGGCAAATTCGAGGAGCACCTGGCAGAAATAACTGTGAAAGTCTTAAGTTCGACAAATAATAGCGTATCACTTCTGGTGAACTGGTCAGAGAAAGCTTGAATATGTGACTATGGTAAAACGGGGAGCAATTGGTAGGAGTAACTACGACTCTCGTAAGGTAGCCAAATGCCTCGTCACCAGACGGAATTAATCGGCAAACTCGAGGAGCACCTAGCAGAAATAACTGTGAAAGTCTTAAGGTCGACAAATAATGGCGTATCGCTTGTGCTGAACTGGCTCCAGAAAGCTTGAAGATTTTACTGTGTTAAAACGGAGAGCAACTTGCAGGAGTAACTGTGACTCTCTTATGGTTGCCAATGCTCGTCGCCCAGCAAAAAACATCGGATAACTCGAGGAGCACCTGGCAGAAATAACTGTGAAAGTCTTAAGGTCGACAAATAATGGCGTATCGCTTCTGATGAACTGGCCAGAGAAAGCTTGAGTATGTGACTATGGTAAAACGGGGAGCAACTGGTATGAGTAACTATGACTCTCTTAAGGTAGCCAAATGCCTCGTCACCAACGGAATAAATCGGCAAACTCGAGGGGCACCTGGCAGGAGTAACTGTGAAAGTCTTAAGGTCGACTAATAATGGATATAACTCCTGGTGAACAGGCCAGAGAAAGCTTGAAGACGTGACTGTGATAAAACAGGGAGCAACAGGAAGGAGTAACTATGACACTCTTAAGGTAGCCAAATACTCGTCACCAGGCGAAATACATGGGCAAATTCGAGGAGCACCTGGCAGAAATAACTGTGAAAGTCTTAAGTTCGACAAATAATAGCGTATCACTTCTGGTGAACTGGTCAGAGAAAGCTTGAATATGTGACTATGGTAAAACGGGGAGCAATTGGTAGGAGTAACTACGACTCTCTTAAGGTAGCCAAATGCCTCGTCACCAGACGGAATTAATCGGCAAACTCGAGGAGCACCTAGCAGAAATAACTGTGAAAGTCTTAAGGTCGACAAATAATGGCGTATCGCATGTGCTGAACTGGCTCCAGAAAGCTTGAAGATTTTACTGTGTTAAAACGGAGAGCAACTTGCAGGAGTAACTGTGACTCTCTTATGGTTGCCAATGCTCGTCGCCCAGCAAAAAACATCGGATAACTCGAGGAGCACCTGGCAGAAATAACTGTGAAAGTCTTAAGTTCGACAAATAATAGCGTATCACTTCTGGTGAACTGGCCAGAGAAAGCTTGAATATGTGACTATGGTAAAACGGGGAGCAATTGGTAGGAGTAACTATGACTCTCTTAAGGTAGCCAAATGCATAGTCACCAACGGAATAAATCGGCAAAGTCGAGGGGCACCTGGCAGGAGTAACTGTGAAAGTCTTAAGGTCGACAAATAATGGCGTATCGCTTCTGATGAACTGGCCAGAGAAAGCTTAAGTATGTGACTATGGTAAAACGGGGAGCAACTGGTATGAAAAACTATGACTCTCATAAAGTAGCCAAATGCCTCGTCACCAACGGAATAAATCGGCAAACTCGAGGGGCACCTGGCAGGAGTAACTGTGAAAGTCTTAAGGTCGACTAATAATGGATATAACTCCTGGTGAACAGGCCAGAGGAAGCTTGAAGACGTGACTGTGATAAAACAGGGAGCAACAGGAAGGAGTAACTATGACACTCTTAAGGTAGCCAAATACTCGTCACCAGGCGAAATACATGGGCAAATTCGAGGAGCATCTGGCAGAAATAACTGTGAAAGTCTTGACTATGGTAAAACGGGGAGCAATTGGTAGGAGTAACTATGACTCTCTTAAGGTAGCCAAATGCAACGTCACCAACGGAATAAATCGGCAAACTCGAGGAGCATTTAGCAGAAATAACTGTGAAAGTCTTAAGGTCAACAAATAAAGGCGTATCGCTTGTGCCGAACTGTCCCGAGAAAGCTTGAAGATTTTACTGTGTTAAAACGGGGAGCAACTTGCAGGAGTAACTGTGACTCTCTTAAGGTTGCCAATGCTCGTCGCCCAGCCAATAACATCGGAAAACTCGAGGAGCACCTGGCAGAAATACCTGTGAAAGTCTTAAGGTCGACAAATAATGGCGTATCGCTTGTGCTGAACTGGCTCCAGAAAGCTTGAAGATTTTACTGTGTTAAAACGGAGAGCAACTTGCAGGAGTAACTGTGACTCTCTTAAGGTTGCCAATGCTCGTCGCCCAGCCAAAAACATCGGAAAACTCGAGGAGCACCTGGCAGAAATAACTGTGAAAGTCTTAAGGTCGACTAATAATGGCGTATCGCTTCTGATGAACTGGCCAGAGAAAGCTTGAGTATGTGACTATGGTAAAACGGGGAGCAACTGGTATGAGTAACTATGACTCTCTTAAGGTAGCCAAATGCCTCGTCACCAACGGAATAAATCGGCAAACTCGAGGGGCACCTGGCAGGAGTAACTGTGAAAGTCTTAAGGTCGACTAATAATGGATATAACTCCTGGTGAACAGGCCAGAGAAAGCTTGAAGACGTGACTGTGATAAAACAGGGAGCAACAGGAAGGAGTAACTATGACACTCTTAAGGTAGCCAAATACTCGTCACCAGGCGAAATACATGGGCAAATTCGAGGAGCACCTGGCAGAAATAACTGTGAAAGTCTTAAGTTCGACAAATAATAGCGTATCACTTCTGGTGAACTGGTCAGAGAAAGCTTGAATATGTGACTATGGTAAAACGGGGAGCAATTGGTAGGAGTAACTACGACTCTCGTAAGGTAGCCAAATGCCTCGTCACCAGACGGAATTAATCGGCAAACTCGAGGAGCACCTAGCAGAAATAACTGTGAAAGTCTTAAGGTCGACAAATAATGGCGTATCGCTTGTGCTGAACTGGCTCCAGAAAGCTTGAAGATTTTACTGTGTTAAAACGGAGAGCAACTTGCAGGAGTAACTGTGACTCTCTTATGGTTGCCAATGCTCGTCGCCCAGCAAAAAACATCGGATAACTCGAGGAGCACCTGGCAGAAATAACTGTGAAAGTCTTAAGGTCGACAAATAATGGCGTATCGCTTCTGATGAACTGGCCAGAGAAAGCTTGAGTATGTGACTATGGTAAAACGGGGAGCAACTGGTATGAGTAACTATGACTCTCTTAAGGTAGCCAAATGCCTCGTCACCAACGGAATAAATCGGCAAACTCGAGGGGCACCTGGCAGGAGTAACTGTGAAAGTCTTAAGGTCGACTAATAATGGATATAACTCCTGGTGAACAGGCCAGAGAAAGCTTGAAGACGTGACTGTGATAAAACAGGGAGCAACAGGAAGGAGTAACTATGACACTCTTAAGGTAGCCAAATACTCGTCACCAGGCGAAATACATGGGCAAATTCGAGGAGCACCTGGCAGAAATAACTGTGAAAGTCTTAAGTTCGACAAATAATAGCGTATCAATTCTGGTGAACTGGTCAGAGAAAGCTTGAATATGTGACTATGGTAAAACGGGGAGCAATTGGTAGGAGTAACTACGACTCTCTTAAGGTAGCCAAATGCCTCGTCACCAGACGGAATTAATCGGCAAACTCGAGGAGCACCTAGCAGAAATAACTGTGAAAGTCTTAAGGTCGACAAATAATGGCGTATCGCATGTGCTGAACTGGCTCCAGAAAGCTTGAAGATTTTACTGTGTTAAAACGGAGAGCAACTTGCAGGAGTAACTGTGACTCTCTTATGGTTGCCAATGCTCGTCGCCCAGCAAAAAACATCGGATAACTCGAGGAGCACCTGGCAGAAATAACTGTGTAAGTCTTAAGTACGACAAATAATAGCGTATCACTTCTGGTGAACTGGCCAGAGAAAGCTTGAATATGTGACTATGGTAAAACGGGGAGCAATTGGTAGGAGTAACTATGACTCTCTTAAGGTAGCCAAATGCGTCGTCACCAACGGAATAAATCGGCAAAGTCGAGGGGCACCTGGCAGGAGTGACTGTGAAAGTCTTAAGGTCGACAAATAATGGCGTATCGCTTCTGATGAACTGGCCAGAGAAAGCTTAAGTATGTGACTATGGTAAAACGGGGAGCAACTGGTATGAAAAACTATGACTCTCATAAAGTAGCCAAATGCCTCGTCACCAACGGAATAAATCGGCAAACTCGAGGGGCACCTGGCAGGAGTAACTGTGAAAGTCTTAAGGTCGACTAATAATGGATATAACTCCTGGTGAACAGGCCAGAGGAAGCTTGAAGACGTGACTGTGATAAAACAGGGAGCAACAGGAAGGAGTAACTATGACACTCTTAAGGTAGCCAAATACTCGTCACCAGGCGAAATACATGGGCAAATTCGAGGAGCATCTGGCAGAAATAACTGTGGACGTCTTGACTATGGTAAAACGGGGAGCAATTGGTAGGAGTAACTATGACTCTCTTAAGGTAGCCAAATGCAACGTCACCAACGGAATAAATCGGCATACTCGAGGAGCATTTAGCAGAAATAGCTGTGAAAGTCTTAAGGTCAACAAATAAAGGCGTATCGCTTGTGCCGAACTGTCCCGAGAAAGCTTGAAGATTTTACTGTGTTAAAACGGGGAGCAACTTGCAGGAGTAACTGTGACTCTCTTAAGGTTGCCAATGCTCGTCGCCCAGCCAATAACATCGGAAAACTCGAGGAGCACCTGGCAGAAATACCTGTGAAAGTCTTAAGGTCGACAAATAATGGCGTATCGCTTGTGCTGAACTGGCTCCAGAAAGCTTGAAGATTTTACTGTGTTAAAACGGAGAGCAACTTGCAGGAGTAACTGTGACTCTCTTAAGGTTGCCAATGCTCGTCGCCCAGCCAAAAACATCGGAAAACTCGAGGAGCACCTGGCAGAAATAACTGTGAAAGTCTTAAGGTCGACAAATAATGGCGTATCGCTTCTGATGAACTGGCCAGAGAAAGCTTGAGTATGTGACTATGGTAAAACGGGGAGCAACTGGTATGAGTAACTATGACTCTCTTAAGGTAGCCAAATGCCTCGTCACCAACGGAATAAATCGGCAAACTCGAGGGGCACCTGGCAGGAGTAACTGTGAAAGTCTTAAGGTCGACTAATAATGGATATAACTCCTGGTGAACAGGCCAGAGAAAGCTTGAAGACGTGACTGTGATAAAACAGGGAGCAACAGGAAGGAGTAACTATGACACTCTTAAGGTAGCCAAATACTCGTCACCAGGCGAAATACATGGGCAAATTCGAGGAGCACCTGGCAGAAATAACTGTGAAAGTCTTAAGTTCGACAAATAATAGCGTATCACTTCTGGTGAACTGGTCAGAGAAAGCTTGAATATGTGACTATGGTAAAACGGGGAGCAATTGGTAGGAGTAACTACGACTCTCTTAAGGTAGCCAAATGCCTCGTCACCAGACGGAATTAATCGGCAAACTCGAGGAGCACCTAGCAGAAATAACTGTGAAAGTCTTAAGGTCGACAAATAATGGCGTATCGCATGTGCTGAACTGGCTCCAGAAAGCTTGAAGATTTTACTGTGTTAAAACGGAGAGCAACTTGCAGGAGTAACTGTGACTCTCTTATGGTTGCCAATGCTCGTCGCCCAGCAAAAAACATCGGATAACTCGAGGAGCACCTGGCAGAAATAACTGTGAAAGTCTTAAGTTCGACAAATAATAGCGTATCACTTCTGGTGAACTGGCCAGAGAAAGCTTGAATATGTGACTATGGTAAAACGGGGAGCAATTGGTAGGAGTAACTATGACTCTCTTAAGGTAGCCAAATGCATAGTCACCAACGGAATAAATCGGCAAAGTCGAGGGGCACCTGGCAGGAGTAACTGTGAAAGTCTTAAGGTCGACAAATAATGGCGTATCGCTTCTGATGAACTGGCCAGAGAAAGCTTAAGTATGTGACTATGGTAAAACGGGGAGCAACTGGTATGAAAAACTATGACTCTCATAAAGTAGCCAAATGCCTCGTCACCAACGGAATAAATCGGCAAACTCGAGGGGCACCTGGCAGGAGTAACTGTGAAAGTCTTAAGGTCGACTAATAATGGATATAACTCCTGGTGAACAGGCCAGAGGAAGCTTGAAGACGTGACTGTGATAAAACAGGGAGCAACAGGAAGGAGTAACTATGACACTCTTAAGGTAGCCAAATACTCGTCACCAGGCGAAATACATGGGCAAATTCGAGGAGCATCTGGCAGAAATAACTGTGAAAGTCTTGACTATGGTAAAACGGGGAGCAATTGGTAGGAGTAACTATGACTCTCTTAAGGTAGCCAAATGCAACGTCACCAACGGAATAAATCGGCAAACTCGAGGAGCATTTAGCAGAAATAACTGTGAAAGTCTTAAGGTCAACAAATAAAGGCGTATCGCTTGTGCCGAACTGTCCCGAGAAAGCTTGAAGATTTTACTGTGTTAAAACGGGGAGCAACTTGCAGGAGTAACTGTGATTCTCTTAAGGTTGCCAATGCTCGTCGCCCAGCCAATAACATCGGAAAACTCGAGGAGCACCTGGCAGAAATACCTGTGAAAGTCTTAAGGTCGACAAATAATGGCGTATCGCTTGTGCTGAACTGGCTCCAGAAAGCTTGAAGATTTTACTGTGTTATAACGGAGAGCAACTTGCAGGAGTAACTGTGACTCTCTTAAGGTTGCCAATGCTCGTCGCCCAGCCAAAAACATCGGAAAACTCGAGGAGCACCTGGCAGAAATAACTGTGAAAGTCTTAAGGTCGACTAATAATGGCGTATCGCTTCTGATGAACTGGCCAGAGAAAGCTTGAGTATGTGACTATGGTAAAACGGGGAGCAACTGGTATGAGTAACTATGACTCTCTTAAGGTAGCCAAATGCCTCGTCACCAACGGAATAAATCGGCAAACTCGAGGGGCACCTGGCAGGAGTAACTGTGAAAGTCTTAAGGTCGACTAATAATGGATATAACTCCTGGTGAACAGGCCAGAGAAAGCTTGAAGACGTGACTGTGATAAAACAGGGAGCAACAGGAAGGAGTAACTATGACACTCTTAAGGTAGCCAAATACTCGTCACCAGGCGAAATACATGGGCAAATTCGAGGAGCACCTGGCAGAAATAACTGTGAAAGTCTTAAGTTCGACAAATAATAGCGTATCACTTCTGGTGAACTGGTCAGAGAAAGCTTGAATATGTGACTATGGTAAAACGGGGAGCAATTGGTAGGAGTAACTACGACTCTCGTAAGGTAGCCAAATGCCTCGTCACCAGACGGAATTAATCGGCAAACTCGAGGAGCACCTAGCAGAAATAACTGTGAAAGTCTTAAGGTCGACAAATAATGGCGTATCGCTTGTGCTGAACTGGCTCCAGAAAGCTTGAAGATTTTACTGTGTTAAAACGGAGAGCAACTTGCAGGAGTAACTGTGACTCTCTTATGGTTGCCAATGCTCGTCGCCCAGCAAAAAACATCGGATAACTCGAGGAGCACCTGGCAGAAATAACTGTGAAAGTCTTAAGGTCGACAAATAATGGCGTATCGCTTCTGATGAACTGGCCAGAGAAAGCTTGAGTATGTGACTATGGTAAAACGGGGAGCAACTGGTATGAGTAACTATGACTCTCTTAAGGTAGCCAAATGCCTCGTCACCAACGGAATAAATCGGCAAACTCGAGGGGCACCTGGCAGGAGTAACTGTGAAAGTCTTAAGGTCGACTAATAATGGATATAACTCCTGGTGAACAGGCCAGAGAAAGCTTGAAGACGTGACTGTGATAAAACAGGGAGCAACAGGAAGGAGTAACTATGACACTCTTAAGGTAGCCAAATACTCGTCACCAGGCGAAATACATGGGCAAATTCGAGGAGCACCTGGCAGAAATAACTGTGAAAGTCTTAAGTTCGACAAATAATAGCGTATCACTTCTGGTGAACTGGTCAGAGAAAGCTTGAATATGTGACTATGGTAAAACGGGGAGCAATTGGTAGGAGTAACTACGACTCTCTTAAGGTAGCCAAATGCCTCGTCACCAGACGGAATTAATCGGCAAACTCGAGGAGCACCTAGCAGAAATAACTGTGAAAGTCTTAAGGTCGACAAATAATGGCGTATCGCATGTGCTGAACTGGCTCCAGAAAGCTTGAAGATTTTACTGTGTTAAAACGGAGAGCAACTTGCAGGAGTAACTGTGACTCTCTTATGGTTGCCAATGCTCGTCGCCCAGCAAAAAACATCGGATAACTCGAGGAGCACCTGGCAGAAATAACTGTGAAAGTCTTAAGTTCGACAAATAATAGCGTATCACTTCTGGTGAACTGGCCAGAGAAAGCTTGAATATGTGACTATGGTAAAACGGGGAGCAATTGGTAGGAGTAACTATGACTCTCTTAAGGTAGCCAAATGCATAGTCACCAACGGAATAAATCGGCAAAGTCGAGGGGCACCTGGCAGGAGTAACTGTGAAAGTCTTAAGGTCGACAAATAATGGCGTATCGCTTCTGATGAACTGGCCAGAGAAAGCTTAAGTATGTGACTATGGTAAAACGGGGAGCAACTGGTATGAAAAACTATGACTCTCATAAAGTAGCCAAATGCCTCGTCACCAACGGAATAAATCGGCAAACTCGAGGGGCACCTGGCAGGAGTAACTGTGAAAGTCTTAAGGTCGACTAATAATGGATATAACTCCTGGTGAACAGGCCAGAGGAAGCTTGAAGACGTGACTGTGATAAAACAGGGAGCAACAGGAAGGAGTAACTATGACACTCTTAAGGTAGCCAAATACTCGTCACCAGGCGAAATACATGGGCAAATTCGAGGAGCATCTGGCAGAAATAACTGTGAAAGTCTTGACTATGGTAAAACGGGGAGCAATTGGTAGGAGTAACTATGACTCTCTTAAGGTAGCCAAATGCAACGTCACCAACGGAATAAATCGGCAAACTCGAGGAGCATTTAGCAGAAATAACTGTGAAAGTCTTAAGGTCAACAAATAAAGGCGTATCGCTTGTGCCGAACTGTCCCGAGAAAGCTTGAAGATTTTACTGTGTTAAAACGGGGAGCAACTTGCAGGAGTAACAGTGATTCTCTTAAGGTTGCCAATGCTCGTCGCCCAGCCAATAACATCGGAAAACTCGAGGAGCACCTGGCAGAAATACCTGTGAAAGTCTTAAGGTCGACAAATAATGGCGTATCGCTTGTGCTGAACTGGCTCCAGAAAGCTTGAAGATTTTACTGTGTTAAAACGGAGAGCAACTTGCAGGAGTAACTGTGACTCTCTTAAGGTTGCCAATGCTCGTCGCCCAGCCAAAAACATCGGAAAACTCGAGGAGCACCTGGCAGAAATAACTGTGAAAGTCTTAAGGTCGACTAATAATGGCGTATCGCTTCTGATGAACTGGCCAGAGAAAGCTTGAGTATGTGACTATGGTAAAACGGGGAGCAACTGGTATGAGTAACTATGACTCTCTTAAGGTAGCCAAATGCCTCGTCACCAACGGAATAAATCGGCAAACTCGAGGGGCACCTGGCAGGAGTAACTGTGAAAGTCTTAAGGTCGACTAATAATGGATATAACTCCTGGTGAACAGGCCAGAGAAAGCTTGAAGACGTGACTGTGATAAAACAGGGAGCAACAGGAAGGAGTAACTATGACACTCTTAAGGTAGCCAAATACTCGTCACCAGGCGAAATACATGGGCAAATTCGAGGAGCACCTGGCAGAAATAACTGTGAAAGTCTTAAGTTCGACAAATAATAGCGTATCACTTCTGGTGAACTGGTCAGAGAAAGCTTGAATATGTGACTATGGTAAAACGGGGAGCAATTGGTAGGAGTAACTACGACTCTCGTAAGGTAGCCAAATGCCTCGTCACCAGACGGAATTAATCGGCAAACTCGAGGAGCACCTAGCAGAAATAACTGTGAAAGTCTTAAGGTCGACAAATAATGGCGTATCGCTTGTGCTGAACTGGCTCCAGAAAGCTTGAAGATTTTACTGTGTTAAAACGGAGAGCAACTTGCAGGAGTAACTGTGACTCTCTTATGGTTGCCAATGCTCGTCGCCCAGCAAAAAACATCGGATAACTCGAGGAGCACCTGGCAGAAATAACTGTGAAAGTCTTAAGGTCGACAAATAATGGCGTATCGCTTCTGATGAACTGGCCAGAGAAAGCTTGAGTATGTGACTATGGTAAAACGGGGAGCAACTGGTATGAGTAACTATGACTCTCTTAAGGTAGCCAAATGCCTCGTCACCAACGGAATAAATCGGCAAACTCGAGGGGCACCTGGCAGGAGTAACTGTGAAAGTCTTAAGGTCGACTAATAATGGATATAACTCCTGGTGAACAGGCCAGAGAAAGCTTGAAGACGTGACTGTGATAAAACAGGGAGCAACAGGAAGGAGTAACTATGACACTCTTAAGGTAGCCAAATACTCGTCACCAGGCGAAAGACATGGGCAAATTCGAGGAGCACCTGGCAGAAATAACTGTGAAAGTCTTAAGTTCGACAAATAATAGCGTATCACTTCTGGTGAACTGGTCAGAGAAAGCTTGAATATGTGACTATGGTAAAACGGGGAGCAATTGGTAGGAGTAACTACGACTCTCTTAAGGTAGCCAAATGCCTCGTCACCAGACGGAATTAATCGGCAAACTCGAGGAGCACCTAGCAGAAATAACTGTGAAAGTCTTAAGGTCGACAAATAATGGCGTATCGCATGTGCTAAACTGGCTCCAGAAAGCTTGAAGATTTTACTGTGTTAAAACGGAGAGCAACTTGCAGGAGTAACTGTGACTCTCTTATGGTTGCCAATGCTCGTCGCCAAGCAAAAAACATCGGATAACTCGAGGAGCACCTGGCAGAAATAACTGTGTAAGTCTTAAGTTCGACAAATAATAGCGTATCACTTCTGGTGAACTGGCCAGAGAAAGCTTGAATATGTGACTATGGTAAAACGGGGAGCAATTGGTAGGAGTAACTATGACTCTCTTAAGGTAGCCAAATGCATCGTCACCAACGGAATAAATCGGCAAAGTCGAGGGGCACCTGGCAGGAGTGACTGTGAAAGTCTTAAGGTCGACAAATAATGGCGTATCGCTTCTGATGAACTGGCCAGAGAAAGCTTAAGTATGTGACTATGGTAAAACGGGGAGCAACTGGTATGAAAAACTATGACTCTCATAAAGTAGCCAAATGCCTCGTCACCAACGGAATAAATCGGCAAACTCGAGGGGCACCTGGCAGGAGTAACTGTGAAAGTCTTAAGGTCGACTAATAATGGATATAACTCCTGGTGAACAGGCCAGAGGAAGCTTGAAGACGTGACTGTGATAAAACAGGGAGCAACAGGAAGGAGTAACTATGACACTCTTAAGGTAGCCAAATACTCGTCACCAGGCGAAATACATGGGCAAATTCGAGGAGCATCTGGCAGAAATAACTGTGGAAGTCTTGACTATGGTAAAACGGGGAGCAATTGGTAGGAGTAACTATGACTCTCTTAAGGTAGCCAAATGCAACGTCACCAACGGAATAAATCGGCATACTCGAGGAGCATTTAGCAGAAATAACTGTGAAAGTCTTAAGGTCAACAAATAAAGGCGTATCGCTTGTGCCGAACTGTCCCGAGAAAGCTTGAAGATTTTACTGTGTTAAAACGGGGAGCAACTTGCAGGAGTAACTGTGACTCTCTTAAGGTTGCCAATGCTCGTCGCCCAGCCAATAACATCGGAAAACTCGAGGAGCACCTGGCAGAAATACCTGTGAAAGTCTTAAGGTCGACAAATAATGGCGTATCGCTTGTGCTGAACTGGCTCCAGAAAGCTTGAAGATTTTACTGTGTTAAAACGGAGAGCAACTTGCAGGAGTAACTGTGACTCTCTTAAGGTTGCCAATGCTCGTCGCCCAGCCAAAAACATCGGAAAACTCGAGGAGCACCTGGCAGAAATAACTGTGAAAGTCTTAAGGTCGACTAATAATGGCGTATCGCTTCTGATGAACTGGCCAGAGAAAGCTTGAGTATGTGACTATGGTAAAACGGGGAGCAACTGGTATGAGTAACTATGACTCTCTTAAGGTAGCCAAATGCCTCGTCACCAACGGAATAAATCGGCAAACTCGAGGGGCACCTGGCAGGAGTAACTGTGAAAGTCTTAAGGTCGACTAATAATGGATATAACTCCTGGTGAACAGGCCAGAGAAAGCTTGAAGACGTGACTGTGATAAAACAGGGAGCAACAGGAAGGAGTAACTATGACACTCTTAAGGTAGCCAAATACTCGTCACCAGGCGAAATACATGGGCAAATTCGAGGAGCACCTGGCAGAAATAACTGTGAAAGTCTTAAGTTCGACAAATAATAGCGTATCACTTCTGGTGAACTGGTCAGAGAAAGCTTGAATATGTGACTATGGTAAAACGGGGAGCAATTGGTAGGAGTAACTACGACTCTCTTAAGGTAGCCAAATGCCTCGTCACCAGACGGAATTAATCGGCAAACTCGAGGAGCACCTAGCAGAAATAACTGTGAAAGTCTTAAGGTCGACAAATAATGGCGTATCGCATGTGCTGAACTGGCTCCAGAAAGCTTGAAGATTTTACTGTGTTAAATCGGAGAGCAACATGCAGGAGTAACTGTGACTCTCTTATGGTTGCCAATGCTCGTCGCCCAGCAAAAAACATCGGATAACTCGAGGAGCACCTGGCAGAAATAACTGTGAAAGTCTTAAGTTCGACAAATAATAGCGTATCACTTCTGGTGAACTGGCCAGAGAAAGCTTGAATATGTGACTATGGTAAAACGGGGAGCAATTGGTAGGAGTAACTATGACTCTCTTAAGGTAGCCAAATGCATCGTCACCAACGGAATAAATCGGCAAAGTCGAGGGGCACCTGGCAGGAGTAACTGTGAAAGTCTTAAGGTCGACAAATAATGGCGTATCGCTTCTGATGAACTGGCCAGAGAAAGCTTGAGTATGTGACTATGGTAAAACGGGGAGCAACTGGTATGAGTAACTATGACTCTCTTAAGGTAGCCAAATGCCTCGTCACCAACGGAATAAATCGGCAAACTCGAGGGGCACCTGGCAGGAGTAACTGTGAAAGTCTTAAGGTCGACTAATAATGGATATAACTCCTGGTGAACAGGCCAGAGAAAGCTTGAAGACGTGACTGTGATAAAACAGGGAGCAACAGGAAGGAGTAACTATGACACTCTTAAGGTAGCCAAATACTCGTCACCAGGCGAAATACATGGGCAAATTCGAGGAGCACCTGGCAGAAATAACTGTGAAAGTCTTAAGTTCGACAAATAATAGCGTATCACTTCTGGTGAACTGGTCAGAGAAAGCTTGAATATGTGACTATGGTAAAACGGGGAGCAATTGGTAGGAGTAACTACGACTCTCTTAAGGTAGCCAAATGCCTCGTCACCAGACGGAATTAATCGGCAAACTCGAGGAGCACCTAGCAGAAATAACTGTGAAAGTCTTAAGGTCGACAAATAATGGCGTATCGCATGTGCTGAACTGGCTCCAGAAAGCTTGAAGATTTTACTGTGTTAAATCGGAGAGCAACATGCAGGAGTAACTGTGACTCTCTTATGGTTGCCAATGCTCGTCGCCCAGCAAAAAACATCGGATAACTCGAGGAGCACCTGGCAGAAATAACTGTGAAAGTCTTAAGTTCGACAAATAATAGCGTATCACTTCTGGTGAACTGGCCAGAGAAAGCTTGAATATGTGACTATGGTAAAACGGGGAGCAATTGGTAGGAGTAACTATGACTCTCTTAAGGTAGCCAAATGCATCGTCACCAACGGAATAAATCGGCAAAGTCGAGGGGCACCTGGCAGGAGTAACTGTGAAAGTCTTAAGGTCGACAAATAATGGCGTATCGCTTCTGATGAACTGGCCAGAGAAAGCTTGAGTATGTGACTATGGTAAAACGGGGAGTAACTGGTATGAGTAACTATGACTCTCTTAAGGTAGCCAAATGCCTCGTCACCAACGGAATAAATCGGCAAACTCGAGGGGCACCTGGCAGGAGTAACTGTGAAAGTCTTAAGGTCGACTAATAATGGATATAACTCCTGGTGAACAGGCCAGAGAAAGCTTGAAGACGTGACTGTGATAAAACAGGGAGCAACAGGAAGGAGTAACTATGACACTCTTAAGGTAGCCAAATACTCGTCACCAGGCGAAATACATGGGCAAATTCGAGGAGCACCTGGCAGAAATAACTGTGAAAGTCTTAAGTTCGACAAATAATAGCGTATCACTTCTGGTGAACTGGTCAGAGAAAGCTTGAATATGTGACTATGGTAAAACGGGGAGCAATTGGTAGGAGTAACTACGACTCTCGTAAGGTAGCCAAATGCCTCGTCACCAGACGGAATTAATCGGCAAACTCGAGGAGCACCTAGCAGAAATAACTGTGAAAGTCTTAAGGTCGACAAATAATGGCGTATCGCTTGTGCTGAACTGGCTCCAGAAAGCTTGAAGATTTTACTGTGTTAAAACGGAGAGCAACTTGCAGGAGTAACTGTGACTCTCTTATGGTTGCCAATGCTCGTCGCCCAGCAAAAAACATCGGATAACTCGAGGAGCACCTGGCAGAAATAACTGTGAAAGTCTTAAGGTCGACAAATAATGGCGTATCGCTTCTGATGAACTGGCCAGAGAAAGCTTGAGTATGTGACTATGGTAAAACGGGGAGCAACTGGTATGAGTAACTATGACTCTCTTAAGGTAGCCAAATGCCTCGTCACCAACGGAATAAATCGGCAAACTCGAGGGGCACCTGGCAGGAGTAACTGTGAAAGTCTTAAGGTCGACTAATAATGGATATAACTCCTGGTGAACAGGCCAGAGAAAGCTTGAAGACGTGACTGTGATAAAACAGGGAGCAACAGGAAGGAGTAACTATGACACTCTTAAGGTAGCCAAATACTCGTCACCAGGCGAAATACATGGGCAAATTCGAGGAGCACCTGGCAGAAATAACTGTGAAAGTCTTAAGTTCGACAAATAATAGCGTATCACTTCTGGTGAACTGGTCAGAGAAAGCTTGAATATGTGACTATGGTAAAACGGGGAGCAATTGGTAGGAGTAACTACGACTCTCTTAAGGTAGCCAAATGCCTCGTCACCAGACGGAATTAATCGGCAAACTCGAGGAGCACCTAGCAGAAATAACTGTGAAAGTCTTAAGGTCGACAAATAATGGCGTATCGCATGTGCTGAACTGGCTCCAGAAAGCTTGAAGGTTTTACTGTGTTAAAACGGAGAGCAACTTGCAGGAGTAACTGTGACTCTCTTATGGTTGCCAATGCTCGTCGCCAAGCAAAAAACATCGGATAACTCGAGGAGCACCTGGCAGAAATAACTGTGTAAGTCTTAAGTTCGACAAATAATAGCGTATCACTTCTGGTGAACTGGCCAGAGAAAGCTTGAATATGTGACTATGGTAAAACGGGGAGCAATTGGTAGGAGTAACTATGACTCTCTTAAGGTAGCCAAATGCATCGTCACCAACGGAATAAATCGGCAAAGTCGAGGGGCACCTGGCAGGAGTAACTGTGAAAGTCTTAAGGTCGACAAATAATGGCGTATCGCTTCTGATGAACTGGCCAGAGAAAGCTTGAGTATGTGACTATGGTAAAACGGGGAGCAACTGGTATGAGTAACTATGACTCTCTTAAGGTAGCCAAATGCCTCGTCACCAACGGAATAAATCGGCAAACTCGAGGGGCACCTGGCAGGAGTAACTGTGAAAGTCTTAAGGTCGACTAATAATGGATATAACTCCTGGTGAACAGGCCAGAGAAAGCTTGAAGACGTGACTGTGATAAAACAGGGAGCAACAGGAAGGAGTAACTATGACACTCTTAAGGTAGCCAAATACTCGTCACCAGGCGAAATACATGGGCAAATTCGAGGAGCACCTGGCAGAAATAACTGTGAAAGTCTTAAGTTCGACAAATAATAGCGTATCACTTCTGGTGAACTGGTCAGAGAAAGCTTGAATATGTGACTATGGTAAAACGGGGAGCAATTGGTAGGAGTAACTACGACTCTCGTAAGGTAGCCAAATGCCTCGTCACCAGACGGAATTAATCGGCAAACTCGAGGAGCACCTAGCAGAAATAACTGTGAAAGTCTTAAGGTCGACAAATAATGGCGTATCGCTTGTGCTGAACTGGCTCCAGAAAGCTTGAAGATTTTACTGTGTTAAAACGGAGAGCAACTTGCAGGAGTAACTGTGACTCTCTTATGGTTGCCAATGCTCGTCGCCCAGCAAAAAACATCGGATAACTCGAGGAGCACCTGGCAGAAATAACTGTGAAAGTCTTAAGGTCGACAAATAATGGCGTATCGCTTCTGATGAACTGGCCAGAGAAAGCTTGAGTATGTGACTATGGTAAAACGGGGAGCAACTGGTATGAGTAACTATGACTCTCTTAAGGTAGCCAAATGCCTCGTCACCAACGGAATAAATCGGCAAACTCGAGGGGCACCTGGCAGGAGTAACTGTGAAAGTCTTAAGGTCGACTAATAATGGATATAACTCCTGGTGAACAGGCCAGAGAAAGCTTGAAGACGTGACTGTGATAAAACAGGGAGCAACAGGAAGGAGTAACTATGACACTCTTAAGGTAGCCAAATACTCGTCACCAGGCGAAATACATGGGCAAATTCGAGGAGCACCTGGCAGAAATAACTGTGAAAGTCTTAAGTTCGACAAATAATAGCGTATCACTTCTGGTGAACTGGTCAGAGAAAGCTTGAATATGTGACTATGGTAAAACGGGGAGCAATTGGTAGGAGTAACTACGACTCTCTTAAGGTAGCCAAATGCCTCGTCACCAGACGGAATTAATCGGCAAACTCGAGGAGCACCTAGCAGAAATAACTGTGAAAGTCTTAAGGTCGACAAATAATGGCGTATCGCATGTGCTGAACTGGCTCCAGAAAGCTTGAAGGTTTTACTGTGTTAAAACGGAGAGCAACTTGCAGGAGTAACTGTGACTCTCTTATGGTTGCCAATGCTCGTCGCCAAGCAAAAAACATCGGATAACTCGAGGAGCACCTGGCAGAAATAACTGTGTAAGTCTTAAGTTCGACAAATAATAGCGTATCACTTCTGGTGAACTGGCCAGAGAAAGCTTGAATATGTGACTATGGTAAAACGGGGAGCAATTGGTAGGAGTAACTATGACTCTCTTAAGGTAGCCAAATGCATCGTCACCAACGGAATAAATCGGCAAAGTCGAGGGGCACCTGGCAGGAGTAACTGTGAAAGTCTTAAGGTCGACAAATAATGGCGTATCGCTTCTGATGAACTGGCCAGAGAAAGCTTGAGTATGTGACTATGGTAAAACGGGGAGCAACTGGTATGAGTAACTATGACTCTCTTAAGGTAGCCAAATGCCTCGTCACCAACGGAATAAATCGGCAAACTCTAGGGGCACCTGGCAGGAGTAACTGTGAAAGTCTTAAGGTCGACTAATAATGGATATAACTCCTGGTGAACAGGCCAGAGAAAGCTTGAAGACGTGACTGTGATAAAACAGGGAGCAACAGGAAGGAGTAACTATGACACTCTTAAGGTAGCCAAATACTCGTCACCAGGCGAAATACATGGGCAAATTCGAGGAGCACCTGGCAGAAATAACTGTGAAAGTCTTAAGTTCGACAAATAATAGCGTATCACTTCTGGTGAACTGGTCAGAGAAAGCTTGAATATGTGACTATGGTAAAACGGGGAGCAATTGGTAGGAGTAACTACGACTCTCGTAAGGTAGCCAAATGCCTCGTCACCAGACGGAATTAATCGGCAAACTCGAGGAGCACCTAGCAGAAATAACTGTGAAAGTCTTAAGGTCGACAAATAATGGCGTATCGCTTGTGCTGAACTGGCTCCAGAAAGCTTGAAGATTTTACTGTGTTAAAACGGAGAGCAACTTGCAGGAGTAACTGTGACTCTCTTATGGTTGCCAATGCTCGTCGCCCAGCAAAAAACATCGGATAACTCGAGGAGCACCTGGCAGAAATAACTGTGAAAGTCTTAAGGTCGACAAATAATGGCGTATCGCTTCTGATGAACTGGCCAGAGAAAGCTTGAGTATGTGACTATGGTAAAACGGGGAGCAACTGGTATGAGTAACTATGACTCTCTTAAGGTAGCCAAATGCCTCGTCACCAACGGAATAAATCGGCAAACTCGAGGGGCACCTGGCAGGAGTAACTGTGAAAGTCTTAAGGTCGACTAATAATGGATATAACTCCTGGTGAACAGGCCAGAGAAAGCTTGAAGACGTGACTGTGATAAAACAGGGAGCAACAGGAAGGAGTAACTATGACACTCTTAAGGTAGCCAAATACTCGTCACCAGGCGAAATACATGGGCAAATTCGAGGAGCACCTGGCAGAAATAACTGTGAAAGTCTTAAGTTCGACAAATAATAGCGTATCACTTCTGGTGAACTGGTCAGAGAAAGCTTGAATATGTGACTATGGTAAAACGGGGAGCAATTGGTAGGAGTAACTACGACTCTCTTAAGGTAGCCAAATGCCTCGTCACCAGACGGAATTAATCGGCAAACTCGAGGAGCACCTAGCAGAAATAACTGTGAAAGTCTTAAGGTCGACAAATAATGGCGTATCGCATGTGCTGAACTGGCTCCAGAAAGCTTGAAGGTTTTACTGTGTTAAAACGGAGAGCAACTTGCAGGAGTAACTGTGACTCTCTTATGGTTGCCAATGCTCGTCGCCAAGCAAAAAACATCGGATAACTCGAGGAGCACCTGGCAGAAATAACTGTGTAAGTCTTAAGTTCGACAAATAATAGCGTATCACTTCTGGTGAACTGGCCAGAGAAAGCTTGAATATGTGACTATGGTAAAACGGGGAGCAATTGGTAGGAGTAACTATGACTCTCTTAAGGTAGCCAAATGCATCGTCACCAACGGAATAAATCGGCAAAGTCGAGGGGCACCTGGCAGGAGTAACTGTGAAAGTCTTAAGGTCGACAAATAATGGCGTATCGCTTCTGATGAACTGGCCAGAGAAAGCTTGAGTATGTGACTATGGTAAAACGGGGAGCAACTGGTATGAGTAACTATGACTCTCTTAAGGTAGCCAAATGCCTCGTCACCAACGGAATAAATCGGCAAACTCGAGGGGCACCTGGCAGGAGTAACTGTGAAAGTCTTAAGGTCGACTAATAATGGATATAACTCCTGGTGAACAGGCCAGAGAAAGCTTGAAGACGTGACTGTGATAAAACAGGGAGCAACAGGAAGGAGTAACTATGACACTCTTAAGGTAGCCAAATACTCGTCACCAGGCGAAATACATGGGCAAATTCGAGGAGCACCTGGCAGAAATAACTGTGAAAGTCTTAAGTTCGACAAATAATAGCGTATCACTTCTGGTGAACTGGTCAGAGAAAGCTTGAATATGTGACTATGGTAAAACGGGGAGCAATTGGTAGGAGTAACTACGACTCTCTTAAGGTAGCCAAATGCCTCGTCACCAGACGGAATTAATCGGCAAACTCGAGGAGCACCTAGCAGAAATAACTGTGAAAGTCTTAAGGTCGACAAATAATGGCGTATCGCATGTGCTGAACTGGCTCCAGAAAGCTTGAAGATTTTACTGTGTTAAATCGGAGAGCAACATGCAGGAGTAACTGTGACTCTCTTATGGTTGCCAATGCTCGTCGCCCAGCAAAAAACATCGGATAACTCGAGGAGCACCTGGCAGAAATAACTGTGAAAGTCTTAAGTTCGACAAATAATAGCGTATCACTTCTGGTGAACTGGCCAGAGAAAGCTTGAATATGTGACTATGGTAAAACGGGGAGCAATTGGTAGGAGTAACTATGACTCTCTTAAGGTAGCCAAATGCATCGTCACCAACGGAATAAATCGGCAAAGTCGAGGGGCACCTGGCAGGAGTAACTGTGAAAGTCTTAAGGTCGACAAATAATGGCGTATCGCTTCTGATGAACTGGCCAGAGAAAGCTTGAGTATGTGACTATGGTAAAACGGGGAGCAACTGGTATGAGTAACTATGACTCTCTTAAGGTAGCCAAATGCCTCGTCACCAACGGAATAAATCGGCAAACTCGAGGGGCACCTGGCAGGAGTAACTGTGAAAGTCTTAAGGTCGACTAATAATGGATATAACTCCTGGTGAACAGGCCAGAGAAAGCTTGAAGACGTGACTGTGATAAAACAGGGAGCAACAGGAAGGAGTAACTATGACACTCTTAAGGTAGCCAAATACTCGTCACCAGGCGAAATACATGGGCAAATTCGAGGAGCACCTGGCAGAAATAACTGTGAAAGTCTTAAGTTCGACAAATAATAGCGTATCACTTCTGGTGAACTGGTCAGAGAAAGCTTGAATATGTGACTATGGTAAAACGGGGAGCAATTGGTAGGAGTAACTACGACTCTCGTAAGGTAGCCAAATGCCTCGTCACCAGACGGAATTAATCGGCAAACTCGAGGAGCACCTAGCAGAAATAACTGTGAAAGTCTTAAGGTCGACAAATAATGGCGTATCGCTTGTGCTGAACTGGCTCCAGAAAGCTTGAAGATTTTACTGTGTTAAAACGGAGAGCAACTTGCAGGAGTAACTGTGACTCTCTTATGGTTGCCAATGCTCGTCGCCCAGCAAAAAACATCGGATAACTCGAGGAGCACCTGGCAGAAATAACTGTGAAAGTCTTAAGGTCGACAAATAATGGCGTATCGCTTCTGATGAACTGGCCAGAGAAAGCTTGAGTATGTGACTATGGTAAAACGGGGAGCAACTGGTATGAGTAACTATGACTCTCTTAAGGTAGCCAAATGCCTCGTCACCAACGGAATAAATCGGCAAACTCGAGGGGCACCTGGCAGGAGTAACTGTGAAAGTCTTAAGGTCGACTAATAATGGATATAACTCCTGGTGAACAGGCCAGAGAAAGCTTGAAGACGTGACTGTGATAAAACAGGGAGCAACAGGAAGGAGTAACTATGACACTCTTAAGGTAGCCAAATACTCGTCACCAGGCGAAATACATGGGCAAATTCGAGGAGCACCTGGCAGAAATAACTGTGAAAGTCTTAAGTTCGACAAATAATAGCGTATCACTTCTGGTGAACTGGTCAGAGAAAGCTTGAATATGTGACTATGGTAAAACGGGGAGCAATTGGTAGGAGTAACTACGACTCTCTTAAGGT
The DNA here is from genome assembly GCF_021461395.2 of Schistocerca americana. Classification (NCBI taxonomy): domain Eukaryota; kingdom Metazoa; phylum Arthropoda; class Insecta; order Orthoptera; family Acrididae; genus Schistocerca; species Schistocerca americana. The sequence continues at coordinate 11,600,461 of NC_060129.1, read as the reverse complement.
AGCCAAATGCCTCGTCACCAGACGGAATTAATCGGCAAACTCGAGGAGCACCTAGCAGAAATAACTGTGAAAGTCTTAAGGTCGACAAATAATGGCGTATCGCATGTGCTGAACTGGCTCCAGAAAGCTTGAAGGTTTTACTGTGTTAAAACGGAGAGCAACTTGCAGGAGTAACTGTGACTCTCTTATGGTTGCCAATGCTCGTCGCCAAGCAAAAAACATCGGATAACTCGAGGAGCACCTGGCAGAAATAACTGTGTAAGTCTTAAGTTCGACAAATAATAGCGTATCACTTCTGGTGAACTGGCCAGAGAAAGCTTGAATATGTGACTATGGTAAAACGGGGAGCAATTGGTAGGAGTAACTATGACTCTCTTAAGGTAGCCAAATGCATCGTCACCAACGGAATAAATCGGCAAAGTCGAGGGGCACCTGGCAGGAGTGACTGTGAAAGTCTTAAGGTCGACAAATAATGGCGTATCGCTTCTGATGAACTGGCCAGAGAAAGCTTAAGTATGTGACTATGGTAAAACGGGGAGCAACTGGTATGAAAAACTATGACTCTCACAAAGTAGCCAAATGCCTCGTCACCAACGGAATAAATCGGCAAACTCGAGGGGCACCTGGCAGGAGTAACTGTGAAAGTCTTAAGGTCGACTAATAATGGATATAACTCCTGGTGAACAGGCCAGAGGAAGCTTGAAGACGTGACTGTGATAAAACAGGGAGCAACAGGAAGGAGTAACTATGACACTCTTAAGGTAGCCAAATACTCGTCACCAGGCGAAATACATGGGCAAATTCGAGGAGCATCTGGCAGAAATAACTGTGGAAGTCTTGACTATGGTAAAACGGGGAGCAATTGGTAGGAGTAACTATGACTCTCTTAAGGTAGCCAAATGCAACGTCACCAACGGAATAAATCGGCATACTCGAGGAGCATTTAGCAGAAATAACTGTGAAAGTCTTAAGGTCAACAAATAAAGGCGTATCGCTTGTGCCGAACTGTCCCGAGAAAGCTTGAAGATTTTACTGTGTTAAAACGGGGAGCAACTTGCAGGAGTAACTGTGACTCTCTTAAGGTTGCCAATGCTCGTCGCCCAGCCAATAACATCGGAAAACTCGAGGAGCACCTGGCAGAAATACCTGTGAAAGTCTTAAGGTCGACAAATAATGGCGTATCGCTTGTGCTGAACTGGCTCCAGAAAGCTTGAAGATTTTACTGTGTTAAAACGGAGAGCAACTTGCAGGAGTAACTGCGACTCTCTTATGGTTGCCAATGCTCGTCGCCCAGCAAAAAACATCGGATAACTCGAGGAGCACCTGGCAGAAATAACTGTGAAAGTCTTAAGGTCGACTAATAATGGCGTATCGCTTCTGATGAACTGGCCAGAGAAAGCTTGAGTATGTGACTATGGTAAAACGGGGAGCAACTGGTATGAGTAACTATGACTCTCTTAAGGTAGCCAAATGCCTCGTCACCAACGGAATAAATCGGCAAACTCGAGGGGCACCTGGCAGGAGTAACTGTGAAAGTCTTAAGGTCGACTAATAATGGATATAACTCCTGGTGAACAGGCCAGAGAAAGCTTGAAGACGTGACTGTGATAAAACAGGGAGCAACAGGAAGGAGTAACTATGACACTCTTAAGGTAGCCAAATACTCATCACCAGGCGAAATACATGGGCAAATTCGAGGAGCACCTGGCAGAAATAACTGTGAAAGTCTTAAGTTCGACAAATAATAGCGTATCACTTCTGGTGAACTGGTCAGAGAAAGCTTGAATATGTGACTATGGTAAAACGGGGAGCAATTGGTAGGAGTAACTACGACTCTCTTAAGGTAGCCAAATGCCTCGTCACCAGACGGAATTAATCGGCAAACTCGAGGAGCACCTAGCAGAAATAACTGTGAAAGTCTTAAGGTCGACAAATAATGGCGTATCGCTTGTGCTGAACTGGCTCCAGAAAGCTTGAAGATTTTACTGTGTTAAAACGGAGAGCAACTTGCAGGAGTAACTGTGACTCTCTTATGGTTGCCAATGCTCGTCGCCCAGCAAAAAACATCGGATAACTCGAGGAGCACCTGGCAGAAATAACTGTGAAAGTCTTAAGGTCGACAAATAATGGCGTATCGCTTCTGATGAACTGGCCAGAGAAAGCTTGAGTATGTGACTATGGTAAAACGGGGAGCAACTGGTATGAGTAACTATGACTCTCTTAAGGTAGCCAAATGCCTCGTCACCAACGGAATAAATCGGCAAACTTGAGGGGCACCTGGCAGGAGTAACTGTGAAAGTCTTAAGGTCGACTAATAATGGATATAACTCCTGGTGAACAGGCCAGAGAAAGCTTGAAGACGTGACTGTGATAAAACAGGGAGCAACAGGAAGGAGTAACTATGACACTCTTAAGGTAGCCAAATACTCGTCACCAGGCGAAATACATGGGCAAATTCGAGGAGCACCTGGCAGAAATAACTGTGAAAGTCTTAAGTTCGACAAATAATAGCGTATCACTTCTGGTGAACTGGTCAGAGAAAGCTTGAATATGTGACTATGGTAAAACGGGGAGCAATTGGTAGGAGTAACTACGACTCTCTTAAGGTAGCCAAATGCCTCGTCACCAGACGGAATTAATCGGCAAACTCGAGGAGCACCTAGCAGAAATAACTGTGAAAGTCTTAAGGTCGACAAATAATGGCGTATCGCATGTGCTGAACTGGCTCCAGAAAGCTTGAAGATTTTACTGTGTTAAATCGGAGAGCAACATGCAGGAGTAACTGTGACTCTCTTATGGTTGCCAATGCTCGTCGCCCAGCAAAAAACATCGGATAACTCGAGGAGCACCTGGCAGAAATAACTGTGAAAGTCTTAAGTTCGACAAATAATAGCGTATCACTTCTGGTGAACTGGCCAGAGAAAGCTTGAATATGTGACTATGGTAAAACGGGGAGCAATTGGTAGGAGTAACTATGACTCTCTTAAGGTAGCCAAATGCATCGTCACCAACGGAATAAATCGGCAAAGTCGAGGGGCACCTGGCAGGAGTAACTGTGAAAGTCTTAAGGTCGACAAATAATGGCGTATCGCTTCTGATGAACTGGCCAGAGAAAGCTTAAGTATGTGACTATGGTAAAACGGGGAGCAACTGGTATGAAAAACTATGACTCTCATAAAGTAGCCAAATGCCTCGTCACCAACGGAATAAATCGGCAAACTCGAGGGGCACCTGGCAGGAGTAACTGTGAAAGTCTTAAGGTCGACTAATAATGGATATAACTCCTGGTGAACAGGCCAGAGGAAGCTTGAAGACGTGACTGTGATAAAACAGGGAGCAACAGGAAGGAGTAACTATGACACTCTTAAGGTAGCCAAATACTCGTCACCAGGCGAAATACATGGGCAAATTCGAGGAGCATCTGGCAGAAATAACTGTGAAAGTCTTGACTATGGTAAAACGGGGAGCAATTGGTAGGAGTAACTATGACTCTCTTAAGGTACCCAAATGCAACGTCACCAACGTAATAAATCGGCAAACTCGAGGAGCATTTAGCAGAAATAACTGTGAAAGTCTTAAGGTCAACAAATAAAGGCGTATCGCTTGTGCCGAACTGTCCCGAGAAAGCTTGAAGATTTTACTGTGTTAAAACGGGGAGCAACTTGCAGGAGTAACTGTGACTCTCTTAAGGTTGCCAATGCTCGTCGCCCGGCCAATAACATCGGAAAACTCGAGGAGCACCTGGCAGAAATACCTGTGAAAGTCTTAAGGTCGACAAATAATGGCGTATCGCTTGTGCTGAACTGGCTCCAGAAAGCTTGAAGATTTTACTGTGTTAAAACGGAGAGCAACTTGCAGGAGTAACTGTGACTCTCTTAAGGTTGCCAATGCTCGTCGCCCAGCCAAAAACATCGGAAAACTCGAGGAGCACCTGGCAGAAATAACTGTGAAAGTCTTAAGGTCGACTAATAATGGCGTATCGCTTCTGATGAACTGGCCAGAGAAAGCTTGAGTATGTGACTATGGTAAAACGGGGAGCAACTGGTATGAGTAACTATGACTCTCTTAAGGTAGCCAAATGCCTCGTCACCAACGGAATAAATCGGCAAACTCGAGGGGCACCTGGCAGGAGTAACTGTGAAAGTCTTAAGGTCGACTAATAATGGATATAACTCCTGGTGAACAGGCCAGAGAAAGCTTGAAGACGTGACTGTGATAAAACAGGGAGCAACAGGAAGGAGTAACTATGACACTCTTAAGGTAGCCAAATACTCGTCACCAGGCGAAATACATGGGCAAATTCGAGGAGCACCTGGCAGAAATAACTGTGAAAGTCTTAAGTTCGACAAATAATAGCGTATCACTTCTGGTGAACTGGTCAGAGAAAGCTTGAATATGTGACTATGGTAAAACGGGGAGCAATTGGTAGGAGTAACTACGACTCTCTTAAGGTAGCCAAATGCCTCGTCACCAGACGGAATTAATCGGCAAACTCGAGGAGCACCTAGCAGAAATAACTGTGAAAGTCTTAAGGTCGACAAATAATGGCGTATCGCATGTGCTGAACTGGCTCCAGAAAGCTTGAAGATTTTACTGTGTTAAATCGGAGAGCAACTTGCAGGAATAACTGTGACTCTCTTATGGTTGCCAATGCTCGTCGCCCAGCAAAAAACATCGGATAACTCGAGGAGCACCTGGCAGAAATAACTGTGAAAGTCTTAAGTTCGACAAATAATAGCGTATCACTTCTGGTGAACTGGCCAGAGAAAGCTTGAATATGTGACTATGGTAAAACGGGGAGCAATTGGTAGGAGTAACTATGACTCTCTTAAGGTAGCCAAATGCATCGTCACCAACGGAATAAATCGGCAAAGTCGAGGGGCACCTGGCAGGAGTAACTGTGAAAGTCTTAAGGTCGACAAATAATGGCGTATCGCTTCTGATGAACTGGCCAGAGAAAGCTTAAGTATGTGACTATGGTAAAACGGGGAGCAACTGGTATGAAAAACTATGACTCTCATAAAGTAGCCAAATGCCTCGTCACCAACGGAATAAATCGGCAAACTCGAGGGGCACCTGGCAGGAGTAACTGTGAAAGTCTTAAGGTCGACTAATAATGGATATAACTCCTGGTGAACAGGCCAGAGGAAGCTTGAAGACGTGACTGTGATAAAACAGGGAGCAACAGGAAGGAGTAACTATGACACTCTTAAGGTAGCCAAATACTCGTCACCAGGCGAAATACATGGGCAAATTCGAGGAGCATCTGGCAGAAGTAACTGTGAAAGTCTTGACTATGGTAAAACGGGGAGCAATTGGTAGGAGTAACTATGACTCTCTTAAGGTAGCCAAATGCAACGTCACCAACGTAATAAATCGGCAAACTCGAGGAGCATTTAGCAGAAATAACTGTGAAAGTCTTAAGGTCAACAAATAAAGGCGTATCGCTTGTGCCGAACTGTCCCGAGAAAGCTTGAAGATTTTACTGTGTTAAAACGGGGAGCAACTTGCAGGAGTAACTGTGACTCTCTTAAGGTTGCCAATGCTCGTCGCCCAGCCAATAACATCGGAAAACTCGAGGAGCACCTGGCAGAAATACCTGTGAAAGTCTCAAGGTCGACAAATAATGGCGTATCGCTTGTGCTGAACTGGCTCCAGAAAGCTTGAAGATTTTACTGTGTTAAAACGGAGAGCAACTTGCAGGAGTAACTGTGACTCTCTTAAGGTTGCCAATGCTCGTCGCCCAGCCAAAAACATCGGAAAACTCGAGGAGCACCTGGCAGAAATAACTGTGAAAGTCTTAAGGTCGACTAATAATGGCGTATCGCTTCTGATGAACTGGCCAGAGAAAGCTTGAGTATGTGACTATGGTAAAACGGGGAGCAACTGGTATGAGTAACTATGACTCTCTTAAGGTAGCCAAATGCCTCGTCACCAACGGAATAAATCGGCAAACTCGAGGGGCACCTGGCAGGAGTAACTGTGAAAGTCTTAAGGTCGACTAATAATGGATATAACTCCTGGTGAACAGGCCAGAGAAAGCTTGAAGACGTGACTGTGATAAAACAGGGAGCAACAGGAAGGAGTAACTATGACACTCTTAAGGTAGCCAAATACTCGTCACCAGGCGAAATACATGGGCAAATTCGAGGAGCACCTGGCAGAAATAACTGTGAAAGTCTTAAGTTCGACAAATAATAGCGTATCACTTCTGGTGAACTGGTCAGAGAAAGCTTGAATATGTGACTATGGTAAAACGGGGAGCAATTGGTAGGAGTAACTACGACTCTCTTAAGGTAGCCAAATGCCTCGTCACCAGACGGAATTAATCGGCAAACTCGAGGAGCACCTAGCAGAAATAACTGTGAAAGTCTTAAGGTCGACAAATAATGGCGTATCGCATGTGCTGAACTGGCTCCAGAAAGCTTGAAGATTTTACTGTGTTAAATCGGAGAGCAACTTGCAGGAATAACTGTGACTCTCTTATGGTTGCCAATGCTCGTCGCCCAGCAAAAAACATCGGATAACTCGAGGAGCACCTGGCAGAAATAACTGTGAAAGTCTTAAGTTCGACAAATAATAGCGTATCACTTCTGGTGAACTGGCCAGAGAAAGCTTGAATATGTGACTATGGTAAAACGGGGAGCAATTGGTAGGAGTAACTATGACTCTCTTAAGGTAGCCAAATGCATCGTCACCAACGGAATAAATCGGCAAAGTCGAGGGGCACCTGGCAGGAGTAACTGTGAAAGTCTTAAGGTCGACAAATAATGGCGTATCGCTTCTGATGAACTGGCCAGAGAAAGCTTAAGTATGTGACTATGGTAAAACGGGGAGCAACTGGTATGAAAAACTATGACTCTCATAAAGTAGCCAAATGCCTCGTCACCAACGGAATAAATCGGCAAACTCGAGGGGCACCTGGCAGGAGTAACTGTGAAAGTCTTAAGGTCGACTAATAATGGATATAACTCCTGGTGAACAGGCCAGAGGAAGCTTGAAGACGTGACTGTGATAAAACAGGGAGCAACAGGAAGGAGTAACTATGACACTCTTAAGGTAGCCAAATACTCGTCACCAGGCGAAATACATGGGCAAATTCGAGGAGCATCTGGCAGAAATAACTGTGAAAGTCTTGACTATGGTAAAACGGGGAGCAATTGGTAGGAGTAACTATGACTCTCTTAAGGTAGCCAAATGCAACGTCACCAACGGAATAAATCGGCAAACTCGAGGAGCATTTAGCAGAAATAACTGTGAAAGTCTTAAGGTCAACAAATAAAGGCGTATCGCTTGTGCCGAACTGTCCCGAGAAAGCTTGAAGATTTTACTGTGTTAAAACGGGGAGCAACTTGCAGGAGTAACTGTGACTCTCTTAAGGTTGCCAATGCTCGTCGCCCAGCCAATAACATCGGAAATCTCGAGGAGCACCTGGCAGAAATACCTGTGAAAGTCTTAAGGTCGACAAATAATGGCGTATCGCTTGTGCTGAACTGGCTCCAGAAAGCTTGAAGATTTTACTGTGTTAAAACGGAGAGAAACTTGCAGGAGTAACTGTGACTCTCTTAAGGTTGCCAATGCTCGTCGCCCAGCCAAAAACATCGGAAAACTCGAGGAGCACCTGGCAGAAATAACTGTGAAAGTCTTAAGGTCGACTAATAATGGCGTATCGCTTCTGATGAACTGGCCAGAGAAAGCTTGAGTATGTGACTATGGTAAAACGGGGAGCAACTGGTATGAGTAACTATGACTCTCTTAAGGTAGCCAAATGCCTCGTCACCAACGGAATAAATCGGCAAACTCGAGGGGCACCTGGCAGGAGTAACTGTGAAAGTCTTAAGGTCGACTAATAATGGATATAACTCCTGGTGAACAGGCCAGAGAAAGCTTGAAGACGTGACTGTGATAAAACAGGGAGCAACAGGAAGGAGTAACTATGACACTCTTAAGGTAGCCAAATACTCGTCACCAGGCGAAATACATGGGCAAATTCGAGGAGCACCTGGCAGAAATAACTGTGAAAGTCTTAAGTTCGACAAATAATAGCGTATCACTTCTGGTGAACTGGTCGGAGAAAGCTTGAATATGTGACTATGGTAAAACGGGGAGCAATTGGTAGGAGTAACTACGACTCTCTTAAGGTAGCCAAATGCCTCGTCACCAGACGGAATTAATCGGCAAACTCGAGGAGCACCTAGCAGAAATAACTGTGAAAGTCTTAAGGTCGACAAATAATGGCGTATCGCTTGTGCTGAACTGGCTCCAGAAAGCTTGAAGATTTTACTGTGTTAAAACGGAGAGCAACTTGCAGGAGTAACTGTGACTCTCTTATGGTTGCCAATGCTCGTCGCCCAGCAAAAAACATCGGATAACTCGAGGAGCACCTGGCAGAAATAACTGTGAAAGTCTTAAGGTCGACAAATAATGGCGTATCGCTTCTGATGAACTGGACAGAGAAAGCTTGAGTATGTGACTATGGTAAAACGGGGAGCAACTGGTATGAGTAACTATGACTCTCTTAAGGTAGCCAAATGCCTCGTCACCAACGGAATAAATCGGCAAACTCGAGGGGCACCTGGCAGGAGTAACTGTGAAAGTCTTAAGGTCGACTAATAATGGATATAACTCCTGGTGAACAGGCCAGAGAAAGCTTGAAGACGTGACTGTGATAAAACAGGGAGCAACAGGAAGGAGTAACTATGACACTCTTAAGGTAGCCAAATACTCGTCACCAGGCGAAATACATGGGCAAATTCGAGGAGCACCTGGCAGAAAAATTCTGTGAAAGTCTTAAGTTCGACAAATAATAGCGTATCACTTCTGGTGAACTGGTCAGAGAAAGCTTGAATATGTGACTATGGTAAAACGGGGAGCAATTGGTAGGAGTAACTACGACTCTCTTAAGGTAGCCAAATGCCTCGTCACCAGACGGAATTAATCGGCAAACTCGAGGAGCACCTAGCAGAAATAACTGTGAAAGTCTTAAGGTCGACAAATAATGGCGTATCGCTTGTGCTGAACTGGCTCCAGAAAGCTTGAAGATTTTACTGTGTTAAAACGGAGAGCAACTTGCAGGAGTAACTGTGACTCTCTTATGGTTGCCAATGCTCGTCGCCCAGCAAAAAACATCGGATAACTCGAGGAGCACCTGGCAGAAATAACTGTGAAAGTCTTAAGGTCGACAAATAATGGCGTATCGCTTCTGATGAACTGGCCAGAGAAAGCTTGAGTATGTGACTATGGTAAAACGGGGAGCAACTGGTATGAGTAACTATGACTCTCTTAAGGTAGCCAAATGCCTCGTCACCAACGGAATAAATCGGCAAACTCGAGGGGCACCTGGCAGGAGTAACTGTGAAAGTCTTAAGGTCGACTAATAATGGATATAACTCCTGGTGAACAGGCCAGAGAAAGCTTGAAGACGTGACTGTGATAAAACAGGGAGCAACAGGAAGGAGTAACTATGACACTCTTAAGGTAGCCAAATACTCGTCACCAGGCGAAATACATGGGCAAATTCGAGGAGCACCTGGCAGAAATAACTGTGAAAGTCTTAAGTTCGACAAATAATAGCGTATCACTTCTGGTGAACTGGTCAGAGAAAGCTTGAATATGTGACTATGGTAAAACGGGGAGCAATTGGTAAGAGTAACTACGACTCTCTTAAGGTAGCCAGATGCCTCGTCACCAGACGGAATTAATCGGCAAACTCGAGGAGCACCTAGCAGAAATAACTGTGAAAGTCTTAAGGTCGACAAATAATGGCGTATCGCATGTGCTGAACTGGCTCCAGAAAGCTTGAAGATTTTACTGTGTTAAAACGGAGAGCAACTTGCAGGAGTAACTGTGACTCTCTTATGGTTGCCATTGCTCGTCGCCCAGCAAAAAACATCGGATAACTCGAGGAGCACCTGGCAGAAATAACTGTGAAAGTCTTAAGTTCGACAAATATTAGCGCATCACTTCTGGTGAACTGGCCAGAGAAAGCTTGAATATGTGACTATGGTAAAACGGGGAGCAATTGGTAGGAGTAACTATGACTCTCTTAAGGTAGCCAAATGCATCGTCACCAACGGAATAAATCGGCAAAGTCGAGGGGCACCTGGCAGGAGTAACTGTGAAAGTCTTAAGGTCGACAAATAATGGCGTATCGCTTCTGATGAACTGGCCAGAGAAAGCTTAAGTATGTGACTATGGTAAAACGGGGAGCAACTGGTATGAAAACTATGACTCTCATAAAGTAGCCAAATGCCTCGTCACCAACGGAATAAATCGGCAAACTCGAGGGGCACCTGGCAGGAGTAACTGTGAATGTCTTAAGGTCGACTAATAATGGATATAACTCCTGGTGAACAGGCCAGAGGAAGCTTGAAGACGTGACTGTGATAAAACAGGGAGCAACAGGAAGGAGTAACTATGACACTCTTAAGGTAGCCAAATACTCGTCACCAGGCGAAATACATGGGCAAATTCGAGGAGCATCTGGCAGAAATAACTGTGAAAGTCTTGACTATGGTAAAACGGGGAGCAATTGGTAGGAGTAACTATGACTCTCTTAAGGTAGCCAAATGCAACGTCACCAACGGAATAAATCGGCAAACTCGAGGAGCATTTAGCAGAAATAACTGTGAAAGTCTTAAGGTCAACAAATAAAGGCGTATCGCTTGTGCCGAACTGTCCCGAGAAAGCTTGAAGATTTTACTGTGTTAAAACGGGGAGCAACTTGCAGGAGTAACTGTGACTCTCTTAAGGTTGCCAATGCTCGTCGCCCAGCCAATAACATCGGAAAACTCGAGGAGCACCTGGCAGAAATACCTGTGAAAGTCTTAAGGTCGACAAATAATGGCGTATCGCTTGTGCTGAACTGGCTCCAGAAAGCTTGAAAATTTTACTGTGTCTAAACGGAGAGCAACTTGCAGGAGTAACTGTGACTCTCTTAAGGTTGCCAATGCTCGTCGCCCAGCCAAAAACATCGGAAAACTCGAGGAGCACCTGGCAGAAATAACTGTGAAAGTCTTAAGGTCGACTAATAATGGCGTATCGCTTCTGATGAACTGGCCAGAGAAAGCTTGAGTATGTGACTATGGTAAAACGGGGAGCAACTGGTATGAGTAACTATGACTCTCTTAAGGTAGCCAAATGCCTCGTCACCAACGGAATAAATCGGCAAACTCGAGGGGCACCTGGCAGGAGTAACTGTGAAAGTCTTAAGGTCGACTAATAATGGATATAACTCCTGGTGAACAGGCCAGAGAAAGCTTGAAGACGTGACTGTGATAAAACAGGGAGCAACAGGAAGGAGTAACTATGACACTCTTAAGGTAGCCAAATACTCGTCACCTGGCGAAATACATGGGCAAATTCGAGGAGCACCTGGCAGAAATAACTGTGAAAGTCTTAAGTTCGACAAGTAATAGCGTATCATTTCTGGTGAACTGGTCAGAGAAAGCTTGAATATGTGACTATGGTAAAACGGGGAGCAATTGGTAGGAGTAACTACGACTCTCTTAAGGTAGCCAAATGCCTCGTCACCAGACGGAATTAATCGGCAAACTCGAGGAGCACCTAGCAGAAATAACTGTGAAAGTCTTAAGGTCGACAAATAATGGCGTATCGCTTGTGCTGAACTGGCTCCAGAAAGCTTGAAGATTTTACTGTGTTAAAACGGAGAGCAACTTGCAGGAGTAACTGTGACTCTCTTAAGGTTGCCAATGCTCGTCGCCCAGCCAAAAACATCGGAAAACTCGAGGAGCACCTGGCAGAAATAACTGTGAAAGTCTTAAGGTCGACTAATAATGGCGTATCGCTTCTGATGAACTGGCCAGAGAAAGCTTGAGTATGTGACTATGGTAAAACGGGGAGCAACTGGTATGAGTAACTATGACTCTCTTAAGGTAGCCAAATGCCTCGTCACCGACGGAATAAATCGGCAAACTCGAGGGGCACCTGGCAGGAGTAACTGTGAAAGTCTTAAGGTCGACTAATAATGGATATAACTCCTGGTGAACAGGCCAGAGAAAGCTTGAAGACGTGACTGTGATAAAACAGGGAGCAACAGGAAGGAGTAACTATGACACTCTTAAGGTAGCCAAATACTCGTCACCAGGCGAAATACATGGGCAAATTCGAGGAGCACCTGGCAGAAATAACTGTGAAAGTCTTAAGTTCGACAAATAATAGCGTATCACTTCTGGTGAACTGGTCAGAGAAAGCTTGAATATGTGACTATGGTAAAACGGGGAGCAATTGGTAGGAGTAACTACGACTCTCTTAAGGTAGCCAAATGCCTCGTCACCAGACGGAATTAATCGGCAACTCGAGGAGCACCTAGCAGAAATAACTGTGAAAGTCTTAAGGTCGACAAATAATGGCGTATCGCTTGTGCTGAACTGGCTCCAGAAAGCTTGAAGATTTTACTGTGTTAAAACGGAGAGCAACTTGCAGGAGTAACTGTGACTCTCTTAAGGTTGCCAATGCTCGTCGCCCAGCCAAAAACATCGGAAAACTCGAGGAGCACCTGGCAGAAATAACTGTGAAAGTCTTAAGGTCGACTAATAATGGCGTATCGCTTCTGATGAACTGGCCAGAGAAAGCTTGAGTATGTGACTATGGTAAAACGGGGAGCAACTGGTATGAGTAACTATGACTCTCTTAAGGTAGCCAAATGCCTCGTCACCAACGGAATAAATCGGCAAACTCGAGGGGCACCTGGCAGGAGTAACTGTGAAAGTCTTAAGGTCGACTAATAATGGATATAACTCCTGGTGAACAGGCCAGAGAAAGCTTGAAGACGTGACTGTGATAAAACAGGGAGCAACAGGAAGGAGTAACTATGACACTCTTAAGGTAGCCAAATACTCGTCACCAGGCGAAATACATGGGCAAATTCGAGGAGCACCTGGCAGAAATAACTGTGAAAGTCTTAAGTTCGACAAATAATAGCGTATCACTTCTGGTGAACTGGTCAGAGAAAGCTTGAATATGTGACTATGGTAAAACGGGGAGCAATTGGTAGGAGTAACTACGACTCTCTTAAGGTAGCCAAATGCCTCGTCACCAGACGGAATTAATCGGCAACTCGAGGAGCACCTAGCAGAAATAACTGTGAAAGTCTTAAGGTCGACAAATAATGGCGTATCGCTTGTGCTGAACTGGCTCCAGAAAGCTTGAAGATTTTACTGTGTTAAAACGGAGAGCAACTTGCAGGAGTAACTGTGACTCTCTTAAGGTTGCCAATGCTCGTCGCCCAGCCAAAAACATCGGAAAACTCGAGGAGCACCTGGCAGAAATAACTGTGAAAGTCTTAAGGTCGACTAATAATGGCGTATCGCTTCTGATGAACTGGCCAGAGAAAGCTTGAGTATGTGACTATGGTAAAACGGGGAGCAACTGGTATGAGTAACTATGACTCTCTTAAGGTAGCCAAATGCCTCGTCACCAACGGAATAAATCGGCAAACTCGAGGGGCACCTGGCAGGAGTAACTGTGAAAGTCTTAAGGTCGACTAATAATGGATATAACTCCTGGTGAACAGGCCAGAGAAAGCTTGAAGACGTGACTGTGATAAAACAGGGAGCAACAGGAAGGAGTAACTATGACACTCTTAAGGTAGCCAAATACTCGTCACCAGGCGAAATACATGGGCAAATTCGAGGAGCACCTGGCAGAAATAACTGTGAAAGTCTTAAGTTCGACAAATAATAGCGTATCACTTCTGGTGAACTGGTCAGAGAAAGCTTGAATATGTGACTATGGTAAAATGGGGAGCAATTGGTAGGAGTAACTACGACTCTCTTAAGGTAGCCAAATGCCTCGTCACCAGACGGAATTAATCGGCAAACTCGAGGAGCACCTAGCAGAAATAACTGTGAAAGTCTTAAGGTCGACAAATAATGGCGTATCGCTTGTGCCAACGGAATAAATCGGCAAACTCGAGGAGCATTTAGCAGAAATAACTGTGAAAGTCTTAAGGTCAACAAATAAAGGCGTATCGCTTGTGCCGAACTGTCCCGAGAAAGCTTGAAGATTTTCTGTGTTAAAACGGGGAGCAACTTGCAGGAGTAACTGTGACTCTCTTAAGGTTGCCAATGCTCGTCGCCCAGCCAATAACATCGGAAAACTCGAGGAGCACCTGGCAGAAATACCTGTGAAAGTCTTAAGGTCGACAAATAATGGCGTATCGCTTGTGCTGAACTGGCTCCAGAAAGCTTGAAAATTTTACTGTGTCTAAACGGAGAGCAACTTGCAGGAGTAACTGTGACTCTCTTAAGGTTGCCAATGCTCGTCGCCCAGCCAAAAACATCGGAAAACTCGAGGAGCACCTGGCAGAAATAACTGTGAAAGTCTTAAGGTCGACTAATAATGGCGTATCGCTTCTGATGAACTGGCCAGAGAAAGCTTGAGTATGTGACTATGGTAAAACGGGGAGCAACTGGTATGAGTAACTATGACTCTCTTAAGGTAGCCAAATGCCTCGTCACCAACGGAATAAATCGGCAAACTCGAGGGGCACCTGGCAGGAGTAACTGTGAAAGTCTTAAGGTCGACTAATAATGGATATAACTCCTGGTGAACAGGCCAGAGAAAGCTTGAAGACGTGACTGTGATAAAACAGGGAGCAACAGGAAGGAGTAACTATGACACTCTTAAGGTAGCCAAATACTCGTCACCTGGCGAAATACATGGGCAAATTCGAGGAGCACCTGGCAGAAATAACTGTGAAAGTCTTAAGTTCGACAAATAATAGCGTATCACTTCTGGTGAACTGGTCAGAGAAAGCTTGAATATGTGACTATGGTAAAACGGGGAGCAATTGGTAGGAGTAACTACGACTCTCTTAAGGTAGCCAAATGCCTCGTCACCAGACGGAATTAATCGGCAAACTCGAGGAGCACCCAGCAGAAATAACTGTGAAAGTCTTAAGGTCGACAAATAATGGCGTATCGCTTGTGCTGAACTGGCTCCAGAAAGCTTGAAGATTTTACTGTGTTAAAACGGAGAGCAACTTGCAGGAGTAACTGTGACTCTCTTAAGGTTGCCAATGCTCGTCGCCCAGCCAAAAACATCGGAAAACTCGAGGAGCACCTGGCAGAAATAACTGTGAAAGTCTTAAGGTCGACTAATAATGGCGTATCGCTTCTGATGAACTGGCCAGAGAAAGCTTGAGTATGTGACTATGGTAAAACGGGGAGCAACTGGTATGAGTAACTATGACTCTCTTAAGGTAGCCAAATGCCTCGTCACCAACGGAATAAATCGGCAAACTCGAGGGGCACCTGGCAGGAGTAACTGTGAAAGTCTTAAGGTCGACTAATAATGGATATAACTCCTGGTGAACAGGCCAGAGAAAGCTTGAAGACGTGACTGTGATAAAACAGGGAGCAACAGGAAGGAGTAACTATGACACTCTTAAGGTAGCCAAATACTCGTCACCAGGCGAAATACATGGGCAAATTCGAGGAGCACCTGGCAGAAATAACTGTGAAAGTCTTAAGTTCGACAAATAATAGCGTATCACTTCTGGTGAACTGGTCAGAGAAAGCTTGAATATGTGACTATGGTAAAACGGGGAGCAATTGGTAAGAGTAACTACGACTCTCTTAAGGTAGCCAGATGCCTCGTCACCAGACGGAATTAATCGGCAAACTCGAGGAGCACCTAGCAGAAATAACTGTGAAAGTCTTAAGGTCGACAAATAATGGCGTATCGCATGTGCTGAACTGGCTCCAGAAAGCTTGAAGATTTTACTGTGTTAAAACGGAGAGCAACTTGCAGGAGTAACTGTGACTCTCTTATGGTTGCCATTGCTCGTCGCCCAGCAAAAAACATCGGATAACTCGAGGAGCACCTGGCAGAAATAACTGTGAAAGTCTTAAGTTCGACAAATATTAGCGCATCACTTCTGGTGAACTGGCCAGAGAAAGCTTGAATATGTGACTATGGTAAAACGGGGAGCAATTGGTAGGAGTAACTATGACTCTCTTAAGGTAGCCAAATGCATCGTCACCAACGGAATAAATCGGCAAAGTCGAGGGGCACCTGGCAGGAGTAACTGTGAAAGTCTTAAGGTCGACAAATAATGGCGTATCGCTTCTGATGAACTGGCCAGAGAAAGCTTAAGTATGTGACTATGGTAAAACGGGGAGCAACTGGTATGAAAACTATGACTCTCATAAAGTAGCCAAATGCCTCGTCACCAACGGAATAAATCGGCAAACTCGAGGGGCACCTGGCAGGAGTAACTGTGAATGTCTTAAGGTCGACTAATAATGGATATAACTCCTGGTGAACAGGCCAGAGGAAGCTTGAAGACGTGACTGTGATAAAACAGGGAGCAACAGGAAGGAGTAACTATGACACTCTTAAGGTAGCCAAATACTCGTCACCAGGCGAAATACATGGGCAAATTCGAGGAGCATCTGGCAGAAATAACTGTGAAAGTCTTGACTATGGTAAAACGGGGAGCAATTGGTAGGAGTAACTATGACTCTCTTAAGGTAGCCAAATGCAACGTCACCAACGGAATAAATCGGCAAACTCGAGGAGCATTTAGCAGAAATAACTGTGAAAGTCTTAAGGTCAACAAATAAAGGCGTATCGCTTGTGCCGAACTGTCCCGAGAAAGCTTGAAGATTTTACTGTGTTAAAACGGGGAGCAACTTGCAGGAGTAACTGTGACTCTCTTAAGGTTGCCAATGCTCGTCGCCCAGCCAATAACATCGGAAAACTCGAGGAGCACCTGGCAGAAATACCTGTGAAAGTCTTAAGGTCGACAAATAATGGCGTATCGCTTGTGCTGAACTGGCTCCAGAAAGCTTGAAAATTTTACTGTGTCTAAACGGAGAGCAACTTGCAGGAGTAACTGTGACTCTCTTAAGGTTGCCAATGCTCGTCGCCCAGCCAAAAACATCGGAAAACTCGAGGAGCACCTGGCAGAAATAACTGTGAAAGTCTTAAGGTCGACTAATAATGGCGTATCGCTTCTGATGAACTGGCCAGAGAAAGCTTGAGTATGTGACTATGGTAAAACGGGGAGCAACTGGTATGAGTAACTATGACTCTCTTAAGGTAGCCAAATGCCTCGTCACCAACGGAATAAATCGGCAAACTCGAGGGGCACCTGGCAGGAGTAACTGTGAAAGTCTTAAGGTCGACTAATAATGGATATAACTCCTGGTGAACAGGCCAGAGAAAGCTTGAAGACGTGACTGTGATAAAACAGGGAGCAACAGGAAGGAGTAACTATGACACTCTTAAGGTAGCCAAATACTCGTCACCTGGCGAAATACATGGGCAAATTCGAGGAGCACCTGGCAGAAATAACTGTGAAAGTCTTAAGTTCGACAAATAATAGCGTATCACTTCTGGTGAACTGGTCAGAGAAAGCTTGAATATGTGACTATGGTAAAACGGGGAGCAATTGGTAGGAGTAACTACGACTCTCTTAAGGTAGCCAAATGCCTCGTCACCAGACGGAATTAATCGGCAAACTCGAGGAGCACCTAGCAGAAATAACTGTGAAAGTCTTAAGGTCGACAAATAATGGCGTATCGCTTGTGCTGAACTGGCTCCAGAAAGCTTGAAGATTTTACTGTGTTAAAACGGAGAGCAACTTGCAGGAGTAACTGTGACTCTCTTAAGGTTGCCAATGCTCGTCGCCCAGCCAAAAACATCGGAAAACTCGAGGAGCACCTGGCAGAAATAACTGTGAAAGTCTTAAGGTCGACTAATAATGGCGTATCGCTTCTGATGAACTGGCCAGAGAAAGCTTGAGTATGTGACTATGGTAAAACGGGGAGCAACTGGTATGAGTAACTATGACTCTCTTAAGGTAGCCAAATGCCTCGTCACCAACGGAATAAATCGGCAAACTCGAGGGGCACCTGGCAGGAGTAACTGTGAAAGTCTTAAGGTCGACTAATAATGGATATAACTCCTGGTGAACAGGCCAGAGAAAGCTTGAAGACGTGACTATGATAAAACAGGGAGCAACAGGAAGGAGTAACTATGACACTCTTAAGGTAGCCAAATACTCGTCACCTGGCGAAATACATGGGCAAATTCGAGGAGCACCTGGCAGAAATAACTGTGAAAGTCTTAAGTTCGACAAATAATAGCGTATCACTTCTGGTGAACTGGTCAGAGAAAGCTTGAATATGTGACTATGGTAAAACGGGGAGCAATTGGTAGGAGTAACTACGACTCTCTTAAGGTAGCCAAATGCGTCGTCACCAGACGGAATTAATCGGCAAACTCGAGGAGCACCTAGCAGAAATAACTGTGAAAGTCTTAAGGTCGACAAATAATGGCGTATCGCTTGTGCTGAACTGGCTCCAGAAAGCTTGAAGATTTTACTGTGTTAAAACGGAGAGCAACTTGCAGGAGTAACTGTGACTCTCTTAAGGTTGCCAATGCTCGTCGCCCAGCCAAAAACATCGGAAAACTCGAGGAGCACCTGGCAGAAATAACTGTGAAAGTCTTAAGGTCGACTAATAATGGCGTATCGCTTCTGATGAACTGGCCAGAGAAAGCTTGAGTATGTGACTATGGTAAAACAGGGAGCAACTGGTATGAGTAACTATGACTCTCTTAAGGTAGCCAAATGCCTCGTCACCAACGGAATAAATCGGCAAACTCGAGGGGCACCTGGCAGGAGTAACTGTGAAAGTCTTAAGGTCGACTAATAATGGATATAACTCCTGGTGAACAGGCCAGAGAAAGCTTGAAGACGTGACTGTGATAAAACAGGGAGCAACAGGAAGGAGTAACTATGACACTCTTAAGGTAGCCAAATACTCGTCACCAGGCGAAATACATGGGCAAATTCGAGGAGCACCTGGCAGAAATAACTGTGAAAGTCTTAAGTTCGACAAATAATAGCGTATCACTTCTGGTGAACTGGTCAGAGAAAGCTTGAATATGTGACTATGGTAAAACGGGGAGCAATTGGTAGGAGTAACTACGACTCTCCTAAGGTAGCCAAATGCCTCGTCACCAGACGGAATTAATCGGCAAACTCGAGGAGCACCTAGCAGAAATAACTGTGAAAGTCTTAAGGTCGACAAATAATGGCGTATCGCTTGTGCTGAACTGGCTCCAGAAAGCTTGAAGATTTTACTGTGTTAAAACGGAGAGCAACTTGCAGGAGTAACTGTGACTCTCTTAAGGTTGCCAATGCTCGTCGCCCAGCTAAAAACATCGGAAAACTCGAGGAGCACCTGGCAGAAATAACTGTGAAAGTCTTAAGGTCGACAAATAATGGCGTATCGCTTCTGATGAACTGGCCAGAGAAAGCTTGAGTATGTGACTATGGTAAAACGGGGAGCAACTGGTATGAGTAACTATGACTCTCTTAAGGTAGCCAAATGCCTCGTCACCAACGGAATAAATCGGCAAACTCGAGGGGCACCTGGCAGGAGTAACTGTGAAAGTCTTAAGGTCGACTAATAATGGATATAACTCCTGGTGAACAGGCCAGAGAAAGCTTGAAGACGTGACTGTGATAAAACAGGGAGCAACAGGAAGGAGTAACTATGACACTCTTAAGGTAGCCAAATACTCGTCACCAGGCGAAATACATGGGCAAATTCGAGGAGCACCTGGCAGAAATAACTGTGAAAGTCTTAAGTTCGACAAATAATAGCGTATCACTTCTGGTGAACTGGTCAGAGAAAGCTTGAATATGTGACTATGGTAAAACGGGGAGCAATTGGTAAGAGTAACTACGACTCTCTTAAGGTAGCCAGATGCCTCGTCACCAGACGGAATTAATCGGCAAACTCGAGGAGCACCTAGCAGAAATAACTGTGAAAGTCTTAAGGTCGACAAATAATGGCGTATCGCATGTGCTGAACTGGCTCCAGAAAGCTTGAAGATTTTACTGTGTTTAAACGGAGAGCAACTTGCAGGAGTAACTGTGACTCTCTTATGGTTGCCATTGCTCGTCGCCCAGCAAAAAACATCGGATAACTCGAGGAGCACCTGGCAGAAATAACTGTGAAAGTCTTAAGTTCGACAAATATTAGCGCATCACTTCTGGTGAACTGGCCAGAGAAAGCTTGAATATGTGACTATGGTAAAACGGGGAGCAATTGGTAGGAGTAACTATGACTCTCTTAAGGTAGCCAAATGCATCGTCACCAACGGAATAAATCGGCAAAGTCGAGGGGCAACTGGCAGGAGTAACTGTGAAAGTCTTAAGGTCGACAAATAATGGCGTATCGCTTCTGATGAACTGGCCAGAGAAAGCTTAAGTATGTGACTATGGTAAAACGGGGAGCAACTGGTATGAAAACTATGACTCTCATAAAGTAGCCAAATGCCTCGTCACCAACGGAATAAATCGGCAAACTCGAGGGGCACCTGGCAGGAGTAACTGTGAATGTGTTAAGGTCGACTAATAATGGATATAACTCCTGGTGAACAGGCCAGAGGAAGCTTGAAGACGTGACTGTGATAAAACAGGGAGCAACAGGAAGGAGTAACTATGACACTCTTAAGGTAGCCAAATACTCGTCACCAGGCGAAATACATGGGCAAATTCGAGGAGCATCTGGCAGAAATAACTGTGAAAGTCTTGACTATGGTAAAACGGGGAGCAATTGGTAGGAGTAACTATGACTCTCTTAAGGTAGCCAAATGCAACGTCACCAACGGAATAAATCGGCAAACTCGAGGAGCATTTAGCAGAAATAACTGTGAAAGTCTTAAGGTCAACAAATAAAGGCGTATCGCTTGTGCCGAACTGTCCCGAGAAAGCTTGAAGATTTTACTGTGTTAGAACGGGGAGCAATTTGCAGGAGTAACTGTGACTCTCTTAAGGTTGCCAATGCTCGTCGCCCAGCCAAAAACATCGGAAAACTCGAGGAGCACCTGGCAGAAATAACTGTGAAAGTCTTAAGGTCGACTAATAATGGCGTATCGCTTCTGATGAACTGGCCAGAGAAAGCTTGAGTATGTGACTATGGTAAAACGGGGAGCAACTGGTATGAGTAACTATGACTCTCTTAAGGTAGCCAAATGCCTCGTCACCAACGGAATAAATCGGCAAACTCGAGGGGCACCTGGCAGGAGTAACTGTGAAAGTCTTAAGGTCGACTAATAATGGATATAACTCCTGGTGAACAGGCCAGAGAAAGCTTGAAGACGTGACTGTGATAAAACAGGGAGCAACAGGAAGGAGTAACTATGACACTCTTAAGGTAGCCAAATACTCGTCACCAGGCGAAATACATGGGCAAATTCGAGGAGCACCTGGCAGAAATAACTGTGAAAGTCTTAAGTTCGACAAATAATAGCGTATCACTTCTGGTGAACTGGTCAGAGAAAGCTTGAATATGTGACTATGGTAAAACGGGGAGCAATTGGTAAGAGTAACTACGACTCTCTTAAGGTAGCCAGATGCCTCGTCACCAGACGGAATTAATCGGCAAACTCGAGGAGCACCTAGCAGAAATAACTGTGAAAGTCTTAAGGTCGACAAATAATGGCGTATCGCATGTGCTGAACTGGCTCCAGAAAGCTTGAAGATTTTACTGTGTTAAAACGGAGAGCAACTTGCAGGAGTAACTGTGACTCTCTTATGGTTGCCATTGCTCGTCGCCCAGCAAAAAACATCGGATAACTCGAGGAGCACCTGGCAGAAATAACTGTGAAAGTCTTAAGTTCGACAAATATTAGCGCATCACTTCTGGTGAACTGGCCAGAGAAAGCTTGAATATGTGACTATGGTAAAACGGGGAGCAATTGGTAGGAGTAACTATGACTCTCTTAAGGTAGCCAAATGCATCGTCACCAACGGAATAAATCGGCAAAGTCGAGGGGCACCTGGCAGGAGTAACTGTGAAAGTCTTAAGGTCGACAAATAATGGCGTATCGCTTCTGATGAACTGGCCAGAGAAAGCTTAAGTATGTGACTATGGTAAAACGGGGAGCAACTGGTATGAAAACTATGACTCTCATAAAGTAGCCAAATGCCTCGTCACCAACGGAATAAATCGGCAAACTCGAGGGGCACCTGGCAGGAGTAACTGTGAATGTCTTAAGGTCGACTAATAATGGATATAACTCCTGGTGAACAGGCCAGAGGAAGCTTGAAGACGTGACTGTGATAAAACAGGGAGCAACAGGAAGGAGTAACTATGACACTCTTAAGGTAGCCAAATACTCGTCACCAGGCGAAATACATGGGCAAATTCGAGGAGCATCTGGCAGAAATAACTGTGAAAGTCTTGACTATGGTAAAACGGGGAGCAATTGGTAGGAGTAACTATGACTCTCTTAAGGTAGCCAAATGCAACGTCACCAACGGAATAAATCGGCAAACTCGAGGAGCATTTAGCAGAAATAACTGTGAAAGTCTTAAGGTCAACAAATAAAGGCGTATCGCTTGTGCCGAACTGTCCCGAGAAAGCTTGAAGATTTTACTGTGTTAAAACGGGGAGCAACTTGCAGGAGTAACTGTGACTCTCTTAAGGTTGCCAATGCTCGTCGCCCAGCCAATAACATCGGAAAACTCGAGGAGCACCTGGCAGAAATACCTGTGAAAGTCTTAAGGTCGACAAATAATGGCGTATCGCTTGTGCTGAACTGGCTCCAGAGAGCTTGAAAATTTTACTGTGTCTAAACGGAGAGCAACTTGCAGGAGTAACTGTGACTCTCTTAAGGTTGCCAATGCTCGTCGCCCAGCCAAAAACATCGGAAAACTCGAGGAGCACCTGGCAGAAATAACTGTGAAAGTCTTAAGGTCGACTAATAATGGCGTATCGCTTCTGATGAACTGGCCAGAGAAAGCTTGAGTATGTGACTATGGTAAAACGGGGAGCAACTGGTATGAGTAACTATGACTCTC
The DNA here is from genome assembly GCF_021461395.2 of Schistocerca americana. Taxonomy (NCBI): domain Eukaryota; kingdom Metazoa; phylum Arthropoda; class Insecta; order Orthoptera; family Acrididae; genus Schistocerca; species Schistocerca americana. The sequence continues at coordinate 11,577,612 of NC_060129.1, read as the reverse complement.
TTAAGGTAGCCAAATGACTCGTCACCAACGGAATAAATCGGCAAACTCGAGGGGCACCTGGCAGGAGTAACTGTGAAAGTCTTAAGGTCGACTAATAATGGATATAACTCCTGGTGAACAGGCCAGAGAAAGCTTGAAGACGTGACTGTGATAAAACAGGGAGCAACAGGAAGGAGTAACTATGACACTCTTAAGGTAGCCAAATACTCGTCACCTGGCGAAATACATGGGCAAATTCGAGGAGCACCTGGCAGAAATAACTGTGAAAGTCTTAAGTTCGACAAATAATAGCGTATCACTTCTGGTGAACTGGTCAGAGAAAGCTTGAATATGTGACTATGGTAAAACGGGGAGCAATTGGTAGGAGTAACTACGACTCTCTTAAGGTAGCCAAATGCCTCGTCACCAGACGGAATTAATCGGCAAACTCGAGGAGCACCTAGCAGAAATAACTGTGAAAGTCTTAAGGTCGACAAATAATGGCGTATCGCTTGTGCTGAACTGGCTCCAGAAAGCTTGAAGATTTTACTGTGTTAAAACGGAGAGCAACTTGCAGGAGTAACTGTGACTCTCTTAAGGTTGCCAATGCTCGTCGCCCAGCCAAAAACATCGGAAAACTCGAGGAGCACCTGGCAGAAATAACTGTGAAAGTCTTAAGGTCGACTAATAATGGCGTATCGCTTCTGATGAACTGGCCAGAGAAAGCTTGAGTATGTGACTATGGTAAAACGGGGAGCAACTGGTATGAGTAACTATGACTCTCTTAAGGTAGCCAAATGCCTCGTCACCAACGGAATAAATCGGCAAACTCGAGGGGCACCTGGCAGGAGTAACTGTGAAAGTCTTAAGGTCGACTAATAATGGATATAACTCCTGGTGAACAGGCCAGAGAAAGCTTGAAGACGTGACTATGATAAAACAGGGAGCAACAGGAAGGAGTAACTATGACACTCTTAAGGTAGCCAAATACTCGTCACCTGGCGAAATACATGGGCAAATTCGAGGAGCACCTGGCAGAAATAACTGTGAAAGTCTTAAGTTCGACAAATAATAGCGTATCACTTCTGGTGAACTGGTCAGAGAAAGCTTGAATATGTGACTATGGTAAAACGGGGAGCAATTGGTAGGAGTAACTACGACTCTCTTAAGGTAGCCAAATGCCTCGTCACCAGACGGAATTAATCGGCAAACTCGAGGAGCACCTAGCAGAAATAACTGTGAAAGTCTTAAGGTCGACAAATAATGGCGTATCGCTTGTGCTGAACTGGCTCCAGAAAGCTTGAAGATTTTACTGTGTTAAAACGGAGAGCAACTTGCAGGAGTAACTGTGACTCTCTTAAGGTTGCCAATGCTCGTCGCCCAGCCAAAAACATCGGAAAACTCGAGGAGCACCTGGCAGAAATAACTGTGAAAGTCTTAAGGTCGACTAATAATGGCGTATCGCTTCTGATGAACTGGCCAGAGAAAGCTTGAGTATGTGACTATGGTAAAACAGGGAGCAACTGGTATGAGTAACTATGACTCTCTTAAGGTAGCCAAATGCCTCGTCACCAACGGAATAAATCGGCAAACTCGAGGGGCACCTGGCAGGAGTAACTGTGAAAGTCTTAAGGTCGACTAATAATGGATATAACTCCTGGTGAACAGGCCAGAGAAAGCTTGAAGACGTGACTGTGATAAAACAGGGAGCAACAGGAAGGAGTAACTATGACACTCTTAAGGTAGCCAAATACTCGTCACCAGGCGAAATACATGGGCAAATTCGAGGAGCACCTGGCAGAAATAACTGTGAAAGTCTTAAGTTCGACAAATAATAGCGTATCACTTCTGGTGAACTGGTCAGAGAAAGCTTGAATATGTGACTATGGTAAAACGGGGAGCAATTGGTAGGAGTAACTACGACTCTCCTAAGGTAGCCAAATGCCTCGTCACCAGACGGAATTAATCGGCAAACTCGAGGAGCACCTAGCAGAAATAACTGTGAAAGTCTTAAGGTCGACAAATAATGGCGTATCGCTTGTGCTGAACTGGCTCCAGAAAGCTTGAAGATTTTACTGTGTTAAAACGGAGAGCAACTTGCAGGAGTAACTGTGACTCTCTTAAGGTTGCCAATGCTCGTCGCCCAGCTAAAAACATCGGAAAACTCGAGGAGCACCTGGCAGAAATAACTGTGAAAGTCTTAAGGTCGACAAATAATGGCGTATCGCTTCTGATGAACTGGCCAGAGAAAGCTTGAGTATGTGACTATGGTAAAACGGGGAGCAACTGGTATGAGTAACTATGACTCTCTTAAGGTAGCCAAATGCCTCGTCACCAACGGAATAAATCGGCAAACTCGAGGGGCACCTGGCAGGAGTAACTGTGAAAGTCTTAAGGTCGACTAATAATGGATATAACTCCTGGTGAACAGGCCAGAGAAAGCTTGAAGACGTGACTGTGATAAAACAGGGAGCAACAGGAAGGAGTAACTATGACACTCTTAAGGTAGCCAAATACTCGTCACCAGGCGAAATACATGGGCAAATTCGAGGAGCACCTGGCAGAAATAACTGTGAAAGTCTTAAGTTCGACAAATAATAGCGTATCACTTCTGGTGAACTGGTCAGAGAAAGCTTGAATATGTGACTATGGTAAAACGGGGAGCAATTGGTAAGAGTAACTACGACTCTCTTAAGGTAGCCAGATGCCTCGTCACCAGACGGAATTAATCGGCAAACTCGAGGAGCACCTAGCAGAAATAACTGTGAAAGTCTTAAGGTCGACAAATAATGGCGTATCGCATGTGCTGAACTGGCTCCAGAAAGCTTGAAGATTTTACTGTGTTTAAACGGAGAGCAACTTGCAGGAGTAACTGTGACTCTCTTATGGTTGCCATTGCTCGTCGCCCAGCAAAAAACATCGGATAACTCGAGGAGCACCTGGCAGAAATAACTGTGAAAGTCTTAAGTTCGACAAATATTAGCGCATCACTTCTGGTGAACTGGCCAGAGAAAGCTTGAATATGTGACTATGGTAAAACGGGGAGCAATTGGTAGGAGTAACTATGACTCTCTTAAGGTAGCCAAATGCATCGTCACCAACGGAATAAATCGGCAAAGTCGAGGGGCACCTGGCAGGAGTAACTGTGAAAGTCTTAAGGTCGACAAATAATGGCGTATCGCTTCTGATGAACTGGCCAGAGAAAGCTTAAGTATGTGACTATGGTAAAACGGGGAGCAACTGGTATGAAAACTATGACTCTCATAAAGTAGCCAAATGCCTCGTCACCAACGGAATAAATCGGCAAACTCGAGGGGCACCTGGCAGGAGTAACTGTGAATGTGTTAAGGTCGTCTAATAATGGATATAACTCCTGGTGAACAGGCCAGAGGAAGCTTGAAGACGTGACTGTGATAAAACAGGGAGCAACAGGAAGGAGTAACTATGACACTCTTAAGGTAGCCAAATACTCGTCACCAGGCGAAATACATGGGCAAATTCGAGGAGCATCTGGCAGAAATAACTGTGAAAGTCTTGACTATGGTAAAACGGGGAGCAATTGGTAGGAGTAACTATGACTCTCTTAAGGTAGCCAAATGCAACGTCACCAACGGAATAAATCGGCAAACTCGAGGAGCATTTAGCAGAAATAACTGTGAAAGTCTTAAGGTCAACAAATAAAGGCGTATCGCATGTGCCGAACTGTCCCGAGAAAGCTTGAAGATTTTACTGTGTTAGAACGGGGAGCAATTTGCAGGAGTAACTGTGACTCTCTTAAGGTTGCCAATGCTCGTCGCCCAGCCAAAAACATCGGAAAACTCGAGGAGCACCTGGCAGAAATAACTGTGAAAGTCTTAAGGTCGACTAATAATGGCGTATCGCTTCTGATGAACTGGCCAGAGAAAGCTTGAGTATGTGACTATGGTAAAACGGGGAGCAACTGGTATGAGTAACTATGACTCTCTTAAGGTAGCCAAATGCCTCGTCACCAACGGAATAAATCGGCAAACTCGAGGGGCACCTGGCAGGAGTAACTGTGAAAGTCTTAAGGTCGACTAATAATGGATATAACTCCTGGTGAACAGGCCAGAGAAAGCTTGAAGACGTGACTGTGATAAAACAGGGAGCAACAGGAAGGAGTAACTATGACACTCTTAAGGTAGCCAAATACTCGTCACCAGGCGAAATACATGGGCAAATTCGAGGAGCACCTGGCAGAAATAACTGTGAAAGTCTTAAGTTCGATAAATAATAGCGTATCACTTCTGGTGAACTGGTCAGAGAAAGCTTGAATATGTGACTATGGTAAAACGGGGAGCAATTGGTAGGAGTAACTACGACTCTCTTAAGGTAGCCAAATGCCTCGTCACCAGACGGAATTAATCGGCAACTCGAGGAGCACCTAGCAGAAATAACTGTGAAAGTCTTAAGGTCGACAAATAATGGCGTATCGCTTGTGCTGAACTGGCTCCAGAAAGCTTGAAGATTTTACTGTGTTAAAACGGAGAGCAACTTGCAGGAGTAACTGTGACTCTCTTAAGGTTGCCAATGCTCGTCGCCCAGCCAAAAACATCGGAAAACTCGAGGAGCACCTGGCAGAAATAACTGTGAAAGTCTTAAGGTCGACTAATAATGGCGTATCGCTTCTGATGAACTGGCCAGAGAAAGCTTGAGTATGTGACTATGGTAAAACGGGGAGCAACTGGTATGAGTAACTATGACTCTCTTAAGGTAGCCAAATGCCTCGTCACCAACGGAATAAATCGGCAAACTCGAGGGGCACCTGGCAGGAGTAACTGTGAAAGTCTTAAGGTCGACTAATAATGGATATAACTCCTGGTGAACAGGCCAGAGAAAGCTTGAAGACGTGACTGTGATAAAACAGGGAGCAACAGGAAGGAGTAACTATGACACTCTTAAGGTAGCCAAATACTCGTCACCAGGCGAAATACATGGGCAAATTCGAGGAGCACCTGGCAGAAATAACTGTGAAAGTCTTAAGTTCGACAAATAATAGCGTATCACTTCTGGTGAACTGGTCAGAGAAAGCTTGAATATGTGACTATGGTAAAACGGGGAGCAATTGGTAGGAGTAACTACGACTCTCTTAAGGTAGCCAAATGCCTCGTCACCAGACGGAATTAATCGGCAACTCGAGGAGCACCTAGCAGAAATAACTGTGAAAGTCTTAAGGTCGACAAATAATGGCGTATCGCTTGTGCTGAACTGGCTCCAGAAAGCTTGAAGATTTTACTGTGTTAAAACGGAGAGCAATTTGCAGGAGTAACTGTGACTCTCTTAAGGTTGCCAATGCTCGTCGCCCAGCCAAAAACATCGGAAAACTCGAGGAGCACCTGGCAGAAATAACTGTGAAAGTCTTAAGGTCGACTAATAATGGCGTATCGCTTCTGATGAACTGGCCAGAGAAAGCTTGAGTATGTGACTATGGTAAAACGGGGAGCAACTGGTATGAGTAACTATGACTCTCTTAAGGTAGCCAAATGCCTCGTCACCAACGGAATAAATCGGCAAACTCGAGGGGCACCTGGCAGGAGTAACTGTGAAAGTCTTAAGGTCGACTAATAATGGATATAACTCCTGGTGAACAGGCCAGAGAAAGCTTGAAGACGTGACTGTGATAAAACAGGGAGCAACAGGAAGGAGTAACTATGACACTCTTAAGGTAGCCAAATACTCGTCACCAGGCGAAATACATGGGCAAATTCGAGGAGCACCTGGCAGAAATAACTGTGAAAGTCTTAAGTTCGACAAATAATAGCGTATCACTTCTGGTGAACTGGTCAGAGAAAGCTTGAATATGTGACTATGGTAAAACGGGGAGCAATTGGTAGGAGTAACTACGACTCTCTTAAGGTAGCCAAATGCCTCGTCACCAGACGGAATTAATCGGCAACTCGAGGAGCACCTAGCAGAAATAACTGTGAAAGTCTTAAGGTCGACAAATAATGGCGTATCGCTTGTGCTGAACTGGCTCCAGAAAACTTGAAGATTTTACTGTGTTAAAACGGAGAGCAACTTGCAGGAGTAACTGTGACTCTCTTAAGGTTGCCAATGCTCGTCGCCCAGCCAAAAACATCGGAAAACTCGAGGAGCACCTGGCAGAAATAACTGTGAAAGTCTTAAGGTCGACTAATAATGGCGTATCGCTTCTGATGAACTGGCCAGAGAAAGCTTGAGTATGTGACTATGGTAAAACGGGGAGCAACTGGTATGAGTAACTATGACTCTCTTAAGGTAGCCAAATGCCTCGTCACCAACGGAATAAATCGGCAAACTCGAGGGGCACCTGGCAGGAGTAACTGTGAAAGTCTTAAGGTCGACTAATAATGGATATAACTCCTGGTGAACAGGCCAGAGAAAGCTTGAAGACGTGACTGTGATAAAACAGGGAGCAACAGGAAGGAGTAACTATGACACTCTTAAGGTAGCCAAATACTCGTCACCAGGCGAAATACATGGGCAAATTCGAGGAGCATCTGGCAGAAATAACTGTGAAAGTCTTGACTATGGTAAAACGGGGAGCAATTGGTAGGAGTAACTATGACTCTCTTAAGGTAGCCAAATGCAACGTCACCAACGGAATAAATCGGCAAACTCGAGGAGCATTTAGCAGAAATAACTGTGAAAGTCTTAAGGTCAACAAATAAAGGCGTATCGCTTGTGCCGAACTGTCCCGAGAAAGCTTGAAGATTTTACTGTGTTAAAACGGGGAGCAACTTGCAGGAGTAACTGTGACTCTCTTAAGGTTGCCAATGCTCGTCGCCCAGCCAATAACATCGGAAAACTCGAGGAGCACCTGGCAGAAATACCTGTGAAAGTCTTAAGGTCGACAAATAATGGCGTATCGCTTGTGCTGACCTGGCTCCAGAAAGCTTGAAAATTTTACTGTGTCTAAACGGAGAGTAACTTGCAGGAGTAACTGTGACTCTCTTAAGGTTGCCAATGCTCGTCGCCCAGCCAAAAACATCGGAAAACTCGAGGAGCACCTGGCAGAAATAACTGTGAAAGTCTTAAGGTCGACTAATAATGGCGTATCGCTTCTGATGAACTGGCCAGAGAAAGCTTGAGTATGTGACTATGGTAAAACGGGGAGCAACTGGTATGAGTAACTATGACTCTCTTAAGGTAGCCAAATGCCTCGTCACCAACGGAATAAATCGGCAAACTCGAGGGGCACCTGGCAGGAGTAACTGTGAAAGTCTTAAGGTCGACTAATAATGGATATAACTCCTGGTGAACAGGCCAGAGAAAGCTTGAAGACGTGACTGTGATAAAACAGGGAGCAACAGGAAGGAGTAACTATGACACTCTTAAGGTAGCCAAATACTCGTCACCTGGCGAAATACATGGGCAAATTCGAGGAGCACCTGGCAGAAATAACTGTGAAAGTCTTAAGTTCGACAAATAATAGCGTATCACTTCTGGTGAACTGGTCAGAGAAAGCTTGAATATGTGACTATGGTAAAACGGGGAGCAATTGGTAGGAGTAACTACGACTCTCTTAAGGTAGCCAAATGCCTCGTCACCAGACGGAATTAATCGGCAAACTCGAGGAGCACCTAGCAGAAATAACTGTGAAAGTCTTAAGGTCGACAAATAATGGCGTATCGCTTGTGCTGAACTGGCTCCAGAAAGCTTGAAGATTTTACTGTGTTAAAACGGAGAGCAACTTGCAGGAGTAACTGTGACTCTCTTAAGGTTGCCAATGCTCGTCGCCCAGCCAAAAACATCGGAAAACTCGAGGAGCACCTGGCAGAAATAACTGTGAAAGTCTTAAGGTCGACTAATAATGGCGTATCGCTTCTGATGAACTGGCCAGAGAAAGCTTGAGTATGTGACTATGGTAAAACGGGGAGCAACTGGTATGAGTAACTATGACTCTCTTAAGGTAGCCAAATGCCTCGTCACCAACGGAATAAATCGGCAAACTCGAGGGGCACCTGGCAGGAGTAACTGTGAAAGTCTTAAGGTCGACTAATAATGGATATAACTCCTGGTGAACAGGCCAGAGAAAGCTTGAAGACGTGACTGTGATAAAACAGGGAGCAACAGGAAGGAGTAACTATGACACTCTTAAGGTAGCCAAATACTCGTCACCAGGCGAAATACATGGGCAAATTCGAGGAGCACCTGGCAGAAATAACTGTGAAAGTCTTAAGTTCGACAAATAATAGCGTATCACTTCTGGTGAACTGGTCAGAGAAAGCTTGAATATGTGACTATGGTAAAACGGGGAGCAATTGGTAGGAGTAACTACGACTCTCTTAAGGTAGCCAAATGCCTCGTCACCATACGGAATTAATCGGCAACTCGAGGAGCACCTAGCAGAAATAACTGTGAAAGTCTTAAGGTCGACAAATAATGGCGTATCGCTTGTGCTGAACTGGCTCCAGAAAGCTTGAAGATTTTACTGTGTTAAAACGGAGAGCAACTTGCAGGAGTAACTGTGACTCTCTTAAGGTTGCCAATGCTCGTCGCCCAGCCAAAAACATCGGAAAACTCGAGGAGCACCTGGCAGAAATAACTGTGAAAGTCTTAAGGTCGACTAATAATGGCGTATCGCTTCTGATGAACTGGCCAGAGAAAGCTTGAGTATGTGACTATGGTAAAACGGGGAGCAACTGGTATGAGTAACTATGACTCTCTTAAGGTAGCCAAATGCCTCGTCACCAACGGAATAAATCGGCAAACTCGAGGGGCACCTGGCAGGAGTAACTGTGAAAGTCTTAAGGTCGACTAATAATGGATATAACTCCTGGTGAACAGGCCAGAGAAAGCTTGAAGACGTGACTGTGATAAAACAGGGAGCAACAGGAAGGAGTAACTATGACACTCTTAAGGTAGCCAAATACTCGTCACCAGGCGAAATACATGGGCAAATTCGAGGAGCATCTGGCAGAAATAACTGTGAAAGTCTTGACTATGGTAAAACGGGGAGCAATTGGTAGGAGTAACTATGACTCTCTTAAGGTAGCCAAATGCAACGTCACCAACGGAATAAATCGGCAAACTCGAGGAGCATTTAGCAGAAATAACTGTGAAAGTCTTAAGGTCAACAAATAAAGGCGTATCGCTTGTGCCGAACTGTCCCGAGAAAGCTTGAAGATTTTACTGTGTTAAAACGGGGAGCAACTTGCAGGAGTAACTGTGACTCTCTTAAGGTTGCCAATGCTCGTCGCCCAGCCAATAACATCGGAAAACTCGAGGAGCACCTGGCAGAAATACCTGTGAAAGTCTTAAGGTCGACAAATAATGGCGTATCGCTTGTGCTGACCTGGCTCCAGAAAGCTTGAAAATTTTACTGTGTCTAAACGGAGAGTAACTTGCAGGAGTAACTGTGACTCTCTTAAGGTTGCCAATGCTCGTCGCCCAGCCAAAAACATCGGAAAACTCGAGGAGCACCTGGCAGAAATAACTGTGAAAGTCTTAAGGTCGACTAATAATGGCGTATCGCTTCTGATGAACTGGCCAGAGAAAGCTTGAGTATGTGACTATGGTAAAACGGGGAGCAACTGGTATGAGTAACTATGACTCTCTTAAGGTAGCCAAATGCCTCGTCACCAACGGAATAAATCGGCAAACTCGAGGGGCACCTGGCAGGAGTAACTGTGAAAGTCTTAAGGTCGACTAATAATGGATATAACTCCTGGTGAACAGGCCAGAGAAAGCTTGAAGACGTGACTGTGATAAAACAGGGAGCAACAGGAAGGAGTAACTATGACACTCTTAAGGTAGCCAAATACTCGTCACCAGGCGAAATACATGGGCAAATTCGAGGAGCACCTGGCAGAAATAACTGTGAAAGTCTTAAGTTCGACAAATAATAGCGTATCACTTCTGGTGAACTGGTCAGAGAAAGCTTGAATATGTGACTATGGTAAAACGGGGAGCAATTGGTAGGAGTAACTACGACTCTCTTAAGGTAGCCAAATGCCTCGTCACCATACGGAATTAATCGGCAACTCGAGGAGCACCTAGCAGAAATAACTGTGAAAGTCTTAAGGTCGACAAATAATGGCGTATCGCTTGTGCTGAACTGGCTCCAGAAAGCTTGAAGATTTTACTGTGTTAAAACGGAGAGCAACTTGCAGGAGTAACTGTGACTCTCTTAAGGTTGCCAATGCTCGTCGCCCAGCCAAAAACATCGGAAAACTCGAGGAGCACCTGGCAGAAATAACTGTGAAAGTCTTAAGGTCGACTAATAATGGCGTATCGCTTCTGATGAACTGGCCAGAGAAAGCTTGAGTATGTGACTATGGTAAAACGGGGAGCAACTGGTATGAGTAACTATGACTCTCTTAAGGTAGCCAAATGCCTCGTCACCAACGGAATAAATCGGCAAACTCGAGGGGCACCTGGCAGGAGTAACTGTGAAAGTCTTAAGGTCGACTAATAATGGATATAACTCCTGGTGAACAGGCCAGAGAAAGCTTGAAGACGTGACTGTGATAAAACAGGGAGCAACAGGAAGGAGTAACTATGACACTCTTAAGGTAGCCAAATACTCGTCACCAGGCGAAATACATGGGCAAATTCGAGGAGCACCTGGCAGAAATAACTGTGAAAGTCTTAAGTTCGACAAATAATAGCGTATCACTTCTGGTGAACTGGTCAGAGAAAGCTTGAATATGTGACTATGGTAAAACGGGGAGCAATTGGTAGGAGTAACTACGACTCTCTTAAGGTAGCCAAATGCCTCGTCACCAGACGGAATTAATCGGCAACTCGAGGAGCACCTAGCAGAAATAACTGTGAAAGTCTTAAGGTCGACAAATAATGGCGTATCGCTTGTGCTGAACTGGCTCCAGAAAACTTGAAGATTTTACTGTGTTAAAACGGAGAGCAACTTGCAGGAGTAACTGTGACTCTCTTAAGGTTGCCAATGCTCGTCGCCCAGCCAAAAACATCGGAAAACTCGAGGAGCACCTGGCAGAAATAACTGTGAAAGTCTTAAGGTCGACTAATAATGGCGTATCGCTTCTGATGAACTGGCCAGAGAAAGCTTGAGTATGTGACTATGGTAAAACGGGGAGCAACTGGTATGAGTAACTATGACTCTCTTAAGGTAGCCAAATGCCTCGTCACCAACGGAATAAATCGGCAAACTCGAGGGGCACCTGGCAGGAGTAACTGTGAAAGTCTTAAGGTCGACTAATAATGGATATAACTCCTGGTGAACAGGCCAGAGAAAGCTTGAAGACGTGACTGTGATAAAACAGGGAGCAACAGGAAGGAGTAACTATGACACTCTTAAGGTAGCCAAATACTCGTCACCAGGCGAAATACATGGGCAAATTCGAGGAGCATCTGGCAGAAATAACTGTGAAAGTCTTGACTATGGTAAAACGGGGAGCAATTGGTAGGAGTAACTATGACTCTCTTAAGGTAGCCAAATGCAACGTCACCAACGGAATAAATCGGCAAACTCGAGGAGCATTTAGCAGAAATAACTGTGAAAGTCTTAAGGTCAACAAATAAAGGCGTATCGCTTGTGCCGAACTGTCCCGAGAAAGCTTGAAGATTTTACTGTGTTAAAACGGGGAGCAACTTGCAGGAGTAACTGTGACTCTCTTAAGGTTGCCAATGCTCGTCGCCCAGCCAATAACATCGGAAAACTCGAGGAGCACCTGGCAGAAATACCTGTGAAAGTCTTAAGGTCGACAAATAATGGCGTATCGCTTGTGCTGACCTGGCTCCAGAAAGCTTGAAAATTTTACTGTGTCTAAACGGAGAGTAACTTGCAGGAGTAACTGTGACTCTCTTAAGGTTGCCAATGCTCGTCGCCCAGCCAAAAACATCGGAAAACTCGAGGAGCACCTGGCAGAAATAACTGTGAAAGTCTTAAGGTCGACTAATAATGGCGTATCGCTTCTGATGAACTGGCCAGAGAAAGCTTGAGTATGTGACTATGGTAAAACGGGGAGCAACTGGTATGAGTAACTATGACTCTCTTAAGGTAGCCAAATGCCTCGTCACCAACGGAATAAATCGGCAAACTCGAGGGGCACCTGGCAGGAGTAACTGTGAAAGTCTTAAGGTCGACTAATAATGGATATAACTCCTGGTGAACAGGCCAGAGAAAGCTTGAAGACGTGACTGTGATAAAACAGGGAGCAACAGGAAGGAGTAACTATGACACTCTTAAGGTAGCCAAATACTCGTCACCTGGCGAAATACATGGGCAAATTCGAGGAGCACCTGGCAGAAATAACTGTGAAAGTCTTAAGTTCGACAAATAATAGCGTATCACTTCTGGTGAACTGGTCAGAGAAAGCTTGAATATGTGACTATGGTAAAACGGGGAGCAATTGGTAGGAGTAACTACGACTCTCTTAAGGTAGCCAAATGCCTCGTCACCAGACGGAATTAATCGGCAAACTCGAGGAGCACCTAGCAGAAATAACTGTGAAAGTCTTAAGGTCGACAAATAATGGCGTATCGCTTGTGCTGAACTGGCTCCAGAAAGCTTGAAGATTTTACTGTGTTAAAACGGAGAGCAACTTGCAGGAGTAACTGTGACTCTCTTAAGGTTGCCAATGCTCGTCGCCCAGCCAAAAACATCGGAAAACTCGAGGAGCACCTGGCAGAAATAACTGTGAAAGTCTTAAGGTCGACTAATAATGGCGTATCGCTTCTGATGAACTGGCCAGAGAAAGCTTGAGTATGTGACTATGGTAAAACGGGGAGCAACTGGTATGAGTAACTATGACTCTCTTAAGGTAGCCAAATGCCTCGTCACCAACGGAATAAATCGGCAAACTCGAGGGGCACCTGGCAGGAGTAACTGTGAAAGTCTTAAGGTCGACTAATAATGGATATAACTCCTGGTGAACAGGCCAGAGAAAGCTTGAAGACGTGACTGTGATAAAACAGGGAGCAACAGGAAGGAGTAACTATGACACTCTTAAGGTAGCCAAATACTCGTCACCAGGCGAAATACATGGGCAAATTCGAGGAGCATCTGGCAGAAATAACTGTGAAAGTCTTGACTATGGTAAAACGGGGAGCAATTGGTAGGAGTAACTATGACTCTCTTAAGGTAGCCAAATGCAACGTCACCAACGGAATAAATCGGCAAACTCGAGGAGCATTTAGCAGAAATAACTGTGAAAGTCTTAAGGTCAACAAATAAAGGCGTATCGCTTGTGCCGAACTGTCCCGAGAAAGCTTGAAGATTTTACTGTGTTAAAACGGGGAGCAACTTGCAGGAGTAACTGTGACTCTCTTAAGGTTGCCAATGCTCGTCGCCCAGCCAATAACATCGGAAAACTCGAGGAGCACCTGGCAGAAATACCTGTGAAAGTCTTAAGGTCGACAAATAATGGCGTATCGCTTGTGCTGACCTGGCTCCAGAAAGCTTGAAAATTTTACTGTGTCTAAACGGAGAGTAACTTGCAGGAGTAACTGTGACTCTCTTAAGGTTGCCAATGCTCGTCGCCCAGCCAAAAACATCGGAAAACTCGAGGAGCACCTGGCAGAAATAACTGTGAAAGTCTTAAGGTCGACTAATAATGGCGTATCGCTTCTGATGAACTGGCCAGAGAAAGCTTGAGTATGTGACTATGGTAAAACGGGGAGCAACTGGTATGAGTAACTATGACTCTCTTAAGGTAGCCAAATGCCTCGTCACCAACGGAATAAATCGGCAAACTCGAGGGGCACCTGGCAGGAGTAACTGTGAAAGTCTTAAGGTCGACTAATAATGGATATAACTCCTGGTGAACAGGCCAGAGAAAGCTTGAAGACGTGACTGTGATAAAACAGGGAGCAACAGGAAGGAGTAACTATGACACTCTTAAGGTAGCCAAATACTCGTCACCTGGCGAAATACATGGGCAAATTCGAGGAGCACCTGGCAGAAATAACTGTGAAAGTCTTAAGTTCGACAAATAATAGCGTATCACTTCTGGTGAACTGGTCAGAGAAAGCTTGAATATGTGACTATGGTAAAACGGGGAGCAATTGGTAGGAGTAACTACGACTCTCTTAAGGTAGCCAAATGCCTCGTCACCAGACGGAATTAATCGGCAAACTCGAGGAGCACCTAGCAGAAATAACTGTGAAAGTCTTAAGGTCGACAAATAATGGCGTATCGCTTGTGCTGAACTGGCTCCAGAAAGCTTGAAGATTTTACTGTGTTAAAACGGAGAGCAACTTGCAGGAGTAACTGTGACTCTCTTAAGGTTGCCAATGCTCGTCGCCCAGCCAAAAACATCGGAAAACTCGAGGAGCACCTGGCAGAAATAACTGTGAAAGTCTTAAGGTCGACTAATAATGGCGTATCGCTTCTGATGAACTGGCCAGAGAAAGCTTGAGTATGTGACTATGGTAAAACGGGGAGCAACTGGTATGAGTAACTATGACTCTCTTAAGGTAGCCAAATGCCTCGTCACCAACGGAATAAATCGGCAAACTCGAGGGGCACCTGGCAGGAGTAACTGTGAAAGTCTTAAGGTCGACTAATAATGGATATAACTCCTGGTGAACAGGCCAGAGAAAGCTTGAAGACGTGACTGTGATAAAACAGGGAGCAACAGGAAGGAGTAACTATGACACTCTTAAGGTAGCCAAATACTCGTCACCAGGCGAAATACATGGGCAAATTCGAGGAGCACCTGGCAGAAATAACTGTGAAAGTCTTAAGTTCGACAAATAATAGCGTATCACTTCTGGTGAACTGGTCAGAGAAAGCTTGAATATGTGACTATGGTAAAACGGGGAGCAATTGGTAGGAGTAACTACGACTCTCTTAAGGTAGCCAAATGCCTCGTCACCATACGGAATTAATCGGCAACTCGAGGAGCACCTAGCAGAAATAACTGTGAAAGTCTTAAGGTCGACAAATAATGGCGTATCGCTTGTGCTGAACTGGCTCCAGAAAGCTTGAAGATTTTACTGTGTTAAAACGGAGAGCAACTTGCAGGAGTAACTGTGACTCTCTTAAGGTTGCCAATGCTCGTCGCCCAGCCAAAAACATCGGAAAACTCGAGGAGCACCTGGCAGAAATAACTGTGAAAGTCTTAAGGTCGACTAATAATGGCGTATCGCTTCTGATGAACTGGCCAGAGAAAGCTTGAGTATGTGACTATGGTAAAACGGGGAGCAACTGGTATGAGTAACTATGACTCTCTTAAGGTAGCCAAATGCCTCGTCACCAACGGAATAAATCGGCAAACTCGAGGGGCACCTGGCAGGAGTAACTGTGAAAGTCTTAAGGTCGACTAATAATGGATATAACTCCTGGTGAACAGGCCAGAGAAAGCTTGAAGACGTGACTGTGATAAAACAGGGAGCAACAGGAAGGAGTAACTATGACACTCTTAAGGTAGCCAAATACTCGTCACCAGGCGAAATACATGGGCAAATTCGAGGAGCATCTGGCAGAAATAACTGTGAAAGTCTTGACTATGGTAAAACGGGGAGCAATTGGTAGGAGTAACTATGACTCTCTTAAGGTAGCCAAATGCAACGTCACCAACGGAATAAATCGGCAAACTCGAGGAGCATTTAGCAGAAATAACTGTGAAAGTCTTAAGGTCAACAAATAAAGGCGTATCGCTTGTGCCGAACTGTCCCGAGAAAGCTTGAAGATTTTACTGTGTTAAAACGGGGAGCAACTTGCAGGAGTAACTGTGACTCTCTTAAGGTTGCCAATGCTCGTCGCCCAGCCAATAACATCGGAAAACTCGAGGAGCACCTGGCAGAAATACCTGTGAAAGTCTAAAGGTCGACAAATAATGGCGTATCGCTTGTGCTGACCTGGCTCCAGAAAGCTTGAAAATTTTACTGTGTCTAAACGGAGAGTAACTTGCAGGAGTAACTGTGACTCTCTTAAGGTTGCCAATGCTCGTCGCCCAGCCAAAAACATCGGAAAACTCGAGGAGCACCTGGCAGAAATAACTGTGAAAGTCTTAAGGTCGACTAATAATGGCGTATCGCTTCTGATGAACTGGCCAGAGAAAGCTTGAGTATGTGACTATGGTAAAACGGGGAGCAACTGGTATGAGTAACTATGACTCTCTTAAGGTAGCCAAATGCCTCGTCACCAACGGAATAAATCGGCAAACTCGAGGGGCACCTGGCAGGAGTAACTGTGAAAGTCTTAAGGTCGACTAATAATGGATATAACTCCTGGTGAACAGGCCAGAGAAAGCTTGAAGACGTGACTGTGATAAAACAGGGAGCAACAGGAAGGAGTAACTATGACACTCTTAAGGTAGCCAAATACTCGTCACCTGGCGAAATACATGGGCAAATTCGAGGAGCACCTGGCAGAAATAACTGTGAAAGTCTTAAGTTCGACAAATAATAGCGTATCACTTCTGGTGAACTGGTCAGAGAAAGCTTGAATATGTGACTATGGTAAAACGGGGAGCAATTGGTAGGAGTAACTACGACTCTCTTAAGGTAGCCAAATGCCTCGTCACCAGACGGAATTAATCGGCAAACTCGAGGAGCACCTAGCAGAAATAACTGTGAAAGTCTTAAGGTCGACAAATAATGGCGTATCGCTTGTGCTGAACTGGCTCCAGAAAGCTTGAAGATTTTACTGTGTTAAAACGGAGAGCAACTTGCAGGAGTAACTGTGACTCTCTTAAGGTTGCCAATGCTCGTCGCCCAGCCAAAAACATCGGAAAACTCGAGGAGCACCTGGCAGAAATAACTGTGAAAGTCTTAAGGTCGACTAATAATGGCGTATCGCTTCTGATGAACTGGCCAGAGAAAGCTTGAGTATGTGACTATGGTAAAACGGGGAGCAACTGGTATGAGTAACTATGACTCTCTTAAGGTAGCCAAATGCCTCGTCACCAACGGAATAAATCGGCAAACTCGAGGGGCACCTGGCAGGAGTAACTGTGAAAGTCTTAAGGTCGACTAATAATGGATATAACTCCTGGTGAACAGGCCAGAGAAAGCTTGAAGACGTGACTGTGATAAAACAGGGAGCAACAGGAAGGAGTAACTATGACACTCTTAAGGTAGCCAAATACTCGTCACCAGGCGAAATACATGGGCAAATTCGAGGAGCATCTGGCAGAAATAACTGTGAAAGTCTTGACTATGGTAAAACGGGGAGCAATTGGTAGGAGTAACTATGACTCTCTTAAGGTAGCCAAATGCAACGTCACCAACGGAATAAATCGGCAAACTCGAGGAGCATTTAGCAGAAATAACTGTGAAAGTCTTAAGGTCAACAAATAAAGGCGTATCGCTTGTGCCGAACTGTCCCGAGAAAGCTTGAAGATTTTACTGTGTTAAAACGGGGAGCAACTTGCAGGAGTAACTGTGACTCTCTTAAGGTTGCCAATGCTCGTCGCCCAGCCAATAACATCGGAAAACTCGAGGAGCACCTGGCAGAAATACCTGTGAAAGTCTTAAGGTCGACAAATAATGGCGTATCGCTTGTGCTGACCTGGCTCCAGAAAGCTTGAAAATTTTACTGTGTCTAAACGGAGAGTAACTTGCAGGAGTAACTGTGACTCTCTTAAGGTTGCCAATGCTCGTCGCCCAGCCAAAAACATCGGAAAACTCGAGGAGCACCTGGCAGAAATAACTGTGAAAGTCTTAAGGTCGACTAATAATGGCGTATCGCTTCTGATGAACTGGCCAGAGAAAGCTTGAGTATGTGACTATGGTAAAACGGGGAGCAACTGGTATGAGTAACTATGACTCTCTTAAGGTAGCCAAATGCCTCGTCACCAACGGAATAAATCGGCAAACTCGAGGGGCACCTGGCAGGAGTAACTGTGAAAGTCTTAAGGTCGACTAATAATGGATATAACTCCTGGTGAACAGGCCAGAGAAAGCTTGAAGACGTGACTGTGATAAAACAGGGAGCAACAGGAAGGAGTAACTATGACACTCTTAAGGTAGCCAAATACTCGTCACCTGGCGAAATACATGGGCAAATTCGAGGAGCACCTGGCAGAAATAACTGTGAAAGTCTTAAGTTCGACAAATAATAGCGTATCACTTCTGGTGAACTGGTCAGAGAAAGCTTGAATATGTGACTATGGTAAAACGGGGAGCAATTGGTAGGAGTAACTACGACTCTCTTAAGGTAGCCAAATGCCTCGTCACCAGACGGAATTAATCGGCAAACTCGAGGAGCACCTAGCAGAAATAACTGTGAAAGTCTTAAGGTCGACAAATAATGGCGTATCGCTTGTGCTGAACTGGCTCCAGAAAGCTTGAAGATTTTACTGTGTTAAAACGGAGAGCAACTTGCAGGAGTAACTGTGACTCTCTTAAGGTTGCCAATGCTCGTCGCCCAGCCAAAAACATCGGAAAACTCGAGGAGCACCTGGCAGAAATAACTGTGAAAGTCTTAAGGTCGACTAATAATGGCGTATCGCTTCTGATGAACTGGCCAGAGAAAGCTTGAGTATGTGACTATGGTAAAACGGGGAGCAACTGGTATGAGTAACTATGACTCTCTTAAGGTAGCCAAATGCCTCGTCACCAACGGAATAAATCGGCAAACTCGAGGGGCACCTGGCAGGAGTAACTGTGAAAGTCTTAAGGTCGACTAATAATGGATATAACTCCTGGTGAACAGGCCAGAGAAAGCTTGAAGACGTGACTGTGATAAAACAGGGAGCAACAGGAAGGAGTAACTATGACACTCTTAAGGTAGCCAAATACTCGTCACCAGGCGAAATACATGGGCAAATTCGAGGAGCACCTGGCAGAAATAACTGTGAAAGTCTTAAGTTCGACAAATAATAGCGTATCACTTCTGGTGAACTGGTCAGAGAAAGCTTGAATATGTGACTATGGTAAAACGGGGAGCAATTGGTAGGAGTAACTACGACTCTCTTAAGGTAGCCAAATGCCTCGTCACCATACGGAATTAATCGGCAACTCGAGGAGCACCTAGCAGAAATAACTGTGAAAGTCTTAAGGTCGACAAATAATGGCGTATCGCTTGTGCTGAACTGGCTCCAGAAAGCTTGAAGATTTTACTGTGTTAAAACGGAGAGCAACTTGCAGGAGTAACTGTGACTCTCTTAAGGTTGCCAATGCTCGTCGCCCAGCCAAAAACATCGGAAAACTCGAGGAGCACCTGGCAGAAATAACTGTGAAAGTCTTAAGGTCGACTAATAATGGCGTATCGCTTCTGATGAACTGGCCAGAGAAAGCTTGAGTATGTGACTATGGTAAAACGGGGAGCAACTGGTATGAGTAACTATGACTCTCTTAAGGTAGCCAAATGCCTCGTCACCAACGGAATAAATCGGCAAACTCGAGGGGCACCTGGCAGGAGTAACTGTGAAAGTCTTAAGGTCGACTAATAATGGATATAACTCCTGGTGAACAGGCCAGAGAAAGCTTGAAGACGTGACTGTGATAAAACAGGGAGCAACAGGAAGGAGTAACTATGACACTCTTAAGGTAGCCAAATACTCGTCACCAGGCGAAATACATGGGCAAATTCGAGGAGCATCTGGCAGAAATAACTGTGAAAGTCTTGACTATGGTAAAACGGGGAGCAATTGGTAGGAGTAACTATGACTCTCTTAAGGTAGCCAAATGCAACGTCACCAACGGAATAAATCGGCAAACTCGAGGAGCATTTAGCAGAAATAACTGTGAAAGTCTTAAGGTCAACAAATAAAGGCGTATCGCTTGTGCCGAACTGTCCCGAGAAAGCTTGAAGATTTTACTGTGTTAAAACGGGGAGCAACTTGCAGGAGTAACTGTGACTCTCTTAAGGTTGCCAATGCTCGTCGCCCAGCCAATAACATCGGAAAACTCGAGGAGCACCTGGCAGAAATACCTGTGAAAGTCTTAAGGTCGACAAATAATGGCGTATCGCTTGTGCTGACCTGGCTCCAGAAAGCTTGAAAATTTTACTGTGTCTAAACGGAGAGTAACTTGCAGGAGTAACTGTGACTCTCTTAAGGTTGCCAATGCTCGTCGCCCAGCCAAAAACATCGGAAAACTCGAGGAGCACCTGGCAGAAATAACTGTGAAAGTCTTAAGGTCGACTAATAATGGCGTATCGCTTCTGATGAACTGGCCAGAGAAAGCTTGAGTATGTGACTATGGTAAAACGGGGAGCAACTGGTATGAGTAACTATGACTCTCTTAAGGTAGCCAAATGCCTCGTCACCAACGGAATAAATCGGCAAACTCGAGGGGCACCTGGCAGGAGTAACTGTGAAAGTCTTAAGGTCGACTAATAATGGATATAACTCCTGGTGAACAGGCCAGAGAAAGCTTGAAGACGTGACTGTGATAAAACAGGGAGCAACAGGAAGGAGTAACTATGACACTCTTAAGGTAGCCAAATACTCGTCACCAGGCGAAATACATGGGCAAATTCGAGGAGCACCTGGCAGAAATAACTGTGAAAGTCTTAAGTTCGACAAATAATAGCGTATCACTTCTGGTGAACTGGTCAGAGAAAGCTTGAATATGTGACTATGGTAAAACGGGGAGCAATTGGTAGGAGTAACTACGACTCTCTTAAGGTAGCCAAATGCCTCGTCACCATACGGAATTAATCGGCAACTCGAGGAGCACCTAGCAGAAATAACTGTGAAAGTCTTAAGGTCGACAAATAATGGCGTATCGCTTGTGCTGAACTGGCTCCAGAAAGCTTGAAGATTTTACTGTGTTAAAACGGAGAGCAACTTGCAGGAGTAACTGTGACTCTCTTAAGGTTGCCAATGCTCGTCGCCCAGCCAAAAACATCGGAAAACTCGAGGAGCACCTGGCAGAAATAACTGTGAAAGTCTTAAGGTCGACTAATAATGGCGTATCGCTTCTGATGAACTGGCCAGAGAAAGCTTGAGTATGTGACTATGGTAAAACGGGGAGCAACTGGTATGAGTAACTATGACTCTCTTAAGGTAGCCAAATGCCTCGTCACCAACGGAATAAATCGGCAAACTCGAGGGGCACCTGGCAGGAGTAACTGTGAAAGTCTTAAGGTCGACTAATAATGGATATAACTCCTGGTGAACAGGCCAGAGAAAGCTTGAAGACGTGACTGTGATAAAACAGGGAGCAACAGGAAGGAGTAACTATGACACTCTTAAGGTAGCCAAATACTCGTCACCAGGCGAAATACATGGGCAAATTCGAGGAGCATCTGGCAGAAATAACTGTGAAAGTCTTGACTATGGTAAAACGGGGAGCAATTGGTAGGAGTAACTATGACTCTCTTAAGGTAGCCAAATGCAACGTCACCAACGGAATAAATCGGCAAACTCGAGGAGCATTTAGCAGAAATAACTGTGAAAGTCTTAAGGTCAACAAATAAAGGCGTATCGCTTGTGCCGAACTGTCCCGAGAAAGCTTGAAGATTTTACTGTGTTAAAACGGGGAGCAACTTGCAGGAGTAACTGTGACTCTCTTAAGGTTGCCAATGCTCGTCGCCCAGCCAATAACATCGGAAAACTCGAGGAGCACCTGGCAGAAATACCTGTGAAAGTCTTAAGGTCGACAAATAATGGCGTATCGCTTGTGCTGACCTGGCTCCAGAAAGCTTGAAAATTTTACTGTGTCTAAACGGAGAGTAACTTGCAGGAGTAACTGTGACTCTCTTAAGGTTGCCAATGCTCGTCGCCCAGCCAAAAACATCGGAAAACTCGAGGAGCACCTGGCAGAAATAACTGTGAAAGTCTTAAGGTCGACTAATAATGGCGTATCGCTTCTGATGAACTGGCCAGAGAAAGCTTGAGTATGTGACTATGGTAAAACGGGGAGCAACTGGTATGAGTAACTATGACTCTCTTAAGGTAGCCAAATGCCTCGTCACCAACGGAATAAATCGGCAAACTCGAGGGGCACCTGGCAGGAGTAACTGTGAAAGTCTTAAGGTCGACTAATAATGGATATAACTCCTGGTGAACAGGCCAGAGAAAGCTTGAAGACGTGACTGTGATAAAACAGGGAGCAACAGGAAGGAGTAACTATGACACTCTTAAGGTAGCCAAATACTCGTCACCTGGCGAAATACATGGGCAAATTCGAGGAGCACCTGGCAGAAATAACTGTGAAAGTCTTAAGTTCGACAAATAATAGCGTATCACTTCTGGTGAACTGGTCAGAGAAAGCTTGAATATGTGACTATGGTAAAACGGGGAGCAATTGGTAGGAGTAACTACGACTCTCTTAAGGTAGCCAAATGCCTCGTCACCAGACGGAATTAATCGGCAAACTCGAGGAGCACCTAGCAGAAATAACTGTGAAAGTCTTAAGGTCGACAAATAATGGCGTATCGCTTGTGCTGAACTGGCTCCAGAAAGCTTGAAGATTTTACTGTGTTAAAACGGAGAGCAACTTGCAGGAGTAACTGTGACTCTCTTATGGTTGCCAATGCTCGTCGCCCAGCAAAAAACATCGGATAACTCGAGGAGCACCTGGCAGAAATAACTGTGAAAGTCTTAAGGTCGACAAATAATGGCGTATCGCTTCTGATGAACTGGCCAGAGAAAGCTTGAGTATGTGACTATGGTAAAACGGGGAGCAACTGGTATGAGTAACTATGACTCTCTTAAGGTAGCCAAATGCCTCGTCACCAACGGAATAAATCGGCAAACTCGAGGGGCACCTGGCAGGAGTAACTGTGAAAGTCTTAAGGTCGACTAATAATGGATATAACTCCTGGTGAACAGGCCAGAGAAAGCTTGAAGACGTGACTGTGATAAAACAGGGAGCAACAGGAAGGAGTAACTATGACACTCTTAAGGTAGCCAAATACTCGTCACCAGGCGAAATACATGGGCAAATTCGAGGAGCACCTGGCAGAAATAACTGTGAAAGTCTTAAGTTCGACAAATAATAGCGTATCACTTCTGGTGAACTGGTCAGAGAAAGCTTGAATATGTGACTATGGTAAAACGGGGAGCAATTGGTAGGAGTAACTACGACTCTCTTAAGGTAGCCAAATGCCTCGTCACCAGACGGAATTAATCGGCAACTCGAGGAGCACCTAGCAGAAATAACTGTGAAAGTCTTAAGGTCGACAAATAATGGCGTATCGCTTGTGCTGAACTGGCTCCAGAAAGCTTGAAGATTTTACTGTGTTAAAACGGAGAGCAACTTGCAGGAGTAACTGTGACTCTCTTAAGGTTGCCAATGCTCGTCGCCCAGCCAAAAACATCGGAAAACTCGAGGAGCACCTGGCAGAAATAACTGTGAAAGTCTTAAGGTCGACTAATAATGGCGTATCGCTTCTGATGAACTGGCCAGAGAAAGCTTGAGTATGTGACTATGGTAAAACGGGGAGCAACTGGTATGAGTAACTATGACTCTCTTAAGGTAGCCAAATGCCTCGTCACCAACGGAATAAATCGGCAAACTCGAGGGGCACCTGGCAGGAGTAACTGTGAAAGTCTTAAGGTCGACTAATAATGGATATAACTCCTGGTGAACAGGCCAGAGAAAGCTTGAAGACGTGACTGTGATAAAACAGGGAGCAACAGGAAGGAGTAACTATGACACTCTTAAGGTAGCCAAATACTCGTCACCAGGCGAAATACATGGGCAAATTCGAGGAGCACCTGGCAGAAATAACTGTGAAAGTCTTAAGTTCGACAAATAATAGCGTATCACTTCTGGTGAACTGGCCAGAGAAAGCTTGAGTATGTGACTATGGTAAAACGGGGAGCAACTGGTATGAGTAACTATGACTCTCTTAAGGTAGCCAAATGCCTCGTCACCAACGGAATAAATCGGCAAACTCGAGGGGCACCTGGCAGGAGTAACTGTGAAAGTCTTAAGGTCGACTAATAATGGATATAACTCCTGGTGAACAGGCCAGAGAAAGCTTGAAGACGTGACTGTGATAAAACAGGGAGCAACAGGAAGGAGTAACTATGACACTCTTAAGGTAGCCAAATACTCGTCACCAGGCGAAATACATGGGCAAATTCGAGGAGCACCTGGCAGAAATAACTGTGAAAGTCTTAAGTTCGACAAATAATAGCGTATCACTTCTGGTGAACTGGTCAGAGAAAGCTTGAATATGTGACTATGGTAAAACGGGGAGCAATTGGTAGGAGTAACTACGACTCTCTTAAGGTAGCCAAATGCCTCGTCACCAGACGGAATTAATCGGCAACTCGAGGAGCACCTAGCAGAAATAACTGTGAAAGTCTTAAGGTCGACAAATAATGGCGTATCGCTTGTGCTGAACTGGCTCCAGAAAGCTTGAAGATTTTACTGTGTTAAAACGGAGAGCAATTTGCAGGAGTAACTGTGACTCTCTTAAGGTTGCCAATGCTCGTCGCCCAGCCAAAAACATCGGAAAACTCGAGGAGCACCTGGCAGAAATAACTGTGAAAGTCTTAAGGTCGACTAATAATGGCGTATCGCTTCTGATGAACTGGCCAGAGAAAGCTTGAGTATGTGACTATGGTAAAACGGGGAGCAACTGGTATGAGTAACTATGACTCTCTTAAGGTAGCCAAATGCCTCGTCACCAACGGAATAAATCGGCAAACTCGAGGGGCACCTGGCAGGAGTAACTGTGAAAGTCTTAAGGTCGACTAATAATGGATATAACTCCTGGTGAACAGGCCAGAGAAAGCTTGAAGACGTGACTGTGATAAAACAGGGAGCAACAGGAAGGAGTAACTATGACACTCTTAAGGTAGCCAAATACTCGTCACCAGGCGAAATACATGGGCAAATTCGAGGAGCACCTGGCAGAAATAACTGTGAAAGTCTTAAGTTCGACAAATAATAGCGTATCACTTCTGGTGAACTGGTCAGAGAAAGCTTGAATATGTGACTATGGTAAAACGGGGAGCAATTGGTAGGAGTAACTACGACTCTCTTAAGGTAGCCAAATGCCTCGTCACCAGACGGAATTAATCGGCAACTCGAGGAGCACCTAGCAGAAATAACTGTGAAAGTCTTAAGGTCGACAAATAATGGCGTATCGCTTGTGCTGAACTGGCTCCAGAAAGCTTGAAGATTTTACTGTGTTAAAACGGAGAGCAACTTGCAGGAGTAACTGTGACTCTCTTAAGGTTGCCAATGCTCGTCGCCCAGCCAAAAACATCGGAAAACTCGAGGAGCACCTGGCAGAAATAACTGTGAAAGTCTTAAGGTCGACTAATAATGGCGTATCGCTTCTGATGAACTGGCCAGAGAAAGCTTGAGTATGTGACTATGGTAAAACGGGGAGCAACTGGTATGAGTAACTATGACTCTCTTAAGGTAGCCAAATGCCTCGTCACCAACGGAATAAATCGGCAAACTCGAGGGGCACCTGGCAGGAGTAACTGTGAAAGTCTTAAGGTCGACTAATAATGGATATAACTCCTGGTGAACAGGCCAGAGAAAGCTTGAAGACGTGACTGTGATAAAACAGGGAGCAACAGGAAGGAGTAACTATGACACTCTTAAGGTAGCCAAATACTCGTCACCAGGCGAAATACATGGGCAAATTCGAGGAGCATCTGGCAGAAATAACTGTGAAAGTCTTGACTATGGTAAAACGGGGAGCAATTGGTCGGAGTAACTATGACTCTCTTAAGGTAGCCAAATGCAACGTCACCAACGGAATAAATCGGCAAACTCGAGGAGCATTTAGCAGAAATAACTGTGAAAGTCTTAAGGTCAACAAATAAAGGCGTATCGCTTGTGCCGAACTGTCCCGAGAAAGCTTGAAGATTTTACTGTGTTAAAACGGGGAGCAACTTGCAGGAGTAACTGTGACTCTCTTAAGGTTGCCAATGCTCGTCGCCCAGCCAATAACATCGGAAAACTCGAGGAGCACCTGGCAGAAATACCTGTGAAAGTCTTAAGGTCGACAAATAATGGCGTATCGCTTGTGCTGACCTGGCTCCAGAAAGCTTGAAAATTTTACTGTGTCTAAACGGAGAGTAACTTGCAGGAGTAACTGTGACTCTCTTAAGGTTGCCAATGCTCGTCGCCCAGCCAAAAACATCGGAAAACTCGAGGAGCACCTGGCAGAAATAACTGTGAAAGTCTTAAGGTCGACTAATAATGGCGTATCGCTTCTGATGAACTGGCCAGAGAAAGCTTGAGTATGTGACTATGGTAAAACGGGGAGCAACTGGTATGAGTAACTATGACTCTCTTAAGGTAGCCAAATGCCTCGTCACCAACGGAATAAATCGGCAAACTCGAGGGGCACCTGGCAGGAGTAACTGTGAAAGTCTTAAGGTCGACTAATAATGGATATAACTCCTGGTGAACAGGCCAGAGAAAGCTTGAAGACGTGACTGTGATAAAACAGGGAGCAACAGGAAGGAGTAACTATGACACTCTTAAGGTAGCCAAATACTCGTCACCTGGCGAAATACATGGGCAAATTCGAGGAGCACCTGGCAGAAATAACTGTGAAAGTCTTAAGTTCGACAAATAATAGCGTATCACTTCTGGTGAACTGGTCAGAGAAAGCTTGAATATGTGACTATGGTAAAACGGGGAGCAATTGGTAGGAGTAACTACGACTCTCTTAAGGTAGCCAAATGCCTCGTCACCAGACGGAATTAATCGGCAAACTCGAGGAGCACCTAGCAGAAATAACTGTGAAAGTCTTAAGGTCGACAAATAATGGCGTATCGCTTGTGCTGAACTGGCTCCAGAAAGCTTGAAGATTTTACTGTGTTAAAACGGAGAGCAACTTGCAGGAGTAACTGTGACTCTCTTAAGGTTGCCAATGCTCGTCGCCCAGCCAAAAACATCGGAAAACTCGAGGAGCACCTGGCAGAAATAACTGTGAAAGTCTTAAGGTCGACTAATAATGGCGTATCGCTTCTGATGAACTGGCCAGAGAAAGCTTGAGTATGTGACTATGGTAAAACGGGGAGCAACTGGTATGAGTAACTATGACTCTCTTAAGGTAGCCAAATGCCTCGTCACCAACGGAATAAATCGGCAAACTCGAGGGGCACCTGGCAGGAGTAACTGTGAAAGTCTTAAGGTCGACTAATAATGGATATAACTCCTGGTGAACAGGCCAGAGAAAGCTTGAAGACGTGACTGTGATAAAACAGGGAGCAACAGGAAGGAGTAACTATGACACTCTTAAGGTAGCCAAATACTCGTCACCAGGCGAAATACATGGGCAAATTCGAGGAGCACCTGGCAGAAATAACTGTGAAAGTCTTAAGTTCGACAAATAATAGCGTATCACTTCTGGTGAACTGGTCAGAGAAAGCTTGAATATGTGACTATGGTAAAACGGGGAGCAATTGGTAGGAGTAACTACGACTCTCTTAAGGTAGCCAAATGCCTCGTCACCATACGGAATTAATCGGCAACTCGAGGAGCACCTAGCAGAAATAACTGTGAAAGTCTTAAGGTCGACAAATAATGGCGTATCGCTTGTGCTGAACTGGCTCCAGAAAGCTTGAAGATTTTACTGTGTTAAAACGGAGAGCAACTTGCAGGAGTAACTGTGACTCTCTTAAGGTTGCCAATGCTCGTCGCCCAGCCAAAAACATCGGAAAACTCGAGGAGCACCTGGCAGAAATAACTGTGAAAGTCTTAAGGTCGACTAATAATGGCGTATCGCTTCTGATGAACTGGCCAGAGAAAGCTTGAGTATGTGACTATGGTAAAACGGGGAGCAACTGGTATGAGTAACTATGACTCTCTTAAGGTAGCCAAATGCCTCGTCACCAACGGAATAAATCGGCAAACTCGAGGGGCACCTGGCAGGAGTAACTGTGAAAGTCTTAAGGTCGACTAATAATGGATATAACTCCTGGTGAACAGGCCAGAGAAAGCTTGAAGACGTGACTGTGATAAAACAGGGAGCAACAGGAAGGAGTAACTATGACACTCTTAAGGTAGCCAAATACTCGTCACCTGGCGAAATACATGGGCAAATTCGAGGAGCACCTGGCAGAAATAACTGTGAAAGTCTTAAGTTCGACAAATAATAGC
Source organism: Schistocerca americana (assembly GCF_021461395.2). Lineage (NCBI taxonomy): Eukaryota > Metazoa > Arthropoda > Insecta > Orthoptera > Acrididae > Schistocerca > Schistocerca americana. Next base: position 11,549,730 of record NC_060129.1, on the reverse strand, counting down.
GTATCACTTCTGGTGAACTGGTCAGAGAAAGCTTGAATATGTGACTATGGTAAAACGGGGAGCAATTGGTAGGAGTAACTACGACTCTCTTAAGGTAGCCAAATGCCTCGTCACCAGACGGAATTAATCGGCAAACTCGAGGAGCACCTAGCAGAAATAACTGTGAAAGTCTTAAGGTCGACAAATAATGGCGTATCGCTTGTGCTGAACTGGCTCCAGAAAGCTTGAAGATTTTACTGTGTTAAAACGGAGAGCAACTTGCAGGAGTAACTGTGACTCTCTTAAGGTTGCCAATGCTCGTCGCCCAGCCAAGAACATCGGAAAACTCGAGGAGCACCTGGCAGAAATAACTGTGAAAGTCTTAAGGTCGACTAATAATGGCGTATCGCTTCTGATGAACTGGCCAGAGAAAGCTTGAGTATGTGACTATGGTAAAACGGGGAGCAACTGGTATGAGTAACTATGACTCTCTTAAGGTAGCCAAATGCCTCGTCACCAACGGAATAAATCGGCAAACTCGAGGGGCACCTGGCAGGAGTAACTGTGAAAGTCTTAAGGTCGACTAATAATGGATATAACTCCTGGTGAACAGGCCAGAGAAAGCTTGAAGACGTGACTGTGATAAAACAGGGAGCAACAGGAAGGAGTAACTATGACACTCTTAAGGTAGCCAAATACTCGTCACCAGGCGAAATACATGGGCAAATTCGAGGAGCACCTGGCAGAAATAACTGTGAAAGTCTTAAGTTCGACAAATAATAGCGTATCACTTCTGGTGAACTGGTCAGAGAAAGCTTGAATATGTGACTATGGTAAAACGGGGAGCAATTGGTAGGAGTAACTACGACTCTCTTAAGGTAGCCAAATGCCTCGTCACCAGACGGAATTAATCGGCAAACTCGAGGAGCACCTAGCAGAAATAACTGTGAAAGTCTTAAGGTCGACAAATAATGGCGTATCGCTTGTGCTGAACTGGCTCCAGAAAGCTTGAAGATTTTACTGTGTTAAAACGGAGAGCAACTTGCAGGAGTAACTGTGACTCTCTTATGGTTGCCAATGCTCGTCGCCCAGCAAAAAACATCGGATAACTCGAGGAGCACCTGGCAGAAATAACTGTGAAAGTCTTAAGGTCGACAAATAATGGCGTATCGCTTCTGATGAACTGGCCAGAGAAAGCTTGAGTATGTGACTATGGTAAAACGGGGAGCAACTGGTATGAGTAACTATGACTCTCTTAAGGTAGCCAAATGCCTCGTCACCAACGGAATAAATCGGCAAACTCGAGGGGCACCTGGCAGGAGTAACTGTGAAAGTCTTAAGGTCGACTAATAATGGATATAACTCCTGGTGAACAGGCCAGAGAAAGCTTGAAGACGTGACTGTGATAAAACAGGGAGCAACAGGAAGGAGTAACTATGACACTCTTAAGGTAGCCAAATACTCGTCACCAGGCGAAATACATGGGCAAATTCGAGGAGCACCTGGCAGAAATAACTGTGAAAGTCTTAAGTTCGACAAATAATAGCGTATCACTTCTGGTGAACTGGTCAGAGAAAGCTTGAATATGTGACTATGGTAAAACGGGGAGCAATTGGTAGGAGTAACTACGACTCTCTTAAGGTAGCCAAATGCCTCGTCACCAGACGGAATTAATCGGCAAACTCGAGGAGCACCTAGCAGAAATAACTGTGAAAGTCTTAAGGTCGACAAATAATGGCGTATCGCATGTGCTGAACTGGCTCCAGAAAGCTTGAAGATTTTACTGTGTTAAAACGGAGAGCAACTTGCAGGAGTAACTGTGACTCTCTTATGGTTGCCATTGCTCGTCGCCCAGCAAAAAACATCGGATAACTCGAGGAGCACCTGGCAGAAATAACTGTGAAAGTCTTAAGTTCGACAAATATTAGCGTATCACTTCTGGTGAACTGGCCAGAGAAAGCTTGAATATGTGACTATGGTAAAACGGGGAGCAATTGGTAGGAGTAACTATGACTCTCTTAAGGTAGCCAAATGCATCGTCACCAACGGAATAAATCGGCAAAGTCGAGGGGCACCTGGCAGGAGTAACTGTGAAAGTCTTAAGGTCGACAAATAATGGCGTATCGCTTCTGATGAACTGGCCAGAGAAAGCTTAAGTATGTGACTATGGTAAAACGGGGAGCAACTGGTATGAAAAACTATGACTCTCATAAAGTAGGCAAATGCCTCGTCACCAACGGAATAAATCGGCAAACTCGAGGGGCACCTGGCAGGAGTAACTGTGAAAGTCTTAAGGTCGACTAATAACGGATATAACTCCTGGTGAACAGGCCAGAGGAAGCTTGAAGACGTGACTGTGATAAAACAGGGAGCAACAGGAAGGAGTAACTATGACACTCTTAAGGTAGCCAAATACTCGTCACCAGGCGAAATACATGGGCAAATTCGAGGAGCATCTGGCAGAAATAACTGTGAAAGTCTTGACTATGGTAAAACGGGGAGCAATTGGTAGGAGTAACTATGACTCTCTTAAGGTAGCCAAATGCAACGTCACCAACGGAATAAATCGGCAAACTCGAGGAGCATTTAGCAGAAATAACTGTGAAAGTCTTAAGGTCAACAAATAAAGGCGTATCGCTTGTGCCGAACTGTCCCGAGAAAGCTTGAAGATTTTACTGTGTTAAAACGGGGAGCAACTTGCAGGAGTAACTGTGACTCTCTTAAGGTTGCCAATGCTCGTCGCCCAGCCAATAACATCGGAAAACTCGAGGAGCACCTGGCAGAAATACCTGTGAAAGTCTTAAGGTCGACAAATAATGGCGTATCGCTTGTGCTGAACTGGCTCCAGAAAGCTTGAAGATTTTACTGTGTCTAAACGGAGAGCAACTTGAAGGAGTAACTGTGACTCTCTTAAGGTTGCCAATGCTCGTCGCCCAGCCAAAAACATCGGAAAACTCGAGGAGCACCTGGCAGAAATAACTGTGAAAGTCTTAAGGTCGACTAATAATGGCGTATCGCTTCTGATGAACTGGCCAGAGAAAGCTTGAGTATGTGACTATGGTAAAACGGGGAGCAACTGGTATGAGTAACTATGACTCTCTTAAGGTAGCCAAATGCCTCGTCACCAACGGAATAAATCGGCAAACTCGAGGGGCACCTGGCAGGAGTAACTGTGAAAGTCTTAAGGTCGACTAATAATGGATATAACTCCTGGTGAACAGGCCAGAGGAAGCTTGAAGACGTGACTGTGATAAAGCAGGGAGCAACAGGAAGGAGTAACTATGACACTCTTAAGGTAGCCAAATACTCGTCACCAGGCGAAATACATGGGCAAATTCGAGGAGCATCTGGCAGAAATAACTGTGAAAGTCTTGACTATGGTAAAACGGGGAGCAATTGGTAGGAGTAACTATGACTCTCTTAAGGTAGCCAAATGCAACGTCACCAACGGAATAAATCGGCAAACTCGAGGAGCATTTAGAAGAAATAACTGTGAAAGTCTTAAGGTCAACAAATAAAGGCGTATCGCTTGTGCCGAACTGTCCCGAGAAAGCTTGAAGATTTTACTGTGTTAAAACGGGGAGCAACTTGCAGGAGTAACTGTGACTCTCTTAAGGTTGCCAATGCTCGTCGCCCAGCCAATAACATCGGAAAACTCGAGGAGCACCTGGCAGAAATAACTGTGAAAGTCTTAAGGTCGACAAATAATGGCGTATCGCTTGTGCTGAACTGGCTCCAGAAAGCTTGAAGATTTTACTGTGTTAAAACGGAGAGCAACTTGCAGGAGTAACTGTGACTCTCTTAAGGTTGCCAATGCTCGTCGCCCAGCTAAAAACATCGGAAAACTCGAGGAGCACCTGGCAGAAATAACTGTGAAAGTCTTAAGGTCGACTAATAATGGCGTATCGCTTCTGATGAACTGGCCAGAGAAAGCTTGAGTATGTGACTATGGTAAAACGGGGAGCAACTGGTATGAGTAACTATGACTCTCTTAAGGTAGCCAAATGCCTCGTCACCAACGGAATAAATCGGCAAACTCGAGGGGCACCTGGCAGGAGTAACTGTGAAAGTCTTAAGGTCGACTAATAATGGATATAACTCCTGGTGAACAGGCCAGAGAAAGCTTGAAGACGTGACTGTGATAAAACAGGAAGCAACAGGAAGGAGTAACTATGACACTCTTAAGGTAGCCAAATACTCGTCACCAGGCGAAATACATGGGCAAATTCGAGGAGCACCTGGCAGAAATAACTGTGAAAGTCTTAAGTTCGACAAATAATAGCGTATCACTTCTGGTGAACTGGTCAGAGAAAGCTTGAATATGTGACTATGGTAAAACGGGGAGCAATTGGTAGGAGTAACTACGACTCTCTTAAGGTAGCCAAATGCCTCGTCACCAGACGGAATTAATCGGCAAACTCGAGGAGCACCTAGCAGAAATAACTGTGAAAGTCTTAAGGTCGACAAATAATGGCGTATCGCTTGTGCTGAACTGGCTCCAGAAAGCTTGAAGATTTTACTGTGTTAAAACGGAGAGCAACTTGCAGGAGTAACTGTGACTCTCTTATGGTTGCCAATGCTCGTCGCCCAGCAAAAAACATCGGATAACTCGAGGAGCACCTGGCAGAAATAACTGTGAAAGTCTTAAGGTCGACAAATAATGGCGTATCGCTTCTGATGAACTGGCCAGAGAAAGCTTGAGTATGTGACTATGGTAAAACGGGGAGCAACTGGTATGAGTAACTATGACTCTCTTAAGGTAGCCAAATGCCTCGTCACCAACGGAATAAATCGGCAAACTCGAGGGGCACCTGGCAGGAGTAACTGTGAAAGTCTTAAGGTCGACTAATAATGGATATAACTCCTGGTGAACAGGCCAGAGAAAGCTTGAAGACGTGACTGTGATAAAACAGGGAGCAACAGGAAGGAGTAACTATGACACTCTTAAGGTAGCCAAATACTCGTCACCAGGCGAAATACATGGGCAAATTCGAGGAGCACCTGGCAGAAGTAACTGTGAAAGTCTTAAGTTCGACAAATAATAGCGTATCACTTCTGGTGAACTGGTCAGAGAAAGCTTGAATATGTGACTATGGTAAAACGGGGAGCAATTGGTAGGAGTAACTACGACTCTCTTAAGGTAGCCAAATGCCTCGTCACCAGACGGAATTAATCGGCAAACTCGAGGAGCACCTAGCAGAAATAACTGTGAAAGTCTTAAGGTCGACAAGTAATGGCGTATCGCATGTGCTGAACTGGCTCCAGAAAGCTTGAAGATTTTACTGTGTTAAAACGGAGAGCAACTTGCAGGAGTAACTGTGACTCTCTTATGGTTGCCATTGCTCGTCGCCCAGCAAAAAACATCGGATAACTCGAGGAGCACCTGGCAGAAATAACTGTGAAAGTCTTAAGTTCGACAAATATTAGCGTATCACTTCTGGTGAACTGGCCAGAGAAAGCTTGAATATGTGACTATGGTAAAACGGGGAGCAATTGGTAGGAGTAACTATGACTCTCTTAAGGTAGCCAAATGCATCGTCACCAACGGAATAAATCGGCAAAGTCGAGGGGCACCTGGCAGGAGTAACTGTGAAAGTCTTAAGGTCGACAAATAATGGCGTATCGCTTCTGATGAACTGGCCAGAGAAAGCTTAAGTATGTGACTATGGTAAAACGGGGAGCAACTGGTATGAAAAACTATGACTCTCATAAAGTAGCCAAATGCCTCGTCACCAACGGAATAAATCGGCAAACTCGAGGGGCACCTGGCAGGAGTAACTGTGAAAGTCTTAAGGTCGACTAATAATGGATATAACTCCTGGTGAACAGGCCAGAGGAAGCTTGAAGACGTGACTGTGATAAAACAGGGAGCAACAGGAAGGAGTAACTATGACACTCTTAAGGTAGCCAAATACTCGTCACCAGGCGAAATACATGGGCAAATTCGAGGAGCATCTGGCAGAAATAACTGTGAAAGTCTTGACTATGGTAAAACGGGGAGCAATTGGTAGGAGTAACTATGACTCTCTTAAGGTAGCCAAATGCAACGTCACCAACGGAATAAATCGGCAAACTCGAGGAGCATTTAGCAGAAATAACTGTGAAAGTCTTAAGGTCAACAAATAAAGGCGTATCGCTTGTGCCGAACTGTCCCGAGAAAGCTTGAAGATTTTACTGTGTTAAAACGGGGAGCAACTTGCAGGAGTAACTGTGACTCTCTTAAGGTTGCCAATGCTCGTCGCCCAGCCAATAACATCGGAAAACTCGAGGAGCACCTGGCAGAAATACCTGTGAAAGTCTTAAGGTCGACAAATAATGGCGTATCGCTTGTGCTGAACTGGCTCCAGAAAGCTTGAAGATTTTACTGTGTTAAAACGGAGAGCAACTTGCAGGAGTAACTGTGACTCTCTTAAGGTTGCCAATGCTCGTCGCCCAGCCAAAAACATCGGAAAACTCGAGGAGCACCTGGCAGAAATAACTGTGAAAGTCTTAAGGTCGACTAATAATGGCGTATCGCTTCTGATGAACTGGCCAGAGAAAGCTTGAGTATGTGACTATGGTAAAACGGGGAGCAACTGGTATGAGTAACTATGACTCTCTTAAGGTAGCCAAATGCCTCGTCACCAACGGAATAAATCGGCAAACTCGAGGGGCACCTGGCAGGAGTAACTGTGAAAGTCTTAAGGTCGACTAATAATGGATATAACTCCTGGTGAACAGGCCAGAGAAAGCTTGAAGACGTGACTGTGATAAAACAGGGAGCAACAGGAAGGAGTAACTATGACACTCTTAAGGTAGCCAAATACTCGTCACCAGGCGAAATACATGGGCAAATTCGAGGAGCACCTGGCAGAAATAACTGTGAAAGTCTTAAGTTCGACAAATAATAGCGTATCACTTCTGGTGAACTGGTCAGAGAAAGCTTGAATATGTGACTATGGTAAAACGGGGAGCAATTGGTAGGAGTAACTACGACTCTCTTAAGGTAGCCAAATGCCTCGTCACCAGACGGAATTAATCGGCAAACTCGAGGAGCACCTAGCAGAAATAACTGTGAAAGTCTTAAGGTCGACAAATAATGGCGTATCGCTTGTGCTGAACTGGCTCCAGAAAGCTTGAAGATTTTACTGTGTTAAAACGGAGAGCAACTTGCAGGAGTAACTGTGACTCTCTTATGGTTGCCAATGCTCGTCGCCCAGCAAAAAACATCGGATAACTCGAGGAGCACCTGGCAGAAATAACTGTGAAAGTCTTAAGGTCGACAAATAATGGCGTATCGCTTCTGATGAACTGGCCAGAGAAAGCTTGAGTATGTGACTATGGTAAAACGGGGAGCAACTGGTATGAGTAACTATGACTCTCTTAAGGTAGCCAAATGCCTCGTCACCAACGGAATAAATCGGCAAACTCGAGGGGCACCTGGCAGGAGTAACTGTGAAAGTCTTAAGGTCGACTAATAATGGATATAACTCCTGGTGAACAGGCCAGAGAAAGCTTGAAGACGTGACTGTGATAAAACAGGGAGCAACAGGAAGGAGTAACTATGACACTCTTAAGGTAGCCAAATACTCGTCACCAGGCGAAATACATGGGCAAATTCGAGGAGCACCTGGCAGAAATAACTGTGAAAGTCTTAAGTTCGACAAATAATAGCGTATCACTTCTGGTGAACTGGTCAGAGAAAGCTTGAATATGTGACTATGGTAAAACGGGGAGCAATTGGTAGGAGTAACTACGACTCTCTTAAGGTAGCCAAATGCCTCGTCACCAGACGGAATTAATCGGCAAACTCGAGGAGCACCTAGCAGAAATAACTGTGAAAGTCTTAAGGTCGACAAATAATGGCGTATCGCATGTGCTGAACTGGCTCCAGAAAGCTTGAAGATTTTACTGTGTTAAAACGGAGAGCAACTTGCAGGAGTAACTGTGACTCTCTTATGGTTGCCATTGCTCGTCGCCCAGCAAAAAACATCGGATAACTCGAGGAGCACCTGGCAGAAATAACTGTGAAAGTCTTAAGTTCGAAAAATATTAGCGTATCACTTCTGGTGAACTGGCCAGAGAAAGCTTGAATATGTGACTATGGTAAAACGGGGAGCAATTGGTAGGAGTAACTATGACTCTCTTAAGGTAGCCAAATGCATCGTCACCAACGGAATAAATCGGCAAAGTCGAGGGGCACCTGGCAGGAGTAACTGTGAAAGTCTTAAGGTCGACAAATAATGGCGTATCGCTTCTGATGAACTGGCCAGAGAAAGCTTAAGTATGTGACTATGGTAAATCGGGGAGCAACTGGTATGAAAAACTATGACTCTCATAAAGTAGCCAAATGCCTCGTCACCAACGGAATAAATCGGCAAACTCGAGAGGCACCTGGCAGGAGTAACTGTGAAAGTCTTAAGGTCGACTAATAATGGATATAACTCCTGGTGAACAGGCCAGAGGAAGCTTGAAGACGTGACTGTGATAAAACAGGGAGCAACAGGAAGGAGTAACTATGACACTCTTAAGGTAGCCAAATACTCGTCACCAGGCGAAATACATGGGCAAATTCGAGGAGCATCTGGCAGAAATAACTGTGAAAGTCTTGACTATGGTAAAACGGGGAGCAATTGGTAGGAGTAACTATGACTCTCTTAAGGTAGCCAAATGCAACGTCACCAACGGAATAAATCGGCAAACTCGAGGAGCATTTAGCAGAAATAACTGTGAAAGTCTTAAGGTCAACAAATAAAGGCGTATCGCTTGTGCCGAACTGTCCCGAGAAAGCTTGAAGATTTTACTGTGTTAAAACGGGGAGCAACTTGCAGGAGTAACTGTGACTCTCTTAAGGTTGCCAATGCTCGTCGCCCAGCCAATAACATCGGAAAACTCGAGGAGCACCTGGCAGAAATACCTGTGAAAGTCTTAAGGTCGACAAATAATGGCGTATCGCTTGTGCTGAACTGGCTCCAGAAAGCTTGAAGATTTTACTGTGTTAAAACGGAGAGCAACTTGCAGGAGTAACTGTGACTCTCTTAAGGTTGCCAATGCTCGTCGCCCAGCCAAAAACATCGGCAAACTCGAGGAGCACCTGGCAGAAATAACTGTGAAAGTCTTAAGGTCGACTAATAATGGCGTATCGCTTCTGATGAACTGGCCAGAGAAAGCTTGAGTATGTGACTATGGTAAAACGGGGAGCAACTGGTATGAGTAACTATGACTCTCTTAAGGTAGCCAAATGCCTCGTCACCAACGGAATAAATCGGCAAACTCGAGGGGCACCTGGCAGGAGTAACTGTGAAAGTCTTAAGGTCGACTAATAATGGATATAACTCCTGGTGAACAGGCCAGAGAAAGCTTGAAGACGTGACTGTGATAAAACAGGGAGCAACAGGAAGGAGTAACTATGACACTCTTAAGGTAGCCAAATACTCGTCACCAGGCGAAATACATGGGCAAATTCGAGGAGCACCTGGCAGAAATAACTGTGAAAGTCTTAAGTTCGACAAATAATAGCGTATCACTTCTGGTGAACTGGTCAGAGAAAGCTTGAATATGTGACTATGGTAAAACGGGGAGCAATTGGTAGGAGTAACTACGACTCTCTTAAGGTAGCCAAATGCCTCGTCACCAGACGGAATTAATCGGCAAACTCGAGGAGCACCTAGCAGAAATAACTGTGAAAGTCTTAAGGTCGACAAATAATGGCGTATCGCTTGTGCTGAACTGGCTCCAGAAAGCTTGAAGATTTTACTGTGTTAAAACGGAGAGCAACTTGCAGGAGTAACTGTGACTCTCTTATGGTTGCCAATGCTCGTCGCCCAGCAAAAAACATCGGATAACTCGAGGAGCACCTGGCAGAAATAACTGTGAAAGTCTTAAGGTCGACAAATAATGGCGTATCGCTTCTGATGAACTGGCCAGAGAAAGCTTGAGTATGTGACTATGGTAAAACGGGGAGCAACTGGTATGAGTAACTATGACTCTCTTAAGGTAGCCAAATGCCTCGTCACCAACGGAATAAATCGGCAAACTCGAGGGGCACCTGGCAGGAGTAACTGTGAAAGTCTTAAGGTCGACTAATAATGGATATAACTCCTGGTGAACAGGCCAGAGAAAGCTTGAAGACGTGACTGTGATAAAACAGGGAGCAACAGGAAGGAGTAACTATGACACTCTTAAGGTAGCCAAATACTCGTCACCAGGCGAAATACATGGGCAAATTCGAGGAGCACCTGGCAGAAATAACTGTGAAAGTCTTAAGTTCGACAAATAATAGCGTATCACTTCTGGTGAACTGGTCAGAGAAAGCTTGAATATGTGACTATGGTAAAACGGGGAGCAATTGGTAGGAGTAACTACGACTCTCTTAAGGTAGCCAAATGCCTCGTCACCAGACGGAATTAATCGGCAAACTCGAGGAGCACCTAGCAGAAATAACTGTGAAAGTCTTAAGGTCGACAAATAATGGCGTATCGCATGTGCTGAACTGGCTCCAGAAAGCTTGAAGATTTTACTGTGTTAAAACGGAGAGCAACTTGCAGGAGTAACTGTGACTCTCTTATGGTTGCCATTGCTCGTCGCCCAGCAAAAAACATCGGATAACTCGAGGAGCACCTGGCAGAAATAACTGTGAAAGTCTTAAGTTCGAAAAATATTAGCGTATCACTTCTGGTGAACTGGCCAGAGAAAGCTTGAATATGTGACTATGGTAAAACGGGGAGCAATTGGTAGGAGTAACTATGACTCTCTTAAGGTAGCCAAATGCATCGTCACCAACGGAATAAATCGGCAAAGTCGAGGGGCACCTGGCAGGAGTAACTGTGAAAGTCTTAAGGTCGACAAATAATGGCGTATCGCTTCTGATGAACTGGCCAGAGAAAGCTTAAGTATGTGACTATGGTAAATCGGGGAGCAACTGGTATGAAAAACTATGACTCTCATAAAGTAGCCAAATGCCTCGTCACCAACGGAATAAATCGGCAAACTCGAGAGGCACCTGGCAGGAGTAACTGTGAAAGTCTTAAGGTCGACTAATAATGGATATAACTCCTGGTGAACAGGCCAGAGGAAGCTTGAAGACGTGACTGTGATAAAACAGGGAGCAACAGGAAGGAGTAACTATGACACTCTTAAGGTAGCCAAATACTCGTCACCAGGCGAAATACATGGGCAAATTCGAGGAGCATCTGGCAGAAATAACTGTGAAAGTCTTGACTATGGTAAAACGGGGAGCAATTGGTAGGAGTAACTATGACTCTCTTAAGGTAGCCAAATGCAACGTCACCAACGGAATAAATCGGCAAACTCGAGGAGCATTTAGCAGAAATAACTGTGAAAGTCTTAAGGTCAACAAATAAAGGCGTATCGCTTGTGCCGAACTGTCCCGAGAAAGCTTGAAGATTTTACTGTGTTAAAACGGGGAGCAACTTGCAGGAGTAACTGTGACTCTCTTAAGGTTGCCAATGCTCGTCGCCCAGCCAATAACATCGGAAAACTCGAGGAGCACCTGGCAGAAATACCTGTGAAAGTCTTAAGGTCGACAAATAATGGCGTATCGCTTGTGCTGAACTGGCTCCAGAAAGCTTGAAGATTTTACTGTGTTAAAACGGAGAGCAACTTGCAGGAGTAACTGTGACTCTCTTAAGGTTGCCAATGCTCGTCGCCCAGCCAAAAACATCGGAAAACTCGAGGAGCACCTGGCAGAAATAACTGTGAAAGTCTTAAGGTCGACTAATAATGGCGTATCGCTTCTGATGAACTGGCCAGAGAAAGCTTGAGTATGTGACTATGGTAAAACGGGGAGCAACTGGTATGAGTAACTATGACTCTCTTAAGGTAGCCAAATGCCTCGTCACCAACGGAATAAATCGGCAAACTCGAGGGGCACCTGGCAGGAGTAACTGTGAAAGTCTTAAGGTCGACTAATAATGGATATAACTCCTGGTGAACAGGCCAGAGAAAGCTTGAAGACGTGACTGTGATAAAACAGGGAGCAACAGGAAGGAGTAACTATGACACTCTTAAGGTAGCCAAATACTCGTCACCAGGCGAAATACATGGGCAAATTCGAGGAGCACCTGGCAGAAATAACTGTGAAAGTCTTAAGTTCGACAAATAATAGCGTATCACTTCTGGTGAACTGGTCAGAGAAAGCTTGAATATGTGACTATGGTAAAACGGGGAGCAATTGGTAGGAGTAACTACGACTCTCTTAAGGTAGCCAAATGCCTCGTCACCAGACGGAATTAATCGGCAAACTCGAGGAGCACCTAGCAGAAATAACTGTGAAAGTCTTAAGGACGACAAATAATGGCGTATCGCTTGTGCTGAACTGGCTCCAGAAAGCTTGAAGATTTTACTGTGTTAAAACGGAGAGCAACTTGCAGGAGTAACTGTGACTCTCTTATGGTTGCCAATGCTCGTCGCCCAGCAAAAAACATCGGATAACTCGAGGAGCACCTGGCAGAAATAACTGTGAAAGTCTTAAGGTCGACAAATAATGGCGTATCGCTTCTGATGAACTGGCCAGAGAAAGCTTGAGTATGTGACTATGGTAAAACGGGGAGCAACTGGTATGAGTAACTATGACTCTCTTAAGGTAGCCAAATGCCTCGTCACCAACGGAATAAATCGGCAAACTCGAGGGGCACCTGGCAGGAGTAACTGTGAAAGTCTTAAGGTCGACTAATAATGGATATAACTCCTGGTGAACAGGCCAGAGAAAGCTTGAAGACGTGACTGTGATAAAACAGGGAGCAACAGGAAGGAGTAACTATGACACTCTTAAGGTAGCCAAATACTCGTCACCAGGCGAAATACATGGGCAAATTCGAGGAGCACCTGGCAGAAATAACTGTGAAAGTCTTAAGTTCGACAAATAATAGCGTATCACTTCTGGTGAACTGGTCAGAGAAAGCTTGAATATGTGACTATGGTAAAACGGGGAGCAATTGGTAGGAGTAACTACGACTCTCTTAAGGTAGCCAAATGCCTCGTCACCAGACGGAATTAATCGGCAAACTCGAGGAGCACCTAGCAGAAATAACTGTGAAAGTCTTAAGGTCGACAAATAATGGCGTATCGCATGTGCTGAACTGGCTCCAGAAAGCTTGAAGATTTTACTGTGTTAAAACGGAGAGCAACTTGCAGGAGTAACTGTGACTCTCTTATGGTTGCCATTGCTCGTCGCCCAGCAAAAAACATCGGATAACTCGAGGAGCACCTGGCAGAAATAACTGTGAAAGTCTTAAGTTCGAAAAATATTAGCGTATCACTTCTGGTGAACTGGCCAGAGAAAGCTTGAATATGTGACTATGGTAAAACGGGGAGCAATTGGTAGGAGTAACTATGACTCTCTTAAGGTAGCCAAATGCATCGTCACCAACGGAATAAATCGGCAAAGTCGAGGGGCACCTGGCAGGAGTAACTGTGAAAGTCTTAAGGTCGACAAATAATGGCGTATCGCTTCTGATGAACTGGCCAGAGAAAGCTTAAGTATGTGACTATGGTAAATCGGGGAGCAACTGGTATGAAAAACTATGACTCTCATAAAGTAGCCAAATGCCTCGTCACCAACGGAATAAATCGGCAAACTCGAGAGGCACCTGGCAGGAGTAACTGTGAAAGTCTTAAGGTCGACTAATAATGGATATAACTCCTGGTGAACAGGCCAGAGGAAGCTTGAAGACGTGACTGTGATAAAACAGGGAGCAACAGGAAGGAGTAACTATGACACTCTTAAGGTAGCCAAATACTCGTCACCAGGCGAAATACATGGGCAAATTCGAGGAGCATCTGGCAGAAATAACTGTGAAAGTCTTGACTATGGTAAAACGGGGAGCAATTGGTAGGAGTAACTATGACTCTCTTAAGGTAGCCAAATGCAACGTCACCAACGGAATAAATCGGCAAACTCGAGGAGCATTTAGCAGAAATAACTGTGAAAGTCTTAAGGTCAACAAATAAAGGCGTATCGCTTGTGCCGAACTGTCCCGAGAAAGCTTGAAGATTTTACTGTGTTAAAACGGGGAGCAACTTGCAGGAGTAACTGTGACTCTCTTAAGGTTGCCAATGCTCGTCGCCCAGCCAATAACATCGGAAAACTCGAGGAGCACCTGGCAGAAATACCTGTGAAAGTCTTAAGGTCGACAAATAATGGCGTATCGCTTGTGCTGAACTGGCTCCAGAAAGCTTGAAGATTTTACTGTGTTAAAACGGAGAGCAACTTGCAGGAGTAACTGTGACTCTCTTAAGGTTGCCAATGCTCGTCGCCCAGCCAAAAACATCGGAAAACTCGAGGAGCACCTGGCAGAAATAACTGTGAAAGTCTTAAGGTCGACTAATAATGGCGTATCGCTTCTGATGAACTGGCCAGAGAAAGCTTGAGTATGTGACTATGGTAAAACGGGGAGCAACTGGTATGAGTAACTATGACTCTCTTAAGGTAGCCAAATGCCTCGTCACCAACGGAATAAATCGGCAAACTCGAGGGGCACCTGGCAGGAGTAACTGTGAAAGTCTTAAGGTCGACTAATAATGGATATAACTCCTGGTGAACAGGCCAGAGAAAGCTTGAAGGCGTGACTGTGATAAAACAGGGAGCAACAGGAAGGAGTAACTATGACACTCTTAAGGTAGCCAAATACTCGTCACCAGGCGAAATACATGGGCAAATTCGAGGAGCACCTGGCAGAAATAACTGTGAAAGTCTTAAGTTCGACAAATAATAGCGTATCACTTCTGGTGAACTGGTCAGAGAAAGCTTGAATATGTGACTATGGTAAAACGGGGAGCAATTGGTAGGAGTAACTACGACTCTCTTAAGGTAGCCAAATGCCTCGTCACCAGACGGAATTAATCGGCAAACTCGAGGAGCACCTAGCAGAAATAACTGTGAAAGTCTTAAGGTCGACAAATAATGGCGTATCGCTTGTGCTGAACTGGCTCCAGAAAGCTTGAAGATTTTACTGTGTTAAAACGGAGAGCAACTTGCAGGAGTAACTGTGACTCTCTTATGGTTGCCATTGCTCGTCGCCCAGCAAAAAACATCGGATAACTCGAGGAGCACCTGGCAGAAATAACTGTGAAAGTCTTAAGGTCGACAAATAATGGCGTATCGCTTCTGATGAACTGGCCAGAGAAAGCTTGAGTATGTGACTATGGTAAAACGGGGAGCAACTGGTATGAGTAACTATGACTCTCTTAAGGTAGCCAAATGCCTCGTCACCAACGGAATAAATCGGCAAACTCGAGGGGCACCTGGCAGGAGTAACTGTGAAAGTCTTAAGGTCGACTAATAATGGATATAACTCCTGGTGAACAGGCCAGAGAAAGCTTGAAGACGTGACTGTGATAAAACAGGGAGCAACAGGAAGGAGTAACTATGACACTCTTAAGGTAGCCAAATACTCGTCACCAGGCGAAATACATGGGCAAATTCGAGGAGCACCTGGCAGAAATAACTGTGAAAGTCTTAAGTTCGACAAATAATAGCGTATCACTTCTGGTGAACTGGTCAGAGAAAGCTTGAATATGTGACTATGGTAAAACGGGGAGCAATTGGTAGGAGTAACTACGACTCTCTTAAGGTAGCCAAATGCCTCGTCACCAGACGGAATTAATCGGCAAACTCGAGGAGCACCTAGCAGAAATAACTGTGAAAGTCTTAAGGTCGACAAATAATGGCGTATCGCTTGTGCTGAACTGGCTCCAGAAAGCTTGAAGATTTTACTGTGTTAAAACGGAGAGCAACTTGCAGGAGTAACTGTGACTCTCTTATGGTTGCCAATGCTCGTCGCCCAGCAAAAAACATCGGATAACTCGAGGAGCACCTGGCAGAAATAACTGTGAAAGTCTTAAGGTCGACAAATAATGGCGTATCGCTTCTGATGAACTGGCCAGAGAAAGCTTGAGTATGTGACTATGGTAAAACGGGGAGCAACTGGTATGAGTAACTATGACTCTCTTAAGGTAGCCAAATGCCTCGTCACCAACGGAATAAATCGGCAAACTCGAGGGGCACCTGGCAGGAGTAACTGTGAAAGTCTTAAGGTCGACTAATAATGGATATAACTCCTGGTGAACAGGCCAGAGAAAGCTTGAAGACGTGACTGTGATAAAACAGGGAGCAACAGGAAGGAGTAACTATGACACTCTTAAGGTAGCCAAATACTCGTCACCAGGCGAAATACATGGGCAAATTCGAGGAGCACCTGGCAGAAATAACTGTGAAAGTCTTAAGTTCGACAAATAATAGCGTATCACTTCTGGTGAACTGGTCAGAGAAAGCTTGAATATGTGACTATGGTAAAACGGGGAGCAATTGGTAGGAGTAACTACGACTCTCTTAAGGTAGCCAAATGCCTCGTCACCAGACGGAATTAATCGGCAAACTCGAGGAGCACCTAGCAGAAATAACTGTGAAAGTCTTAAGGTCGACAAATAATGGCGTATCGCATGTGCTGAACTGGCTCCAGAAAGCTTGAAGATTTTACTGTGTTAAAACGGAGAGCAACTTGCAGGAGTAACTGTGACTCTCTTATGGTTGCCATTGCTCGTCGCCCAGCAAAAAACATCGGATAACTCGAGGAGCACCTGGCAGAAATAACTGTGAAAGTCTTAAGTTCGAAAAATATTAGCGTATCACTTCTGGTGAACTGGCCAGAGAAAGCTTGAATATGTGACTATGGTAAAACGGGGAGCAATTGGTAGGAGTAACTATGACTCTCTTAAGGTAGCCAAATGCATCGTCACCAACGGAATAAATCGGCAAAGTCGAGGGGCACCTGGCAGGAGTAACTGTGAAAGTCTTAAGGTCGACAAATAATGGCGTATCGCTTCTGATGAACTGGCCAGAGAAAGCTTAAGTATGTGACTATGGTAAATCGGGGAGCAACTGGTATGAAAAACTATGACTCTCATAAAGTAGCCAAATGCCTCGTCACCAACGGAATAAATCGGCAAACTCGAGAGGCACCTGGCAGGAGTAACTGTGAAAGTCTTAAGGTCGACTAATAATGGATATAACTCCTGGTGAACAGGCCAGAGGAAGCTTGAAGACGTGACTGTGATAAAACAGGGAGCAACAGGAAGGAGTAACTATGACACTCTTAAGGTAGCCAAATACTCGTCACCAGGCGAAATACATGGGCAAATTCGAGGAGCATCTGGCAGAAATAACTGTGAAAGTCTTGACTATGGTAAAACGGGGAGCAATTGGTAGGAGTAACTATGACTCTCTTAAGGTAGCCAAATGCAACGTCACCAACGGAATAAATCGGCAAACTCGAGGAGCATTTAGCAGAAATAACTGTGAAAGTCTTAAGGTCAACAAATAAAGGCGTATCGCTTGTGCCGAACTGTCCCGAGAAAGCTTGAAGATTTTACCGTGTTAAAACGGGGAGCAACTTGCAGGAGTAACTGTGACTCTCTTAAGGTTGCCAATGCTCGTCGCCCAGCCAATAACATCGGAAAACTCGAGGAGCACCTGGCAGAAATACCTGTGAAAGTCTTAAGGTCGACAAATAATGGCGTATCGCTTGTGCTGAACTGGCTCCAGAAAGCTTGAAGATTTTACTGTGTCTAAACGGAGAGCAACTTGCAGGAGTAACTGTGACTCTCTTAAGGTTGCCAATGCTCGTCGCCCAGCCAAAAACATCGGAAAACTCGAGGAGCACCTGGCAGAAATAACTGTGAAAGTCTTAAGGTCGACTAATAATGGCGTATCGCTTCTGATGAACTGGCCAGAGAAAGCTTGAGTATGTGACTATGGTAAAACGGGGAGCAACTGGTATGAGTAACTATGACTCTCTTAAGGTAGCCAAATGCCTCGTCACCAACGGAATAAATCGCAAACTCGAGGGGCACCTGGCAGGAGTAACTGTGAAAGTCTTAAGGTCGACTAATAATGGATATAACTCCTGGTGAACAGGCCAGAGAAAGCTTGAAGACGTGACTGTGATAAAACAGGGAGCAACAGGAAGGAGTAACTATGACACTCTTAAGGTAGCCAAATACTCGTCACCAGGCGAAATACATGGGCAAATTCGAGGAGCAC
This sequence comes from Schistocerca americana, assembly GCF_021461395.2. Lineage (NCBI taxonomy): Eukaryota > Metazoa > Arthropoda > Insecta > Orthoptera > Acrididae > Schistocerca > Schistocerca americana. The sequence continues at coordinate 11,531,711 of NC_060129.1, read as the reverse complement.
CTGGCAGAAATAACTGTGAAAGTCTTAAGTTCGACAAATAATAGCGTATCACTTCTGGTGAACTGGTCAGAGAAAGCTTGAATATGTGACTATGGTAAAACGGGGAGCAATTGGTAGGAGTAACTACGACTCTCTTAAGGTAGCCAAATGCATCGTCACAAACGGAATAAATCGGCAAAGTCGAGGGGCACCTGGCAGGAGTAACTGTGAAAGTCTTAAGGTCGACAAATAATGGCGTATCGCTTCTGATGAACTGGCCAGAGAAAGCTTGAGTATGTGACTATGGTAAAACGGGGAGCAACTGGTATGAGTAACTATGACTCTCTTAAGGTAGCCAAATGCCTCGTCACCAACGGAATAAATCGGCAAACTCGAGGGGCACCTGGCAGGAGTAACTGTGAAAGTCTTAAGGTCGACTAATAATGGATATAACTCCTGGTGAACAGGCCAGAGAAAGCTTGAAGACGTGACTGTGATAAAACAGGGAGCAACAGGAAGGAGTAACTATGACACTCTTAAGGTAGCCAAATACTCGTCACCAGGCGAAATACATGGGCAAATTCGAGGAGCACCTGGCAGAAATAACTGTGAAAGTCTTAAGTTCGACAAATAATAGCGTATCACTTCTGGTGAACTGGTCAGTGAAAGCTTGAATATGTGACTATGGTAAAACGGGGAGCAATTGGTAGGAGTAACTACGACTCTCTTAAGGTAGCCAAATGCATCGTCACCAACGGAATAAATCGGCAAAGTCGAGGGGCACCTGGCAGGAGTAACTGTGAAAGTCTTAGGGTCGACAAATAATGGCGTATCGCTTCTGATGAACTGGCCAGAGAAAGCTTAAGTATGTGACTATGGTAAAACGGGGAGCAACTGGTATGAAAAACTATGACTCTCATAAAGTAGCCAAATGCCTCGTCACCAACGGAATAAATCGGCAAACTCGAGGGGCACCTGGCAGGAGTAACTGTGAAAGTCTTAAGGTCGACTAATAATGGATATAACTCCTGGTGAACAGGCCAGAGGAAGCTTGAAGACGTGACTGTGATAAAACAGGGAGCAACAGGAAGGAGTAACTATGACACTCTTAAGGTAGCCAAATACTCGTCACCAGGCGAAATACATGGGCAAATTCGAGGAGCATCTGGCAGAAATAACTGTGAAAGTCTTGACTATGGTAAAACGGGGAGCAATTGGTAGGAGTAAGTATGACTCTCTTAAGGTAGCCAAATGCAACGTCACCAACGGAATAAATCGGCAAACTCGAGGAGCATTTAGCAGAAATAACTGTGAAAGTCTTAAGGTCAACAAATAAATGCGTATCGCTTGTGCCGAACTGTCCCGAGAAAGCTTGAAGATTTTACTGTGTTAAAACGGGGAGCAACTTGCAGGAGTAACTGTGACTCTCTTAAGGTTGCCAATGCTCGTCGCCCAGCCAATAACATCGGAAAACTCGAGGAGCACCTGGCAGAAATACCTGTGAAAGTCTTAAGGTCGACAAATAATGGCGTATCGCTTGTGCTGAACTGGCTCCAGAAAGCTTGAAGATTTTACTGTGTCTAAACGGAGAGCAACTTGCAGGAGTAACTGTGACTCTCTTAAGGTTGCCAATGCTCGTCGCCCAGCCAAAAACATCGGAAAACTCGAGGAGCACCTGGCAGAAATAACTGTGAAAGTCTTAAGGTCGACTAATAATGGCGTATCGCTTCTGATGAACTGGCCAGAGAAAGCTTGAGTATGTGACTATGGTAAAACGGGGAGCAACTGGTATGAGTAACTATGACTCTCTTAAGGTAGCCAAATGCCTCGTCACCAACGGAATAAATCGCAAACTCGAGGGGCACCTGGCAGGAGTAACTGTGAAAGTCTTAAGGTCGACTAATAATGGATATAACTCCTGGTGAACAGGCCAGAGAAAGCTTGAAGACGTGACTGTGATAAAACAGGGAGCAACAGGAAGGAGTAACTATGACACTCTTAAGGTAGCCAAATACTCGTCACCAGGCGAAATACATGGGCAAATTCGAGGAGCACCTGGCAGAAATAACTGTGAAAGTCTTAAGTTCGACAAATAATAGCGTATCACTTCTGGTGAACTGGTCAGAGAAAGCTTGAATATGTGACTATGGTAAAACGGGGAGCAATTGGTAGGAGTAACTACGACTCTCTTAAGGTAGCCAAATGCATCGTCACAAACGGAATAAATCGGCAAAGTCGAGGGGCACCTGGCAGGAGTAACTGTGAAAGTCTTAAGGTCGACAAATAATGGCGTATCGCTTCTGATGAACTGGCCAGAGAAAGCTTGAGTATGTGACTATGGTAAAACGGGGAGCAACTGGTATGAGTAACTATGACTCTCTTAAGGTAGCCAAATGCCTCGTCACCAACGGAATAAATCGGCAAACTCGAGGGGCACCTGGCAGGAGTAACTGTGAAAGTCTTAAGGTCGACTAATAATGGATATAACTCCTGGTGAACAGGCCAGAGAAAGCTTGAAGACGTGACTGTGATAAAACAGGGAGCAACAGGAAGGAGTAACTATGACACTCTTAAGGTAGCCAAATACTCGTCACCAGGCGAAATACATGGGCAAATTCGAGGAGCACCTGGCAGAAATAACTGTGAAAGTCTTAAGTTCGACAAATAATAGCGTATCACTTCTGGTGAACTGGTCAGTGAAAGCTTGAATATGTGACTATGGTAAAACGGGGAGCAATTGGTAGGAGTAACTACGACTCTCTTAAGGTAGCCAAATGCATCGTCACCAACGGAATAAATCGGCAAAGTCGAGGGGCACCTGGCAGGAGTAACTGTGAAAGTCTTAGGGTCGACAAATAATGGCGTATCGCTTCTGATGAACTGGCCAGAGAAAGCTTAAGTATGTGACTATGGTAAAACGGGGAGCAACTGGTATGAAAAACTATGACTCTCATAAAGTAGCCAAATGCCTCGTCACCAACGGAATAAATCGGCAAACTCGAGGGGCACCTGGCAGGAGTAACTGTGAAAGTCTTAAGGTCGACTAATAATGGATATAACTCCTGGTGAACAGGCCAGAGGAAGCTTGAAGACGTGACTGTGATAAAACAGGGAGCAACAGGAAGGAGTAACTATGACACTCTTAAGGTAGCCAAATACTCGTCACCAGGCGAAATACATGGGCAAATTCGAGGAGCATCTGGCAGAAATAACTGTGAAAGTCTTGACTATGGTAAAACGGGGAGCAATTGGTAGGAGTAAGTATGACTCTCTTAAGGTAGCCAAATGCAACGTCACCAACGGAATAAATCGGCAAACTCGAGGAGCATTTAGCAGAAATAACTGTGAAAGTCTTAAGGTCAACAAATAAATGCGTATCGCTTGTGCCGAACTGTCCCGAGAAAGCTTGAAGATTTTACTGTGTTAAAACGGGGAGCAACTTGCAGGAGTAACTGTGACTCTCTTAAGGTTGCCAATGCTCGTCGCCCAGCCAATAACATCGGAAAACTCGAGGAGCACCTGGCAGAAATACCTGTGAAAGTCTTAAGGTCGACAAATAATGGCGTATCGCTTGTGCTGAACTGGCTCCAGAAAGCTTGAAGATTTTACTGTGTTAAAACGGAGAGCAACTTGCAGGAGTAACTGTGACTCTCTTAAGGTTGCCAATGCTCGTCGCCCAGCCAAAAACATCGGATAACTCGAGGAGCACCTGGCAGAAATAACTGTGAAAGTCTTAAGGTCGACTAATAATGGCGTATCGCTTCTGATGAACTGGCCAGAGAAAGCTTGAGTGACTATGGTAAAACGGGGAGCAACTGATATGAGTAACTATGACTCTCTTAAGGTAGCCAAATGCCTCGTCACCAACGGAATAAATCGGCAAACTCGAGGGGCACCTGGCAGGAGTAACTGTGAAAGTCTTAAGGTCGACTAATAATGGATATAACTCCTGGTGAACAGGCCAGAGAAAGCTTGAAGACGTGACTGTGATAAAACAGGGAGCAACAGGAAGGAGTAACTATGACACTCTTAAGGTAGCCAAATACTCGTCACCAGGCGAAATACATGGGCAAATTCGAGGAGCACCTGGCAGAAATAACTGTGAAAGTCTTAAGTTCGACAAATAATAGCGTATCACTTCTGGTGAACTGGTCAGAGAAAGCTTGAATATGTGACTATGGTAAAACGGGGAGCAATTGGTAGGAGTAACTACGACTCTCTTAAGGTAGCCAAATGCCTCGTCACCAGACGGAATTAATCGGCAAACTCGAGGAGCACCTAGCAGAAATAACTGTGAAAGTCTTAAGGTCGACAAATAATGGCGTATCGCTTGTGCTGAACTGGCTCCAGAAAGCTTGAAGATTTTACTGTGTTAAAACGGAGAGCAACTTGCAGGAGTAACTGTGACTCTCTTATGGTTGCCAATGCTCGTCGCCCAGCGAAAAACATCGGATAACTCGAGGAGCACCTGGCAGAAATAACTGTGAAAGTCTTAAGGTCGACAAATAATGGCGTATCGCTTCTGATGAACTGGCCAGAGAAAGCTTGAGTATGTGACTATGGTAAAACGGGGAGCAACTGGTATGAGTAACTATGACTCTCTTAAGGTAGCCAAATGCCTCGTCACCAACGGAATAAATCGGCAAACTCGAGGGGCACCTGGCAGGAGTAACTGTGAAAGTCTTAAGGTCGACTAATAATGGATATAACTCCTGGTGAACAGGCCAGAGAAAGCTTGAAGACGTGACTGTGATAAAACAGGGAGCAACAGGAAGGAGTAACTATGACACTCTTAAGGTAGCCAAATACTCGTCACCAGCCGAAATACATGGGCAAATTCGAGGAGCACCTGGCAGAAATAACTGTGAAAGTCTTAAGTTCGACAAATAATAGCGTATCACTTCTGGTGAACTGGTCAGAGAAAGCTTGAATATGTGACTATGGTAAAACGGGGAGCAATTGGTAGGAGTAACTACGACTCTCTTAAGGTAGCCAAATGCCTCGTCACCAGACGGAATTAATCGGCAAACTCGAGGAGCACCTAGCAGAAATAACTGTGAAAGTCTTAAGGTCGACAAATAATGGCGTATCGCATGTGCTGAACTGGCTCCAGAAAGCTTGAAGATTTTACTGTGTTAAAACGGAGAGCAACTTGCAGGAGTAACTGTGACTCTCTTATGGTTGCCATTGCTCGTCGCCCAGCAAAAAACATCGGATAACTCGAGGAGCACCTGGCAGAAATAACTGTGAAAGTCTTAAGTTCGACAAATATTAGCGTATCACTTCTGGTGAACTGGCCAGAGAAAGCTTGAATATGTGACTATGGTAAAACGGGGAGCAATTGGTAGGAGTAACTATGACTCTCTTAAGGTAGCCAAATGCATCGTCACCAACGGAATAAATCGGCAAAGTCGAGGGGCACCTGGCAGGAGTAACTGTGAAAGTCTTAAGGTCGACAAATAATGGCGTATCGCTTCTGATGAACTGGCCAGAGAAAGCTTAAGTATGTGACTATGGTAAAACGGGGAGCAACTGGTATGAAAAACTATGACTCTCATAAAGTAGCCAAATGCCTCGTCACCAACGGAATAAATCGGCAAACTCGAGGGGCACCTGGCAGGAGTAACTGTGAAAGTCTTAAGGTCGACTAATAATGGATATAACTCCTGGTGAACAGGCCAGAGGAAGCTTGAAGACGTGACTGTGATAAAACAGGGAGCAACAGGAAGGAGTAACTATGACACTCTTAAGGTAGCCAAATACTCGTCACCAGGCGAAATACATGGGCAAATTCGAGGAGCATCTGGCAGAAATAACTGTGAAAGTCTTGACTATGGTAAAACGGGGAGCAATTGGTAGGAGTAACTATGACTCTCTTAAGGTAGCCAAATGCAACGTCACCAACGGAATAAATCGGCAAACTCGAGGAGCATTTAGCAGAAATAACTGTGAAAGTCTTAAGGTCAACAAATAAAGGCGTATCGCTTGTGCCGAACTGTCCCGAGAAAGCTTGAAGATTTTACTGTGTTAAAACGGGGAGCAACTTGCAGGAGTAACTGTGACTCTCTTAAGGTTGCCAATGCTCGTCGCCCAGCCAATAACATCGGAAAACTCGAGGAGCACCTGGCAGAAATACCTGTGAAAGTCTTAAGGTCAACAAATAAAGGCGTATCGCTTGTGCCGAACTGTCCCGAGAAAGCTTGAAGATTTTACTGTGTTAAAACGGGGAGCAACTTGCAGGAGTAACTGTGACTCTCTTAAGGTTGCCAATGCTCGTCGCCCAGCCAAAAACATCGGAAAACTCGAGGAGCACCTGGCAGAAATAACTGTGAAAGTCTTAAGGTCGACTAATAATGGCGTATCGCTTCTGATGAACTGGCCAGAGAAAGCTTGAATATGTGACTATGGTAAATCGGGGAGCAATTGGTAGTAGTAACTATGACTCTCTTAAGGTAGCCAAATGCATCGTCACCAACGGAATAAATCGGCAAAGTCGAGGGGCACCTGGCAGGAGTAACTGTGAAAGTCTTAAGGTCGACAAATAATGGCGTATCGCTTCTGATGAACTGGCCAGAGAAAGCTTGAAGACGTGACTGTGATAAAACAGGGAACAACAGGAAGGAGTAACTATGACACTCTTAAGGTAGCCAAATACTCGTCACCAGGCGAAATACATGGGCAAATTCGAGGAGCACCTGGCAGAAATAACTGTGAAAGTCTTAAGTTCGACAAATAATAGCGTATCACTTCTGGTGAACTGGTCAGAGAAAGCTTGAATATGTGACTATGGTAAAACGGGGAGCAATTGGTAGGAGTAACTACGACTCTCTTAAGGTAGCCAAATGCCTCGTCACCAGACGGAATTAATCGGCAAACTCGAGGAGCACCTAGCAGAAATAACTGTGAAAGTCTTAAGGTCGACAAATAATGGCGTATCGCTTGTGCTGAACTGGCTCCAGAAAGCTTGAAGATTTTACTGTGTTAAAACGGAGAGCAACTTGCAGGAGTAACTGTGACTCTCTTAAGGTTGCCAATGCTCGTCGCCCAGCCAAAAACATCGGAAAACTCGAGGAGCACCTGGCAGAAATAACTGTGAAAGTCTTAAGGTCGACAAATAATGGCGTATCGCTTCTGATGAACTGGCCAGAGAAAGCTTGAGTATGTGACTATGGTAAAACGGGGAGCAACTGGTATGAGTAACTATGACTCTCTTAAGGTAGCCAAATGCCTCGTCACCAACGGAATAAATCGGCAAACTCGAGGGGCACCTGGCAGGAGTAACTGTGAAAGTCTTAAGGTCGACTAATAATGGATATAACTCCTGGTGAACAGGCCAGAGAAAGCTTGAAGACGTGACTGTGATAAAACAGGGAGCAACAGGAAGGAGTAACTATGACACTCTTAAGGTAGCCAAATACTCGTCACCAGGCGAAATACATGGGCAAATTCGAGGAGCACCTGGCAGAAATAACTGTGAAAGTCTTAAGTTCGACAAATAATAGCGTATCACTTCTGGTGAACTGGTCAGAGAAAGCTTGAATATGTGACTATGGTAAAACGGGGAGCAATTGGTAGGAGTAACTACGACTCTCTTAAGGTAGCCAAATGCCTCGTCACCAGACGGAATTAATCGGCAAACTCGAGGAGCACCTAGCAGAAATAACTGTGAAAGTCTTAAGGTCGACAAATAATGGCGTATCGCTTGTGCTGAACTGGCTCCAGAAAGCTTGAAGATTTTACTGTGTTAAAACGGAGAACAACTTGCAGGAGTAACTGTGACTCTCTTAAGGTTGCCAATGCTCGTCGCCCAGCCAAAAACATCGGAAAACTCGAGGAGCACCTGGCAGAAATAACTGTGAAAGTCTTAAGGTCGACAAATAATGGCGTATCGCTTCTGATGAACTGGCCAGAGAAAGCTTGAGTATGTGACTATGGTAAAACGGGGAGCAACTGGTATGAGTAACTATGACTCTCTTAAGAAAGCCAAATGCCTCGTCACCAACGGAATTAATCGGCAAACTCGAGGGGCACCTGGCAGGAGTAACTGTGAAAGTCTTAAGGTCGACTAATAATGGATATAACTCCTGGTGAACAGGCCAGAGAAAGCTTGAAGACGTGACTGTGATAAAACAGGGAGCAACAGGAAGGAGTAACTATGTCACTCTTAAGGTAGCCAAATGCATCGTCACCAACGGAATAAATCGGCAAAGTCGAGGGGCACCTGGCAGGAGTAACTGTGAAAGTCTTAAGGTCGACAAATAATGGCGTATCGCTTCTGATGAACTGGCCAGAGAAAGCTTGAATATGTGACTATGGTAAAACGGGGAGCAATTGGTAGGAGTAACTACGACTCTCTTAAGGTAGCCAAATGCCTCGTCACCAGACGGAATTAATCGGCAAACTCGAGGAGCACCTAGCAGAAATAACTGTGAAAGTCTTAAGGTCGACAAATAATGGCGTATCGCATGTGCTGAACTGGCTCCAGAAAGCTTGAAGATTTTACTGTGTTAAAACGGAGAGCAACTTGCAGGAGTAACTGTGACTCTCTTATGGTTGCCATTGCTCGTCGCCCAGCAAAAAACATCGGATAACTCGAGGAGCACCTGGCAGAAATAACTGTGAAAGTCTTAAGTTCGACAAATATTAGCGTATCACTTCTGGTGAACTGGCCAGAGAAAGCTTGAATATGTGACTATGGTAAAACGGGGAGCAATTGGTAGGAGTAACTATGACTCTCTTAAGGTAGCCAAATGCATCGTCACCAACGGAATAAATCGGCAAAGTCGAGGGGCACCTGGCAGGAGTAACTGTGAAAGTCTTAAGGTCGACAAATAATGGCGTATCGCTTCTGATGAACTGGCCAGAGAAAGCTTAAGTATGTGACTATGGTAAAACGGGGAGCAACTGGTATGAAAAACTATGACTCTCATAAAGTAGCCAAATGCCTCGTCACCAACGGAATAAATCGGCAAACTCGAGGGGCACCTGGCAGGAGTAACTGTGAAAGTCTTAAGGTCGACTAATAATGGATATAACTCCTGGTGAACAGGCCAGAGGAAGCTTGAAGACGTGACTGTGATAAAACAGGGAGCAACAGGAAGGAGTAACTATGACACTCTTAAGGTAGCCAAATACTCGTCACCAGGCGAAATACATGGGCAAATTCGAGGAGCATCTGGCAGAAATAACTGTGAAAGTCTTGACTATGGTAAAACGGGGAGCAATTGGTAGGAGTAACTATGACTCTCTTAAGGTAGCCAAATGCAACGTCACCAACGGAATAAATCGGCAAACTCGAGGAGCATTTAGCAGAAATAACTGTGAAAGTCTTAAGGTCAACAAATAAAGGCGTATCGCTTGTGCCGAACTGTCCCGAGAAAGCTTGAAGATTTTACTGTGTTAAAACGGGGAGCAACTTGCAGGAGTAACTGTGACTCTCTTAAGGTTGCCAATGCTCGTCGCCCAGCCAATAACATCGGAAAACTCGAGGAGCACCTGGCAGAAATACCTGTGAAAGTCTTAAGGTCAACAAATAAAGGCGTATCGCTTGTGCCGAACTGTCCCGAGAAAGCTTGAAGATTTTACTGTGTTAAAACGGGGAGCAACTTGCAGGAGTAACTGTGACTCTCTTAAGGTTGCCAATGCTCGTCGCCCAGCCAAAAACATCGGAAAACTCGAGGAGCACCTGGCAGAAATAACTGTGAAAGTCTTAAGGTCGACTAATAATGGCGTATCGCTTCTGATGAACTGGCCAGAGAAAGCTTGAATATGTGACTATGGTAAATCGGGGAGCAATTGGTAGGAGTAACTATGACTCTCTTAAGGTAGCCAAATGCATCGTCACCAACGGAATAAATCGGCAAAGTCGAGGGGCACCTGGCAGGAGTAACTGTGAAAGTCTTAAGGTCGACAAATAATGGCGTATCGCTTCTGATGAACTGGCCAGAGAAAGCTTGAAGACGTGACTGTGATAAAACAGGGAACAACAGGAAGGAGTAACTATGACACTCTTAAGGTAGCCAAATACTCGTCACCAGGCGAAATACATGGGCAAATTCGAGGAGCACCTGGCAGAAATAACTGTGAAAGTCTTAAGTTCGACAAATAATAGCGTATCACTTCTGGTGAACTGGTCAGAGAAAGCTTGAATATGTGACTATGGTAAAACGGGGAGCAATTGGTAGGAGTAACTACGACTCTCTTAAGGTAGCCAAATGCCTCGTCACCAGACGGAATTAATCGGCAAACTCGAGGAGCACCTAGCAGAAATAACTGTGAAAGTCTTAAGGTCGACAAATAATGGCGTATCGCTTGTGCTGAACTGGCTCCAGAAAGCTTGAAGATTTTACTGTGTTAAAACGGAGAGCAACTTGCAGGAGTAACTGTGACTCTCTTAAGGTTGCCAATGCTCGTCGCCCAGCCAAAAACATCGGAAAACTCGAGGAGCACCTGGCAGAAATAACTGTGAAAGTCTTAAGGTCGACAAATAATGGCGTATCGCTTCTGATGAACTGGCCAGAGAAAGCTTGAGTATGTGACTATGGTAAAACGGGGAGCAACTGGTATGAGTAACTATGACTCTCTTAAGGTAGCCAAATGCCTCGTCACCAACGGAATAAATCGGCAAACTCGAGGGGCACCTGGCAGGAGTAACTGTGAAAGTCTTAAGGTCGACTAATAATGGATATAACTCCTGGTGAACAGGCCAGAGAAAGCTTGAAGACGTGACTGTGATAAAACAGGGAGCAACAGGAAGGAGTAACTATGACACTCTTAAGGTAGCCAAATACTCGTCACCAGGCGAAATACATGGGCAAATTCGAGGAGCACCTGGCAGAAATAACTGTGAAAGTCTTAAGTTCGACAAATAATAGCGTATCACTTCTGGTGAACTGGTCAGAGAAAGCTTGAATATGTGACTATGGTAAAACGGGGAGCAATTGGTAGGAGTAACTACGACTCTCTTAAGGTAGCCAAATGCCTCGTCACCAGACGGAATTAATCGGCAAACTCGAGGAGCACCTAGCAGAAATAACTGTGAAAGTCTTAAGGTCGACAAATAATGGCGTATCGCTTGTGCTGAACTGGCTCCAGAAAGCTTGAAGATTTTACTGTGTTAAAACGGAGAACAACTTGCAGGAGTAACTGTGACTCTCTTAAGGTTGCCAATGCTCGTCGCCCAGCCAAAAACATCGGAAAACTCGAGGAGCACCTGGCAGAAATAACTGTGAAAGTCTTAAGGTCGACAAATAATGGCGTATCGCTTCTGATGAACTGGCCAGAGAAAGCTTGAGTATGTGACTATGGTAAAACGGGGAGCAACTGGTATGAGTAACTATGACTCTCTTAAGAAAGCCAAATGCCTCGTCACCAACGGAATTAATCGGCAAACTCGAGGGGCACCTGGCAGGAGTAACTGTGAAAGTCTTAAGGTCGACTAATAATGGATATAACTCCTGGTGAACAGGCCAGAGAAAGCTTGAAGACGTGACTGTGATAAAACAGGGAGCAACAGGAAGGAGTAACTATGTCACTCTTAAGGTAGCCAAATACTCGTCACCAGGCGAAATACATGGGCAAATTCGAGGAGCAACTGGCAGAAATAACTGTGAAAGTCTTAAGTTCGACAAATAATAGCGTATCACTTGTGGTGAACTGGTCAGAGAAAGCTTGAATATGTGACTATGGTAAAACGGGGAGCAATTGGTAGGAGTAACTACGACTCTCTTAAGGTAGCCAAATGCCTCGTCACCAGACGGAATTAATCGGCAAACTCGAGGAGCACCTAGCAGAAATAACTGTGAAAGTCTTATGGTCGACAAATAATGGCGTATCGCTAGTGCTGAACTGGCTCCAGAAAGCTTGAAGATTTTACTGTGTTAAAACGGAGAGCAACTTGCAGGAGTAACTGTGACTCTCTTATGGTTGCCAATGCTCGTCGCCCAGCAAAAAACATCGGATAACTCGAGGAGCACCTGGCAGAAATAACTGTGAAAGTCTTAAGTTCGACAAATAATAGCGTATCACTTCTGGTGAACTGGCCAGAGAAAGCTTGAATATGTGAGTATGGTAAAACGGGGAGCAATTGGTAGGAGTAACTATGACTCTCTTAAGGTAGCCAAATGCATCGTCACCAACGGAATAAATCGGCAAAGTCGAGGGGCACCTGGCAGGAGTAACTGTGAAAGTCTTAAGGTCGACAAATAATGGCGTATCGCTTCTGATGAACTGGCCAGAGAAAGCTTGAAGACGTGACTGTGATAAAACAGGGAACAACAGGAAGGAGTAACTATGACACTCTTAAGGTAGCCAAATACTCGTCACCAGGCGAAATACATGGGCAAATTCGAGGAGCACCTGGCAGAAATAACTGTGAAAGTCTTAAGTTCGACAAATAATAGCGTATCACTTCTGGTGAACTGGTCAGAGAAAGCTTGAATATGTGACTATGGTAAAACGGGGAGCAATTGGTAGGAGTAACTACGACTCTCTTAAGGTAGCCAAATGCCTCGTCACCAGACGGAATTAATCGGCAAACTCGAGGAGCACCTAGCAGAAATAACTGTGAAAGTCTTAAGGTCGACAAATAATGGCGTATCGCTTGTGCTGAACTGGCTCCAGAAAGCTTGAAGATTTTACTGTGTTAAAACGGAGAGCAACTTGCAGGAGTAACTGTGACTCTCTTAAGGTTGCCAATGCTCGTCGCCCAGCCAAAAACATCGGAAAACTCGAGGAGCACCTGGCAGAAATAACTGTGAAAGTCTTAAGGTCGACAAATAATGGCGTATCGCTTCTGATGAACTGGCCAGAGAAAGCTTGAGTATGTGACTATGGTAAAACGGGGAGCAACTGGTATGAGTAACTATGACTCTCTTAAGAAAGCCAAATGCCTCGTCACCAACGGAATAAATCGGCAAACTCGAGGGGCACCTGGCAGGAGTAACTGTGAAAGTCTTAAGGTCGACTAATAATGGATATAACTCCTGGTGAACAGGCCAGAGAAAGCTTGAAGACGTGACTGTGATAAAACAGGGAGCAACAGGAAGGAGTAACTATGACACTCTTAAGGTAGCCAAATACTCGTCACCAGGCGAAATACATGGGCAAATTCGAGGAGCACCTGGCAGAAATAACTGTGAAAGTCTTAAGTTCGACAAATAATAGCGTATCACTTCTGGTGAACTGGTCAGAGAAAGCTTGAATATGTGACTATGGTAAAACGGGGAGCAATTGGTAGGAGTAACTACGACTCTCTTAAGGTAGCCAAATGCCTCGTCACCAGACGGAATTAATCGGCAAACTCGAGGAGCACCTAGCAGAAATAACTGTGAAAGTCTTAAGGTCGACAAATAATGGCGTATCGCTTGTGCTGAACTGGCTCCAGAAAGCTTGAAGATTTTACTGTGTTAAAACGGAGAGCAACTTGCAGGAGTAACTGTGACTCTCTTATGGTTGCCAATGCTCGTCGCCCAGCAAAAAACATCGGATAACTCGAGGAGCACCTGGCAGAAATAACTGTGAAAGTCTTAAGTTCGACAAATAATAGCGTATCACTTCTGGTGAACTGGCCAGAGAAAGCTTGAATATGTGAGTATGGTAAAACGGGGAGCAATTGGTAGGAGTAACTATGACTCTCTTAAGGTAGCCAAATGCATCGTCACCAACGGAATAAATCGGCAAAGTCGAGGGGCACCTGGCAGGAGTAACTGTGAAAGTCTTAAGGTCGACAAATAATGGCGTATCGCTTCTGATGAACTGGCCAGAGAAAGCTTGAAGACGTGACTGTGATAAAACAGGGAACAACAGGAAGGAGTAACTATGACACTCTTAAGGTAGCCAAATACTCGTCACCAGGCGAAATACATGGGCAAATTCGAGGAGCACCTGGCAGAAATAACTGTGAAAGTCTTAAGTTCGACAAATAATAGCGTATCACTTCTGGTGAACTGGTCAGAGAAAGCTTGAATATGTGACTATGGTAAAACGGGGAGCAATTGGTAGGAGTAACTACGACTCTCTTAAGGTAGCCAAATGCCTCGTCACCAGACGGAATTAATCGGCAAACTCGAGGAGCACCTAGCAGAAATAACTGTGAAAGTCTTAAGGTCGACAAATAATCGCGTATCGCTTGTGCTGAACTGGCTCCAGAAAGCTTAAAGATTTTACTGTGTTAAAACGGAGAGCAACTTGCAGGAGTAACTGTGACTCTCTTAAGGTTGCCAATGCTCGTCGCCCAGCCAAAAACATCGGAAAACTCGAGGAGCACCTGGCAGAAATAACTGTGAAAGTCTTAAGGTCGACAAATAATGGCGTATCGCTTCTGATGAACTGGCCAGAGAAAGCTTGAGTATGTGACTATGGTAAAACGGGGAGCAACTGGTATGAGTAACTATGACTCTCTTAAGGTAGCCAAATGCCTCGTCACCAACGGAATAAATCGGCAAACTCGAGGGGCACCTGGCAGGAGTAACTGTGAAAGTCTTAAGGTCGACTAATAATGGATATAACTCCTGGTGAACAGGCCAGAGAAAGCTTGAAGACGTGACTGTGATAAAACAGGGAGCAACAGGAAGGAGTAACTATGACACTCTTAAGGTAGCCAAATACTCGTCACCAGGCGAAATACATGGGCAAATTCGAGGAGCACCTGGCAGAAATAACTGTGAAAGTCTTAAGTTCGACAAATAATAGCGTATCACTTCTGGTGAACTGGTCAGAGAAAGCTTGAATATGTGACTATGGTAAAACGGGGAGCAATTGGTAGGAGTAACTACGACTCTCTTAAGGTAGCCAAATGCCTCGTCACCAGACGGAATTAATCGGCAAACTCGAGGAGCACCTAGCAGAAATAACTGTGAAAGTCTTAAGGTCGACAAATAATGGCGTATCGCTTGTGCTGAACTGGCTCCAGAAAGCTTGAAGATTTTACTGTGTTAAAACGGAGAGCAACTTGCAGGAGTAACTGTGACTCTCTTATGGTTGCCAATGCTCGTCGCCCAGCAAAAAACATCGGATAACTCGAGGAGCACCTGGCAGAAATAACTGTGAAAGTCTTAAGTTCGACAAATAATAGCGTATCACTTCTGGTGAACTGGCCAGAGAAAGCTTGAATATGTGACTATGGTAAAACGGGGAGCAATTGGTAGGAGTAACTATGACTCTCTTAAGGTAGCCAAATGCATCGTCACCAACGGAATAAATCGGCAAAGTCGAGGGGCACCTGGCAGGAGTAACTGTGAAAGTCTTAAGGTCGACAAATAATGGCGTATCGCTCCTGATGAACTGGCCAGAGAAAGCTTGAAGACGTGACTGTGATAAAACAGGGAACAACAGGAAGGAGTAACTATGACACTCTTAAGGTAGCCAAATACTCGTCACCAGGCGAAATACATGGGAAAATTCGAGGAGCACCTGGCAGAAATAACTGTGAAAGTCTTAAGTTCGACAAATAATAGCGTATCACTTCTGGTGAACTGGTCAGAGAAAGCTTGAATATGTGACTATGGTAAAACGGGGAGCAATTGGTAGGAGTAACTACGACTCTCTTAAGGTAGCCAATTGCCTCGTCACCAGACGGAATTAATCGGCAAACTCGAGGAGCACCTAGCAGAAATAACTGTGAAAGTCTTAAGGTCGACAAATAATGGCGTATCGCTTGTGCTGAACTGGCTCCAGAAAGCTTGAAGATTTTACTGTGTTAAAACGGAGAGCAACTTGCAGGAGTAACTGTGACTCTCTTAAGGTTGCCAATGCTCGTCGCCCAGCCAAAAACATCGGAAAACTCGAGGAGCACCTGGCAGAAATAACTGTGAAAGTCTTAAGGTCGACAAATAATGGCGTATCGCTTCTGATGAACTGGCCAGAGAAAGCTTGAGTATGTGACTATGGTAAAACGGGGAGCAACTGGTATGAGTAACTATGACTCTCTTAAGGTAGCCAAATGCCGCGTCACCAACGGAATAAATCGGCAAACTCGAGGGGCACCTGGCAGGAGTAACTGTGAAAGTCTTAAGGTCGACTAATAATGGATATAACTCCTGGTGAACAGGCCAGAGAAAGCTTGAAGACGTGACTGTGATAAAACAGGGAGCAACAGGAAGGAGTTACTATGACACTCTTAAGGTAGCCAAATACTCGTCACCAGGCGAAATACATGGGCAAATTCGAGGAGCACCTGGCAGAAATAACTGTGAAAGTCTTAAGTTCGACAAATAATAGCGTATCACTTCTGGTGAACTGGTCAGAGAAAGCTTGAATATGTGACTATGGTAAAACGGGGAGCAATTGGTAGGAGTAACTACGACTCTCTTAAGGTAGCCAAATGCCTCGTCACCAGACGGAATTAATCGGCAAACTCGAGGAGCACCTAGCAGAAATAACTGTGAAAGTCTTAAGGTCGACAAATAATGGCGTATCGCTTGTGCTGAACTGGCTCCAGAAAGCTTGAAGATTTTACTGTGTTAAAACGGAGAGCAACTTGCAGGAGTAACTGTGACTCTCTTATGGTTGCCAATGCTCGTCGCCCAGCAAAAAACATCGGATAACTCGAGGAGCACCTGGCAGAAATAACTGTGAAAGTCTTAAGTTCGACAAATAATAGCGTATCACTTCTGGTGAACTGGCCAGAGAAAGCTTGAATATGTGACTATGGTAAAACGGGGAGCAATTGGTAGGAGTAACTATGACTCTCTTAAGGTAGCCAAATGCATCGTCACCAACGGAATAAATCGGCAAAGTCGAGGGGCACCTGGCAGGAGTAACTGTGAAAGTCTTAAGGTCGACAAATAATGGCGTATCGCTTCTGATGAACTGGCCAGAGAAAGCTTGAAGACGTGACTGTGATAAAACAGGGAACAACAGGAAGGAGTAACTATGACACTCTTAAGGTAGCCAAATACTCGTCACCAGGCGAAATACATGGGCAAATTCGAGGAGCACCTGGCAGAAATAACTGTGAAAGTCTTAAGTTCGACAAATAATAGCGTATCACTTCTGGTGAACTGGTCAGAGAAAGCTTGAATATGTGACTATGGTAAAACGGGGAGCAATTGGTAGGAGTAACTACGACTCTCTTAAGGTAGCCAAATGCCTCGTCACCAGACGGAATTAATCGGCAAACTCGAGGAGCACCTAGCAGAAATAACTGTGAAAGTCTTAAGGTCGACAAATAATGGCGTATCGCTTGTGCTGAACGGGCTCCAGAAAGCTTGAAGATTTTACTGTGTTAAAACGGAGAGCAACTTGCAGGAGTAACTGTGACTCTCTTAAGGTTGCCAATGCTCGTCGCCCAGCCAAAAACATCGGAAAACTCGAGGAGCACCTGGCAGAAATAACTGTGAAAGTCTTAAGGTCGACAAATAATGGCGTATCGCTTCTGATGAACTGGCCAGAGAAAGCTTGAGTATGTGACTATGGTAAAACGGGGAGCAACTGGTATGAGTAACTATGACTCTCTTAAGGTAGCCAAATGCCTCGTCACCAACGGAATAAATCGGCAAACTCGAGGGGCACCTGGCAGGAGTAACTGTGAAAGTCTTAAGGTCGACTAATAATGGATATAACTCCTGGTGAACAGGCCAGAGAAAGCTTGAAGACGTGACTGTGATAAAACAGGGAGCAACAGGAAGGAGTTACTATGACACTCTTAAGGTAGCCAAATACTCGTCACCAGGCGAAATACATGGGCAAATTCGAGGAGCACCTGGCAGAAATAACTGTGAAAGTCTTAAGTTCGACAAATAATAGCGTATCACTTCTGGTGAACTGGTCAGAGAAAGCTTGAATATGTGACTATGGTAAAACGGGGAGCAATTGGTAGGAGTAACTACGACTCTCTTAAGGTAGCCAAATGCCTCGTCACCAGACGGAATTAATCGGCAAACTCGAGGAGCACCTAGCAGAAATAACTGTGAAAGTCTTAAGGTCGACAAATAATGGCGTATCGCTTGTGCTGAACTGGCTCCAGAAAGCTTGAAGATTTTACTGTGTTAAAACGGAGAGCAACTTGCAGGAGTAACTGTGACTCTCTTATGGTTGCCAATGCTCGTCGCCCAGCAAAAAACATCGGATAACTCGAGGAGCACCTGGCAGAAATAACTGTGAAAGTCTTAAGTTCGACAAATAATAGCGTATCACTTCTGGTGAACTGGCCAGAGAAAGCTTGAATATGTGACTATGGTAAAACGGGGAGCAATTGGTAGGAGTAACTATGACTCTCTTAAGGTAGCCAAATGCATCGTCACCAACGGAATAAATCGGCAAAGTCGAGGGGCACCTGGCAGGAGTAACTGTGAAAGTCTTAAGGTCGACAAATAATGGCGTATCGCTTCTGATGAACTGGCCAGAGAAAGCTTGAAGACGTGACTGTGATAAAACAGGGAACAACAGGAAGGAGTAACTATGACACTCTTAAGGTAGCCAAATACTCGTCACCAGGCGAAATACATGGGCAAATTCGAGGAGCACCTGGCAGAAATAACTGTGAAAGTCTTAAGTTCGACAAATAATAGCGTATCACTTCTGGTGAACTGGTCAGAGAAAGCTTGAATATGTGACTATGGTAAAACGGGGAGCAATTGGTAGGAGTAACTACGACTCTCTTAAGGTAGCCAAATGCCTCGTCACCAGACGGAATTAATCGGCAAACTCGAGGAGCACCTAGCAGAAATAACTGTGAAAGTCTTAAGGTCGACAAATAATGGCGTATCGCTTGTGCTGAACTGGCTCCAGAAAGCTTGAAGATTTTACTGTGTTAAAACGGAGAGCAACTTGCAGGAGTAACTGTGACTCTCTTAAGGTTGCCAATGCTCGTCGCCCAGACAAAAACATCGGAAAACTCGAGGAGCACCTGGCAGAAATAACTGTGAAAGTCTTAAGGTCGACAAATAATGGCGTATCGCTTCTGATGAACTGGCCAGAGAAAGCTTGAGTATGTGACTATGGTAAAACGGGGAGCAACTGGTATGAGTAACTATGACTCTCTTAAGGTAGCCAAATGCCTCGTCACCAACGGAATAAATCGGCAAACTCGAGGGGCACCTGGCAGGAGTAACTGTGAAAGTCTTAAGGTCGACTAATAATGGATATAACTCCTGGTGAACAGGCCAGAGAAAGCTTGAAGACGTGACTGTGATAAAACAGGGAGCAACAGGAAGGAGTTACTATGACACTCTTAAGGTAGCCAAATACTCGTCACCAGGCGAAATACATGGGCAAATTCGAGGAGCACCTGGCAGAAATAACTGTGAAAGTCTTAAGTTCGACAAATAATAGCGTATCACTTCTGGTGAACTGGTCAGAGAAAGCTTGAATATGTGACTATGGTAAAACGGGGAGCAATTGGTAGGAGTAACTACGACTCTCTTAAGGTAGCCAAATGCCTCGTCACCAGACGGAATTAATCGGCAAACTCGAGGAGCACCTAGCAGAAATAACTGTGAAAGTCTTAAGGTCGACAAATAATGGCGTATCGCTTGTGCTGAACTGGCTCCAGAAAGCTTGAAGATTTTACTGTGTTAAAACGGAGAGCAACTTGCAGGAGTAACTGTGACTCTCTTATGGTTGCCAATGCTCGTCGCCCAGCAAAAAACATCGGATAACTCGAGGAGCACCTGGCAGAAATAACTGTGAAAGTCTTAAGTTCGACAAATAATAGCGTATCACTTCTGGTGAACTGGCCAGAGAAAGCTTGAATATGTGACTATGGTAAAACGGGGAGCAATTGGTAGGAGTAACTATGACTCTCTTAAGGTAGCCAAATGCATCGTCACCAACGGAATAAATCGGCAAAGTCGAGGGGCACCTGGCAGGAGTAACTGTGAAAGTCTTAAGGTCGACAAATAATGGCGTATCGCTTCTGATGAACTGGCCAGAGAAAGCTTGAAGACGTGACTGTGATAAAACAGGGAACAACAGGAAGGAGTAACTATGACACTCTTAAGGTAGCCAAATACTCGTCACCAGGCGAAATACATGGGCAAATTCGAGGAGCACCTGGCAGAAATAACTGTGAAAGTCTTAAGTTCGACAAATAATAGCGTATCACTTCTGGTGAACTGGTCAGAGAAAGCTTGAATATGTGACTATGGTAAAACGGGGAGCAATTGGTAGGAGTAACTACGACTCTCTTAAGGTAGCCAAATGCCTCGTCACCAGACGGAATTAATCGGCAAACTCGAGGAGCACCTAGCAGAAATAACTGTGAAAGTCTTAAGGTCGACAAATAATGGCGTATCGCTTGTGCTGAACTGGCTCCAGAAAGCTTGAAGATTTTACTGTGTTAAAACGGAGAGCAACTTGCAGGAGTAACTGTGACTCTCTTAAGGTTGCCAATGCTCGTCGCCCAGACAAAAACATCGGAAAACTCGAGGAGCACCTGGCAGAAATAACTGTGAAAGTCTTAAGGTCGACAAATAATGGCGTATCGCTTCTGATGAACTGGCCAGAGAAAGCTTGAGTATGTGACTATGGTAAAACGGGGAGCAACTGGTATGAGTAACTATGACTCTCTTAAGGTAGCCAAATGCCTCGTCACCAACGGAATAAATCGGCAAACTCGAGGGGCACCTGGCAGGAGTAACTGTGAAAGTCTTAAGGTCGACTAATAATGGATATAACTCCTGGTGAACAGGCCAGAGAAAGCTTGAAGACGTGACTGTGATAAAACAGGGAGCAACAGGAAGGAGTTACTATGACACTCTTAAGGTAGCCAAATACTCGTCACCAGGCGAAATACATGGGCAAATTCGAGGAGCACCTGGCAGAAATAACTGTGAAAGTCTTAAGTTCGACAAATAATAGCGTATCACTTCTGGTGAACTGGTCAGAGAAAGCTTGAATATGTGACTATGGTAAAACGGGGAGCAATTGGTAGGAGTAACTACGACTCTCTTAAGGTAGCCAAATGCCTCGTCACCAGACGGAATTAATCGGCAAACTCGAGGAGCACCTGGCAGAAATACCTGTGAAAGTCTTAAGGTCGACAAATAATGGCGTATCGCTTGTGCTGAACTGGCTCCAGAAAGCTTGAAGATTTTACTGTGTTAAAACGGAGAGCAACTTGCAGGAGTAACTGTGACTCTCTTATGGTTGCCAATGCTCGTCGCCCAGCAAAAAACATCGGATAACTCGAGGAGCACCTGGCAGAAATAACTGTGAAAGTCTTAAGTTCGACAAATAATAGCGTATCACTTCTGGTGAACTGGCCAGAGAAAGCTTGAATATGTGACTATGGTAAAACGGGGAGCAATTGGTAGGAGTAACTATGACTCTCTTAAGGTAGCCAAATGCATCGTCACCAACGGAATAAATCGGCAAAGTCGAGGGGCACCTGGCAGGAGTAACTGTGAAAGTCTTAAGGTCGACAAATAATGGCGTATCGCTTCTGATGAACTGGCCAGAGAAAGCTTGAAGACGTGACTGTGATAAAACAGGGAACAACAGGAAGGAGTAACTATGACACTCTTAAGGTAGCCAAATACTCGTCACCAGGCGAAATACATGGGCAAATTCGAGGAGCACCTGGCAGAAATAACTGTGAAAGTCTTAAGTTCGACAAATAATAGCGTATCACTTCTGGTGAACTGGTCAGAGAAAGCTTGAATATGTGACTATGGTAAAACGGGGAGCAATTGGTAGGAGTAACTACGACTCTCTTAAGGTAGCCAAATGCCTCGTCACCAGACGGAATTAATCGGCAAACTCGAGGAGCACCTAGCAGAAATAACTGTGAAAGTCTTAAGGTCGACAAATAATGGCGTATCGCTTGTGCTGAACGGGCTCCAGAAAGCTTGAAGATTTTACTGTGTTAAAACGGAGAGCAACTTGCAGGAGTAACTGTGACTCTCTTAAGGTTGCCAATGCTCGTCGCCCAGCCAAAAACATCGGAAAACTCGAGGAGCACCTGGCAGAAATAACTGTGAAAGTCTTAAGGTCGACAAATAATGGCGTATCGCTTCTGATGAACTGGCCAGAGAAAGCTTGAGTATGTGACTATGGTAAAACGGGGAGCAACTGGTATGAGTAACTATGACTCTCTTAAGGTAGCCAAATGCCTCGTCACCAACGGAATAAATCGGCAAACTCGAGGGGCACCTGGCAGGAGTAACTGTGAAAGTCTTAAGGTCGACTAATAATGGATATAACTCCTGGTGAACAGGCCAGAGAAAGCTTGAAGACGTGACTGTGATAAAACAGGGAGCAACAGGAAGGAGTTACTATGACACTCTTAAGGTAGCCAAATACTCGTCACCAGGCGAAATACATGGGCAAATTCGAGGAGCACCTGGCAGAAATAACTGTGAAAGTCTTAAGTTCGACAAATAATAGCGTATCACTTCTGGTGAACTGGTCAGAGAAAGCTTGAATATGTGACTATGGTAAAACGGGGAGCAATTGGTAGGAGTAACTACGACTCTCTTAAGGTAGCCAAATGCCTCGTCACCAGACGGAATTAATCGGCAAACTCGAGGAGCACCTAGCAGAAATAACTGTGAAAGTCTTAAGGTCGACAAATAATGGCGTATCGCTTGTGCTGAACTGGCTCCAGAAAGCTTGAAGATTTTACTGTGTTAAAACGGAGAGCAACTTGCAGGAGTAACTGTGACTCTCTTATGGTTGCCAATGCTCGTCGCCCAGCAAAAAACATCGGATAACTCGAGGAGCACCTGGCAGAAATAACTGTGAAAGTCTTAAGTTCGACAAATAATAGCGTATCACTTCTGGTGAACTGGCCAGAGAAAGCTTGAATATGTGACTATGGTAAAACGGGGAGCAATTGGTAGGAGTAACTATGACTCTCTTAAGGTAGCCAAATGCATCGTCACCAACGGAATAAATCGGCAAAGTCGAGGGGCACCTGGCAGGAGTAACTGTGAAAGTCTTAAGGTCGACAAATAATGGCGTATCGCTTCTGATGAACTGGCCAGAGAAAGCTTGAAGACGTGACTGTGATAAAACAGGGAACAACAGGAAGGAGTAACTATGACACTCTTAAGGTAGCCAAATACTCGTCACCAGGCGAAATACATGGGCAAATTCGAGGAGCACCTGGCAGAAATAACTGTGAAAGTCTTAAGTTCGACAAATAATAGCGTATCACTTCTGGTGAACTGGTCAGAGAAAGCTTGAATATGTGACTATGGTAAAACGGGGAGCAATTGGTAGGAGTAACTACGACTCTCTTAAGGTAGCCAAATGCCTCGTCACCAGACGGAATTAATCGGCAAACTCGAGGAGCACCTAGCAGAAATAACTGTGAAAGTCTTAAGGTCGACAAATAATGGCGTATCGCTTGTGCTGAACTGGCTCCAGAAAGCTTGAAGATTTTACTGTGTTAAAACGGAGAGCAACTTGCAGGAGTAACTGTGACTCTCTTAAGGTTGCCAATGCTCGTCGCCCAGACAAAAACATCGGATAACTCGAGGAGCACCTGGCAGAAATAACTGTGAAAGTCTTAAGTTCGACAAATAATAGCGTATCACTTCTGGTGAACTGGCCAGAGAAAGCTTGAATATGTGACTATGGTAAAACGGGGAGCAATTGGTAGGAGTAACTATGACTCTCTTAAGGTAGCCAAATGCATCGTCACCAACGGAATAAATCGGCAAAGTCGAGGGGCACCTGGCAGGAGTAACTGTGAAAGTCTTAAGGTCGACAAATAATGGCGTATCGCTTCTGATGAACTGGCCAGAGAAAGCTTGAAGACGTGACTGTGATAAAACAGGGAACAACAGGAAGGAGTAACTATGACACTCTTAAGGTAGCCAAATACTCGTCACCAGGCGAAATACATGGGCAAATTCGAGGAGCACCTGGCAGAAATAACTGTGAAAGTCTTAAGTTCGACAAATAATAGCGTATCACTTCTGGTGAACTGGTCAGAGAAAGCTTGAATATGTGACTATGGTAAAACGGGGAGCAATTGGTAGGAGTAACTACGACTCTCTTAAGGTAGCCAAATGCCTCGTCACCAGACGGAATTAATCGGCAAACTCGAGGAGCACCTAGCAGAAATAACTGTGAAAGTCTTAAGGTCGACAAATAATGGCGTATCGCTTGTGCTGAACGGGCTCCAGAAAGCTTGAAGATTTTACTGTGTTAAAACGGAGAGCAACTTGCAGGAGTAACTGTGACTCTCTTAAGGTTGCCAATGCTCGTCGCCCAGCCAAAAACATCGGAAAACTCGAGGAGCACCTGGCAGAAATAACTGTGAAAGTCTTAAGGTCGACAAATAATGGCGTATCGCTTCTGATGAACTGGCCAGAGAAAGCTTGAGTATGTGACTATGGTAAAACGGGGAGCAACTGGTATGAGTAACTATGACTCTCTTAAGAAAGCCAAATGCCTCGTCACCAACGGAATAAATCGGCAAACTCGAGGGGCACCTGGCAGGAGTAACTGTGAAAGTCTTAAGGTCGACTAATAATGGATATAACTCCTGGTGAACAGGCCAGAGAAAGCTTGAAGACGTGACTGTGATAAAACAGGGAGCAACAGGAAGGAGTAACTATGACACTCTTAAGGTAGCCAAATACTCGTCACCAGGCGAAATACATGGGCAAATTCGAGGAGCACCTGGCAGAAATAACTGTGAAAGTCTTAAGTTCGACAAATAATAGCGTATCACTTCTGGTGAACTGGTCAGAGAAAGCTTGAATATGTGACTATGGTAAAACGGGGAGCAATTGGTAGGAGTAACTACGACTCTCTTAAGGTAGCCAAATGCCTCGTCACCAGACGGAATTAATCGGCAAACTCGCGGAGCACCTAGCAGAAATAACTGTGAAAGTCTTAAGGTCGACAAATAATGGCGTATCACTTCTGGTGAACTGGTCAGAGAAAGCTTGAATATGTGACTATGGTAAAACGGGGAGCAATTGGTAGGAGTAACTACGACTCTCTTAAGGTAGCCAAATGCCTCGTCACCAGACGGAATTAATCGGCAAACTCGAGGAGCACCTGGCAGAAATACCTGTGAAAGTCTTAAGGTCGACAAATAATGGCGTATCGCTTGTGCTGAACTGGCTCCAGAAAGCTTGAAGATTTTACTGTGTTAAAACGGAGAGCAACTTGCAGGAGTAACTGTGACTCTCTTATGGTTGCCAATGCTCGTCGCCCAGCAAAAAACATCGGATAACTCGAGGAGCACCTGGCAGAAATAACTGTGAAAGTCTTAAGTTCGACAAATAATAGCGTATCACTTCTGGTGAACTGGCCAGAGAAAGCTTGAATATGTGACTATGGTAAAACGGGGAGCAATTGGTAGGAGTAACTATGACTCTCT
Source organism: Schistocerca americana (assembly GCF_021461395.2). Taxonomy (NCBI): domain Eukaryota; kingdom Metazoa; phylum Arthropoda; class Insecta; order Orthoptera; family Acrididae; genus Schistocerca; species Schistocerca americana. Next base: position 11,506,450 of record NC_060129.1, on the reverse strand, counting down.
TAAGGTAGCCAAATGCATCGTCACCAACGGAATAAATCGGCAAAGTCGAGGGGCACCTGGCAGGAGTAACTGTGAAAGTCTTAAGGTCGACAAATAATGGCGTATCGCTTCTGATGAACTGGCCAGAGAAAGCTTGAAGACGTGACTGTGATAAAACAGGGAACAACAGGAAGGAGTAACTATGACACTCTTAAGGTAGCCAAATACTCGTCACCAGGCGAAATACATGGGCAAATTCGAGGAGCACCTGGCAGAAATAACTGTGAAAGTCTTAAGTTCGACAAATAATAGCGTATCACTTCTGGTGAACTGGTCAGAGAAAGCTTGAATATGTGACTATGGTAAAACGGGGAGCAATTGGTAGGAGTAACTACGACTCTCTTAAGGTAGCCAAATGCCTCGTCACCAGACGGAATTAATCGGCAAACTCGAGGAGCACCTAGCAGAAATAACTGTGAAAGTCTTAAGGTCGACAAATAATGGCGTATCGCTTGTGCTGAACGGGCTCCAGAAAGCTTGAAGATTTTACTGTGTTAAAACGGAGAGCAACTTGCAGGAGTAACTGTGACTCTCTTAAGGTTGCCAATGCTCGTCGCCCAGCCAAAAACATCGGAAAACTCGAGGAGCACCTGGCAGAAATAACTGTGAAAGTCTTAAGGTCGACAAATAATGGCGTATCGCTTCTGATGAACTGGCCAGAGAAAGCTTGAGTATGTGACTATGGTAAAACGGGGAGCAACTGGTATGAGTAACTATGACTCTCTTAAGAAAGCCAAATGCCTCGTCACCAACGGAATAAATCGGCAAACTCGAGGGGCACCTGGCAGGAGTAACTGTGAAAGTCTTAAGGTCGACTAATAATGGATATAACTCCTGGTGAACAGGCCAGAGAAAGCTTGAAGACGTGACTGTGATAAAACAGGGAGCAACAGGAAGGAGTAACTATGACACTCTTAAGGTAGCCAAATACTCGTCACCAGGCGAAATACATGGGCAAATTCGAGGAGCACCTGGCAGAAATAACCGTGAAAGTCTTAAGTTCGACAAATAATAGCGTATCACTTCTGGTGAACTGGTCAGAGAAAGCTTGAATATGTGACTATGGTAAAACGGGGAGCAATTGGTAGGAGTAACTACGACTCTCTTAAGGTAGCCAAATGCCTCGTCACCAGACGGAATTAATCACCAAACTCGAGGAGCACCTAGCAGAAATAACTGTGAAAGTCTTAAGGTCGACAAATAATGGCGTATCGCTTGTGCTGAACTGGCTCCAGAAAGCTTGAAGATTTTACTGTGTTAAAACGGAGAGCAACTTGCAGGAGTAACTGTGACTCTCTTATGGTTGCCAATGCTCGTCGCCCAGCAAAAAACATCGGATAACTCGAGGAGCACCTGGCAGAAATAACTGTGAAAGTCTTAAGTTCGACAAATAATAGCGTATCACTTCTGGTGAACTGGCCAGAGAAAGCTTGAATATGTGACTATGGTAAAACGGGGAGCAATTGGTAGGAGTAACTATGACTCTCTTAAGGTAGCCAAATGCATCGTCACCAACGGAATAAATCGGCAAAGTCGAGGGGCACCTGGCAGGAGTAACTGTGAAAGTCTTAAGGTCGACAAATAATGGCGTATCGCTTCTGATGAACTGGCCAGAGAAAGCTTGAAGACGTGACTGTGATAAAACGGGGAACAACAGGAAGGAGTAACTATGACACTCTTAAGGTAGCCAAATACTCGTCACCAGGCGAAATACATGGGCAAATTCGAGGAGCACCTGGCAGAAATAACTGTGAAAGTCTTAAGTTCGACAAATAATAGCGTATCACTTCTGGTGAACTGGTCAGAGAAAGCTTGAATATGTGACTGTGGTAAAACGGGGAGCAATTGGTAGGAGTAACTACGACTCTCTTAAGGTAGCCAAATGCCTCGTCACCAGACGGAATTAATCGGCAAACTCGAGGAGCACCTAGCAGAAATAACTGTGAAAGTCTTAAGGTCGACAAATAATGGCGTATCGCTTGTGCTGAACTGGCTCCAGAAAGCTTGAAGATTTTACTGTGTTAAAACGGAGAGCAACTTGCAGGAGTAACTGTGACTCTCTTAAGGTTGCCAATGCTCGTCGCCCAGACAAAAACATCGGAAAACTCGAGGAGCACCTGGCAGAAATAACTGTGAAAGTCTTAAGGTCGACAAATAATGGCGTATCGCTTCTGATGAACTGGCCAGAGAAAGCTTGAGTATGTGACTATGGTAAAACGGGGAGCAACTGGTATGAGTAACTATGACTCTCTTAAGGTAGCCAAATGCCTCGTCACCAACGGAATAAATCGGCAAACTCGAGGGGCACCTGGCAGGAGTAACTGTGAAAGTCTTAAGGTCGACTAATAATGGATATAACTCCTGGTGAACAGGCCAGAGAAAGCTTGAAGACGTGACTGTGATAAAACAGGGAGCAACAGGAAGGAGTTACTATGACACTCTTAAGGTAGCCAAATACTCGTCACCAGGCGAAATACATGGGCAAATTCGAGGAGCACCTGGCAGAAATAACTGTGAAAGTCTTAAGTTCGACAAATAATAGCGTATCACTTCTGGTGAACTGGTCAGAGAAAGCTTGAATATGTGACTATGGTAAAACGTGGAGCAATTGGTAGGAGTAACTACGACTCTCTTAAGGTTGCCAAATGCCTCGTCACCAGACTGAATTAATTGGCAAACTCGAGGAGCACCTTGCAGAAATACCTGTGAAAGTCTTAAGGTCGACAAATAATGGCGTATCGCTTGTGCTGAACTGGCTCCAGAAAGCTTGAAGATTTTACTGTGTTAAAACGGAGAGCAACTTGCAGGAGTAACTGTGACTCTCTTATGGTTGCCAATGCTCGTCGCCCAGCAAAAAACATCGGATAACTCGAGGAGCACCTGGCAGAAATAACTGTGAAAGTCTTAAGTTCGACAAATAATAGCGTATCACTTCTGGTGAACTGGCCAGAGAAAGCTTGAATATGTGACTATGCTAAAACGGGGAGCAATTGGTAGGAGTAACTATGACTCTCTTAAGGTAGCCAAATGCATCGTCACCAACGGAATAAATCGGCAAAGTCGAGGGGCACCTGGCAGGAGTAACTGTGAAAGTCTTAAGGTCGACAAATAATGGCGTATCGCTTCTGATGAACTGGCCAGAGAAAGCTTGAAGACGTGACTGTGATAAAACAGGGAACAACAGGAAGGAGTAACTATGACACTCTTAAGGTAGCCAAATACTCGTCACCAGGCGAAATACATGGGCAAATTCGAGGAGCACCTGGCAGAAATAACTGTGAAAGTCTTAAGTTCGACAAATAATAGCGTATCACTTCTGGTGAACTGGTCAGAGAAAGCTTGAATATGTGACTATGGTAAAACGGGGAGCAATTGGTAAGAGTAACTACGACTCTCTTAAGGTAGCCAAATGCCTCGTCACCAGACGGAATTAATCGGCAAACTCGAGGAGCACCTAGCAGAAATAACTGTGAAAGTCTTAAGGTCGACAAATAATGGCGTATCGCTTGTGCTGAACGGGCTCCAGAAAGCTTGAAGATTTTACTGTGTTAAAACGGAGAGCAACTTGCAGGAGTAACTGTGACTCTCTTAAGGTTGCCAATGCTCGTCGCCCAGCCAAAAACATCGGAAAACTCGAGGAGCACCTGGCAGAAATAACTGTGAAAGTCTTAAGGTCGACAAATAATGGCGTATCGCTTCTGATGAACTGGCCAGAGAAAGCTTGAGTATGTGACTATGGTAAAACGGGGAGCAACTGGTATGAGTAACTATGACTCTCTTAAGAAAGCCAAATGCCTCGTCACCAACGGAATAAATCGGCAAACTCGAGGGGCACCTGGCAGGAGTAACTGTGAAAGTCTTAAGGTCGACAAATAATGGCGTATCGCTTCTGATGAACTGGCCAGAGAAAGCTTGAAGACGTGACTGTGATAAAACAGGGAACAACAGGAAGGAGTAACTATGACACTCTTAAGGTAGCCAAATACTCGTCACCAGGCGAAATACATGGGCAAATTCGAGGAGCACCTGGCAGAAATAACTGTGAAAGTCTTAAGTTCGACAAATAATAGCGTATCACTTCTGGTGAACTGGTCAGAGAAAGCTTGAATATGTGACTATGGTAAAACGGGGAGCAATTGGTAGGAGTAACTACGACTCTCTTAAGGTAGCCAAATGCCTCGTCACCAGACGGAATTAATCGGCAAACTCGAGGAGCACCTAGCAGAAATAACTGTGAAAGTCTTAAGGTCGACAAATAATGGCGTATCGCTTGTGCTGAACTGGCTCCAGAAAGCTTGAAGATTTTACTGTGTTAAAACGGAGAGCAACTTGCAGGAGTAACTGTGACTCTCTTAAGGTTGCCAATGCTCGTCGCCCAGACAAAAACATCGGAAAACTCGAGGAGCACCTGGCAGAAATAACTGTGAAAGTCTTAAGGTCGACAAATAATGGCGTATCGCTTCTGATGAACTGGCCAGAGAAAGCTTGAGTATGTGACTATGGTAAAACGGGGAGCAACTGGTATGAGTAACTATGACTCTCTTAAGGTAGCCAAATGCCTCGTCACCAACGGAATAAATCGGCAAACTCGAGGGGCACCTGGCAGGAGTAACTGTGAAAGTCTTAAGGTCGACTAATAATGGATATAACTCCTGGTGAACAGGCCAGAGAAAGCTTGAAGACGTGACTGTGATAAAACAGGGAGCAACAGGAAGGAGTTACTATGACACTCTTAAGGTAGCCAAATACTCGTCACCAGGCGAAATACATGGGCAAATTCGAGGAGCACCTGGCAGAAATAACTGTGAAAGTCTTAAGTTCGACAAATAATAGCGTATCACTTCTGGTGAACTGGTCAGAGAAAGCTTGAATATGTGACTATGGTAAAACGGGGAGCAATTGGTAGGAGTAACTACGACTCTCTTAAGGTAGCCAAATGCCTCGTCACCAGACGGAATTAATCGGCAAACTCGAGGAGCACCTGGCAGAAATACCTGTGAAAGTCTTAAGGTCGACAAATAATGGCGTATCGCTTGTGCTGAACTGGCTCCAGAAAGCTTGAAGATTTTACTGTGTTAAAACGGAGAGCAACTTGCAGGAGTAACTGTGACTCTCTTATGGTTGCCAATGCTCGTCGCCCAGCAAAAAACATCGGATAACTCGAGGAGCACCTGGCAGAAATAACTGTGAAAGTCTTAAGTTCGACAAATAATAGCGTATCACTTCTGGTGAACTGGCCAGAGAAAGCTTGAATATGTGACTATGGTAAAACGGGGAGCAATTGGTAGGAGTAACTATGACTCTCTTAAGGTAGCCAAATGCATCGTCACCAACGGAATAAATCGGCAAAGTCGAGGGGCACCTGGCAGGAGTAACTGTGAAAGTCTTAAGGTCGACAAATAATGGCGTATCGCTTCTGATGAACTGGCCAGAGAAAGCTTGAAGACGTGACTGTGATAAAACAGGGAACAACAGGAAGGAGTAACTATGACACTCTTAAGGTAGCCAAATACTCGTCACCAGGCGAAATACATGGGCAAATTCGAGGAGCACCTGGCAGAAATAACTGTGAAAGTCTTAAGTTCGACAAATAATAGCGTATCACTTCTGGTGAACTGGTCAGAGAAAGCTTGAATATGTGACTATGGTAAAACGGGGAGCAATTGGTAGGAGTAACTACGACTCTCTTAAGGTAGCCAAATGCCTCGTCACCAGACGGAATTAATCGGCAAACTCGAGGAGCACCTAGCAGAAATAACTGTGAAAGTCTTAAGGTCGACAAATAATGGCGTATCGCTTGTGCTGAACTGGCTCCAGAAAGCTTGAAGATTTTACTGTGTTAAAACGGAGAGCAACTTGCAGGAGTAACTGTGACTCTCTTAAGGTTGCCAATGCTCGTCGCCCAGACAAAAACATCGGAAAACTCGAGGAGCACCTGGCAGAAATAACTGTGAAAGTCTTAAGGTCGACAAATAATGGCGTATCGCTTCTGATGAACTGGCCAGAGAAAGCTTGAGTATGTGACTATGGTAAAACGGGGAGCAACTGGTATGAGTAACTATGACTCTCTTAAGGTAGCCAAATGCCTCGTCACCAACGGAATAAATCGGCAAACTCGAGGGGCACCTGGCAGGAGTAACTGTGAAAGTCTTAAGGTCGACTAATAATGGATATAACTCCTGGTGAACAGGCCAGAGAAAGCTTGAAGACGTGACTGTGATAAAACAGGGAGCAACAGGAAGGAGTTACTATGACACTCTTAAGGTAGCCAAATACTCGTCACCAGGCGAAATACATGGGCAAATTCGAGGAGCACCTGGCAGAAATAACTGTGAAAGTCTTAAGTTCGACAAATAATAGCGTATCACTTCTGGTGAACTGGTCAGAGAAAGCTTGAATATGTGACTATGGTAAAACGGGGAGCAATTGGTAGGAGTAACTACGACTCTCTTAAGGTAGCCAAATGCCTCGTCACCAGACGGAATTAATCGGCAAACTCGAGGAGCACCTGGCAGAAATACCTGTGAAAGTCTTAAGGTCGACAAATAATGGCGTATCGCTTGTGCTGAACTGGCTCCAGAAAGCTTGAAGATTTTACTGTGTTAAAACGGAGAGCAACTTGCAGGAGTAACTGTGACTCTCTTATGGTTGCCAATGCTCGTCGCCCAGCAAAAAACATCGGATAACTCGAGGAGCACCTGGCAGAAATAACTGTGAAAGTCTTAAGTTCGACAAATAATAGCGTATCACTTCTGGTGAACTGGCCAGAGAAAGCTTGAATATGTGACTATGGTAAAACGGGGAGCAATTGGTAGGAGTAACTATGACTCTCTTAAGGTAGCCAAATGCATCGTCACCAACGGAATAAATCGGCAAAGTCGAGGGGCACCTGGCAGGAGTAACTGTGAAAGTCTTAAGGTCGACAAATAATGGCGTATCGCTTCTGATGAACTGGCCAGAGAAAGCTTGAAGACGTGACTGTGATAAAACAGGGAACAACAGGAAGGAGTAACTATGACACTCTTAAGGTAGCCAAATACTCGTCACCAGGCGAAATACATGGGCAAATTCGAGGAGCACCTGGCAGAAATAACTGTGAAAGTCTTAAGTTCGACAAATAATAGCGTATCACTTCTGGTGAACTGGTCAGAGAAAGCTTGAATATGTGACTATGGTAAAACGGGGAGCAATTGGTAGGAGGAACTACGACTCTCTTAAGGTAGCCAAATGCCTCGTCACCAGACGGAATTAATCGGCAAACTCGAGGAGCACCTAGCAGAAATAACTGTGAAAGTCTTAAGGTCGACAAATAATGGCGTATCGCTTGTGCTGAACGGGCTCCAGAAAGCTTGAAGATTTTACTGTGTTAAAACGGAGAGCAACTTGCAGGAGTAACTGTGACTCTCTTAAGGTTGCCAATGCTCGTCGCCCAGCCAAAAACATCGGAAAACTCGAGGAGCACCTGGCAGAAATAACTGTGAAAGTCTTAAGGTCGACAAATAATGGCGTATCGCTTCTGATGAACTGGCCAGAGAAAGCTTGAGTATGTGACTATGGTAAAACGGGGAGCAACTGGTATGAGTAACTATGACTCTCTTAAGAAAGCCAAATGCCTCGTCACCAACGGAATAAATCGGCAAACTCGAGGGGCACCTGGCAGGAGTAACTGTGAAAGTCTTAAGGTCGACTAATAATGGATATAACTCCTGGTGAACAGGCCAGAGAAAGCTTGAAGACGTGACTGTGATAAAACAGGGAGCAACAGGAAGGAGTAACTATGACACTCTTAAGGTAGCCAAATACTCGTCACCAGGCGAAATACATGGGCAAATTCGAGGAGCACCTGGCAGAAATAACTGTGAAAGTCTTAAGTTCGACAAATAATAGCGTATCACTTCTGGTGAACAGGTCAGAGAAAGCTTGAATATGTGACTATGGTAAAACGGGGAGCAATTGGTAATAGTAACTACGACTCTCTTAAGGTAGCCAAATGCCTCGTCACCAGACGGAATTAATCGGCAAACTCGAGGAGCACCTAGCAGAAATAACTGTGAAAGTCTTAAGGTCGACAAATAATGGCGTATCGCTTGTGCTGAACTGGCTCCAGAAAGCTTGAAGATTTTACTGTGTTAAAACGGAGAGCAACTTGCAGGAGTAACTGTGACTCTCTTATGGTTGCCAATGCTCGTCGCCCAGCAAAAAACATCGGATAACTCGAGGAGCACCTGGCAGAAATAACTGTGAAAGTCTTAAGTTCGACAAATAATAGCGTATCACTTCTGGTGAACTGGCCAGAGAAAGCTTGAATATGTGACTATGGTAAAACGGGGAGCAATTGGTAGGAGTAACTATGACTCTCTTAAGGTAGCCAAATGCATCGTCACCAACGGAATAAATCGGCAAAGTCGAGGGGCACCTGGCAGGAGTAACTGTGAAAGTCTTAAGGTCGACAAATAATGGCGTATCGCTTCTGATGAACTGGCCAGAGAAAGCTTGAGTATGTGACTATGGTAAAACGGGGAGCAACTGGTATGAGTAACTATGACTCTCTTAAGGTAGCCAAATGCCTCGTCACCAACGGAATAAATCGGCAAACTCGAGGGGCACCTGGCAGGAGTAACTGTGAAAGTCTTAAGGTCGACTAATAATGGATATAACTCCTGGTGAACAGGCCAGAGAAAGCTTGAAGACGTGACTGTGATAAAACAGGGAGCAACAGGAAGGAGTTACTATGACACTCTTAAGGTAGCCAAATACTCGTCACCAGGCGAAATACATGGGCAAATTCGAGGAGCACCTGGCAGAAATAACTGTGAAAGTCTTAAGTTCGACAAATAATAGCGTATCACTTCTGGTGAACTGGTCAGAGAAAGCTTGAATATGTGACTATGGTAAAACGGGGAGCAATTGGTAGGAGTAACTACGACTCTCTTAAGGTAGCCAAATGCCTCGTCACCAGACGGAATTAATCGGCAAACTCGAGGAGCACCTGGCAGAAATACCTGTGAAAGTCTTAAGGTCGACAAATAATGGCGTATCGCTTGTGCTGAACTGGCTCCAGAAAGCTTGAAGATTTTACTGTGTTAAAACGGAGAGCAACTTGCAGGAGTAACTGTGACTCTCTTATGGTTGCCAATGCTCGTCGCCCAGCAAAAAACATCGGATAACTCGAGGAGCACCTGGCAGAAATAACTGTGAAAGTCTTAAGTTCGACAAATAATAGCGTATCACTTCTGGTGAACTGGCCAGAGAAAGCTTGAATATGTGACTATGGTAAAACGGGGAGCAATTGGTAGGAGTAACTTTGACTCTCTTAAGGTAGCCAAATGCATCGTCACCAACGGAATAAATCGGCAAAGTCGAGGGGCACCTGGCAGGAGTAACTGTGAAAGTCTTAAGGTCGACTAATAATGGATATAACTCCTGGTGAACAGGCCAGAGAAAGCTTGAAGACGTGACTGTGATAAAACAGGGAACAACAGGAAGGAGTAACTATGACACTCTTAAGGTAGCCAAATACTCGTCACCAGGCGAAATACATGGGCAAATTCGAGGAGCACCTGGCAGAAATAACTGTGAAAGTCTTAAGTTCGACAAATAATAGCGTATCACTTCTGGTGAACTGGTCAGAGAAAGCTTGAATATGTGACTATGGTAAAACGGGGAGCAATTGGTAGGAGTAACTACGACTCTCTTAAGGTAGCCAAATGCCTCGTCACCAGACGGAATTAATCGGCAAACTCGAGGAGCACCTAGCAGAAATAACTGTGAAAGTCTTAAGGTCGACAAATAATGGCGTATCGCTTGTGCTGAACGGGCTCCAGAAAGCTTGAAGATTTTACTGTGTTAAAACGGAGAGCAACTTGCAGGAGTAACTGTGACTCTCTTAAGGTTGCCAATGCTCGTCGCCCAGCCAAAAACATCGGAAAACTCGAGGAGCACCTGGCAGAAATAACTGTGAAAGTCTTAAGGTCGACAAATAATGGCGTATCGCTTCTGATGAACTGGCCAGAGAAAGCTTGAGTATGTGACTATGGTAAAACGGGGAGCAACTGGTATGAGTAACTATGACTCTCTTAAGAAAGCCAAATGCCTCGTCACCAACGGAATAAATCGGCAAACTCGAGGGGCACCTGGCAGGAGTAACTGTGAAAGTCTTAAGGTCGACTAATAATGGATATAACTCCTGGTGAACAGGCCAGAGAAAGCTTGAAGACGTGACTGTGATAAAACAGGGAGCAACAGGAAGGAGTAACTATGACACTCTTAAGGTAGCCAAATACTCGTCACCAGGCGAAATACATGGGCAAATTCGAGGAGCACCTGGCAGAAATAACTGTGAAAGTCTTAAGTTCGACAAATAATAGCGTATCACTTCTGGTGAACAGGTCAGAGAAAGCTTGAATATGTGACTATGGTAAAACGGGGAGCAATTGGTAGGAGTAACTACGACTCTCTTAAGGTAGCCAAATGCCTCGTCACCAGACGGAATTAATCGGCAAACTCGAGGAGCACCTAGCAGAAATAACTGTGAAAGTCTTAAGGTCGACAAATAATGGCGTATCGCTTGTGCTGAACTGGCTCCAGAAAGCTTGAAGATTTTACTGTGTTAAAACGGAGAGCAACTTGCAGGAGTAACTGTGACTCTCTTATGGTTGCCAATGCTCGTCGCCCAGCAAAAAACATCGGATAACTCGAGGAGCACCTGGCAGAAATAACTGTGAAAGTCTTAAGTTCGACAAATAATAGCGTATCACTTCTGGTGAACTGGCCAGAGAAAGCTTGAATATGTGACTATGGTAAAACGGGGAGCAATTGGTAGGAGTAACTATGACTCTCTTAAGGTAGCCAAATGCATCGTCACCAACGGAATAAATCGGCAAAGTCGAGGGGCACCTGGCAGGAGTAACTGTGAAAGTCTTAAGGTCGACAAATAATGGCGTATCGCTTCTGATGAACTGGCCAGAGAAAGCTTGAAGACGTGACTGTGATAAAACAGGGAACAACAGGAAGGAGTAACTATGACACTCTTAAGGTAGCCAAATACTCGTCACCAGGCGAAATACATGGGCAAATTCGAGGAGCACCTGGCAGAAATAACTGTGAAAGTCTTAAGTTCGACAAATAATAGCGTATCACTTCTGGTGAACTGGTCAGAGAAAGCTTGAATATGTGACTATGGTAAAACGGGGAGCAATTGGTAGGAGTAACTACGACTCTCTTAAGGTAGCCAAATGCCTCGTCACCAGACGGAATTAATCGGCAAACTCGAGGAGCACCTAGCAGAAATAACTGTGAAAGTCTTAAGGTCGACAAATAATGGCGTATCGCTTGTGCTGAACTGGCTCGAGAAAGCTTGAAGATTTTACTGTGTTAAAACGGAGAGCAACTTGCAGGAGTAACTGTGACTCTCTTAAGGTTGCCAATGCTCGTCGCCCAGCCAAAAACATCGGAAAACTCGAGGAGCACCTGGCAGAAATAACTGTGAAAGTCTTAAGGTCGACAAATAATGGCGTATCGCTTCTGATGAACTGGCCAGAGAAAGCTTGAGTATGTGACTATGGTAAAACGGGGAGCAACTGGTATGAGTAACTATGACTCTCTTAAGGTAGCCAAATGCCTCGTCACCAACGGAATAAATCGGCAAACTCGAGGGGCACCTGGCAGGAGTAACTGTGAAAGTCTTAAGGTCGACTAATAATGGATATAACTCCTGGTGAACAGGCCAGAGAAAGCTTGAAGACGTGACTGTGATAAAACAGGGAGCAACAGGAAGGAGTTACTATGACACTCTTAAGGTAGCCAAATACTCGTCACCAGGCGAAATACATGGGCAAATTCGAGGAGCACCTGGCAGAAATAACTGTGAAAGTCTTAAGTTCGACAAATAATAGCGTATCACTTCTGGTGAACTGGTCAGAGAAAGCTTGAATATGTGACTATGGTAAAACGGGGAGCAATTGGTAGGAGTAACTACGACTCTCTTAAGGTAGCCAAATGCCTCGTCACCAGAAGGAATTAATCGGCAAACTCGAGGAGCACCTAGCAGAAATAACTGTGAAAGTCTTAAGGTCGACAAATAATGGCGTATCGCTTGTGCTGAACTGGCTCCAGAAAGCATGAAGATTTTACAGTGTTAAAACGGAGAGCAACTTGCAGGAGTAACTGTGACTCTCTTATGGTTGCCAATGCTCGTCGCCCAGCAAAAAACATCGGATAACTCGAGGAGCACCTGGCAGAAATAACTGTGAAAGTCTTAAGGTCGACAAATAATGGCGTATCGCTTCTGATGAACTGGCCAGAGAAAGCTTGAGTATGTGACTATGGTAAAACGGGGAGCAACTGGTATGAGTAACTATGACTCTCTTAAGGTAGCCAAATGCCTCGTCACCAACGGAATAAATCGGCAAACTCGAGGGGCACCTGACAGGAGTAACTGCGAAAGTCTTAAAGTCGACTAATAATGGATATAACTCCTGGTGAACAGGCCAGAGAAAGCTTGAAGACGTGACTGTGATAAAACAGGGAGCAACAGGAAGGAGTAACTATGACACTCTTAAGGTAGCCAAATACTCGACACCAGGCGAAATACATGGGCAAATTCGAGGAGCACCTGGCAGAAATAACTGTGAAAGTCTTAAGTTCGACAAATAATAGCGTATCACTTCTGCTGAACTGGCCAGAGAAAGCTTGAATATGTGACTATGGTAAAACGGGGAGCAATTGGTAGGAGTAACTATGACTCTCTTAAGGTAGCCAAATGCATCGTCACCAACGGAATAAATCGGCAAAGTCGAGGGGCACCTGGCAGGAGTAACTGTGAAAGTCTTAAGGTCGACAAATAATGGATATAGCTCCTGGTGAACAGGCCAGAGAAAGCTTGAAGACGTGACTGTGATAAAATAGGGAGCAACGGGAAGGAATAACTATGACACTCTTAAGGTAGCCAAATACTCGTCACCAGGCGAAATACATGGGCAAATTCGAGGAGCACCTGGCAGAAATAACTGTGAAAGTCTTAAGGTCGACAAATAATGGCGTATCGCTTCTGATGAACTGGCCAGAGAAAGTTTGAGTATGTGACTGTGGTAAAACGGGGAGCAACTGGTATGAGTAACTATGACTCTCTTAAGGTAGCCAAATGCCTCGTCACCAACGGAATAAATCGGCAAAGTCGAGGGGCACCTGGCAGGAGTAACTGTGAAACTCTTAAGGTCGACAAATAATGGCGTATCGCTTGTGCTGAACTGGCTCCTGAAAGCTTGAAGATTTTACTGTGTTAAAACGGAGAGCAACTTGCAGGAGTAACTGTGACTCTCTTATGGTTGCCAATGCTCGTCGCCCAGCAAAAAACATCGGATAACTCGAGGAGCACCTGGCAGAAATAACTGTGAAAGTCTTAAGGTCGACAAATAATGGCGTATCGCTTCTGATGTACTGGCCAGAGAAAGTTTGAGTATGTGACTATGGTAAAACGGGGAGCAACTGGTATGAGTAACTATGACTCTCTTAAGGTAGCCAAATGCCTCGTCACCAACGGAATAAATCGGCAAACTCGAGGGGCACCTGGCAGGAGTAACTGTGAAAGTCTTAAGGTCGACAAATAATGGCGTATCGCTTGTGCTGAACTGGCTCCAGAAAGCTTGAAGATTCTACTGTGTTAAAACGGAGAGCAACTTGCAGGAGTAACTGTGACTCTCTTATGGTTGCCAATGCTCGTCGCCCAGCAAAAAACATCGGATAACTCGAGGAGCACCTGGCAGAAATAACTGTGAAAGTCTTAAGGTCGACAAATAATGGCGTATCGCTTCTGATGAACTGGCCAGAGAAAGTTTGAGTATGTGACTATGGTAAAACGGGGAGCAACTGGTATGAGTAACTATGACTCTCTTAAGGTAGCCAAATGCCTCGTCACCAACGGAATAAATCGGCAAAGTCGAGGGGCACCTGGCAGGAGTAACTGTGAAAGTCTTAAGGTCGACAAATAATGGCGTATCGCTTGTGCTGAACTGGCTCCAGAAAGCTTGAAGATTTTACTGTGTTAAAACGGAGAGCAACTTGCAGGAGTAACTGTGACTCTCTTATGGTTGCCAATGCTCGTCGCCCAGCAAAAAACATCGGATAACTCGAGGAGCACCTGGCAGAAATAACTGTGAAAGTCTTAAGGTCGACAAATAATGGCGTATCGCTTCTGATGAACTGGTCAGAGAAAGCTTGAATATGTGACTATGGTAAAACGAGGAGCAATTGGTAGGAGTAACTATGACTCTCTTAAGGTAGCCAAATGCATCGTCACCAACGGAGTAAATCGGCAAACTCGAGGAGGATTTAGCAGAAATAACTGTGAAAGTCTTAAGGTCGACTAATAATGGATATAGCTCCTGGTGAACAGGCCAGAGAAAGCTTGAAGACGTGACTGTGATAAAACAGGGAGCAACGGGAAGGAATAACTATGACACTCTTAAGGTAGCCAAATACTCGTCACCAGGCGAAATACATGGGCAAATTCGAGGAGCACCTGGCAGAAATGACTGTGAAAGTCTTAAGTTCGACAAATAATAGCGTATCACTTCTGGTGAACTGGTCAGAGAAAGCTTGAATATGTGACTATGGTAAAACGGGGAGCAATTGGTAGGAGTAACTACGACTCTCTTAAGGTAGCCAAATGCCTCGTCACCAGACGGAATTAATCGGCAAACTCGAGGAGCACCTAGCAGAAATAACTGTGAAAGTCTTAAGGTCGACAAATAATGGCGTATCGCTTGTGCTGAACTGGCTCCAGAAAGCATGAAGATTTTACAGTGTTAAAACGGAGAGCAACTTGCAGGAGTAACTGTGACTCTCTTATGGCTGCCAATGCTCGTCGCCCAGCAAAAAACATCGGATAACTCGAGGAGCACCTGGCAGAAATAACTGTGAAAGTCTTAAGGTCGACAAATAATGGCGTATCGCTTCTGATGAACTGGCCAGAGAAAGCTTGAGTATGTGACTATGGTAAAACGGGGAGCAACTGGTATGAGTAACTATGACTCTCTTAAGGTAGCCAAATGCCTCGTCACCAACGGAATAAATCGGCAAACTCGAGGGGCACCTGACAGGAGTAACTGCGAAAGTCTTAAAGTCGACTAATAATGGATATAACTCCTGGTGAACAGGCCAGAGAAAGCTTGAAGACGTGACTGTGATAAAACAGGGAGCAACAGGAAGGAGTAACTATGACACTCTTAAGGTAGCCAAATACTCGACACCAGGCGAAATACATGGGCAAATTCGAGGAGCACCTGGCAGAAATAACTGTGAAAGTCTTAAGTTCGACAAATAATAGCGTATCACTTCTGCTGAACTGGCCAGAGAAAGCTTGAATATGTGACTATGGTAAAACGGGGAGCAATTGGTAGGAGTAACTATGACTCTCTTAAGGTAGCCAAATGCATCGTCACCAACGGAATAAATCGGCAAAGTCGAGGGGCACCTGGCAGGAGTAACTGTGAAAGTCTTAAGGTCGACAAATAATGGATATAGCTCCTGGTGAACAGGCCAGAGAAAGCTTGAAGACGTGACTGTGATAAAATAGGGAGCAACGGGAAGGAATAACTATGACACTCTTAAGGTAGCCAAATACTCGTCACCAGGCGAAATACATGGGCAAATTCGAGGAGCACCTGGCAGAAATAACTGTGAAAGTCTTAAGTTCGACAAATAATGGCGTATCGCTTCTGATGAACTGGTCAGAGAAAGCTTGAATATGTGACTATGGTAAAACGGGGAGCAATTGGTAGGAGTAACTACGACTCTCTTAAGGTAGCCAAATGCCTCGTCACCAGACGGAATTAATCGGCAAACTCGAGGAGCACCTAGCAGAAATAACTGTGAAAGTCTTAAGGTCGACAAATAATGGCGTATCGCTTGTGCTGAACTGGCTCGAGAAAGCTTGAAGATTTTACTGTGTTAAAACGGAGAGCAACTTGCAGGAGTAACTGTGACTCTCTTAAGGTTGCCAATGCTCGTCGCCCAGCCAAAAACATCGGAAAACTCGAGGAGCACCTGGCAGAAATAACTGTGAAAGTCTTAAGGTCGACAAATAATGGCGTATCGCTTCTGATGAACTGGCCAGAGAAAGCTTGAGTATGTGACTATGGTAAAACGGGGAGCAACTGGTATGAGTAACTATGACTCTCTTAAGGTAGCCAAATGCCTCGTCACCAACGGAATAAATCGGCAAACTCGAGGGGCACCTGGCAGGAGTAACTGTGAAAGTCTTAAGGTCGACTAATAATGGATATAACTCCTGGTGAACAGGCCAGAGAAAGCTTGAAGACGTGACTGTTATAAAACAGGGAGCAACAGGAAGGAGTTACTATGACACTCTTAAGGTAGCCAAATACTCGTCACCAGGCGAAATACATGGGCAAATTCGAGGAGCACCTGGCAGAAATAACTGTGAAAGTCTTAAGTTCGACAAATAATAGCGTATCACTTCTGGTGAACTGGTCAGAGAAAGCTTGAATATGTGACTATGGTAAAACGGGGAGCAATTGGTAGGAGTAACTACGACTCTCTTAAGGTAGCCAAATGCCTCGTCACCAGAAGGAATTAATCGGCAAACTCGAGGAGCACCTAGCAGAAATAACTGTGAAAGTCTTAAGGTCGACAAATAATGGCGTATCGCTTGTGCTGAACTGGCTCCAGAAAGCATGAAGATTTTACAGTGTTAAAACGGAGAGCAACTTGCAGGAGTAACTGTGACTCTCTTATGGTTGCCAATGCTCGTCGCCCAGCAAAAAACATCGGATAACTCGAGGAGCACCTGGCAGAAATAACTGTGAAAGTCTTAAGGTCGACAAATAATGGCGTATCGCTTCTGATGAACTGGCCAGAGAAAGCTTGAGTATGTGACTATGGTAAAACGGGGAGCAACTGGTATGAGTAACTATGACTCTCTTAAGGTAGCCAAATGCCTCGTCACCAACGGAATAAATCGGCAAACTCGAGGGGCACCTGGCAGGAGTAACTGTGAAAGTCTTAAGGTCGACTAATAATGGATATAACTCCTGGTGAACAGGCCAGAGAAAGCTTGAAGACGTGACTGTGATAAAACAGGGAGCAACAGGAAGGAGTTACTATGACACTCTTAAGGTAGCCAAATACTCGTCACCAGGCGAAATACATGGGCAAATTCGAGGAGCACCTGGCAGAAATAACTGTGAAAGTCTTAAGTTCGACAAATAATAGCGTATCACTTCTGGTGAACTGGTCAGAGAAAGCTTGAATATGTGACTATGGTAAAACGGGGAGCAATTGGTAGGAGTAACTACGACTCTCTTAAGGTAGCCAAATGCCTCGTCACCAGAAGGAATTAATCGGCAAACTCGAGGAGCACCTAGCAGAAATAACTGTGAAAGTCTTAAGGTCGACAAATAATGGCGTATCGCTTGTGCTGAACTGGCTCCAGAAAGCATGAAGATTTTACAGTGTTAAAACGGAGAGCAACTTGCAGGAGTAACTGTGACTCTCTTATGGTTGCCAATGCTCGTCGCCCAGCAAAAAACATCGGATAACTCGAGGAGCACCTGGCAGAAATAACTGTGAAAGTCTTAAGGTCGACAAATAATGGCGTATCGCTTCTGATGAACTGGCCAGAGAAAGCTTGAGTATGTGACTATGGTAAAACGGGGAGCAACTGGTATGAGTAACTATGACTCTCTTAAGGTAGCCAAATGCCTCGTCACCAACGGAATAAATCGGCAAACTCGAGGGGCACCTGACAGGAGTAACTGCGAAAGTCTTAAAGTCGACTAATAATGGATATAACTCCTGGTGAACAGGCCAGAGAAAGCTTGAAGACGTGACTGTGATAAAACAGGGAGCAACAGGAAGGAGTAACTATGACACTCTTAAGGTAGCCAAATACTCGACACCAGGCGAAATACATGGGCAAATTCGAGGAGCACCTGGCAGAAATAACTGTGAAAGTCTTAAGTTCGACAAATAATAGCGTATCACTTCTGCTGAACTGGCCAGAGAAAGCTTGAATATGTGACTATGGTAAAACGGGGAGCAATTGGTAGGAGTAACTATGACTCTCTTAAGGTAGCCAAATGCATCGTCACCAACGGAATAAATCGGCAAAGTCGAGGGGCACCTGGCAGGAGTAACTGTGAAAGTCTTAAGGTCGACAAATAATGGATATAGCTCCTGGTGAACAGGCCAGAGAAAGCTTGAAGACGTGACTGTGATAAAATAGGGAGCAACGGGAAGGAATAACTATGACACTCTTAAGGTAGCCAAATACTCGTCACCAGGCGAAATACATGGGCAAATTCGAGGAGCACCTGGCAGAAATAACTGTGAAAGTCTTAAGGTCGACAAATAATGGCGTATCGCTTCTGATGAACTGGCCAGAGAAAGTTTGAGTATGTGACTGTGGTAAAACGGGGAGCAACTGGTATGAGTAACTATGACTCTCTTAAGGTAGCCAAATGCCTCGTCACCAACGGAATAAATCGGCAAAGTCGAGGGGCACCTGGCAGGAGTAACTGTGAAACTCTTAAGGTCGACAAATAATGGCGTATCGCTTGTGCTGAACTGGCTCCAGAAAGCTTGAAGATTTTACTGTGTTAAAACGGAGAGCAACTTGCAGGAGTAACTGTGACTCTCTTATGGTTGCCAATGCTCGTCGCCCAGCAAAAAACATCGGATAACTCGAGGAGCACCTGGCAGAAATAACTGTGAAAGTCTTAAGGTCGACAAATAATGGCGTATCGCTTCTGATGTACTGGCCAGAGAAAGTTTGAGTATGTGACTATGGTAAAACGGGGAGCAACTGGTATGAGTAACTATGACTCTCTTAAGGTAGCCAAATGCCTCGTCACCAACGGAATAAATCGGCAAACTCGAGGGGCACCTGGCAGGAGTAACTGTGAAAGTCTTAAGGTCGACAAATAATGGCGTATCGCTTGTGCTGAACTGGCTCCAGAAAGCTTGAAGATTCTACTGTGTTAAAACGGAGAGCAACTTGCAGGAGTAACTGTGACTCTCTTATGGTTGCCAATGCTCGTCGCCCAGCAAAAAACATCGGATAACTCGAGGAGCACCTGGCAGAAATAACTGTGAAAGTCTTAAGGTCGACAAATAATGGCGTATCGCTTCTGATGAACTGGCCAGAGAAAGTTTGAGTATGTGACTATGGTAAAACGGGGAGCAACTGGTATGAGTAACTATGACTCTCTTAAGGTAGCCAAATGCCTCGTCACCAACGGAATAAATCGGCAAAGTCGAGGGGCACCTGGCAGGAGTAACTGTGAAAGTCTTAAGGTCGACAAATAATGGCGTATCGCTTGTGCTGAACTGGCTCCAGAAAGCTTGAAGATTTTACTGTGTTAAAACGGAGAGCAACTTGCAGGAGTAACTGTGACTCTCTTATGGTTGCCAATGCTCGTCGCCCAGCAAAAAACATCGGATAACTCGAGGAGCACCTGGCAGAAATAACTGTGAAAGTCTTAAGGTCGACAAATAATGGCGTATCGCTTCTGATGAACTGGTCAGAGAAAGCTTGAATATGTGACTATGGTAAAACGAGGAGCAATTGGTAGGAGTAACTATGACTCTCTTAAGGTAGCCAAATGCATCGTCACCAACGGAGTAAATCGGCAAACTCGAGGAGGATTTAGCAGAAATAACTGTGAAAGTCTTAAGGTCGACTAATAATGGATATAGCTCCTGGTGAACAGGCCAGAGAAAGCTTGAAGACGTGACTGTGATAAAACAGGGAGCAACGGGAAGGAATAACTATGACACTCTTAAGGTAGCCAAATACTCGTCACCAGGCGAAATACATGGGCAAATTCGAGGAGCACCTGGCAGAAATGACTGTGAAAGTCTTAAGTTCGACAAATAATAGCGTATCACTTCTGGTGAACTGGTCAGAGAAAGCTTGAATATGTGACTATGGTAAAACGGGGAGCAATTGGTAGGAGTAACTACGACTCTCTTAAGGTAGCCAAATGCCTCGTCACCAGACGGAATTAATCGGCAAACTCGAGGAGCACCTAGCAGAAATAACTGTGAAAGTCTTAAGGTCGACAAATAATGGCGTATCGCTTGTGCTGAACTGGCTCCAGAAAGCATGAAGATTTTACAGTGTTAAAACGGAGAGCAACTTGCAGGAGTAACTGTGACTCTCTTATGGTTGCCAATGCTCGTCGCCCAGCAAAACACATCGGATAACTCGAGGAGCACCTGGCAGAAATAACTGTGAAAGTCTTAAGGTCGACAAATAATGGCGTATCGCTTCTGATGAACTGGCCAGAGAAAGCTTGAGTATGTGACTATGGTAAAACGGGGAGCAACTGGTATGAGTAACTATGACTCTCTTAAGGTAGCCAAATGCCTCGTCACCAACGGAATAAATCGGCAAACTCGAGGGGCACCTGACAGGAGTAACTGCGAAAGTCTTAAAGTCGACTAATAATGGATATAACTCCTGGTGAACAGGCCAGAGAAAGCTTGAAGACGTGACTGTGATAAAACAGGGAGCAACAGGAAGGAGTAACTATGACACTCTTAAGGTAGCCAAATACTCGACACCAGGCGAAATACATGGGCAAATTCGAGGAGCACCTGGCAGAAATAACTGTGAAAGTCTTAAGTTCGACAAATAATAGCGTATCACTTCTGCTGAACTGGCCAGAGAAAGCTTGAATATGTGACTATGGTAAAACGGGGAGCAATTGGTAGGAGTAACTATGACTCTCTTAAGGTAGCCAAATGCATCGTCACCAACGGAATAAATCGGCAAAGTCGAGGGGCACCTGGCAGGAGTAACTGTGAAAGTCTTAAGGTCGACAAATAATGGATATAGCTCCTGGTGAACAGGCCAGAGAAAGCTTGAAGACGTGACTGTGATAAAATAGGGAGCAACGGGAAGGAATAACTATGACACTCTTAAGGTAGCCAAATACTCGTCACCAGGCGAAATACATGGGCAAATTCGAGGAGCACCTGGCAGAAATAACTGTGAAAGTCTTAAGGTCGACAAATAATGGCGTATCGCTTCTGATGAACTGGCCAGAGAAAGTTTGAGTATGTGACTGTGGTAAAACGGGGAGCAACTGGTATGAGTAACTATGACTCTCTTAAGGTAGCCAAATGCCTCGTCACCAACGGAATAAATCGGCAAAGTCGAGGGGCACCTGGCAGGAGTAACTGTGAAACTCTTAAGGTCGACAAATAATGGCGTATCGCTTGTGCTGAACTGGCTCCAGAAAGCTTGAAGATTTTACTGTGTTAAAACGGAGAGCAACTTGCAGGAGTAACTGTGACTCTCTTATGGTTGCCAATGCTCGTCGCCCAGCAAAAAACATCGGATAACTCGAGGAGCACCTGGCAGAAATAACTGTGAAAGTCTTAAGGTCGACAAATAATGGCGTATCGCTTCTGATGTACTGGCCAGAGAAAGTTTGAGTATGTGACTATGGTAAAACGGGGAGCAACTGGTATGAGTAACTATGACTCTCTTAAGGTAGCCAAATGCCTCGTCACCAACGGAATAAATCGGCAAAGTCGAGGGGCACCTGGCAGGAGTAACTGTGAAAGTCTTAAGGTCGACAAATAATGGCGTATCGCTTGTGCTGAACTGGCTCCAGAAAGCTTGAAGATTTTACTGTGTTAAAACGGAGAGCAACTTGCAGGAGTAACTGTGACTCTCTTATGGTTGCCAATGCTCGTCGCCCAGCAAAAAACATCGGATAACTCGAGGAGCACCTGGCAGAAATAACTGTGAAAGTCTTAAGGTCGACAAATAATGGCGTATCGCTTCTGATGAACTGGCCAGAGAAAGTTTGAGTATGTGACTATGGTAAAACGGGGAGCAACTGGTATGAGTAACTATGACTCTCTTAAGGTAGCCAAATGCCTCGTCACCAACGGAATAAATCGGCAAAGTCGAGGGGCACCTGGCAGGAGTAACTGTGAAAGTCTTAAGGTCGACAAATAATGGCGTATCGCTTGTGCTGAACTGGCTCCAGAAAGCTTGAAGATTTTACTGTGTTAAAACGGAGAGCAACTTGCAGGAGTAACTGTGACTCTCTTATGGTTGCCAATGCTCGTCGCCCAGCAAAAAACATCGGATAACTCGAGGAGCACCTGGCAGAAATAACTGTGAAAGTCTTAAGGTCGACAAATAATGGCGTATCGCTTCTGATGAACTGGTCAGAGAAAGCTTGAATATTTGACTATGGTAAAACGAGGAGCAATTGGTAGGAGTAACTATGACTCTCTTAAGGTAGCCAAATGCATCGTCACCAACGGAGTAAATCGGCAAACTCGAGGAGGATTTAGCAGAAATAACTGTGAAAGTCTTAAGGTCGACTAATAATGGATATAGCTCCTGGTGAACAGGCCAGAGAAAGCTTGAAGACGTGACTGTGATAAAACAGGGAGCAACGGGAAGGAATAACTATGACACTCTTAAGGTAGCCAAATACTCGTCACCAGGCGAAATACATGGGCAAATTCGAGGAGCACCTGGCAGAAATAACTGTGAAAGTCTTAAGTTCGACAAATAATAGCGTATCACTTCTGGTGAACTGGTCAGAGAAAGCTTGAATATGTGACTATGGTAAAACGGGGAGCAATTGGTAGGAGTAACTACGACTCTCTCAAGGTAGCCAAATGCCTCGTCACCAGACGGAATTAATCGGCAAACTCGAGGAGCACCTAGCAGAAATAACTGTGAAAGTCTTAAGGTCGACAAATAATGGCGTATCGCTTGTGCTGAACTGGCTCGCGTAAGCTTGAAGATATTACTGTGTTAAAACGGAGAGCAACTTGCAGGAGTAACTGTGACTCTCTTATGGTTGCCAATGCTCGTCGCCCAGCAAAAAACATCGGATAACTCGAGGAGCACCTGGCAGAAATACCTGTGAAAGACTTAAGGTCGACAAATAATGGCGTATCGCTTCTGATGAATGGCCAGAGAAAGCTTAAGTATGTGACTGTGGTAAAACAGGGAGCAACTGGTATTAAAAACTATGACTCTCTTAAAGTAGCCAAATGCCTCGTCACCAACGGAATAAATCGGCAAACTCGAGGGGCACCTGGCAGGAGTAACTGTGAAAGTCTTAAGGTCGACTAATAATGGATATAGCTCCTGGTGAACAGGCCAGAGAAAGCTTGAAGACGTGACTGTGATAAAACAGGGAGCAACGGGAAGGAATAACTATGACACTCTTAAGGCAGCCAAATACTCGTCACCAGGCGAAATACATGGGCAAATTCGAGGAGCACCTGGCAGAAATAACTGTGAAAGTCTTAAGTTCGACAAATAATAGCGTATCACTTCTGGAGAACTGGTCAGAGAAAGCTTGAATATGTGACTATGGTAAAACGAGGAGCAATTGGTAGGAGTAACTATGACTCTCTTAAGGTAGCCAAATGCATCGTCACCAACGGAATAAATCGGCAAACTCGAGGAGCATTTAGCAGAAATAACTGTGAAAGTCTTAAGGTCGACTAATAATGGATATAGCTCCTGGTGAACAGGCCAGAGAAAGCTTGAAGACGTGACTGTGATAAAACAGGGAGCAACGGGAAGGAATAACTATGACACTCTTAAGGTAGCCAAATACTCGTCACCAGGCGAAATACATGGGCAAATTCGAGGAGCACCTGGCAGAAATAACTGTGAAAGTCTTAAGATCGACAAATAATAGCGTATCACTTCTGGTGAACTGGTCAGAGAAAGCTTGAATATGTGACTATGGTAAAACGGGGAGCAATTGGTAGGAGTAACTACGACTCTCGTAAGGTAGCCAAATGCCTCGTCACCAGACGGAATTAATCGGCAAACTCGAGGAGCACCTAGAAGAAATAACTGTGAAAGTCTTAAGGTCGACAAATAATGGCGTATCGCTTCTGATGAACTTTCCAGAGAAAGCTTGAGTATGTGACTATGGTAAAACGGGGAGCAACTGATATGAGTAACTATGACTCTCTTAAGGTAGCCAAATGCCTCGTCACCTGACGGAATTAATCGGCAAACTCGAGGAGCACCTAGCAGAAATAACTGTGAAAGTCTTAAGGTCGACAAATAATGGCGTATCGCTTGTGCTGAACTGGCTCGCGTAAGCTTGAAGATATTACTGTGTTAAAACGGAGAGCAACTTGCAGGAGTAACTGTGACTCTCTTATGGTTGCCAATGCTCGTCGCCCAGCAAAAAACATCGGATAACTCGAGGAGCACCTGGCAGAAATACCTGTGAAAGTCTTAAGGTCGACAAATAATGGCGTATCGCTTCTGATGAACTGGCCAGAGAAAGTTTGAGTATGTGACTGTGGTAAAACGGGGAGCAACTGGTATGAGTAACTATGACTCTCTTAAGGTAGCCAAATGCCTCGTCACCAACGGAATAAATCGGCAAAGTCGAGGGGCACCTGGCAGGAGTAACTGTGAAAGTCTTAAGGTCGACAAATAATGGCGTATCGCTTGTGCTGAACTGGCTCCAGAAAGCTTGAAGATTTTACTGTGTTAAAACGGAGAGCAACTTGCAGGAGTAACTGTGACTCTCTTATGGTTGCCAATGCTCGTCGCCCAGCAAAAAACATCGGATAACTCGAGGAGCACCTGGCAGAAATAACTGTGAAAGTCTTAAGGTCGACAAATAATGGCGTATCGCTTCTGATGAACTGGCCAGAGAAAGTTTGAGTATGTGACTATGGTAAAACGGGGAGCAACTGGTATGAGTAACTATGACTCTCTTAAGGTAGCCAAATGCCTCGTCACCAACGGAATAAATCGGCAAAGTCGAGGGGCACCTGGCAGGAGTAACTGTGAAAGTCTTAAGGTCGACAAATAATGGCGTATCGCTTGTGCTGAACTGGCTCCAGAAAGCTTGAAGATTTTACTGTGTTAAAACGGAGAGCAACTTGCAGGAGTAACTGTGACTCTCTTATGGTTGCCAATGCTCGTCGCCCAGCAAAAAACATCGGATAACTCGAGGAGCACCTGGCAGAAATACCTGTGAAAGACTTAAGGTCGACAAATAATGGCGTATCGCTTCTGATGAATGGCCAGAGAAAGCTTAAGTATGTGACTGTGGTAAAACAGGGAGCAACTGGTATTAAAAACTATGACTCTCTTAAAGTAGCCAAATGCCTCGTCACCAACGGAATAAATCGGCAAACTCGAGGGGCACCTGGCAGGAGTAACTGTGAAAGTCTTAAGGTCGACTAATAATGGATATAGCTCCTGGTGAACAGGCCAGAGAAAGCTTGAAGACGTGACTGTGATAAAACAGGGAGCAACGGGAAGGAATAACTATGACACTCTTAAGGCAGCCAAATACTCGTCACCAGGCGAAATACATGGGCAAATTCGAGGAGCACCTGGCAGAAATAACTGTGAAAGTCTTAAGTTCGACAAATAATAGCGTATCACTTCTGGAGAACTGGTCAGAGAAAGCTTGAATATGTGACTATGGTAAAACGAGGAGCAATTGGTAGGAGTAACTATGACTCTCTTAAGGTAGCCAAATGCATCGTCACCAACGGAATAAATCGGCAAACTCGAGGAGCATTTAGCAGAAATAACTGTGAAAGTCTTAAGGTCGACTAATAATGGATATAGCTCCTGGTGAACAGGCCAGAGAAAGCTTGAAGACGTGACTGTGATAAAACAGGGAGCAACGGGAAGGAATAACTATGACACTCTTAAGGTAGCCAAATACTCGTCACCAGGCGAAATACATGGGCAAATTCGAGGAGCACCTGGCAGAAATAACTGTGAAAGTCTTAAGATCGACAAATAATAGCGTATCACTTCTGGTGAACTGGTCAGAGAAAGCTTGAATATGTGACTATGGTAAAACGGGGAGCAATTGGTAGGAGTAACTACGACTCTCGTAAGGTAGCCAAATGCCTCGTCACCAGACGGAATTAATCGGCAAACTCGAGGAGCACCTAGAAGAAATAACTGTGAAAGTCTTAAGGTCGACAAATAATGGCGTATCGCTTCTGATGAACTTTCCAGAGAAAGCTTGAGTATGTGACTATGGTAAAACGGGGAGCAACTGATATGAGTAACTATGACTCTCTTAAGGTAGCCAAATGCCTCGTCACCTGACGGAATTAATCGGCAAACTCGAGGAGCACCTAGCAGAAATAACTGTGAAAGTCTTAAGGTCGACAAATAATGGCGTATCGCTTGTGCTGAACTGGCTCGCGTAAGCTTGAAGATATTACTGTGTTAAAACGGAGAGCAACTTGCAGGAGTAACTGTGACTCTCTTATGGTTGCCAATGCTCGTCGCCCAGCAAAAAACATCGGATAACTCGAGGAGCACCTGGCAGAAATACCTGTGAAAGTCTTAAGGTCGACAAATAATGGCGTATCGCTTCTGATGAACTGGCCAGAGAAAGTTTGAGTATGTGACTGTGGTAAAACGGGGAGCAACTGGTATGAGTAACTATGACTCTCTTAAGGTAGCCAAATGCCTCGTCACCAACGGAATAAATCGGCAAAGTCGAGGGGCACCTGGCAGGAGTAACTGTGAAAGTCTTAAGGTCGACAAATAATGGCGTATCGCTTGTGCTGAACTGGCTCCAGAAAGCTTGAAGATTTTACTGTGTTAAAACGGAGAGCAACTTGCAGGAGTAACTGTGACTCTCTTATGGTTGCCAATGCTCGTCGCCCAGCAAAAAACATCGGATAACTCGAGGAGCACCTGGCAGAAATAACTGTGAAAGTCTTAAGGTCGACAAATAATGGCGTATCGCTTCTGATGAACTGGCCAGAGAAAGTTTGAGTATGTGACTATGGTAAAACGGGGAGCAACTGGTATGAGTAACTATGACTCTCTTAAGGTAGCCAAATGCCTCGTCACCAACGGAATAAATCGGCAAAGTCGAGGGGCACCTGGCAGGAGTAACTGTGAAAGTCTTAAGGTCGACAAATAATGGCGTATCGCTTGTGCTGAACTGGCTCCAGAAAGCTTGAAGATTTTACTGTGTTAAAACGGAGAGCAACTTGCAGGAGTAGCTGTGACTCTCTTATGGTTGCCAATGCTCGTCGCCCAGCAAAAAACATCGGATAACTCGAGGAGCACCTGGCAGAAATAACTGTGAAAGTCTTAAGGTCGACAAATAATGGCGTATCGCTTCTGATGAACTGGCCAGAGAAAGTTTGAGTATGTGACTATGGTAAAACGGGGAGCAACTGGTATGAGTAACTATGACTCTCTTAAGGTAGCCAAATGCCTCGTCACCAACGGAATAAATCGGCAAAGTCGAGGGGCACCTGGCAGGAGTAACTGTGAAAGTCTTAAGGTCGACAAATAATGGCGTATCGCTTGTGCTGAACTGGCTCCAGAAAGCTTGAAGATTTTACTGTGTTAAAACGGAGAGCAACTTGCAGGAGTAACTGTGACTCTCTTATGGTTGCCAATGCTCGTCGCCCAGCAAAAAACATCGGATAACTCGAGGAGCACCTGGCAGAAATAACTGTGAAAGTCTTAAGGTCGACAAATAATGGCGTATCGCTTCTGATGAACTGGTCAGAGAAAGCTTGAATATGTGACTATGGTAAAACGAGGAGCAATTGGTAGGAGTAACTATGACTCTCTTAAGGTAGCCAAATGCATCGTCACCAACGGAGTAAATCGGCAAACTCGAGGAGGATTTAGCAGAAATAACTGTGAAAGTCTTAAGGTCGACTAATAATGGATATAGCTCCTGGTGAACAGGCCAGAGAAAGCTTGAAGACGTGACTGTGATAAAACAGGGAGCAACGGGAAGGAATAACTATGACACTCTTAAGGTAGCCAAATACTCGTCACCAGGCGAAATACATGGGCAAATTCGAGGAGCACCTGGCAGAAATAACTGTGAAAGTCTTAAGTTCGACAAATAATAGCGTATCACTTCTGGTGAACTGGTCAGAGAAAGCTTGAATATGTGACTATGGTAAAACGGGGAGCAATTGGTAGGAGTAACTACGACTCTCTTAAGGTAGCCAAATGCCTCGTCACCAGACGGAATTAATCGGCAAACTCGAGGAGCACCTAGCAGAAATAACTGTGAAAGTCTTAAGGTCGACAAATAATGGCGTATCGCTTGTGCTGAACTGGCTCGCGTAAGCTTGAAGATATTACTGTGTTAAAACGGAGAGCAACTTGCAGGAGTAACTGTGACTCTCTTATGGTTGCCAATGCTCGTCGCCCAGCAAAAAACATCGGATATCTCGAGGAGCACCTGGCAGAAATACCTGTGAAAGACTTAAGGTCGACAAATAATGGCGTATCGCTTCTGATGAACTGGCCAGAGAAAGCTTAAGTATGTGACTATGGTAAAACAGGGAGCAACTGGTATTAAAAACTATGACTCTCTTAAAGTAGCCAAATGCCTCGTCACCAACGGAATAAATCGGCAAACTCGAGGGGCACCTGGCAGGAGTAACTGTGAAAGTCTTAAGGTCGACTAATAATGGATATAGCTCCTGGTGAACAGGCCAGAGAAAGCTTGAAGACGTGACTGTGATAAAACAGGGAGCAACGGGAAGGAATAACTATGACACTCTTAAGGCAGCCAAATACTCGTCACCAGGCGAAATACATGGGCAAATTCGAGGAGCACCTGGCAGAAATAACTGTGAAAGTCTTAAGTTCGACAAATAATAGCGTATCACTTCTGGTGAACTGGTCAGAGAAAGCTTGAATATGTGACTATGGTAAAACGAGGAGCAATTGGTAGGAGTAACTATGACTCTCTTAAGGTAGCCAAATGCATCGTCACCAACGGAATAAATCGGCAAACTCGAGGAGCATTTAGCAGAAATAACTGTGAAAGTCTTAAGGTCGACTAATAATGGATATAGCTCCTGGTGAACAGGCCAGAGAAAGCTTGAAGACGTGACTGTGATAAAACAGGGAGCAACGGGAAGGAATAACTATGACACTCTTAAGGTAGCCAAATACTCGTCACCAGGCGAAATACATGGGCAAATTCGAGGAGCACCTGGCAGAAATAACTGTGAAAGTCTTGAGATCGACAAATAATAGCGTATCACTTCTGTTGAACTGGTCAGAGAAGGCTTGAATATGTGACTATGGTAAAACGGGGAGCAATTGGTAGGAGTAACTACGACTCTCGTAAGGTAGCCAAATGCCTCGTCACCAGACGGAATTAATCGGCAAACTCGAGGAGCACCTAGAAGAAATAACTGTGAAAGTCTTAAGGTCGACAAATAATGGCGTATCGCTTCTGATGAACTTTCCAGAGAAAGCTTGAGTATGTGACTATGGTAAAACGGGGAGCAACTGATATGAGTAACTATGACTCTCTTAAGGTAGCCAAATGCCTCGTCACCTGACGGAATTAATCGGCAAACTCGAGGAGCACCTAGCAGAAATAACTGTGAAAGTCTTAAGGTCGACAAATAATGGCGTATCGCTTGTGCTGAACTGGCTCGCGTAAGCTTGAAGATATTACTGTGTTAAAACGGAGAGCAACTTGCAGGAGTAACTGTGACTCTCTTATGGTTGCCAATGCTCGTCGCCCAGCAAAAAACATCGGATAACTCGAGGAGCACCTGGCAGAAATACCTGTGAAAGTCTTAAGGTCGGCAAATAATGGCGTATCGCTTCTGATGAACTGGCCAGAGAAAGCTTAAGTATGTGACTATGGTACAACAGGGAGCAACTGGTATTAAAAACTATGACTCTCTTAAAGTAGCCAAATGCCTCGTCACCAACGGAATAAATCGGCAAACTCGAGGGGCACCTGGCAGGAGTAACTGTGAAAGTCTTAAGGTCGACTAATAGTGGATATAGCTCCTGGTGAACAGGCCAGAGAAAGCTTGAAGACGTGACTGTGATAAAACAGGGAGCAACGGGAAGGAATAACTATGACACTCTTAAGGTAGCCAAATACTCGTCACCAGGCGAAATACATGGGCAAATTCGAGGAGCACCTGGCAGAAATAACTGTGAAAGTCTTAAGTTCGACAAATAATAGCGTATCACTTCTGGTGAACTGGTCAGAGAAAGCTTGAATATGTGACTATGGTAAAACGAGGAGCAATTGGTAGGAGTAACTATGACTCTCTTAAGGTAGCCAAATGCATTGTCACCAACGGAATAAATCGGCAAACTCGAGGAGGATTTAGCAGAAATAACTGTGAAAGTCTTAAGGTCGACTAATAATGGATATAGCTCCTGGTGAACAGGCCAGAGAAAGCTTGAAGACGTGACTGTGATAAAACAGGGAGCAACGGGAAGGAATAACTATGACACTCTTAAGGTAGCCAAATACTCGTCACCAGGCGAAATACATGGGCAAATTCGAGGAGCACCTGGCAGAAATAACTGTGAAAGTCTTAAGTTCGACAAATAATAGCGTATCAGTTCTGGTGAACTGGTCAGAGAAAGCTTGAATATGTGACTATGGTAAAACGAGGAGCAATTGGTAGGAGTAACTATGACTCTCTTAAGGTAGCCAAATGCATCGTCACCAACGGAATAAATCGGCAAACTCGAGGAGCATTTAGCAGAAATAACTGTGAAAGTCTTAAGGTCGACTAATAATGGATATAGCTCCTGGTGAACAGGCCAGAGAAAGCTTGAAGACGTGACTGTGATAAAACAGGGAGCAACGGGAAGGAATAACTATGACACTCTTAAGGTAGCCAAATACTCGTCACCAGGCGAAATACATGGGCAAATTCGAGGAGCACCTGGCAGAAATAACTGTGAAAGTCTTAAGTTCGACAAATAATAGCGTATCACCTCTGGTGAACTGGTCAGAGAAAGCTTGAATATGTGACTATGGTAAAACGGGGAGCAATTGGTAGGAGTAACTACGACTCTCGTAAGGTAGCCAAATGCCTCGTCACCAGACGGAATTAATCGGCAAACTCGAGGAGCACCTAGCAGAAATAACTGTGAAAGTCTTAAGGTCGACAAATAATGGCGTATCGCTTCTGATGAACTTTCCAGAGAAAGCTTGAGTATGTGACTATGGTAAAACGGGGAGCAACTGATATGAGTAACTATGACTCTCTTAAGGTAGCCAAATGCCTCGTCACCTGACGGAATTAATCGGCAAACTCGAGGAGCACCTAGCAGAAATAACTGTGAAAGTCTTAAGGTCGACAAATAATGGCGTATCGCTTGTGCTGAACTGGCTCGCGTAAGCTTGAAGATATTACTGTGTTAAAACGGAGAGCAACTTGCAGGAGTAACTGTGACTCTCTTATGGTTGCCAATGCTCGTCGCCCAGCAAAAAACATCGGATAACTCGAGGAGCACCTGGCAGAAATACCTG
The DNA here is from genome assembly GCF_021461395.2 of Schistocerca americana. Taxonomy (NCBI): domain Eukaryota; kingdom Metazoa; phylum Arthropoda; class Insecta; order Orthoptera; family Acrididae; genus Schistocerca; species Schistocerca americana. The sequence goes on along the minus strand of NC_060129.1, from coordinate 11,475,098 downwards.
TGAAAGTCTTAAGGTCGACAAATAATGGCGTATCGCTTCTGATGAACTGGCCAGAGAAAGCTTAAGTATGTGACTATGGTAAAACAGGGAGCAACTGGTATTAAAAACTATGACTCTCTTAAAGTAGCCAAATGCCTCGTCACCAACGGAATAAATCGGCAAACTCGAGGGGCACCTGGCAGGAGTAACTGTGAAAGTCTTAAGGTCGACTAATAATGGATATAGCTCCTGGTGAACAGGCCAGAGAAAGCTTGAAGACGTGACTGTGATAAAACAGGGAGCAACGGGAAGGAATAACTATGACACTCTTAAGGTAGCCAAATACTCGTCACCAGGCGAAATACATGGGCAAATTCGAGGAGCACCTGGCAGAAATAACTGTGAAAGTCTTAAGTTCGACAAATAATAGCGTATCACTTCTGGTGAACTGGTCAGAGAAAGCTTGAATATGTGACTATGGTAAAACGAGGAGCAATTGGTAGGAGTAACTATGACTCTCTTAAGGTAGCCAAATGCATCGTCACCAACGGAATAAATCGGCAAACTCGAGGAGGATTTAGCAGAAATAACTGTGAAAGTCTTAAGGTCGACTAATAATGGATATAGCTCCTGGTGAACAGGCCAGAGAAAGCTTGAAGACGTGACTGTGATAAAACAGGGAGCAACGGGAAGGAATAACTATGACACTCTTAAGGTAGCCAAATACTCGTCACCAGGCGAAATACATGGGCAAATTCGAGGAGCACCTGGCAGAAATAACTGTGAAAGTCTTAAGTTCGACAAATAATAGCGTATCACTTCTGGTGAACTGGTCAGAGAAAGCTTGAATATGTGACTATGGTAAAACGGGGAGCAATTGGTAGGAGTAACTACGACTCTCTTAAGGTAGCCAAATGCCTCGTCACCAGACGGAATTAATCGGCAAACTCGAGGAGCACCTAGCAGAAATAACTGTGAAAGTCTTAAGGTCGACAAATAATGGCGTATCGCTTGTGCTGAACTGGCTCGCGTAAGCTTGAAGATATTACTGTGTTAAAACGGAGAGCAACTTGCAGGAGTAACTGTGACTCTCTTATGGTTGCCAATGCTCGTCGCCCAGCAAAAAACATCGGATAACTCGAGGAGCACCTGGCAGAAATACCTGTGAAAGTCTTAAGGTCGACAAATAATGGCGTATCGCTTCTGATGAACTGGCCAGAGAATGCTTAAGTATGTGACTATGGTAAAACAGGGAGCAACTGGTATTAAAAACTATGACTCTCTTAAAGTAGCCAAATGCCTCGTCACCAACGGAATAAATCGGCAAACTCGAGGGGCACCTGGCAGGAGTAACTGTGAAAGTCTTAAGGTCGACTAATAATGGATATAGCTCCTGGTGAACAGGCCAGAGAAAGCTTGAAGAGGTGACTGTGATAAAACAGGGAGCAACGGGAAGGAATAACTATGACACTCTTAAGGTAGCCAAATACTCGTCACCAGGCGAAATACATGGGCAAATTCGAGGAGCACCTGGCAGAAATAACTGTGAAAGTCTTAAGTTCGACAAATAATAGCGTATCACTTCTGGTGAACTGGTCAGAGAAAGCTTGAATATGTGACTATGGTAAAACGAGGAGCAATTGGTAGGAGTAACTATGACTCTCTTAAGGTAGCCAAATGCATCGTCACCAACGGAATAAATCGGCAAACTCGAGGAGCATTTAGCAGAAATAACTGTGAAAGTCTTAAGGTCGACTAATAATGGATATAGCTCCTGGTGAACAGGCCAGAGAAAGCTTGAAGACGTGACTGTGATAAAACAGGGAGCAACGGGAAGGAATAACTATGACACTCTTAAGGTAGCCAAATACTCGTCACCAGGCGAAATACATGGGCAAATTCGAGGAGCACCTGGCAGAAATAACTGTGAAAGTCTTAAGTTCGACAAATAATGGCGTATCACCTCTGGTGAACTGGTCAGAGAAAGCTTGAATATGTGACTATGGTAAAACGGGGAGCAATTGGTAGGAGTAACTACGACTCTCGTAAGGTAGCCAAATGCCTCGTCACCAGACGGAATTAATCGGCAAACTCGAGGAGCACCTAGCAGAAATAACTGTGAAAGTCTTAAGGTCGACAAATAATGGCGTATCGCTTCTGATGAACTTTCCAGAGAAAGCTTGAGTATGTGACTATGGTAAAACGGGGAGCTACTGATATGAGTAACTATGACTCTCTTAAGGTAGCCAAATGCCTCGTCACCTGACGGAATTAATCGGCAAACTCGAGGAGCACCTAGCAGAAATAACTGTGAAAGTCTTAAGGTCGACAAATAATGGCGTATCGCTTGTGCTGAACTGGCTCGCGTAAGCTTGAAGATATTACTGTGTTAAAACGGAGAGCAACTTGCAGGAGTAACTGTGACTCTCTTATGGTTGCCAATGCTCGTCGCCCAGCAAAAAACATCGGATAACTCGAGGAGCACCTGGCAGAAATACCTGTGAAAGTCTTAAGGTCGACAAATAATGGCGTATCGCTTCTGATGAACTGGCCAGAGAAAGCTTAAGTATGTGACTATGGTAAAACAGGGAGCAACTGGTATTAAAAACTATGACTCTCTTAAAGTAGCCAAATGCCTCGTCACCAACGGAATAAATCGGCAAACTCGAGGGGCACCTGGCAGGAGTAACTGTGAAAGTCTTAAGGTCGACTAATAATGGATATAGCTCCTGGTGAACAGGCCAGAGAAAGCTTGAAGACGTGACTGTGATAAAACAGGGAGCAACGGGAAGGAATAACTATGACACTCTTAAGGTAGCCAAATACTCGTCACCAGGCGAAATACATGGGCAAATTCGAGGAGCACCTGGCAGAAATAACTGTGAAAGTCTTAAGTTCGACAAATAATAGCGTATCACTTCTGGTGAACTGGTCAGAGAAAGCTTGAATATGTGACTATGGTAAAACGGGGAGCAATTGGTAGGAGTAACTACGACTCTCTTAAGGTAGCCAAATGCCTCGTCACCAGACGGAATTAATCGGCAAACTCGAGGAGCACCTAGCAGAAATAACTGTGAAAGTCTTAAGGTCGACAAATAATGGCGTATCGCTTGTGCTGAACTGGCTCGCGTAAGCTTGAAGATATTACTGTGTTAAAACGGAGAGCAACTTGCAGGAGTAACTGTGACTCTCTTATGGTTGCCAATGCTCGTCGCCCAGCAAAAAACATCGGATAACTCGAGGAGCACCTGGCAGAAATACCTGTGAAAGTCTTAAGGTCGACAAATAATGGCGTATCGCTTCTGATGAACTGGCCAGAGAATGCTTAAGTATGTGACTATGGTAAAACAGGGAGCAACTGGTATTAAAAACTATGACTCTCTTAAAGTAGCCAAATGCCTCGTCACCAACGGAATAAATCGGCAAACTCGAGGGGCACCTGGCAGGAGTAACTGTGAAAGTCTTAAGGTCGACTAATAATGGATATAGCTCCTGGTGAACAGGCCAGAGAAAGCTTGAAGAGGTGACTGTGATAAAACAGGGAGCAACGGGAAGGAATAACTATGACACTCTTAAGGTAGCCAAATACTCGTCACCAGGCGAAATACATGGGCAAATTCGAGGAGCACCTGGCAGAAATAACTGTGAAAGTCTTAAGTTCGACAAATAATAGCGTATCACTTCTGGTGAACTGGTCAGAGAAAGCTTGAATATGTGACTATGGTAAAACGAGGAGCAATTGGTAGGAGTAACTATGACTCTCTTAAGGTAGCCAAATGCATCGTCACCAACGGAATAAATCGGCAAACTCGAGGAGCATTTAGCAGAAATAACTGTGAAAGTCTTAAGGTCGACTAATAATGGATATAGCTCCTGGTGAACAGGCCAGAGAAAGCTTGAAGACGTGACTGTGATAAAACAGGGAGCAACGGGAAGGAATAACTATGACACTCTTAAGGTAGCCAAATACTCGTCACCAGGCGAAATACATGGGCAAATTCGAGGAGCACCTGGCAGAAATAACTGTGAAAGTCTTAAGTTCGACAAATAATGGCGTATCACCTCTGGTGAACTGGTCAGAGAAAGCTTGAATATGTGACTATGGTAAAACGGGGAGCAATTGGTAGGAGTAACTACGACTCTCGTAAGGTAGCCAAATGCCTCGTCACCAGACGGAATTAATCGGCAAACTCGAGGAGCACCTAGCAGAAATAACTGTGAAAGTCTTAAGGTCGACAAATAATGGCGTATCGCTTCTGATGAACTTTCCAGAGAAAGCTTGAGTATGTGACTATGGTAAAACGGGGAGCAACTGATATGAGTAACTATGACTCTCTTAAGGTAGCCAAATGCCTCGTCACCTGACGGAATTAATCGGCAAACTCGAGGAGCACCTAGCAGAAATAACTGTGAAAGTCTTAAGGTCGACAAATAATGGCGTATCGCTTGTGCTGAACTGGCTCGCGTAAGCTTGAAGATATTACTGTGTTAAAACGGAGAGCAACTTGCAGGAGTAACTGTGACTCTCTTATGGTTGCCAATGCTCGTCGCCCAGCAAAAAACATCGGATAACTCGAGGAGCACCTGGCAGAAATACCTGTGAAAGTCTTAAGGTCGACAAATAATGGCGTATCGCTTCTGATGAACTGGCCAGAGAAAGCTTAAGTATGTGACTATGGTAAAACAGGGAGCAACTGGTATTAAAAACTATGACTCTCTTAAAGTAGCCAAATGCCTCGTCACCAACGGAATAAATCGGCAAACTCGAGGGGCACCTGGCAGGAGTAACTGTGAAAGTCTTAAGGTCGACTAATAATGGATATAGCTCCTGGTGAACAGGCCAGAGAAAGCTTGAAGACGTGACTGTGATAAAACAGGGAGCAACGGGAAGGAATAACTATGACACTCTTAAGGTAGCCAAATACTCGTCACCAGGCGAAATACATGGGCAAATTCGAGGAGCACCTGGCAGAAATAACTGTGAAAGTCTTAAGTTCGACAAATAATAGCGTATCACTTCTGGTGAACTGGTCAGAGAAAGCTTGAATATGTGACTATGGTAAAACGGGGAGCAATTGGTAGGAGTAACTACGACTCTCTTAAGGTAGCCAAATGCCTCGTCACCAGACGGAATTAATCGGCAAACTCGAGGAGCACCTAGCAGAAATAACTGTGAAAGTCTTAAGGTCGACAAATAATGGCGTATCGCTTGTGCTGAACTGGCTCGCGTAAGCTTGAAGATATTACTGTGTTAAAACGGAGAGCAACTTGCAGGAGTAACTGTGACTCTCTTATGGTTGCCAATGCTCGTCGCCCAGCAAAAAACATCGGATAACTCGAGGAGCACCTGGTAGAAATACCTGTGAAAGTCTTAAGGTCGACAAATAATGGCGTATCGCTTCTGATGAACTGGCCAGAGAAAGCTTAAGTATGTGACTATGGTAAAACAGGGAGCAACTGGTATTAAAAACTATGACTCTCTTAAAGTAGCCAAATGCCTCGTCACCAACGGAATAAATCGGCAAACTCGAGGGGCACCTGGCAGGAGTAACTGTGAAAGTCTTAAGGTCGACTAATAATGGATATAGCTCCTGGTGAACAGGCCAGAGAAAGCTTGAAGACGTGACTGTGATAAAACAGGGAGCAACGGGAAGGAATAACTATGACACTCTTAAGGTAGCCAAATACTCGTCACCAGGCGAAATACATGGGCAAATTCGAGGAGCACCTGGCAGAAATAACTGTGAAAGTCTTAAGTTCGACAAATAATAGCGTATCACTTCTGGTGAACTGGTCAGAGAAAGCTTGAATATGTGACTATGGTAAAACGAGGAGCAATTGGTAGGAGTAACTATGACTCTCTTAAGGTAGCCAAATGCATCGTCACCAACGGAATAAATCGGCAAACTCGAGGAGGATTTAGCAGAAATAACTGTGAAAGTCTTAAGGTCGACTAATAATGGATATAGCTCCTGGTGAACAGGCCAGAGAAAGCTTGAAGACGTGACTGTGATAAAACAGGGAGCAACGGGAAGGAATAACTATGACACTCTTAAGGTAGCCAAATACTCGTCACCAGGCGAAATACATGGGCAAATTCGAGGAGCACCTGGCAGAAATAACTGTGAAAGTCTTAAGTTCGACAAATAATAGCGTATCACTTCTGGTGAACTGGTCAGAGAAAGCTTGAATATGTGACTATGGTAAAACGGGGAGCAATTGGTAGGAGTAACTACGACTCTCTTAAGGTAGCCAAATGCCTCGTCACCAGACGGAATTAATCGGCAAACTCGAGGAGCACCTAGCAGAAATAACTGTGAAAGTCTTAAGGTCGACAAATAATGGCGTATCGCTTGTGCTGAACTGGCTCGCGTAAGCTTGAAGATATTACTGTGTTAAAACGGAGAGCAACTTGCAGGAGTAACTGTGACTCTCTTATGGTTGCCAATGCTCGTCGCCCAGCAAAAAACATCGGATAACTCGAGGAGCACCTGGCAGAAATACCTGTGAAAGTCTTAAGGTCGACAAATAATGGCGTATCGCTTCTGATGAACTGGCCAGAGAATGCTTAAGTATGTGACTATGGTAAAACAGGGAGCAACTGGTATTAAAAACTATGACTCTCTTAAAGTAGCCAAATGCCTCGTCACCAACGGAATAAATCGGCAAACTCGAGGGGCACCTGGCAGGAGTAACTGTGAAAGTCTTAAGGTCGACTAATAATGGATATAGCTCCTGGTGAACAGGCCAGAGAAAGCTTGAAGAGGTGACTGTGATAAAACAGGGAGCAACGGGAAGGAATAACTATGACACTCTTAAGGTAGCCAAATACTCGTCACCAGGCGAAATACATGGGCAAATTCGAGGAGCACCTGGCAGAAATAACTGTGAAAGTCTTAAGTTCGACAAATAATGGCGTATCACCTCTGGTGAACTGGTCAGAGAAAGCTTGAATATGTGACTATGGTAAAACGGGGAGCAATTGGTAGGAGTAACTACGACTCTCGTAAGGTAGCCAAATGCCTCGTCACCAGACGGAATTAATCGGCAAACTCGAGGAGCACCTAGCAGAAATAACTGTGAAAGTCTTAAGGTCGACAAATAATGGCGTATCGCTTCTGATGAACTTTCCAGAGAAAGCTTGAGTATGTGACTATGGTAAAACGGGGAGCAACTGATATGAGTAACTATGACTCTCTTAAGGTAGCCAAATGCCTCGTCACCTGACGGAATTAATCGGCAAACTCGAGGAGCACCTAGCAGAAATAACTGTGAAAGTCTTAAGGTCGACAAATAATGGCGTATCGCTTGTGCTGAACTGGCTCGCGTAAGCTTGAAGATATTACTGTGTTAAAACGGAGAGCAACTTGCAGGAGTAACTGTGATTCTCTTATGGTTGCCAATGCTCGTCGCCCAGCAAAAAACATCGGATAACTCGAGGAGCACCTGGCAGAAATACCTGTGAAAGTCTTAAGGTCGACAAATAATGGCGTATCGCTTCTGATGAACTGGCCAGAGAAAGCTTAAGTATGTGACTATGGTAAAACAGGGAGCAACTGGTATTAAAAACTATGACTCTCTTAAAGTAGCCAAATGCCTCGTCACCAACGGAATAAATCGGCAAACTCGAGGGGCACCTGGCAGGAGTAACTGTGAAAGTCTTAAGGTCGACTAATAATGGATATAGCTCCTGGTGAACAGGCCAGAGAAAGCTTGAAGACGTGACTGTGATAAAACAGGGAGCAACGGGAAGGAATAACTATGACACTCTTAAGGTAGCCAAATACTCGTCACCAGGCGAAATACATGGGCAAATTCGAGGAGCACCTGGCAGAAATAACTGTGAAAGTCTTAAGTTCGACAAATAATAGCGTATCACTTCTGGTGAACTGGTCAGAGAAAGCTTGAATATGTGACTATGGTAAAACGGGGAGCAATTGGTAGGAGTAACTACGACTCTCTTAAGGTAGCCAAATGCCTCGTCACCAGACGGAATTAATCGGCAAACTCGAGGAGCACCTAGCAGAAATAACTGTGAAAGTCTTAAGGTCGACAAATAATGGCGTATCGCTTGTGCTGAACTGGCTCGCGTAAGCTTGAAGATATTACTGTGTTAAAACGGAGAGCAACTTGCAGGAGTAACTGTGACTCTCTTATGGTTGCCAATGCTCGTCGCCCAGCAAAAAACATCGGATAACTCGAGGAGCACCTGGCAGAAATACCTGTGAAAGTCTTAAGGTCGACAAATAATGGCGTATCGCTTCTGATGAACTGGCCAGAGAATGCTTAAGTATGTGACTATGGTAAAACAGGGAGCAACTGGTATTAAAAACTATGACTCTCTTAAAGTAGCCAAATGCCTCGTCACCAACGGAATAAATCGGCAAACTCGAGGGGCACCTGGCAGGAGTAACTGTGAAAGTCTTAAGGTCGACTAATAATGGATATAGCTCCTGGTGAACAGGCCAGAGAAAGCTTGAAGAGGTGACTGTGATAAAACAGGGAGCAACGGGAAGGAATAACTATGACACTCTTAAGGTAGCCAAATACTCGTCACCAGGCGAAATACATGGGCAAATTCGAGGAGCACCTGGCAGAAATAACTGTGAAAGTCTTAAGTTCGACAAATAATAGCGTATCACTTCTGGTGAACTGGTCAGAGAAAGCTTGAATATGTGACTATGGTAAAACGAGGAGCAATTGGTAGGAGTAACTATGACTCTCTTAAGGTAGCCAAATGCATCGTCACCAACGGAATAAATCGGCAAACTCGAGGAGCATTTAGCAGAAATAACTGTGAAAGTCTTAAGGTCGACTAATAATGGATATAGCTCCTGGTGAACAGGCCAGAGAAAGCTTGAAGACGTGACTGTGATAAAACAGGGAGCAACGGGAAGGAATAACTATGACACTCTTAAGGTAGCCAAATACTCGTCACCAGGCGAAATACATGGGCAAATTCGAGGAGCACCTGGCAGAAATAACTGTGAAAGTCTTAAGTTCGACAAATAATGGCGTATCACCTCTGGTGAACTGGTCAGAGAAAGCTTGAATATGTGACTATGGTAAAACGGGGAGCAATTGGTAGGAGTAACTACGACTCTCGTAAGGTAGCCAAATGCCTCGTCACCAGACGGAATTAATCGGCAAACTCGAGGAGCACCTAGCAGAAATAACTGTGAAAGTCTTAAGGTCGACAAATAATGGCGTATCGCTTCTGATGAACTTTCCAGAGAAAGCTTGAGTATGTGACTATGGTAAAACGGGGAGCAACTGATATGAGTAACTATGACTCACTTAAGGTAGCCAAATGCCTCGTCACCTGACGGAATTAATCGGCAAACTCGAGGAGCACCTAGCAGAAATAACTGTGAAAGTCTTAAGGTCGACAAATAATGGCGTATCGCTTGTGCTGAACTGGCTCGCGTAAGCTTGAAGATATTACTGTGTTAAAACGGAGAGCAACTTGCAGGAGTAACTGTGACTCTCTTATGGTTGCCAATGCTCGTCGCCCAGCAAAAAACATCGGATAACTCGAGGAGCACCTGGCAGAAATACCTGTGAAAGTCTTAAGGTCGACAAATAATGGCGTATCGCTTCTGATGAACTGGCCAGAGAAAGCTTAAGTATGTGACTATGGTAAAACAGGGAGCAACTGGTATTAAAAACTATGACTCTCTTAAAGTAGCCAAATGCCTCGTCACCAACGGAATAAATCGGCAAACTCGAGGGGCACCTGGCAGGAGTAACTGTGAAAGTCTTAAGGTCGACTAATAATGGATATAGCTCCTGGTGAACAGGCCAGAGAAAGCTTGAAGACGTGACTGTGATAAAACAGGGAGCAACGGGAAGGAATAACTATGACACTCTTAAGGTAGCCAAATACTCGTCACCAGGCGAAATACATGGGCAAATTCGAGGAGCACCTGGCAGAAATAACTGTGAAAGTCTTAAGTTCGACAAATAATAGCGTATCACTTCTGGTGAACTGGTCAGAGAAAGCTTGAATATGTGACTATGGTAAAACGAGGAGCAATTGGTAGGAGTAACTATGACTCTCTTAAGGTAGCCAAATGCATCGTCACCAACGGAATAAATCGGCAAACTCGAGGAGGATTTAGCAGAAATAACTGTGAAAGTCTTAAGGTCGACTAATAATGGATATAGCTCCTGGTGAACAGGCCAGAGAAAGCTTGAAGACGTGACTGTGATAAAACAGGGAGCAACGGGAAGGAATAACTATGACACTCTTAAGGTAGCCAAATACTCGTCACCAGGCGAAATACATGGGCAAATTCGAGGAGCACCTGGCAGAAATAACTGTGAAAGTCTTAAGTTCGACAAATAATAGCTTATCACTTCTGGTGAACTGGTCGGAGAAAGCTTGAATATGTGACTATGGTAAAACGGGGAGCAATTGGTAGGAGTAACTACGACTCTCTTAAGGTAGCCAAATGCCTCGTCACCAGACGGAATTAATCGGCAAACTCGAGGAGCACCTAGCAGAAATAACTGTGAAAGTCTTAAGGTCGACAAATAATGGCGTATCGCTTGTGCTGAACTGGCTCGCGTAAGCTTGAAGATATTACTGTGTTAAAACGGAGAGCAACTTGCAGGAGTAACTGTGACTCTCTTATGGTTGCCAATGCTCGTCGCCCAGCAAAAAACATCGGATAACTCGAGGAGCACCTGGCAGAAATACCTGTGAAAGTCTTAAGGTCGACAAATAATGGCGTATCGCTTCTGATGAACTGGCCAGAGAATGCTTAAGTATGTGACTATGGTAAAACAGGGAGCAACTGGTATTAAAAACTATGACTCTCTTAAAGTAGCCAAATGCCTCGTCACCAACGGAATAAATCGGCAAACTCGAGGGGCACCTGGCAGGAGTAACTGTGAAAGTCTTAAGGTCGACTAATAATGGATATAGCTCCTGGTGAACAGGCCAGAGAAAGCTTGAAGAGGTGACTGTGATAAAACAGGGAGCAACGGGAAGGAATAACTATGACACTCTTAAGGTAGCCAAATACTCGTCACCAGGCGAAATACATGGGCAAATTCGAGGAGCACCTGGCAGAAATAACTGTGAAAGTCTTAAGTTCGACAAATAATGGCGTATCACCTCTGGTGAACTGGTCAGAGAAAGCTTGAATATGTGACTATGGTAAAACGGGGAGCAATTGGTAGGAGTAACTACGACTCTCGTAAGGTAGCCAAATGCCTCGTCACCAGACGGAATTAATCGGCAAACTCGAGGAGCACCTAGCAGAAATAACTGTGAAAGTCTTAAGGTCGACAAATAATGGCGTATCGCTTCTGATGAACTTTCCAGAGAAAGCTTGAGTATGTGACTATGGTAAAACGGGGAGCAACTGATATGAGTAACTATGACTCTCTTAAGGTAGCCAAATGCCTCGTCACCTGACGGAATTAATCGGCAAACTCGAGGAGCACCTAGCAGAAATAACTGTGAAAGTCTTAAGGTCGACAAATAATGGCGTATCGCTTGTGCTGAACTGGCTCGCGTAAGCTTGAAGATATTACTGTGTTAAAACGGAGAGCAACTTGCAGGAGTAACTGTGATTCTCTTATGGTTGCCAATGCTCGTCGCCCAGCAAAAAACATCGGATAACTCGAGGAGCACCTGGCAGAAATACCTGTGAAAGTCTTAAGGTCGACAAATAATGGCGTATCGCTTCTGATGAACTGGCCAGAGAAAGCTTAAGTATGTGACTATGGTAAAACAGGGAGCAACTGGTATTAAAAACTATGACTCTCTTAAAGTAGCCAAATGCCTCGTCACCAACGGAATAAATCGGCAAACTCGAGGGGCACCTGGCAGGAGTAACTGTGAAAGTCTTAAGGTCGACTAATAATGGATATAGCTCCTGGTGAACAGGCCAGAGAAAGCTTGAAGACGTGACTGTGATAAAACAGGGAGCAACGGGAAGGAATAACTATGACACTCTTAAGGTAGCCAAATACTCGTCACCAGGCGAAATACATGGGCAAATTCGAGGAGCACCTGGCAGAAATAACTGTGAAAGTCTTAAGTTCGACAAATAATAGCGTATCACTTCTGGTGAACTGGTCAGAGAAAGCTTGAATATGTGACTATGGTAAAACGGGGAGCAATTGGTAGGAGTAACTACGACTCTCTTAAGGTAGCCAAATGCCTCGTCACCAGACGGAATTAATCGGCAAACTCGAGGAGCACCTAGCAGAAATAACTGTGAAAGTCTTAAGGTCGACAAATAATGGCGTATCGCTTGTGCTGAACTGGCCAGAGAATGCTTAAGTATGTGACTATGGTAAAACAGGGAGCAACTGGTATTAAAAACTATGACTCTCTTAAAGTAGCCAAATGCCTCGTCACCAACGGAATAAATCGGCAAACTCGAGGGGCACCTGGCAGGAGTAACTGTGAAAGTCTTAAGGTCGACTAATAATGGATATAGCTCCTGGTGAACAGGCCAGAGAAAGCTTGAAGAGGTGACTGTGATAAAACAGGGAGCAACGGGAAGGAATAACTATGACACTCTTAAGGTAGCCAAATACTCGTCACCAGGCGAAATACATGGGCAAATTCGAGGAGCACCTGGCAGAAATAACTGTGAAAGTCTTAAGTTCGACAAATAATAGCGTATCACTTCTGGTGAACTGGTCAGAGAAAGCTTGAATATGTGACTATGGTAAAACGAGGAGCAATTGGTAGGAGTAACTATGACTCTCTTAAGGTAGCCAAATGCATCGTCACCAACGGAATAAATCGGCAAACTCGAGGAGCATTTAGCAGAAATAACTGTGAAAGTCTTAAGGTCGACTAATAATGGATATAGCTCCTGGTGAACAGGCCAGAGAAAGCTTGAAGACGTGACTGTGATAAAACAGGGAGCAACGGGAAGGAATAACTATGACACTCTTAAGGTAGCCAAATACTCGTCACCAGGCGAAATACATGGGCAAATTCGAGGAGCACCTGGCAGAAATAACTGTGAAAGTCTTAAGTTCGACAAATAATGGCGTATCACCTCTGGTGAACTGGTCAGAGAAAGCTTGAATATGTGACTATGGTAAAACGGGGAGCGATTGGTAGGAGTAACTACGACTCTCGTAAGGTAGCCAAATGCCTCGTCACCAGACGGAATTAATCGGCAAACTCGAGGAGCACCTAGCAGAAATAACTGTGAAAGTCTTAAGGTCGACAAATAATGGCGTATCGCTTCTGATGAACTTTCCAGAGAAAGCTTGAGTATGTGACTATGGTAAAACGGGGAGCAACTGATATGAGTAACTATGACTCACTTAAGGTAGCCAAATGCCTCGTCACCTGACGGAATTAATCGGCAAACTCGAGGAGCACCTAGCAGAAATAACTGTGAAAGTCTTAAGGTCGACAAATAATGGCGTATCGCTTGTGCTGAACTGGCTCGCGTAAGCTTGAAGATATTACTGTGTTAAAACGGAGAGCAACTTGCAGGAGTAACTGTGACTCTCTTATGGTTGCCAATGCTCGTCGCCCAGCAAAAAACATCGGATAACTCGAGGAGCACCTGGCAGAAATACCTGTGAAAGTCTTAAGGTCGACAAATAATGGCGTATCGCTTCTGATGAACTGGCCAGAGAAAGCTTAAGTATGTGACTATGGTAAAACAGGGAGCAACTGGTATTAAAAACTATGACTCTCTTAAAGTAGCCAAATGCCTCGTCACCAACGGAATAAATCGGCAAACTCGAGGGGCACCTGGCAGGAGTAACTGTGAAAGTCTTAAGGTCGACTAATAATGGATATAGCTCCTGGTGAACAGGCCAGAGAAAGCTTGAAGACGTGACTGTGATAAAACAGGGAGCAACGGGAAGGAATAACTATGACACTCTTAAGGTAGCCAAATACTCGTCACCAGGCGAAATACATGGGCAAATTCGAGGAGCACCTGGCAGAAATAACTGTGAAAGTCTTAAGTTCGACAAATAATAGCGTATCACTTCTGGTGAACTGGTCAGAGAAAGCTTGAATATGTGACTATGGTAAAACGAGGAGCAATTGGTAGGAGTAACTATGACTCTCTTAAGGTAGCCAAATGCATCGTCACCAACGGAATAAATCGGCAAACTCGAGGAGGATTTAGCAGAAATAACTGTGAAAGTCTTAAGGTCGACTAATAATGGATATAGCTCCTGGTGAACAGGCCAGAGAAAGCTTGAAGACGTGACTGTGATAAAACAGGGAGCAACGGGAAGGAATAACTATGACACTCTTAAGGTAGCCAAATACTCGTCACCAGGCGAAATACATGGGCAAATTCGAGGAGCACCTGGCAGAAATAACTGTGAAAGTCTTAAGTTCGACAAATAATAGCTTATCACTTCTGGTGAACTGGTCGGAGAAAGCTTGAATATGTGACTATGGTAAAACGGGGAGCAATTGGTAGGAGTAACTACGACTCTCTTAAGGTAGCCAAATGCCTCGTCACCAGACGGAATTAATCGGCAAACTCGAGGAGCACCTAGCAGAAATAACTGTGAAAGTCTTAAGGTCGACAAATAATGGCGTATCGCTTGTGCTGAACTGGCTCGCGTAAGCTTGAAGATATTACTGTGTTACAACGGAGAGCAACTTGCAGGAGTAACTGTGACTCTCTTATGGTTGCCAATGCTCGTCGCCCAGCAAAAAACATCGGATAACTCGAGGAGCACCTGGCAGAAATACCTGTGAAAGTCTTAAGGTCGACAAATAATGGCGTATCGCTTCTGATGAACTGGCCAGAGAAAGCTTAAGTATGTGACTATGGTAAAACAGGGAGCAACTGGTATTAAAAACTATGACTCTCTTAAAGTAGCCAAATGCCTCGTCACCAACGGAATAAATCGGCAAACTCGAGGGGCACCTGGCAGGAGTAACTGTGAAAGTCTTAAGGTCGACTAATAATGGATATAGCTCCTGGTGAACAGGCCAGAGAAAGCTTGAAGAGGAGACTGTGATAAAACAGGGAGCAACGGGAAGGAATAACTATGACACTCTTAAGGTAGCCAAATACTCGTCACCAGGCGAAATACATGGGCAAATTCGAGGAGCACCTGGCAGAAATAACTGTGAAAGTCTTAAGTTCGACAAATAATAGCGTATCACTTCTGGTGAACTGGTCAGAGAAAGCTTGAATATGTGACTATGGTAAAACGAGGAGCAATTGGTAGGAGTAACTATGACTCTCTTAAGGTAGCCAAATGCATCGTCACCAACGGAATAAATCGGCAAACTCGAGGAGCATTTAGCAGAAATAACTGTGAAAGTCTTAAGGTCGACTAATAATGGATATAGCTCCTGGTGAACAGGCCAGAGAAAGCTTGAAGACGTGACTGTGATAAAACAGGGAGCAACGGGAAGGAATAACTATGACACTCTTAAGGTAGCAAAATACTCGTCACCAGGCGAAATACATGGGCAAATTCGAGGAGCACCTGGCAGAAATAACTGTGAAAGTCTTAAGTGCGACAAATAATAGCGTATCACTTCTGGTGAACTGGTCAGAGAAAGCTTGAATATGTGACTATGGTAAAACGAGGAGCAATTGGTAGGAGTAACTATGACTCTCTTAAGGTAGCCAAATGCATCGTCACCAACGGAATAAATCGGCAAACTCGAGGAGCATTTAGCAGAAATAACTGTGAAAGTCTTAAGGTCGACAAATAAAGGCGTATCGCTTGTGCTGAACTGTCCCGAGAAAGCTTGAAGATTTTACTGTGTTAAAACGGGGAGCAACTTGCAGGAGTAACTGTGACTCTCTTAAGGTTGCCAATGCTCGTCGCCCAGCCAAAAACATCGGAAAACTCGAGGAGCACCTGGCAGAAATAACTGTGAAAGTCTTAAGGTCGACAAATAATGGCGTATCGCTTCTGATGAACTAGCCAGAGAAAGCTTGAGTATGTGACTATGGTAAAACGGGGAGCAACTGGTATGAGTAACTATGACTCTCTTAAGGTAGCCAAATGCCTCGTCACCAACGGAATAAATCGGCAAACTCGAGGGGCACCTGGCAGGAGTAACTGTGAAAGTCTTAAGGTCGACTAATAATGGATATAACTCCTGGTGAACAGGCCAGAGAAAGCTTGAAGACGTGACTGTGATAAAACAGGGAGCAACAGGAAGGAGTAACTATGACACTCTTAAGGTAGCCAAATACTCGTCACCAGGCGAAATACATGGGCAAATTCGAGGAGAACCTAGCAGAAATAACTGTGAAAGTCTTAAGTTCGACAAATAATAGCGTATCACTTCTGGTGAACTGGTCAGAGAAAGCTTGAATATGTGACTATGGTAAAACGGGGAGCAATTGGTAGGAGTAACTACGACTCTCGTAAGGTAGCCAAATGCCTCGTCACCAGACGGAATTAATCGGCAAACTCGAGGAGCACCTAGCAGAAATAACTGTGAAAGTCTTAAGGTCGACAAATAATGGCGTATCGCTTGTGCTGAACTGGCTCCAGAAAGCTTGAAGATTTTACTGTGTTAAAACGGAGAGCAACTTGCAGGAGTAACTGTGACTCTCTTATGGTTGCCAATGCTCGTCGCCCAGCAAAAAACATCGGATAACTCGAGGAGCACCTGGCAGAAATAACTGTGAAAGTCTTAAGGTCGACAAATAATGGCGTATCGCTTCTGATGAACTGGCCAGAGAAAGTTTGAGTATGTGACTATGGTAAAACGGGGAGCAACTGGTATGAGTAACTATGACTCTCTTAAGGTAGCCAAATGCCTCGTCACCAACGTAATAAATCGGCAAAGTCGAGGGGCACCTGGCAGGAGTAACTGTGAAAGTCTTAAGGTCGACAAATAATGGCGTATCGCTTGTGCTGAACTGGCTCCAGAAAGCTTGAAGATTTTACTGTGTTAAAACGGAGAGCAACTTGCAGGAGTAACTGTGACTCTCTTATGGTTGCCAATGCTCGTCGCCCAGCAAAAAACATCGGATAACTCGAGGAGCACCTGGCAGAAATAACTGTGAAAGTCTTAAGGTCGACAAATAATGGCGTATCGCTTCTGATGAACTTTGCAGAGAAAGCTTGAGTATGAGACTATGGTAAAACGGGGAGCAACTGATATGAGTAACTATGACTCTCTTAAAGTAGCCAAATGCCTCGTCACCAGACGGAATTAATCGGCAAACTCGAGGAGCACCTAGCAGAAATAACTGTGAAAGTCTTAAGGTCGACAAATAATGGCGTATCGCTTGTGCTGAACTGGCTCGCGTAAGCTTGAAGATATTACTGTGTTAAAACGGAGAGCAACTTGCAGGAGTAACTGTGACTCTCTTATGGTTGCCAATGCTCGTCGCCCAGCAAAAAACATCGGATAACTCGAGGAGCACCTGGCAGAAATACCTGTGAAAGTCTTAAGGTCGACAAATAATGGCGTATCGCTTCTGATGATCTGGCCAGAGAAAGCTTAAGTATGTGACTATGGTAAAACAGGGAGCAACTGGTATTAAAAACTATGACTCTCTTAAAGTAGCCAAATGCCTCGTCACCAACGGAATAAATCGGCAAACTCGAGGGGCACCTGGCAGGAGTAACTGTGAAAGTCTTAAGGTCGACTAATAATGGATATAGCTCCTGGTGAACAGGCCAGAGAAAGCTTGAAGACGTGACTGTGATAAAACAGGGAGCAACGGGAAGGAATAACTATGACACTCTTAAGGTAGCCAAATACTCGTCACCAGGCGAAATACATGGGCAAATTCGAGGAGCACCTGGCAGAAATAACTGTGAAAGTCTTAAGTTCGACAAATAATAGCGTATCACTTCTGGTGAACTGGTCAGAGAAAGCTTGAATATGTGACTATGGTAAAACGAGGAGCAATTGGTAGGAGTAACTATGACTCTCTTAAGGTAGCCAAATGCATCGTCACCAACGGAATAAATCGGCAAACTCGAGGAGGATTTAGCAGAAATAACTGTGAAAGTCTTAAGGTCGACTAATAATGGATATAGCTCCTGGTGAACAGGCCAGAGAAAGCTTGAAGACGTGACTGTGATAAAACAGGGAGCAACAGGAAGGAGTAACTATGACACTCTTAAGGTAGCCAAATACTCGTCACCAGGCGAAATACATGGGCAAATTCGAGGAGCACCTGGCAGAAATAACTGTGAAAGTCTTAAGTTCGACAAATAATAGCGTATCACTTCTGGTGAACTATGTCAGAGAAAGCTTGAATATGTGACTATGGTAAAACGAGGAGCAATTGGTAGGAGTAACTATGACTCTCTTAAGGTAGCCAAATGCATCGTCACCAACGGAATAAATCGGCAAACTCGAGGAGCATTTAGCAGAAATAACTGTGAAAGTCTTAAGGTCGACAAATAAAGGCGTATCGCTTGTGCTGAACTGTCCCGAGAAAGCTTGAAGATTTTACTGTGTTAAAACGGGGAGCAACTTGCAGGAGTATCTGTGACTCTCTTAAGGTTGCCAATGCTCGTCGCCCAGCCAAAAACATCGGAAAACTCGAGGAGCACCTGGCAGAAATAACTGTGAAAGTCTTAAGGTCGACAAATAATGGCGTATCGCTTCTGATGAACTGGCCAGAGAAAGCTTGAGTATGTGACTATGGTAAAACGGGGAGCAACTGGTATGAGTAACTATGACTCTCTTAAGGTAGCCAAATGCCTCGTCACCAACGGAATAAATCGGCAAACTCGAGGGGCACCTGGCAGGAGTAACTGTGAAAGTCTTAAGGTCGACTAATAATGGATATAACTCCTGGTGAACAGGCCAGAGAAAGCTTGAAGACGTGACTGTGATAAAACAGGGAGCAACAGGAAGGAGTAACTATGACACTCTTAAGGTAGCCAAATACTCGTCACCAGGCGAAATACATGGGCAAATTCGAGGAGCACCTGGCAGAAATAACTGTGAAAGTCTTAAGTTCGACAAATAATAGCGTATCACTTCTGGTGAACTGGTCAGAGAAAGCTTGAATATGTGACTATGGTAAAACGGGGAGCAATTGGTAGGAGTAACTACGACTCTCGTAAGGTAGCCAAATGCCTCGTCACCAGACGGAATTAATCGGCAAACTCGAGGAGCACCTAGCAGAAATAACTGTGAAAGTCTTAAGGTCGACAAATAATGGCGTATCGCTTGTGCTGAACTGGCTCCAGAAAGCTTGAAGATTTTACTGTGTTAAAACGGAGAGCAACTTGCAGGAGTAACTGTGACTCTCTTATGGTTGCCAATGCTCGTCGCCCAGCAAAAAACATCGGATAACTCGAGGAGCACCTGACAGAAATAACTGTGAAAGTCTTAAGGTCGACAAATAATGGCGTATCGCTTCTGATGAACTTTCCAGAGAAAGCTTGAGTATGTGACTATGGTAAAACGGGGAGCAACTGATATGAGTAACTATGACTCTCTTAAGGTAGCCAAATGCCTCGTCACCTGACGGAATTAATCGGCAAACTCGAGGAGCACCTAGCAGAAATAACTGTGAAAGTCTTAAGGTCGACAAATAATGGCGTATCGCTTGTGCTGAACTGGCTCGCGTAAGCTTGAAGATATTACTGTGTTAAAACGGAGAGCAACTTGCAGGAGTAACTGTGACTCTCTTATGGTTGCCAATGCTCGTCGCCCAGCAAAAAACATCGGATAACTCGAGGAGCACCTGGCAGAAATACCTGTGAAAGTCTTAAGGTCGACAAATAATGGCGTATCGCTTCTGATGAACTGGCCAGAGAAAGCTTAAGTATGGGACTATGGTAAAACAGGGAGCAACTGGTATTAAAAACTATGACTCTCTTAAAGTAGCCAAATGCCTCGTCACCAACGGAATAAATCGGCAAACTCGAGGGGCACCTGGCAGGAGTAACTGTGAAAGTCTTAAGGTCGACTAATAATGGATATAGCTCCTGGTGAACAGGCCAGAGAAAGCTTGAAGACGTGACTGTGATAAAACAGGGAGCAACGGGAAGGAATAACTATGACACTCTTAAGGTAGCCAAATACTCGTCACCAGGCGAAATACATGGGCAAATTCGAGGAGCACCTGGCAGAAATAACTGTGAAAGTCTTAAGTTCGACAAATAATAGCGTATCACTTCTGGTGAACTGGTCAGAGAAAGCTTGAATATGTGACAATGGTAAAACGAGGAGCAATTGGTAGGAGTAACTATGACTCTCTTAAGGTAGCCAAATGCATCGTCACCAACGGAATAAATCGGCAAACTCGAGGAGGATTTAGCAGAAATAACTGTGAAAGTCTTAAGGTCGACTAATAATGGATATAGCTCCTGGTGAACAGGCCAGAGAAAGCTTGAAGACGTGACTGTGATAAAACAGGGAGCAACGGGAAGGAATAACTATGACACTCTTAAGGTAGCCAAATACTCGTCACCAGGCGAAATACATGGGCAAATTCGAGGAGCACCTGGCAGAAATAACTGTGAAAGTCTTAAGTTCGACAAATAATAGCTTATCACTTCTGGTGAACTGGTCAGAGAAAGCTTGAATATGTGACTATGGTAAAACGGGGAGCAATTGGTAGGAGTAACTACGACTCTCTTAAGGTAGCCAAATGCCTCGTCACCAGACGGAATTAATCGGCAAACTCGAGGAGCACCTAGCAGAAATAACTGTGAAAGTCTTAAGGTCGACAAATAATGGCGTATCGCTTGTGCTGAACTGGCTCGCGTAAGCTTGAAGATATTACTGTGTTAAAACGGAGAGCAACTTGCAGGAGTAACTGTGACTCTCTTATGGTTGCCAATGCTCGTCGCCCAGCAAAAAACATCGGATAACTCGAGGAGCACCTGGCAGAAATACCTGTGAAAGTCTTAAGGTCGACAAATAATGGCGTATCGCTTCTGATGAACTGGCCAGAGAAAGCTTAAGTATGGGACTATGGTAAAACAGGGAGCAACTGGTATTAAAAACTATGACTCTCTTAAAGTAGCCAAATGCCTCGTCACCAACGGAATAAATCGGCAAACTCGAGGGGCACCTGGCAGGAGTAACTGTGAAAGTCTTAAGGTCGACTAATAATGGATATAGCTCCTGGTGAACAGGCCAGAGAAAGCTTGAAGACGTGACTGTGATAAAACAGGGAGCAACGGGAAGGAATAACTATGACACTCTTAAGGTAGCCAAATACTCGTCACCAGGCGAAATACATGGGCAAATTCGAGGAGCACCTGGCAGAAATAACTGTGAAAGTCTTAAGTTCGACAAATAATAGCGTATCACTTCTGGTGAACTGGTCAGAGAAAGCTTGAATATGTGACAATGGTAAAACGAGGAGCAATTGGTAGGAGTAACTATGACTCTCTTAAGGTAGCCAAATGCATCGTCACCAACGGAATAAATCGGCAAACTCGAGGAGGATTTAGCAGAAATAACTGTGAAAGTCTTAAGGTCGACTAATAATGGATATAGCTCCTGGTGAACAGGCCAGAGAAAGCTTGAAGACGTGACTGTGATAAAACAGGGAGCAACGGGAAGGAATAACTATGACACTCTTAAGGTAGCCAAATACTCGTCACCAGGCGAAATACATGGGCAAATTCGAGGAGCACCTGGCAGAAATAACTGTGAAAGTCTTAAGTTCGACAAATAATAGCTTATCACTTCTGGTGAACTGGTCAGAGAAAGCTTGAATATGTGACTATGGTAAAACGGGGAGCAATTGGTAGGAGTAACTACGACTCTCTTAAGGTAGCCAAATGCCTCGTCACCAGACGGAATTAATCGGCAAACTCGAGGAGCACCTAGCAGAAATAACTGTGAAAGTCTTAAGGTCGACAAATAATGGCGTATCGCTTGTGCTGAACTGGCTCGCGTAAGCTTGAAGATATTACTGTGTTAAAACGGAGAGCAACTTGCAGGAGTAACTGTGACTCTCTTATGGTTGCCAATGCTCGTCGCCCAGCAAAAAACATCGGATAACTCGAGGAGCACCTGGCAGAAATACCTGTGAAAGTCTTAAGGTCGACAAATAATGGCGTATCGCTTCTGATGAACTGGCCCGGGAAAGTTTGAAGATGTGACTGTGATAAAACGGGGAGCAACTGGCAGGAGTAACTATGACTCTCTTAAGGTTGCCAAAAGGTCGTCACCAGGCGAAATACATCGGCAAACTCGAGCAACACCTCAAGAAATAACTGTAAAGTGTTTAAGGTGGACAAATAATGGCGTATCGCTTCTGGCGAACTGGCCAGATAATGCTTGAAGATGCGACTATGGTAAAATGAGGAGCAATTGGTAGGAGTGACTATGACTCTCTTAAGGTAGCCAAATGCCTCGTCACCAGGCGGAATAAATCGGCAAACTCGACGAGCACCTGGTACGAGTTACTGTGAAAGTCTTAAGGGCGACTAATAATGGTTACAACTCCTGGTGAACTGGCCAGAGGAAGCTTGAAGACGTTAATGTTATGTAACAGGGTGCAACTGGCAAGAGTAACTATGACACTCTTGAGGTAGCCAAATGCTCGTCACCAGGGGAAATACATGGGCAAACTCAAGGAGCACCTGGCAGAAGTAACTGTGAAAGTCTTAAGCTCGTCAAATAATGGCGTATCACTTCTGGTGAACTGGCCAGATAATGCTTGAAGATGTAACTATGGTAAAACGGGGAGCAATGGGTAGGAGTAACTATGACTCTCTTAAGGTAGCCAAATGCCTCGTCACCAGGCGGATTAAATCGGCAAACTCGAGGAGCACCCAGCAAAAATAACTGTGAAAGTCTTAAGTTCGACAAATAATGGTGTATCACATCTGGTGAACTGGCCAGAGAAAGTTTGAAGATGTGACTGTGATAAAACGGGTTGCAACTGGCAGGAGTAACTATGACTCTCTTAAGGTTGCCAAAAGATCGTCACCAGGCGAAATACATCGGCAAACTCGAGCAGCACCTCAAGAAATAACTGTAAAGTGTTTAAGGTGGACAAATAATGGCGTATCGCTTCTGGCGAACTGGCCGGATAATGCTTGAAGATGCGACTATGGTAAAATGAGGAGCAATTGGTAGGAGTGACTATGACTCTCTTAAGGTAGCCAAATGCCTCGTCACCAGGCGGAATATATCGGCAAACTCGACGAGCACCTGGCAGGAGTTACTGTGAAAGTCTTAAGGGCGAGTAATTATGGTTACATCTCCTGGTGAACTGGCCAGAGGAAGCTTGAAAACGTGAATGTTATGTAACAGGGTGCAACTGGCAGGAGTAACTATGACACTCTTAAGGTAGCCAAATGCTCGTCACCAGGGGAAATACATGGGCAAACTCAAGGAGCACCTGGCAGAAGTAACTGTGAAAGTCTTAAGCTCGTCAAATAATGGCGTATCACTTCTGGTGAACTGGCCAGATAATGCTTGAAGATGCAACTATGGTAAAACGGGGAGCAATGGGTAGGAGTAACTATGACTCTCTTAAGGTAGCCAAATGCCTCGTCACCAGGCGGATTAAATCGGCAAACTCGAGGAGCACCTAGCAGAAATAACTGTGAAAGTCTTAAGGTCGACAAATAATGGTGTATCACATCTGGTGAACTGGCCAGGGAAAGTTTGAAGATGTGACTGTGATAAAACGGGGAGCAACTGGCAGGAGTAACTATGACTCTCTTAAGGTTGCCAAAAGGTCGTCACCAGGCGAAATACATCGGCAAACTCGAGCAACACCTCAAGAAATAACTGTAAAGTGTTTAAGGTGGACAAATAATGGCGTATCGCTTCTGGCGAACTGGCCGGATAATGCTTGAAGATGCGACTATGGTAAAATGAGGAGCAATTGGTAGGAGTGACTATGACTCTCTTAAGGTAGCCAAATGCCTCGTCACCAGGCGGAATATATCGGCAAACTCGACGAGCACCTGGCAGGAGTTACTGTGAAAGTCTTAAGGGCGACTAATAATGGTTACATCACCTGGTGAACTGGCCAGAGGAAGCTTGAAAACGTGAATGTTATGTAACAGGGTGCAACTGGCAGGAGTAACTATGACACTCTTAAGGTAGCCAAATGCTCGTCACCAGGGGAAATACATGGGCAAACTCAAGGAGCACCTGGCAGAAGTAACTGTGAAAGTCTTAAGCTCGTCAAATAATGGCGTATCACTTCTGGTGAACTGGCCAGATAATGCTTGAAGATGCAACTATGGTAAAACGGGGAGCAATGGGTAGGAGTAACTATGACTCTCTTAAGGTAGCCAAATGCCTCGTCACCAGGCGGATTAAATCGGCAAACTCGAGGAGCACCTAGCAGAAATAACTGTGAAAGTCTTAAGGTCGACAAATAATGGTGTATCACATCTGGTGAACTGGCCAGGGAAAGTTTGAAGATGTGACTGTGATAAAACGGGGAGCAACTGGCAGGAGTAACTATGACTCTCTTAAGGTTGCCAAAAGGTCGTCACCAGGCGAAATACATCGGCAAACTCGAGCAACACCTCAAGAAATAACTGTAAAGTGTTTAAGGTGGACAAATAATGGCGTATCGCTTCTGGCGAACTGGCCAGATAATGCTTGAAGATGCGACTATGGTAAAATGAGGAGCAATTGGTAGGAGTGACTATGACTCTCTTAAGGTAGCCAAAGCCTCGTCACCAGGCGGAATATATCGGCAAACTCGACGAGCACCTGGTACGAGTTACTGTGAAAGTCCTAAGGGCGACTAATAATGGTTACAACTCCTGGTGAACTGGCCAGAGGAAGCTTGAAGACGTTAATGTTATGTAACAGGGTGCAACTGGCAAGAGTAACTATGACACTCTTGAGGTAGCCAAATGCTCGTCACCAGGGGAAATACATGGGCAAACTCAAGGAGCACCTGGCAGAAGTAACTGTGAAAGTCTTAAGCTCGTCAAATAATGGCGTATCACTTCTGGTGAACTGGCCAGATAATGCTTGAAGATGTAACTATGGTAAAACGGGGAGCAATGGGTAGGAGTAACTATGACTCTCTTAAGGTAGCCAAATGCCTCGTCACCAGGCGGATTAAATCGGCAAACTCGAGGAGCACCCATCAAAAATAACTGTGAAACTCTTAAGTTCGACAAATAATGGTGTATCACATCTGGTGAACTGGCCCGGGAAAGTTTGAAGATGTGACTGTGATAAAACGGGGAGCAACTGGCAGGAGTAACTATGACTCTCTTAAGGTTGCCAAAAGGTCGTCACCAGGCGAAATACATCGGCAAACTCGAGCAACACCTCAAGAAATAACTGTAAAGTGTTTAAGGTGGACAAATAATGGCGTATCGCTTCTGGCGAACTGGCCGGATAATGCTTGAAGATGCGACTATGGTAAAATGAGGAGCAATTGGTAGGAGTGACTATGACTCTCTTAAGGTAGCCAAATGCCTCGTCACCAGGCGGAATATATCGGCAAACTCGACGAGCACCTGGCAGGAGTTACTGTGAAAGTCTTAAGGGCGAGTAATTATGGTTACATCTCCTGGTGAACTGGCCAGAGGAAGCTTGAAAACGTGAATGTTATGTAACAGGGTGCAACTGGCAGGAGTAACTATGACACTCTTAAGGTAGCCAAATGCTCGTCACCAGGGGAAATACATGGGCAAACTCAAGGAGCACCTGGCAGAAGTAACTGTGAAAGTCTTAAGCTCGTCAAATAATGGCGTATCACTTCTGGTGAACTGGCCAGATAATGCTTGAAGATGCAACTATGGTAAAACGGGGAGCAATGGGTAGGAGTAACTATGACTCTCTTAAGGTAGCCAAATGCCTCGTCACCAGGCGGATTAAATCGGCAAACTCGAGGAGCACCTAGCAGAAATAACTGTGAAAGTCTTAAGGTCGACAAATAATGGTGTATCACATCTGGTGAACTGGCCAGGGAAAGTTTGAAGATGTGACTGTGATAAAACGGGGAGCAACTGGCAGGAGTAACTATGACTCTCTTAAGGTTGCCAAAAGGTCGTCACCAGGCGAAATACATCGGCAAACTCGAGCAACACCTCAAGAAATAACTGTAAAGTGTTTAAGGTGGACAAATAATGGCGTATCGCTTCTGGCGAACTGGCCGGATAATGCTTGAAGATGCGACTATGGTAAAATGAGGAGCAATTGGTAGGAGTGACTATGACTCTCTTAAGGTAGCCAAATGCCTCGTCACCAGGCGGAATATATCGGCAAACTCGACGAGCACCTGGCAGGAGTTACTGTGAAAGTCTTAAGGGCGACTAATAATGGTTACATCTCCTGGTGAACTGGCCAGAGGAAGCTTGAAAACGTGAATGTTATGTAACAGGGTGCAACTGGCAGGAGTAACTATGACACTCTTAAGGTAGCCAAATGCTCGTCACCAGGGGAAATACATGGGCAAACTCAAGGAGCACCTGGCAGAAGTAACTGTGAAAGTCTTAAGCTCGTCAAATAATGGCGTATCACTTCTGGTGAACTGGCCAGATAATGCTTGAAGATGCAACTATGGTAAAACGGGGAGCAATGGGTAGGAGTAACTATGACTCTCTTAAGGTAGCCAAATGCCTCGTCACCAGGCGGATTAAATCGGCAAACTCGAGGAGCACCTAGCAGAAATAACTGTGAAAGTCTTAAGGTCGACAAATAATGGTGTATCACATCTGGTGAACTGGCCAGGGAAAGTTTGAAGATGTGACTGTGATAAAACGGGGAGCAACTGGCAGGAGTAACTATGACTCTCTTAAGGTTGCCAAAAGGTCGTCACCAGGCGAAATACATCGGCAAACTCGAGCAACACCTCAAGAAATAACTGTAAAGTGTTTAAGGTGGACAAATAATGGCGTATCGCTTCTGGCGAACTGGCCAGATAATGCTTGAAGATGCGACTATGGTAAAATGAGGAGCAATTGGTAGGAGTGACTATGACTCTCTTAAGGTAGCCAAAGCCTCGTCACCAGGCGGAATATATCGGCAAACTCGACGAGCACCTGGTACGAGTTACTGTGAAAGTCCTAAGGGCGACTAATAATGGTTACAACTCCTGGTGAACTGGCCAGAGGAAGCTTGAAGACGTTAATGTTATGTAACAGGGTGCAACTGGCAAGAGTAACTATGACACTCTTGAGGTAGCCAAATGCTCGTCACCAGGGGAAATACATGGGCAAACTCAAGGAGCACCTGGCAGAAGTAACTGTGAAAGTCTTAAGCTCGTCAAATAATGGCGTATCACTTCTGGTGAACTGGCCAGATAATGCTTGAAGATGTAACTATGGTAAAACGGGGAGCAATGGGTAGGAGTAACTATGACTCTCTTAAGGTAGCCAAATGCCTCGTCACCAGGCGGATTAAATCGGCAAACTCGAGGAGCACCCATCAAAAATAACTGTGAAAGTCTTAAGTTCGACAAATAATGGTGTATCACATCTGGTGAACTGGCCCGGGAAAGTTTGAAGATGTGACTGTGATAAAACGGGGAGCAACTGGCAGGAGTAACTATGACTCTCTTAAGGTTGCCAAAAGGTCGTCACCAGGCGAAATACATCGGCAAACTCGAGCAACACCTCAAGAAATAACTGTAAAGTGTTTAAGGTGGACAAATAATGGTGTATCACATCTGGTGAACTGGCCAGAGAAAGTTTGAAGATGTGACTGTGATAAAACGGGTTGCAACTGGCAGGAGTAACTATGACTCTCTTAAGGTTGCCAAAAGATCGTCACCAGGCGAAATACATCGGCAAACTCGAGCAGCACCTCAAGAAATAACTGTAAAGTGTTTAAGGTGGACAAATAATGGCGTATCGCTTCTGGCGAACTGGCCGGATAATGCTTGAAGATGCGACTATGGTAAAATGAGGAGCAATTGGTAGGAGTGACTATGACTCTCTTAAGGTAGCCAAATGCCTCGTCACCAGGCGGAATATATCGGCAAACTCGACGAGCACCTGGCAGGAGTTACTGTGAAAGTCTTAAGGGCGAGTAATTATGGTTACATCTCCTGGTGAACTGGCCAGAGGAAGCTTGAAAACGTGAATGTTATGTAACAGGGTGCAACTGGCAGGAGTAACTATGACACTCTTAAGGTAGCCAAATGCTCGTCACCAGGGGAAATACATGGGCAAACTCAAGGAGCACCTGGCAGAAGTAACTGTGAAAGTCTTAAGCTCGTCAAATAATGGCGTATCACTTCTGGTGAACTGGCCAGATAATGCTTGAAGATGCAACTATGGTAAAACGGGGAGCAATGGGTAGGAGTAACTATGACTCTCTTAAGGTAGCCAAATGCCTCGTCACCAGGCGGATTAAATCGGCAAACTCGAGGAGCACCTAGCAGAAATAACTGTGAAAGTCTTAAGGTCGACAAATAATGGTGTATCACATCTGGTGAACTGGCCAGGGAAAGTTTGAAGATGTGACTGTGATAAAACGGGGAGCAACTGGCAGGAGTAACTATGACTCTCTTAAGGTTGCCAAAAGGTCGTCACCAGGCGAAATACATCGGCAAACTCGAGCAACACCTCAAGAAATAACTGTAAAGTGTTTAAGGTGGACAAATAATGGCGTATCGCTTCTGGCGAACTGGCCGGATAATGCTTGAAGATGCGACTATGGTAAAATGAGGAGCAATTGGTAGGAGTGACTATGACTCTCTTAAGGTAGCCAAATGCCTCGTCACCAGGCGGAATATATCGGCAAACTCGACGAGCACCTGGCAGGAGTTACTGTGAAAGTCTTAAGGGCGACTAATAATGGTTACATCACCTGGTGAACTGGCCAGAGGAAGCTTGAAAACGTGAATGTTATGTAACAGGGTGCAACTGGCAGGAGTAACTATGACACTCTTAAGGTAGCCAAATGCTCGTCACCAGGGGAAATACATGGGCAAACTCAAGGAGCACCTGGCAGAAGTAACTGTGAAAGTCTTAAGCTCGTCAAATAATGGCGTATCACTTCTGGTGAACTGGCCAGATAATGCTTGAAGATGCAACTATGGTAAAACGGGGAGCAATGGGTAGGAGTAACTATGACTCTCTTAAGGTAGCCAAATGCCTCGTCACCAGGCGGATTAAATCGGCAAACTCGAGGAGCACCTAGCAGAAATAACTGTGAAAGTCTTAAGGTCGACAAATAATGGTGTATCACATCTGGTGAACTGGCCAGGGAAAGTTTGAAGATGTGACTGTGATAAAACGGGGAGCAACTGGCAGGAGTAACTATGACTCTCTTAAGGTTGCCAAAAGGTCGTCACCAGGCGAAATACATCGGCAAACTCGAGCAACACCTCAAGAAATAACTGTAAAGTGTTTAAGGTGGACAAATAATGGCGTATCGCTTCTGGCGAACTGGCCAGATAATGCTTGAAGATGCGACTATGGTAAAATGAGGAGCAATTGGTAGGAGTGACTATGACTCTCTTAAGGTAGCCAAAGCCTCGTCACCAGGCGGAATATATCGGCAAACTCGACGAGCACCTGGTACGAGTTACTGTGAAAGTCCTAAGGGCGACTAATAATGGTTACAACTCCTGGTGAACTGGCCAGAGGAAGCTTGAAGACGTTAATGTTATGTAACAGGGTGCAACTGGCAAGAGTAACTATGACACTCTTGAGGTAGCCAAATGCTCGTCACCAGGGGAAATACATGGGCAAACTCAAGGAGCACCTGGCAGAAGTAACTGTGAAAGTCTTAAGCTCGTCAAATAATGGCGTATCACTTCTGGTGAACTGGCCAGATAATGCTTGAAGATGTAACTATGGTAAAACGGGGAGCAATGGGTAGGAGTAACTATGACTCTCTTAAGGTAGCCAAATGCCTCGTCACCAGGCGGATTAAATCGGCAAACTCGAGGAGCACCCATCAAAAATAACTGTGAAAGTCTTAAGTTCGACAAATAATGGTGTATCACATCTGGTGAACTGGCCCGGGAAAGTTTGAAGATGTGACTGTGATAAAACGGGGAGCAACTGGCAGGAGTAACTATGACTCTCTTAAGGTTGCCAAAAGGTCGTCACCAGGCGAAATACATCGGCAAACTCGAGCAACACCTCAAGAAATAACTGTAAAGTGTTTAAGGTGGACAAATAATGGCGTATCGCTTCTGGCGAACTGGCCGGATAATGCTTGAAGATGCGACTATGGTAAAATGAGGAGCAATTGGTAGGAGTGACTATGACTCTCTTAAGGTAGCCAAATGCCTCGTCACCAGGCGGAATATATCGGCAAACTCGACGAGCACCTGGCAGGAGTTACTGTGAAAGTCTTAAGGGCGAGTAATTATGGTTACATCTCCTGGTGAACTGGCCAGAGGAAGCTTGAAAACGTGAATGTTATGTAACAGGGTGCAACTGGCAGGAGTAACTATGACACTCTTAAGGTAGCCAAATGCTCGTCACCAGGGGAAATACATGGGCAAACTCAAGGAGCACCTGGCAGAAGTAACTGTGAAAGTCTTAAGCTCGTCAAATAATGGCGTATCACTTCTGGTGAACTGGCCAGATAATGCTTGAAGATGCAACTATGGTAAAACGGGGAGCAATGGGTAGGAGTAACTATGACTCTCTTAAGGTAGCCAAATGCCTCGTCACCAGGCGGATTAAATCGGCAAACTCGAGGAGCACCTAGCAGAAATAACTGTGAAAGTCTTAAGGTCGACAAATAATGGTGTATCACATCTGGTGAACTGGCCAGGGAAAGTTTGAAGATGTGACTGTGATAAAACGGGGAGCAACTGGCAGGAGTAACTATGACTCTCTTAAGGTTGCCAAAAGGTCGTCACCAGGCGAAATACATCGGCAAACTCGAGCAACACCTCAAGAAATAACTGTAAAGTGTTTAAGGTGGACAAATAATGGCGTATCGCTTCTGGCGAACTGGCCGGATAATGCTTGAAGATGCGACTATGGTAAAATGAGGAGCAATTGGTAGGAGTGACTATGACTCTCTTAAGGTAGCCAAATGCCTCGTCACCAGGCGGAATATATCGGCAAACTCGACGAGCACCTGGCAGGAGTTACTGTGAAAGTCTTAAGGGCGACTAATAATGGTTACATCACCTGGTGAACTGGCCAGAGGAAGCTTGAAAACGTGAATGTTATGTAACAGGGTGCAACTGGCAGGAGTAACTATGACACTCTTAAGGTAGCCAAATGCTCGTCACCAGGGGAAATACATGGGCAAACTCAAGGAGCACCTGGCAGAAGTAACTGTGAAAGTCTTAAGCTCGTCAAATAATGGCGTATCACTTCTGGTGAACTGGCCAGATAATGCTTGAAGATGCAACTATGGTAAAACGGGGAGCAATGGGTAGGAGTAACTATGACTCTCTTAAGGTAGCCAAATGCCTCGTCACCAGGCGGATTAAATCGGCAAACTCGAGGAGCACCTAGCAGAAATAACTGTGAAAGTCTTAAGGTCGACAAATAATGGTGTATCACATCTGGTGAACTGGCCAGGGAAAGTTTGAAGATGTGACTGTGATAAAACGGGGAGCAACTGGCAGGAGTAACTATGACTCTCTTAAGGTTGCCAAAAGGTCGTCACCAGGCGAAATACATCGGCAAACTCGAGCAACACCTCAAGAAATAACTGTAAAGTGTTTAAGGTGGACAAATAATGGCGTATCGCTTCTGGCGAACTGGCCAGATAATGCTTGAAGATGCGACTATGGTAAAATGAGGAGCAATTGGTAGGAGTGACTATGACTCTCTTAAGGTAGCCAAAGCCTCGTCACCAGGCGGAATATATCGGCAAACTCGACGAGCACCTGGTACGAGTTACTGTGAAAGTCCTAAGGGCGACTAATAATGGTTACAACTCCTGGTGAACTGGCCAGAGGAAGCTTGAAGACGTTAATGTTATGTAACAGGGTGCAACTGGCAAGAGTAACTATGACACTCTTGAGGTAGCCAAATGCTCGTCACCAGGGGAAATACATGGGCAAACTCAAGGAGCACCTGGCAGAAGTAACTGTGAAAGTCTTAAGCTCGTCAAATAATGGCGTATCACTTCTGGTGAACTGGCCAGATAATGCTTGAAGATGTAACTATGGTAAAACGGGGAGCAATGGGTAGGAGTAACTATGACTCTCTTAAGGTAGCCAAATGCCTCGTCACCAGGCGGATTAAATCGGCAAACTCGAGGAGCACCCATCAAAAATAACTGTGAAAGTCTTAAGTTCGACAAATAATGGTGTATCACATCTGGTGAACTGGCCCGGGAAAGTTTGAAGATGTGACTGTGATAAAACGGGGAGCAACTGGCAGGAGTAACTATGACTCTCTTAAGGTTGCCAAAAGGTCGTCACCAGGCGAAATACATCGGCAAACTCGAGCAACACCTCAAGAAATAACTGTAAAGTGTTTAAGGTGGACAAATAATGGCGTATCGCTTCTGGCGAACTGGCCGGATAATGCTTGAAGATGCGACTATGGTAAAATGAGGAGCAATTGGTAGGAGTGACTATGACTCTCTTAAGGTAGCCAAATGCCTCGTCACCAGGCGGAATATATCGGCAAACTCGACGAGCACCTGGCAGGAGTTACTGTGAAAGTCTTAAGGGCGAGTAATTATGGTTACATCTCCTGGTGAACTGGCCAGAGGAAGCTTGAAAACGTGAATGTTATGTAACAGGGTGCAACTGGCAGGAGTAACTATGACACTCTTAAGGTAGCCAAATGCTCGTCACCAGGGGAAATACATGGGCAAACTCAAGGAGCACCTGGCAGAAGTAACTGTGAAAGTCTTAAGCTCGTCAAATAATGGCGTATCACTTCTGGTGAACTGGCCAGATAATGCTTGAAGATGCAACTATGGTAAAACGGGGAGCAATGGGTAGGAGTAACTATGACTCTCTTAAGGTAGCCAAATGCCTCGTCACCAGGCGGATTAAATCGGCAAACTCGAGGAGCACCTAGCAGAAATAACTGTGAAAGTCTTAAGGTCGACAAATAATGGTGTATCACATCTGGTGAACTGGCCAGGGAAAGTTTGAAGATGTGACTGTGATAAAACGGGGAGCAACTGGCAGGAGTAACTATGACTCTCTTAAGGTTGCCAAAAGGTCGTCACCAGGCGAAATACATCGGCAAACTCGAGCAACACCTCAAGAAATAACTGTAAAGTGTTTAAGGTGGACAAATAATGGCGTATCGCTTCTGGCGAACTGGCCGGATAATGCTTGAAGATGCGACTATGGTAAAATGAGGAGCAATTGGTAGGAGTGACTATGACTCTCTTAAGGTAGCCAAATGCCTCGTCACCAGGCGGAATATATCGGCAAACTCGACGAGCACCTGGCAGGAGTTACTGTGAAAGTCTTAAGGGCGACTAATAATGGTTACATCTCCTGGTGAACTGGCCAGAGGAAGCTTGAAAACGTGAATGTTATGTAACAGGGTGCAACTGGCAGGAGTAACTATGACACTCTTAAGGTAGCCAAATGCTCGTCACCAGGGGAAATACATGGGCAAACTCAAGGAGCACCTGGCAGAAGTAACTGTGAAAGTCTTAAGCTCGTCAAATAATGGCGTATCACTTCTGGTGAACTGGCCAGATAATGCTTGAAGATGCAACTATGGTAAAACGGGGAGCAATGGGTAGGAGTAACTATGACTCTCTTAAGGTAGCCAAATGCCTCGTCACCAGGCGGATTAAATCGGCAAACTCGAGGAGCACCTAGCAGAAATAACTGTGAAAGTCTTAAGGTCGACAAATAATGGTGTATCACATCTGGTGAACTGGCCAGGGAAAGTTTGAAGATGTGACTGTGATAAAACGGGGAGCAACTGGCAGGAGTAACTATGACTCTCTTAAGGTTGCCAAAAGGTCGTCACCAGGCGAAATACATCGGCAAACTCGAGCAACACCTCAAGAAATAACTGTAAAGTGTTTAAGGTGGACAAATAATGGCGTATCGCTTCTGGCGAACTGGCCGGATAATGCTTGAAGATGCGACTATGGTAAAATGAGGAGCAATTGGTAGGAGTGACTATGACTCTCTTAAGGTAGCCAAATGCCTCGTCACCAGACGGAATATATCGGCAAACTCGACGAGCACCTGGCAGGAGTTACTGTGAAAGTCTTAAGGGCGACTAATAATGGTTACATCTCCTGGTGAACTGGCCAGAGGAAGCTTGAAAACGTGAATGTTATGTAACAGGGTGCAACTGGCAGGAGTAACTATGACACTCTTAAGGTAGCCAAATGCTCGTCACCAGGGGAAATACATGGGCAAACTCAAGGAGCACCTGGCAGAAGTAACTGTGAAAGTCTTAAGCTCGTCAAATAATGGCGTATCACTTCTGGTGAACTGGCCAGATAATGCTTGAAGATGCAACTATGGTAAAACGGGGAGCAATGGGTAGGAGTAACTATGACTCTCTTAAGGTAGCCAAATGCCTCGTCACCAGGCGGATTAAATCGGCAAACTCGAGGAGCACCTAGCAGAAATAACTGTGAAAGTCTTAAGGTCGACAAATAATGGTGTATCACATCTGGTGAACTGGCCAGGGAAGTTTGAAGATGTGACTGTGATAAAACGGGGAGCAACTGGCAGGAGTAACTATGACTCTCTTAAGGTTGCCAAAAGGTCGTCACCAGGCGAAATACATCGGCAAACTCGAGCAACACCTCAAGAAATAACTGTAAAGTGTTTAAGGTGGACAAATAATGGCGTATCGCTTCTGGCGAACTGGCCAGATAATGCTTGAAGATGCGACTATGGTAAAATGAGGAGCAATTGGTAGGAGTAACTATGACTCTCTTAAGGTAGCCAAAGCCTCGTCACCAGGCGGAATAAATCGGCAAACTCGACGAGCACCTGGTAGGAGTTACTGTGAAAGTCTTAAGGGCGACTAATAATGGTTACAACTCCTGGTGAACTGGCCAGAGGAAGCTTGAAGACGTTAATGTTATGTAACAGGGTGCAACTGGCAAGAGTAACTATGACACTCTTGAGGTAGCCAAATGCTCGTCACCAGGGGAAATACATGGGCAAACTCAAGGAGCACCTGGCAGAAGTAACTGTGAAAGTCTTAAGCTCGTCAAATAATGGCGTATCACTTCTGGTGAACTGGCCAGATAATGCTTGAAGATGTAACTATGGTAAAACGGGGAGCAATGGGTAGGAGTAACTATGACTCTCTTAAGGTAGCCAAATGCCTCGTCACCAGGCGGATTAAATCGGCAAACTCGAGGAGCACCCAGCAAAAATAACTGTGAAAGTCTTAAGTTCGACAAATAATGGTGTATCACATCTGGTGAACTGGCCAGAGAAAGTTTGAAGATGTGACTGTGATAAAACGTGTTGCAGCTGGCAGGAGTAACTATGACTCTCTTAAGGTTGCCAAAAGATCGTCACCAGGCGAAATACATCGGCAAACTCGAGCAGCACCTCAAGAAATAACTGTAAAGTGTTTAAGGTGGACAAATAATGGCGTATCGCTTCTGGCGAACTGGCCGGATAATGCTTGAAGATGCGACTATGGTAAAATGAGGAGCAATTGGTAGGAGTGACTATGACTCTCTTAAGGTAGCCAAATGCCTCGTCACCAGGCGGAATATATCGGCAAACTCGACGAGCACCTGGCAGGAGTTACTGTGAAAGTCTTAAGGGCGACTAATAATGGTTACATCTCCTGGTGAACTGGCCAGAGGAAGCTTGAAAACGTGAATGTTATGTAACAGGGTGCAACTGGCAGGAGTAACTATGACACTCTTAAGGTAGCCAAATGCTCGTCACCAGGGGAAATACATGGGCAAACTCAAGGAGCACCTGGCAGAAGTAACTGTGAAAGTCTTAAGCTCGTCAAATAATGGCGTATCACTTCTGGTGAACTGGCCAGATAATGCTTGAAGATGCAACTATGGTAAAACGGGGAGCAATGGGTAGGAGTAACTATGACTCTCTTAAGGTAGCCAAATGCCTCGTCACCAGGCGGATTAAATCGGCAAACTCGAGGAGCACCTAGCAGAAATAACTGTGAAAGTCTTAAGGTCGACAAATAATGGTGTATCACATCTGGTGAACTGGCCAGGGAAGTTTGAAGATGTGACTGTGATAAAACGGGGAGCAACTGGCAGGAGTAACTATGACTCTCTTAAGGTTGCCAAAAGGTCGTCACCAGGCGAAATACATCGGCAAACTCGAGCAACACCTCAAGAAATAACTGTAAAGTGTTTAAGGTGGACAAATAATGGCGTATCGCTTCTGGCGAACTGGCCAGATAATGCTTGAAGATGCGACTATGGTAAAATGAGGAGCAATTGGTAGGAGTAACTATGACTCTCTTAAGGTAGCCAAATGCCTCGTCACCAGGCGGAATAAATCGGCAAACTCGACGAGCACCTGGTAGGAGTTACTGTGAAAGTCTTAAGGGCGACTAATAATGGTTACAACTCCTGGTGAACTGGCCAGAGGAAGCTTGAAGACGTTAATGTTATGTAACAGGGTGCAACTGGCAAGAGTAACTATGACACTCTTGAGGTAGCCAAATGCTCGTCACCAGGGGAAATACATGGGCAAACTCAAGGAGCACCTGGCAGAAGTAACTGTGAAAGTCTTAAGCTCGTCAAATAATGGCGTATCACTTCTGGTGAACTGGCCAGATAATGCTTGAAGATGTAACTATGGTAAAACGGGGAGCAATGGGTAGGAGTAACTATGACTCTCTTAAGGTAGCCAAATGCCTCGTCACCAGGCGGATTAAATCGGCAAACTCGAGGAGCACCCAGCAAAAATAACTGTGAAAGTCTTAAGTTCGACAAATAATGGTGTATCACATCTGGTGAACTGGCCAGAGAAAGTTTGAAGATGTGACTGTGATAAAACGTGTTGCAGCTGGCAGGAGTAACTATGACTCTCTTAAGGTTGCCAAAAGATCGTCACCAGGCGAAATACATCGGCAAACTCGAGCAGCACCTCAAGAAATAACTGTAAAGTGTTTAAGGTGGACAAATAATGGCGTATCGCTTCTGGCGAACTGGCCGGATAATGCTTGAAGATGCGACTATGGTAAAATGAGGAGCAATTGGTAGGAGTGACTATGACTCTCTTAAGGTAGCCAAATGCCTCGTCACCAGGCGGAATATATCGGCAAACTCGACGAGCACCTGGCAGGAGTTACTGTGAAAGTCTTAAGGGCGACTAATTATGGTTACATCTCCTGGTGAACTGGCCAGAGGAAGCTTGAAAACGTGAATGTTATGTAACAGGGTGCAACTGGCAGGAGTAACTATGACACTCTTAAGGTAGCCAAATGCTCGTCACCAGGGGAAATACATGGGCAATCTCAAGGAGCACCTGGCAGAAGTAACTGTGAAAGTCTTAAGCTCGTCAAATAATGGCGTATCACTTCTGGTGAACTGGCCAGATAATGCTTGAAGATGCAACTATGGTAAAACGGGGAGCAATGGGTAGGAGTAACTATGACTCTCTTAAGGTAGCCAAATGCCTCGTCACCAGGCGGATTAAATCGGCAAACTCGAGGAGCACCTAGCAGAAATAACTGTGAAAGTCTTAAGGTCGACAAATAATGGTGTATCACATCTGGTGAACTGGCCAGGGAAAGTTTGAAGATGTGACTGTGATAAAACGGGGAGCAACTGGCAGGAGTAACTATGACTCTCTTAAGGTTGCCAAAAGGTCGTCACCAGGCGAAATACATCGGCAAACTCGAGCAACACCTCAAGAAATACCTGTAAAGTGTTTAAGGTGGACAAATAATGGCGTATCGCTTCTGGCGAACTGGCCAGATAATGCTTGAAGATGCGACTATGGTAAAATGAGGAGCAATTGGTAGGAGTAACTGTGACTCTCTTAAGGTAGCCAAATGCCTCGTCACCAGGCGGAATAAATCGGCAAACTCGACGAGCACCTGGTAGGAGTTACTGTGAAAGTCTTAAGGGCGACTAATAATGGTTACAACTCCTGGTGAACTGGCCAGAGGAAGCTTGAGGACGTTAATGTTATGTAACAGGGTGCAACTGGCAAGAGTAACTATGACACTCTTGAGGTAGCCAAATGCTCGTCACCAGGGGAAATACATGGGCAAACTCAAGGAGCACCTGGCAGAAGTAACTGTGAAAGTCTTAAGCTCGTCAAATAATGGCGTATCACTTCTGGTGAACTGGCCAGAGAAAGTTTGAAGATGTGACTGTGATAAAACGGGTTGCAACTGGCAGGAGTAACTATGACTCTCTTAAGGTTGCCAAAAGATCGTCACCAGGCGAAATACATCGGCAAACTCGAGCAGCACCTCAAGAAATAACTGTAAAGTGTTTAAGGTGGACAAATAATGGCGTATCGCTTCTGGCGAACTGGCCGGATAATGCTTGAAGATGCGACTATGGTAAAATGAGGAGCAATTGGTAGGAGTGACTATGACTCTCTTAAGGTAGCCAAATGCCTCGTCACCAGGCGGAATATATCGGCAAACTCGACGAGCACCTGGCAGGAGTTACTGTGAAAGTCTTAAGGGCGACTAATAATGGTTACATCTCCTGGTGAACTGGCCAGAGGAAGCTTGAAAACGTGAATGTTATGTAACAGGGTGCAACTGGCAGGAGTTACTATGACACTCTTAAGGTAGCCAAATGCTCGTCACCAGGGGAAATACATGGGCAAACTCAAGGAGCACCTGGCAGAAGTAACTGTGAAAGTCTTAAGCTCGTCAAATAATGGCGTATCACTTCTGGTGAACTGGCCAGATAATGCTTGAAGATGCAACTATGGTAAAACGGGGAGCAATGGGTAGGAGTAACTATGACTCTCTTAAGGTAGCCAAATGCCTCGTCACCAGGCGGATTAAATCGGCAAACTCGAGGAGCACCTAGCAGAAATAACTGTGAAAGTCTTAAGGTCGACAAATGATGGTGTATCACATCTGGTGAACTGGCCAGAGAAAGTTTGAAGATGTGACTGTGATAAAACAGGTTGCAACTGGCAGGAGTAACTATGACTCTCTTAAGGTTGCCAAAAGATCGTCACCAGGCGAAATACATCGGCAAACTCGAGCAGCACCTCAAGAAATAACTGTAAAGTGTTTAAGGTGGACAAATAATGGCGTATCGCTTCTGGCGAACTGGCCGGATAATGCTTGAAGATGCGACTATGGTAAAATGAGGAGCAATTGGTAGGAGTGACTATGACTCTCTTAAGGTAGCCAAATGCCTCGTCACCAGGCGGAATATATCGGCAAACTCGACGAGCACCTGGCAGGAGTTACTGTGAAAGTCTTAAGGGCGACTAATAATGGTTACATCTCCTGGTGAACTGGCCAGAGGAAGCTTGAAAACGTGAATGTTATGTAACAGGGTGCAACTGGCAGGAGTAACTATGACACTCTTAAGGTAGCCAAATGCTCGTCACCAGGGGAAATACATGGGCAAACTCAAGGAGCACCTGGCAGAAGTAACTGTGAAAGTCTTAAGCTCGTCAAATAATGGCGTATCACTTCTGGTGAACTGGCCAGATAATGCTTGAAGATGCAACTATGGTAAAACGGGGAGCAATGGGTAGGAGTAACTATGACTCTCTTAAGGTAGCCAAATGCCTCGTCACCAGGCGGATTAAATCGGCAAACTCGAGGAGCACCTAGCAGAAATAACTGTGAAAGTCTTAAGGTCGACAAATAATGGTGTATCACATCTGGTGAACTGGCCAGAGAAAGTTTGAAGATGTGACTGTGTTAAAACAGGTTGCAACTGGCAGGAGTAACTATGACTCTCTTAAGGTTGCCAAAAGATCGTCACCAGGCGA
This sequence comes from Schistocerca americana, assembly GCF_021461395.2. Taxonomy (NCBI): domain Eukaryota; kingdom Metazoa; phylum Arthropoda; class Insecta; order Orthoptera; family Acrididae; genus Schistocerca; species Schistocerca americana. Next base: position 11,435,448 of record NC_060129.1, on the reverse strand, counting down.
AATACATCGGCAAACTCGAGCAGCACCTCAAGAAATAACTGTAAAGTGTTTAAGGTGGACAAATAATGGCGTATCGCTTCTGGCGAACTGGCCGGATAATGCTTGAAGATGCGACTATGGTAAAATGAGGAGCAATTGGTAGGAGTGACTATGACTCTCTTAAGGTAGCCAAATGCATCGTCACCAGGCGGAATATATCGGCAAACTCGACGAGCACCTGGCAGGAGTTACTGTGAAAGTCTTAAGGGCGACTAATAATGGTTACATCTCCTGGTGAACTGGCCAGAGGAAGCTTGAAAACGTGAATGTTATGTAACAGGGTGCAACTGGCAGGAGTAACTATGACACTCTTAAGGTAGCCAAATGCTCGTCACCAGGGGAAATACATGGGCAAACTCAAGGAGCACCTGGCAGAAGTAACTGTGAAAGTCTTAAGCTCGTCAAATAATGGCGTATCACTTCTGGTGAACTGGCCAGATAATGCTTGAAGATGCAACTATGGTAAAACGGGGAGCAATGGGTAGGAGTAACTATGACTCTCTTAAGGTAGCCAAATGCCTCGTCACCAGGCGGATTAAATCGGCAAACTCGAGGAGCACCCAGCAAAAATAACTGTGAAAGTCTTAAGTTCGACAAATAATGGTGTGTCACATCTGGTGAACTGGCCAGGGAAAGTTTGAAGATGTGACTGTGATAAAACGGGTTGCAACTGGCAGGAGTAACTATGACTCTCCTAAGGTTGCCAAAAGATCGTCACCAGGCGAAATACATCGGCAAACTCGAGCAGCACCTCAAGAAATAACTGTAAAGTGTTTAAGGTGGACAAATAATGGCGTATCGCTTCTGGCGAACTGGCCGGATAATGCTTGAAGATGCGACTATGGTAAAATGAGGAGCAATTGGTAGGAGTGACTATGACTCTCTTAAGGTAGCCAAATGCCTCGTCACCAGGCGGAATATATCGGCAAACTCGACGAGCACCTGGCAGGAGTTACTGTGAAAGTCTTAAGGGCGACTAATAATGGTTACATCTCCTGGTGAACTGGCCAGAGGAAGCTTGAAAACGTGAATGTTATGTAACAGGGTGCAACTGGCAGGAGTAACTATGACACTCTTAAGGTAGCCAAATGCTCGTCACCAGGGGAAATACATGGGCAAACTCAAGGAGCACCTGGCAGAAGTAACTGTGAAAGTCTTAAGCTCGTCAAATAATGGCGTATCACTTCTGGTGAACTGGCCAGATAATGCTTGAAGATGCAACTATGGTAAAACGGGGAGCAATGGGTAGGAGTAACTATGACTCTCTTAAGGTAGCCAAATGCCTCGTCACCAGGCGGATTAAATCGGCAAACTCGAGGAGCACCTAGCAGAAATAACTGTGAAAGTCTTAAGGTCGACAAATAATGGTGTATCACATCTGGTGAACTGGCCAGAGAAAGTTTGAAGATGTGACTGTGATAAAACAGGTTGCAACTGGCAGGAGTAACTATGACTCTCTTAAGGTTGCCAAAAGATCGTCACCAGGCGAAATACATCGGCAAACTCGAGCAGCACCTCAAGAAATAACTGTAAAGTGTTTAAGGTGGACAAATAATGGCGTATCGCTTCTGGCGAACTGGCCGGATAATGCTTGAAGATGCGACTATGGTAAAATGAGGAGCAATTGGTAGGAGTGACTATGACTCTCTTAAGGTAGCCAAATGCCTCGTCACCAGGCGGAATATATCGGCAAACTCGACGAGCACCTGGCAGGAGTTACTGTGAAAGTCTTAAGGGCGACTAATAATGGTTACATCTCCTGGTGAACTGGCCAGAGGAAGCTTGAAAACGTGAATGTTATGTAACAGGGTGCAACTGGCAGGAGTAACTATGACACTCTTAAGGTAGCCAAATGCTCGTCACCAGGGGAAATACATGGGCAAACTCAAGGAGCACCTGGCAGAAGTAACTGTGAAAGTCTTAAGCTCGTCAAATAATGGCGTATCACTTCTGGTGAACTGGCCAGATAATGCTTGAAGATGCAACTATGGTAAAACGGGGAGCAATGGGTAGGAGTAACTATGACTCTCTTAAGGTAGCCAAATGCCTCGTCACCAGGCGGATTAAATCGGCAAACTCGAGGAGCACCTAGCAGAAATAACTGTGAAAGTCTTAAGGTCGACAAATAATGGTGTATCACATCTGGTGAACTGGCCAGAGAAAGTTTGAAGATGTGACTGTGATAAAACAGGTTGCAACTGGCAGGAGTAACTATGACTCTCTTAAGGTTGCCAAAAGATCGTCACCAGGCGAAATACATCGGCAAACTCGAGCAGCACCTCAAGAAATAACTGTAAAGTGTTTAAGGTGGACAAATAATGGCGTATCGCTTCTGGCGAACTGGCCGGATAATGCTTGAAGATGCGACTATGGTAAAATGAGGAGCAATTGGTAGGAGTGACTATGACTCTCTTAAGGTAGCCAAATGCCTCGTCACCAGGCGGAATATATCGGCAAACTCGACGAGCACCTGGCAGGAGTTACTGTGAAAGTCTTAAGGGCGACTAATTATGGTTACATCTCCTGGTGAACTGGCCAGAGGAAGCTTGAAAACGGGAATGTTATGTAACAGGGTGCAACTGGCAGGAGTAACTATGACACTCTTAAGGTAGCCAAATGCTCGTCACCAGGGGAAATACATGGGCAAACTCAAGGAGCACCTGGCAGAAGTAACTGTGAAAGTCTTAAGCTCGTCAAATAATGGCGTATCACTTCTGGTGAACTGGCCAGATAATGCTTGAAGATGCAACTATGGTAAAACGGGGAGCAATGGGTAGGAGTAACTATGACTCTCTTAAGGTAGCCAAATGCCTCGTCACCAGGCGGATTAAATCGGCAAACTCGAGGAGCACCTAGCAGAAATAACTGTGAAAGTCTTAAGGTCGACAAATAATGGTGTATCACATCTGGTGAACTGGCCAGAGAAAGTTTGAAGATGTGACTGTGATAAAACAGGTTGCAACTGGCAGGAGTAACTATGACTCTCTTAAGGTTGCCAAAAGATCGTCACCAGGCGAAATACATCGGCAAACTCGAGCAGCACCTCAAGAAATAACTGTAAAGTGTTTAAGGTGGACAAATAATGGCGTATCGCTTCTGGCGAACTGGCCGGATAATGCTTGAAGATGCGACTATGGTAAAATGAGGAGCAATTGGTAGGAGTGACTATGACTCTCTTAAGGTAGCCAAATGCCTCGTCACCAGGCGGAATATATCGGCAAACTCGACGAGCACCTGGCAGGAGTTACTGTGAAAGTCTTAAGGGCGACTAATAATGGTTACATCTCCTGGTGAACTGGCCAGAGGAAGCTTGAGGACGTTAATGTTATGTAACAGGGTGCAACTGGCAAGAGTAACTATGACACTCTTGAGGTAGCCAAATGCTCGTCACCAGGGGAAATACATGGGCAAACTCAAGGAGCACCTGGCAGAAGTAACTGTGAAAGTCTTAAGCTCGTCAAATAATGGCGTATCACTTCTGGTGAACTGGCCAGAGAAAGTTTGAAGATGTGACTGTGATAAAACGGGTTGCAACTGGCAGGAGTAACTATGACTCTCTTAAGGTTGCCAAAAGATCGTCACCAGGCGAAATACATCGGCAAACTCGAGCAGCACCTCAAGAAATAACTGTAAAGTGTTTAAGGTGGACAAATAATGGCGTATCGCTTCTGGCGAACTGGCCGGATAATGCTTGAAGATGCGACTATGGTAAAATGAGGAGCAATTGGTAGGAGTGACTATGACTCTCTTAAGGTAGCCAAATGCCTCGTCACCAGGCGGAATATATCGGCAAACTCGACGAGCACCTGGCAGGAGTTACTGTGAAAGTCTTAAGGGCGACTAATAATGGTTACATCTCCTGGTGAACTGGCCAGAGGAAGCTTGAAAACGTGAATGTTATGTAACAGGGTGCAACTGGCAGGAGTTACTATGACACTCTTAAGGTAGCCAAATGCTCGTCACCAGGGGAAATACATGGGCAAACTCAAGGAGCACCTGGCAGAAGTAACTGTGAAAGTCTTAAGCTCGTCAAATAATGGCGTATCACTTCTGGTGAACTGGCCAGATAATGCTTGAAGATGCAACTATGGTAAAACGGGGAGCAATGGGTAGGAGTAACTATGACTCTCTTAAGGTAGCCAAATGCCTCGTCACCAGGCGGATTAAATCGGCAAACTCGAGGAGCACCTAGCAGAAATAACTGTGAAAGTCTTAAGGTCGACAAATGATGGTGTATCACATCTGGTGAACTGGCCAGAGAAAGTTTGAAGATGTGACTGTGATAAAACAGGTTGCAACTGGCAGGAGTAACTATGACTCTCTTAAGGTTGCCAAAAGATCGTCACCAGGCGAAATACATCGGCAAACTCGAGCAGCACCTCAAGAAATAACTGTAAAGTGTTTAAGGTGGACAAATAATGGCGTATCGCTTCTGGCGAACTGGCCGGATAATGCTTGAAAATGCGACTATGGTAAAATGAGGAGCAATTGGTAGGAGTGACTATGACTCTCTTAAGGTAGCCAAATGCCTCGTTACCAGGCGGAATATATCGGCAAACTCGACGAGCACCTGGCAGGAGTTACTGTGAAAGTCTTAAGGGCGACTAATAATGGTTACATCTCCTGGTGAACTGGCCAGAGGAAGCTTGAAAACGTGAATGTTATGTAACAGGGTGCAACTGGCAGGAGTAACTATGACACTCTTAAGGTAGCCAAATGCTCGTCACCAGGGGAAATACATGGGCAAACTCAAGGAGCACCTGGCAGAAGTAACTGTGAAAGTCTTAAGCTCGTCAAATAATGGCGTATCACTTCTGGTGAACTGGCCAGATAATGCTTGAAGATGCAACTATGGTAAAACGGGGAGCAATGGGTAGGAGTAACTATGACTCTCTTAAGGTAGCCAAATGCCTCGTCACCAGGCGGATTAAATCGGCAAACTCGAGGAGCACCTAGCAGAAATAACTGTGAAAGTCTTAAGGTCGACAAATAATGGTGTATCACATCTGGTGAACTGGCCAGAGAAAGTTTGAAGATGTGACTGTGATAAAACAGGTTGCAACTGGCAGGAGTAACTATGACTCTCTTAAGGTTGCCAAAAGATCGTCACCAGGCGAAATACATCGGCAAACTCGAGCAGCACCTCAAGAAATAACTGTAAAGTGTTTAAGGTGGACAAATAATGGCGTATCGCTTCTGGCGAACTGGCCGGATAATGCTTGAAGATGCGACTATGGTAAAATGAGGAGCAATTGGTAGGAGTGACTATGACTCTCTTAAGGTAGCCAAATGCCTCGTCACCAGGCGGAATATATCGGCAAACTCGACGAGCACCTGGCAGGAGTTACTGTGAAAGTCTTAAGGGCGACTAATAATGGTTACATCTCCTGGTGAACTGGCCAGAGGAAGCTTGAGGACGTTAATGTTATGTAACAGGGTGCAACTGGCAAGAGTAACTATGACACTCTTGAGGTAGCCAAATGCTCGTCACCAGGGGAAATACATGGGCAAACTCAAGGAGCACCTGGCAGAAGTAACTGTGAAAGTCTTAAGCTCGTCAAATAATGGCGTATCACTTCTGGTGAACTGGCCAGAGAAAGTTTGAAGATGTGACTGTGATAAAACGGGTTGCAACTGGCAGGAGTAACTATGACTCTCTTAAGGTTGCCAAAAGATCGTCACCAGGCGAAATACATCGGCAAACTCGAGCAGCACCTCAAGAAATAACTGTAAAGTGTTTAAGGTGGACAAATAATGGCGTATCGCTTCTGGCGAACTGGCCGGATAATGCTTGAAGATGCGACTATGGTAAAATGAGGAGCAATTGGTAGGAGTGACTATGACTCTCTTAAGGTAGCCAAATGCCTCGTCACCAGGCGGAATATATCGGCAAACTCGACGAGCACCTGGCAGGAGTTACTGTGAAAGTCTTAAGGGCGACTAATAATGGTTACATCTCCTGGTGAACTGGCCAGAGGAAGCTTGAAAACGTGAATGTTATGTAACAGGGTGCAACTGGCAGGAGTTACTATGACACTCTTAAGGTAGCCAAATGCTCGTCACCAGGGGAAATACATGGGCAAACTCAAGGAGCACCTGGCAGAAGTAACTGTGAAAGTCTTAAGCTCGTCAAATAATGGCGTATCACTTCTGGTGAACTGGCCAGATAATGCTTGAAGATGCAACTATGGTAAAACGGGGAGCAATGGGTAGGAGTAACTATGACTCTCTTAAGGTAGCCAAATGCCTCGTCACCAGGCGGATTAAATCGGCAAACTCGAGGAGCACCTAGCAGAAATAACTGTGAAAGTCTTAAGGTCGACAAATGATGGTGTATCACATCTGGTGAACTGGCCAGAGAAAGTTTGAAGATGTGACTGTGATAAAACAGGTTGCAACTGGCAGGAGTAACTATGACTCTCTTAAGGTTGCCAAAAGATCGTCACCAGGCGAAATACATCGGCAAACTCGAGCAGCACCTCAAGAAATAACTGTAAAGTGTTTAAGGTGGACAAATAATGGCGTATCGCTTCTGGCGAACTGGCCGGATAATGCTTGAAAATGCGACTATGGTAAAATGAGGAGCAATTGGTAGGAGTGACTATGACTCTCTTAAGGTAGCCAAATGCCTCGTTACCAGGCGGAATATATCGGCAAACTCGACGAGCACCTGGCAGGAGTTACTGTGAAAGTCTTAAGGGCGACTAATAATGGTTACATCTCCTGGTGAACTGGCCAGAGGAAGCTTGAAAACGTGAATGTTATGTAACAGGGTGCAACTGGCAGGAGTAACTATGACACTCTTAAGGTAGCCAAATGCTCGTCACCAGGGGAAATACATGGGCAAACTCAAGGAGCACCTGGCAGAAGTAACTGTGAAAGTCTTAAGCTCGTCAAATAATGGCGTATCACTTCTGGTGAACTGGCCAGATAATGCTTGAAGATGCAACTATGGTAAAACGGGGAGCAATGGGTAGGAGTAACTATGACTCTCTTAAGGTAGCCAAATGCCTCGTCACCAGGCGGATTAAATCGGCAAACTCGAGGAGCACCTAGCAGAAATAACTGTGAAAGTCTTAAGGTCGACAAATAATGGTGTATCACATCTGGTGAACTGGCCAGAGAAAGTTTGAAGATGTGACTGTGTTAAAACAGGTTGCAACTGGCAGGAGTAACTATGACTCTCTTAAGGTTGCCAAAAGATCGTCACCAGGCGAAATACATCGGCAAACTCGAGCAGCACCTCAAGAAATAACTGTAAAGTGTTTAAGGTGGACAAATAATGGCGTATCGCTTCTGGCGAACTGGCCGGATAATGCTTGAAGATGCGACTATGGTAAAATGAGGAGCAATTGGTAGGAGTGACTATGACTCTCTTAAGGTAGCCAAATGCATCGTCACCAGGCGGAATATATCGGCAAACTCGACGAGCACCTGGCAGGAGTTACTGTGAAAGTCTTAAGGGCGACTAATAATGGTTACATCTCCTGGTGAACTGGCCAGAGGAAGCTTGAAAACGTGAATGTTATGTAACAGGGTGCAACTGGCAGGAGTAACTATGACACTCTTAAGGTAGCCAAATGCTCGTCACCAGGGGAAATACATGGGCAAACTCAAGGAGCACCTGGCAGAAGTAACTGTGAAAGTCTTAAGCTCGTCAAATAATGGCGTATCACTTCTGGTGAACTGGCCAGATAATGCTTGAAGATGCAACTATGGTAAAACGGGGAGCAATGGGTAGGAGTAACTATGACTCTCTTAAGGTAGCCAAATGCCTCGTCACCAGGCGGATTAAATCGGCAAACTCGAGGAGCACCCAGCAAAAATAACTGTGAAAGTCTTAAGTTCGACAAATAATGGTGTGTCACATCTGGTGAACTGGCCAGGGAAAGTTTGAAGATGTGACTGTGATAAAACGGGTTGCAACTGGCAGGAGTAACTATGACTCTCCTAAGGTTGCCAAAAGATCGTCACCAGGCGAAATACATCGGCAAACTCGAGCAGCACCTCAAGAAATAACTGTAAAGTGTTTAAGCTCGTCAAATAATGGCGTATCGCTTCTGGCGAACTGGCCGGATAATGCTTGAAGATGCGACTATGGTAAAATGAGGAGCAATTGGTAGGAGTGACTATGACTCTCTTAAGGTAGCCAAATGCCTCGTCACCAGGCGGAATATATCGGCAAACTCGACGAGCACCTGGCAGGAGTTACTGTGAAAGTCTTAAGGGCGACTAATAATGGTTACATCTCCTGGTGAACTGGCCAGAGGAAGCTTGAAAACGTGAATGTTATGTAACAGGGTGCAACTGGCAGGAGTAACTATGACACTCTTAAGGTAGCCAAATGCTCGTCACCAGGGGAAATACATGGGCAAACTCAAGGAGCACCTGGCAGAAGTAACTGTGAAAGTCTTAAGCTCGTCAAATAATGGCGTATCACTTCTGGTGAACTGGCCAGATAATGCTTGAAGATGCAACTATGGTAAAACGGGGAGCAATGGGTAGGAGTAACTATGACTCTCTTAAGGTAGCCAAATGCCTCGTCACCAGGCGGATTAAATCGGCAAACTCGAGGAGCACCTAGCAGAAATAACTGTGAAAGTCTTAAGGTCGACAAATAATGGTGTATCACATCTGGTGAACTGGCCAGAGAAAGTTTGAAGATGTGACTGTGATAAAACAGGTTGCAACTGGCAGGAGTAACTATGACTCTCTTAAGGTTGCCAAAAGATCGTCACCAGGCGAAATACATCGGCAAACTCGAGCAGCACCTCAAGAAATAACTGTAAAGTGTTTAAGGTGGACAAATAATGGCGTATCGCTTCTGGCGAACTGGCCGGATAATGCTTGAAGATGCGACTATGGTAAAATGAGGAGCAATTGGTAGGAGTGACTATGACTCTCTTAAGGTAGCCAAATGCCTCGTCACCAGGCGGAATATATCGGCAAACTCGACGAGCACCTGGCAGGAGTTACTGTGAAAGTCTTAAGGGCGACTAATTATGGTTACATCTCCTGGTGAACTGGCCAGAGGAAGCTTGAAAACGGGAATGTTATGTAACAGGGTGCAACTGGCAGGAGTAACTATGACACTCTTAAGGTAGCCAAATGCTCGTCACCAGGGGAAATACATGGGCAAACTCAAGGAGCACCTGGCAGAAGTAACTGTGAAAGTCTTAAGCTCGTCAAATAATGGCGTATCACTTCTGGTGAACTGGCCAGATAATGCTTGAAGATGCAACTATGGTAAAACGGGGAGCAATGGGTAGGAGTAACTATAACTCTCTTAAGGTAGCCAAATGCCTCGTCACCAGGCGGATTAAATCGGCAAACTCGAGGAGCACCTAGCAGAAATAACTGTGAAAGTCTTAAGGTCGACAAATAATGGTGTATCACATCTGGTGAACTGGCCAGGGAAAGTTTGAAGATGTGACTGTGATAAAACGGGGAGCAACTGGCAGGAGTAACTATGACTCTCTTAAGGTTGCCAAAAGGTCGTCACCAGGCGAAATACATCGGCAAACTCGAGCAACACCTCAAGAAATAACTGTAAAGTGTTTAAGGTGGACAAATAATGGCGTATCGCTTCTGGCGAACTGGCCAGATAATGCTTGAAGATGCGACTATGGTAAAATGAGGAGCAATTGGTAGGAGTAACTATGACTCTCTTAAGGTAGCCAAATGCCTCGTCACCAGGCGGAATAAATCGGCAAACTCGACGAGCACCTGGTAGGAGTTACTGTGAAAGTCTTAAGGGCGACTAATAATGGCTACAACTCCTGGTGAACTGGCCAGAGGAAGCTTGAAGACGTTAATGTTATGTAACAGGGTGCAACTGGCAAGAGTAACTATGACACTCTTGAGGTAGCCAAATGCTCGTCACCAGGGGAAATACATGGGCAAACTCAAGGAGCACCTGGCAGAAGTAACTGTGAAAGTCTTAAGCTCGTCAAATAATGGCGTATCACTTCTGGTGAACTGGCCAGAGAAAGTTTGAAGATGTGACTGTGATAAAACGGGTTGCAACTGGCAGGAGTAACTATGACTCTCTTAAGGTTGCCAAAAGATCGTCACCAGGCGAAATACATCGGCAAACTCGAGCAGCACCTCAAGAAATAACTGTAAAGTGTTTAAGGTGGACAAATAATGGCGTATCGCCTCTGGCGAACTGGCCGGATAATGCTTGAAGATGCGACTATGGTAAAATGAGGAGCAATTGGTAGGAGTGACTATGACTCTCTTAAGGTAGCCAAATGCCTCGTCACCAGGCGGAATATATCGGCAAACTCGACGAGCACCTGGCAGGAGTTACTGTGAAAGTCTTAAGGGCGACTAATAATGGTTACATCTCCTGGTGAACTGGCCAGAGGAAGCTTAAAAACGTGAATGTTAAGTAACAGGGTGCAACTGGCAGGAGTAACTATGACACTCTTAAGGTAGCCAAATGCTCGTCACCAGGGGAAATACATGGGCAAACTCAAGGAGCACCTGGCAGAAGTAACTGTGAAAGTCTTAAGCTCGTCAAATAATGGCGTATCACTTCTGGTGAACTGGCCAGATAATGCTTGAAGATGCAACTATGGTAAAACGGGGAGCAATGGGTAGGAGTAACTATGACTCTCTTAAGGTAGCCAAATGCCTCGTCACCAGGCGGATTAAATCGGCAAACTCGAGGAGCACCTAGCAGAAATAACTGTGAAAGTCTTAAGGTCGACAAATAATGGTGTATCACATCTGGTGAACTGGCCAGGGAAAGTTTGAAGATGTGACTGTGATAAAACGGGGAGCAACTGGCAGGAGTAACTATGACTCTCTTAAGGTTGCCAAAAGGTCGTCACCAGGCGAAATAAATCGGCAAACTCGAGCAACACCTCAAGAAATAACTGTAAAGTGTTTAAGGTGGACAAATAATGGCGTATCGCTTCAGGCGAACTGGCCGGATAATGCTTGAAGATGCGACTATGGTAAAATGAGGAGCAATTGGTAGGAGTGACTATGACTCTCTTAAGGTAGCCAAATGCCTCGTCACCAGGCGGAATATATCGGCAAACTCGACGAGCACCTGGCAGGAGTTACTGTGAAAGTCTTAAGGGCGACTAATAATGGTTACATCTCCTGGTGAACTGGCCAGAGGAAGCTTGAAAACGTGAATGTTATGTAACAGGGTGCAACTGGCAGGAGTAACTATGACACTCTTAAGGTAGCCAAATGCTCGTCACCAGGGGAAATACATGGGCAAACTCAAGGAGCACCTGGCAGAAGTAACTGTGAAAGTCTTAAGCTCGTCAAATAATGGCGTATCACTTCTGGTGAACTGGCCAGATAATGCTTGAAGATGTAACTATGGTAAAACGGGGAGCAATGGGTAGGAGTAACTATGACTCTCTTAAGGTAGCCAAATGCCTCGTCACCAGGCGGATTAAATCGGCAAACTCGAGGAGCACCCAGCAAAAATAACTGTGAAAGTCTTAAGTTCGACAAATAATGGTGTATCACATCTGGTGAACTGGCCAGAGAAAGTTTGAAGATGTGACTGTGATAAAACGGGTTGCAACTGGCAGGAGTAACTATGACTCTCTTAAGGTTGCCAAAAGATCGTCACCAGGCGAAATACATCGGCAAACTCGAGCAGCACCTCAAGAAATAACTGTAAAGTGTTTAAGGTGGACAAATAATGGCGTATCGCTTCTGGCGAACTGGCCGGATAATGCTTGAAGATGCGACTATGGTAAAATGAGGAGCAATTGGTAGGAGTGACTATGACTCTCTTAAGGTAGCCAAATGCCTCGTCACCAGGCGGAATATATCGGCAAACTCGACGAGCACCTGGCAGGAGTTACTGTGAAAGTCTTAAGGGCGACTAATTATGGTTACATCTCCTGGTGAACTGGCCAGAGGAAGCTTGAAAACGTGAATGTTATGTAACAGGGTGCAACTGGCAGGAGTAACTATGACACTCTTAAGGTAGCCAAATGCTCGTCACCAGGGGAAATACATGGGCAAACTCAAGGAGCACCTGGCAGAAGTAACTGTGAAAGTCTTAAGCTCGTCAAATAATGGCGTATCACTTCTGGTGAACTGGCCAGATAATGCTTGAAGATGCAACTATGGTAAAACGGGGAGCAATGGGTAGGAGTAACTATGACTCTCTTAAGGTAGCCAAATGCCTCGTCACCAGGCGGATTAAATCGGCAAACTCGAGGAGCACCTAGCAGAAATAACTGTGAAAGTCTTAAGGTCGACAAATAATGGTGTATCACATCTGGTGAACTGGCCAGGGAAAGTTTGAAGATGTGACTGTGATAAAACGGGGAGCAACTGGCAGGAGTAACTATGACTCTCTTAAGGTTGCCAAAAGGTCGTCACCAGGCGAAATACATCGGCAAACTCGAGCAACACCTCAAGAAATAACTGTAAAGTGTTTAAGGTGGACAAATAATGGCGTATCGCTTCTGGCGAACTGGCCGGATAATGCTTGAAGATGCGACTATGGTAAAATGAGGAGCAATTGGTAGGAGTGACTATGACTCTCTTAAGGTAGCCAAATGCCTCGTCACCAGGCGGAATATATCGGCAAACTCGACGAGCACCTGGCAGGAGTTACTGTGAAAGTCTTAAGGGCGACTAATAATGGTTACATCTCCTGGTGAACTGGCCAGAGGAAGCTTGAAAACGTGAATGTTATGTAACAGGGTGCAACTGGCAGGAGTAACTATGACACTCTTAAGGTAGCCAAATGCTCGTCACCAGGGGAAATACATGGGCAAACTCAAGGAGCACCTGGCAGAAGTAACTGTGAAAGTCTTAAGCTCGTCAAATAATGGCGTATCACTTCTGGTGAACTGGCCAGATAATGCTTGAAGATGCAACTATGGTAAAACGGGGAGCAATGGGTAGGAGTAACTATGACTCTCTTAAGGTAGCCAAATGCCTCGTCACCAGGCGGATTAAATCGGCAAACTCGAGGAGCACCTAGCAGAAATAACTGTGAAAGTCTTAAGGTCGACAAATAATGGTGTATCACATCTGGTGAACTGGCCAGGGAAAGTTTGAAGATGTGACTGTGATAAAACGGGGAGCAACTGGCAGGAGTAACTATGACTCTCTTAAGGTTGCCAAAAGGTCGTCACCAGGCGAAATACATCGGCAAACTCGAGCAACACCTCAAGAAATAACTGTAAAGTGTTTAAGGTGGACAAATAATGGCGTATCGCTTCTGGCGAACTGGCCACATAATGCTTGAAGATGCGACTATGGTAAAATGAGGAGCAATTGGTAGGAGTGACTATGACTCTCTTAAGGTAGCCAAATGCCTCGTCACCAGGCGGAATATATCGGCAAATTCGACGAGCACCTGGCTGGAGTTAGTGTGAAAGTCTTAAGGGCGACTAATAATGGTTACATCTCCTGGTGAACTGGCCAGAGGAAGCTTGAAAACGTGAATGTTATGTAACAGGGTGCAACTGGCAGGAGTAACTATGACACTCTTAAGGTAGCCAAATGCTCGTCACCAGGGGAAATACATGGGCAAACTCAAGGAGCACCTGGCAGAAGTAACTGTGAAAGTCTTAAGCTCGTCAAATAATGGCGTATCACTTCTGGTGAACTGGCCAGATAATGCTTGAAGATGCAACTATGGTAAAACGGGGAGCAATGGGTAGGAGTAACTATGACTCTCTTAAGGTAGCCAAATGCCTCGTCACCAGGCGGATTAAATCGGCAAACTCGAGGAGCACCTAGCAGAAATAACTGTGAAAGTCTTAAGGTCGACAAATAATGGTGTATCACATCTGGTGAACTGGCCAGGGAAAGTTTGAAGATGTGACTGTGATAAAACGGGGAGCAACTGGCAGGAGTAACTATGACTCTCTTAAGGTTGCCAAAAGGTCGTCACCAGGCGAAATACATCGGCAAACTCGAGCAACACCTCAAGAAATAACTGTAAAGTGTTTAAGGTGGACAAATAATGGCGTATCGCTTCTGGCGAACTGGCCGGATAATGCTTGAAGATGCGACTATGGTAAAATGAGGAGCAATTGGTAGGAGTGACTATGACTCTCTTAAGGTAGCCAAATGCCTCGTCACCAGGCGGAATATATCGGCAAACTCGACGAGCACCTGGCAGGAGTTACTGTGAAAGTCTTAAGGGCGACTAATTATTGTTACATCTCCTGGTGAACTGGCCAGAGGAAGCTTGAAAACGTGAATGTTATGTAACAGGGTGCAACTGGCAGGAGTAACTATGACACTCTGAAGGTAGCCAAATGCTCGTCACCAGGGGAAATACATGGGCAAACTCAAGGAGCACCTGGCAGAAGTAACTGTGAAAGTCTTAAGCTCGTCAAATAATGGCGTATCACTTCTGGTGAACTGGCCAGATAATGCTTGAAGATGCAACTATGGTAAAACGGGGAGCAATGGGTAGGAGTAACTATGACTCTCTTAAGGTAGCCAAATGCCTCGTCACCAGGCGGATTAAATCGGCAAACTCGAGGAGCACCTAGCAGAAATAACTGTGAAAGTCTTAAGGTCGACAAATAATGGTGTATCACATCTGGTGAACTGGCCAGGGAAAGTTTGAAGATGTGACTGTGATAAAACGGGGAGCAACTGGCAGGAGTAACTATGACTCTCTTAAGGTTGCCAAAAGGTCGTCACCAGGCGAAATACATCGGCAAACTCGAGCAACACCTCAAGAAATAACTGTAAAGTGTTTAAGGTGGACAAATAATGGCGTATCGCTTCTGGCGAACTGGCCGGATAATGCTTGAAGATGCGACTATGGTAAAATGAGGAGCAATTGGTAGGAGTGACTATGACTCTCTTAAGGTAGTTAAATGCCTCGTCACCAGGCGGAATATATCGGCAAACTCGACGAGCACCTGGCAGGAGTTACTGTGAAAGTCTTAAGGGCGACTAATAATGGTTACATCTCCTGGTGAACTGGCCAGAGGAAGCTTGAAAACGTGAATGTTATGTAACAGGGTGCAACTGGCAGGAGTAACTATGACACTCTTAAGGTAGCCAAATGCTCGTCACCAGGGGAAATACATGGGCAAACTCAAGGAGCACCTGGCAGAAGTAACTGTGAAAGTCTTAAGCTCGTCAAATAATGGCGTATCACTTCTGGTGAACTGGCCAGATAATGCTTGAAGATGCAACTATGGTAAAACGGGGAGCAATGGGTAGGAGTAACTATGACTCTCTTAAGGTAGCCAAATGCCTCGTCACCAGGCGGATTAAATCGGCAAACTCGAGGAGCACCTAGCAGAAATAACTGTGAAAGTCTTAAGGTCGACAAATAATGGTGTATCACATCTGGTGAACTGGCCAGGGAAAGTTTGAAGATGTGACTGTGATAAAACGGGGAGCAACTGGCAGGAGTAACTATGACTCTCTTAAGGTTGCCAAAAGGTCGTCACCAGGCGAAATACATCGGCAAACTCGAGCAACACCTCAAGAAATAACTGTAAAGTGTTTAAGGTGGACAAATAATGGCGTATCGCTTCTGGCGAACTGGCCGGATAATGCTTGAAGATGCGACTATGGTAAAATGAGGAGCAATTGGTAGGAGTGACTATGACTCTCTTAAGGTAGCCAAATGCCTCGTCACCAGGCGGAATATATCGGCAAACTCGACGAGCACCTGGCAGGAGTTACTGTGAAAGTCTTAAGGGCGACTAATTATTGTTACATCTCCTGGTGAACTGGCCAGAGGAAGCTTGAAAACGTGAATGTTATGTAACAGGGTGCAACTGGCAGGAGTAACTATGACACTCTAAAGGTAGCCAAATGCTCGTCACCAGGGGAAATACATGGGCAAACTCAAGGAGCACCTGGCAGAAGTAACTGTGAAAGTCTTAAGCTCGTCAAATAATGGCGTCTCACTTCTGGTGAACTGGCCAGATAATGCTTGAAGATGCAACTATGGTAAAACGGGGAGCAATGGGTAGGAGTAACTATGACTCTCTTAAGGTAGCCAAATGCCTCGTCACCAGGCGGATTAAATCGGCAAACTCGAGGAGCACCTAGCAGAAATAACTGTGAAAGTCTTAAGGTCGACAAATAATGGTGTATCACATCTGGTGAACTGGCCAGGGAAAGTTTAAAGATGTGACTGTGATAAAACGGGGAGCAACTGGCAGGAGTAACTATGACTCTCTTAAGGTTGCCAAAAGGTCGTCACCAGGCGAAATACATCGGCAAACTCGAGCAACACCTCAAGAAATAACTGTAAAGTGTTTAAGGTGGACAAATAATGGCGTATCGCTTCTGGCGAACTGGCCGGATAATGCTTGAAGATGCGACTATGGTAAAATGAGGAGCAATTGGTAGGAGTGACTATGACTCTCTTAAGGTAGCCAAATGCCTCGTCACCAGGCGGAATATATCGGCAAACTCGACGAGCACCTGGCAGGAGTTACTGTGAAAGTCTTAAGGGCGACTAATTATTGTTACATCTCCTGGTGAACTGGCCAGAGGAAGCTTGAAAACGTGAATGTTATGTAACAGGGTGCAACTGGCAGGAGTAACTATGACACTCTAAAGGTAGCCAAATGCTCGTCACCAGGGGAAATACATGGGCAAACTCAAGGAGCACCTGGCAGAAGTAACTGTGAAAGTCTTAAGCTCGACAAATAATGGCGTCTCACTTCTGGTGAACTGGCCAGATAATGCTTGAAGATGCAACTATGGTAAAACGGGGAGCAATGGGTAGGAGTAACTATGACTCTCTTAAGGTAGCCAAATGCCTCGTCACCAGGCGGATTAAATCGGCAAACTCGAGGAGCACCTAGCAGAAATAACTGTGAAAGTCTTAAGGTCGACAAATAATGGTGTATCACATCTGGTGAACTGGCCAGGGAAAGTTTGAAGATGTGACTGTGATAAAACGGGGAGCAACTGGCAGGAGTAACTATGACTCTCTTAAGGTTGCCAAAAGGTCGTCACCAGGCGAAATACATCGGCAAACTCGAGCAACACCTCAAGAAATAACTGTAAAGTGTTTAAGGTGGACAAATAATGGCGTATCGCTTCTGGCGAACTGGCAGGATAATGCTTGAAGATGCGACTATGGTAAAATGAGGAGCAATTGGTAGGAGTGACTATGACTCTCTTAAGGTAGCCAAATGCCTCGTCACCAGGCGGAATATATCGGCAAACTCGACGAGCACCTGGCAGGAGTTACTGTGAAAGTCTTAAGGGCGACTAATTATTGTTACATCTCCTGGTGAACTGGCCAGAGGAAGCTTGAAAACGTGAATGTTATGTAACAGGGTGCAACTGGCAGGAGTAACTATGACACTCTAAAGGTAGCCAAATGCTCGTCACCAGGGGAAATACATGGGCAAACTCAAGGAGCACCTGGCAGAAGTAACTGTGAAAGTCTTAAGCTCGTCAAATAATGGCGTCTCACTTCTGGTGAACTGGCCAGATAATGCTTGAAGATGCAACTATGGTAAAACGGGGAGCAATGGGTAGGAGTAACTATGACTCTCCTAAGGTAGCCAAATGCCTCGTCACCAGGCGGATTAAATCGGCAAACTCGAGGAGCACCTAGCAGAAATAACTGTGAAAGTCTTAAGGTCGACAAATAATGGTGTATCACATCTGGTGAACTGGCCAGGGAAAGTTTGAAGATGTGACTGTGATAAAACGGGGAGCAACTGGCAGGAGTAACTATGACTCTCTTAAGGTTGCCAAAAGGTCGTCACCAGGCGAAATACATCGGCAAACTCGAGCAACACCTCAAGAAATAACTGTAAAGTGTTTAAGGTGGACAAATAATGGCGTATCGCTTCTGGCGAACTGGCCGGATAATGCTTGAAGATGCGACTATGGTAAAATGAGGAGCAATTGGTAGGAGTGACTATGACTCTCTTAAGGTAGCCAAATGCCTCGTCACCAGGCGGAATATATCGGCAAACTCGACGAGCACCTGGCAGGAGTTACTGTGAAAGTCTTAAGGGCGACTAATAATGGTTACATCTCCTGGTGAACTGGCCAGAGGAAGCTTGAAAACGTGAATGTTATGTAACAGGGTGCAACTGGCAGGAGTAACTATGACACTCTTAAGGTAGCCAAATGCTCGTCACCAGGGGAAATACATGGGCAAACTCAAGGAGCACCTGGCAGAAGTAACTGTGAAAGTCTTAAGCTCGTCAAATAATGGCGTATCACTTCTGGTGAACTGGCCAGATAATGCTTGAAGATGCAACTATGGTAAAACGGGGAGCAATGGGTAGGAGTAACTATGACTCTCTTAAGGTAGCCAAATGCCTCGTCACCAGGCGGATTAAATCGGCAAACTCGAGGAGCACCTAGCAGAAATAACTGTGAAAGTCTTAAGGTCGACAAATAATGGTGTATCACATCTGGTGAACTGGCCAGGGAAAGTTTGAAGATGTGACTGTGATAAAACGGGGAGCAACTGGCAGGAGTAACTATGACTCTCTTAAGGTTGCCAAAAGGTCGTCACCAGGCGAAATACATCGGCAAACTCGAGCAACGCCTCAAGAAATAACTGTAAAGTGTTTAAGGTGGACAAATAATGGCGTATCGCTTCTGGCGAACTGGCCAGATAATGCTTGAAGATGCGACTATGGTAAAATGAGGAGCAATTGGTAGGAGTAACTATGACTCTCTTAAGGTAGCCAAATGCCTCGTCACCAGGCGGAATAAATCGGCAAACTCGACGAGCACCTGGTAGGAGTTACTGTGAAAGTCTTAAGGGCGACTAATAATGGTTACAACTCCTGGTGAACTGGCCAGAGGAAGCTTGAAGACGTTAATGTTATGTAACAGGGTGCAACTGGCAAGAGTAACTATGACACTCTTGAGGTAGCCAAATGCTCGTCACCAGGGGAAATACATGGGCAAACTCAAGGAGCACCTGGCAGAAGTAACTGTGAAAGTCTTAAGCTCGTCAAATAATGGCGTATCACTTCTGGTGAACTGGCCAGATAATGCTTGAAGATGTAACTATGGTAAAACGGGGAGCAATGGGTAGGAGTAACTATGACTCTCTTAAGGTAGCCAAATGCCTCGTCACCAGGCGGATTAAATCGGCAAACTCGAGGAGCACCCAGCAAAAATAACTGTAAAAGTCTTAAGTTCGACAAATAATGGTGTATCACATCTGGTGAACTGGCCAGAGAAAGTTTGAAGATGTGACTGTGATAAAACGGGTTGCAACTGGCAGGAGTAACTATGACTCTCTTAAGGTTGCCAAAAGATCGTCACCAGGCGAAATACATCGGCAAACTCGAGCAGCACCTCAAGAAATAACTGTAAAGTGTTTAAGGTGGACAAATAATGGCGTATCGCTTCTGGCGAACTGGCCGGATAATGCTTGAAGATGCGACTATGGTAAAATGAGGAGCAATTGGTAGGAGTGACTATGACTCTCTTAAGGTAGCCAAATGCCTCGTCACCAGGCGGAATATATCGGCAAACTCGACGAGCACCTGGCAGGAGTTACTGTGAAAGTCTTAAGGGCGACTAATTATGGTTACATCTCCTGGTGAACTGGCCAGAAGAAGCTTGAAAACGTGAATGTTATGTAACAGGGTGCAACTGGCAGGAGTAACTATGACACTCTTAAGGTAGCCAAATGCTCGTCACCAGGGGAAATACATGGGCAAACTCAAGGAGCACCTGGCAGAAGTAACTGTGAAAGTCTTAAGCTCGTCAAATAATGGCGTATCACTTCTGGTGAACTGGCCAGATAATGCTTGAAGATGCAACTATGGTAAAACGGGGAGCAATGGGTAGGAGTAACTATGACTCTCTTAAGGTAGCCAAATGCCTCGTCACCAGGCGGATTAAATCGGCAAACTCGAGGAGCACCCAGCAAAAATAACTGTGAAAGTCTTAAGTTCGACAAATAATGGTGTATCACATCTGGTGAACTGGCCAGGGAAAGTTTGAAGATGTGACTGTGATAAAACGGGTTGCAACTGGCAGGAGTAACTATGACTCTCTTAAGGTTGCCAAAAGATCGTCACCAGGCGAAATACATCGGCAAACTCGAGCAGCACCTCAAGAAATAACTGTAAAGTGTTTAAGGTGGACAAATAATGGCGTATCGCTTCTGGCGAACTGGCCGGATAATGCTTGAAGATGCGACTATGGTAAAATGAGGAGCAATTGGTAGGAGTGACTATGACTCTCTTAAGGTAGCCAAATGCCTCGTCACCAGGCGGAATATATCGGCAAACTCGACGAGCACCTGGCAGGAGTTACTGTGAAAGTCTTAAGGGCGACTAATTATGGTTACATCTCCTGGTGAACTGGCCAGAAGAAGCTTGAAAACGTGAATGTTATGTAACAGGGTGCAACTGGCAGGAGTAACTATGACACTCTTAAGGTAGCCAAATGCTCGTCACCAGGGGAAATACATGGGCAAACTCAAGGAGCACCTGGCAGAAGTAACTGTGAAAGTCTTAAGCTCGTCAAATAATGGCGTATCACTTCTGGTGAACTGGCCAGATAATGCTTGAAGATGCAACTATGGTAAAACGGGGAGCAATGGGTAGGAGTAACTATGACTCTCTTAAGGTAGCCAAATGCCTCGTCACCAGGCGGATTAAATCGGCAAACTCGAGGAGCACCTAGCAGAAATAACTGTGAAAGTCTTAAGGTCGACAAATAATGGTGTATCACATCTGGTGAACTGGCCAGGGAAAGTTTGAAGATGTGACTGTGATAAAACGGGGAGCAACTGGCAGGAGTAACTATGACTCTCTTAAGGTTGCCAAAAGGTCGTCACCAGGCGAAATACATCGGCAAACTCGAGCAACGCCTCAAGAAATAACTGTAAAGTGTTTAAGGTGGACAAATAATGGCGTATCGCTTCTGGCGAACTGGCCAGATAATGCTTGAAGATGCGACTATGGTAAAATGAGGAGCAATTGGTAGGAGTAACTATGACTCTCTTAAGGTAGCCAAATGCCTCGTCACCAGGCGGAATAAATCGGCAAACTCGACGAGCACCTGGTAGGAGTTACTGTGAAAGTCTTAAGGGCGACTAATAATGGTTACAACTCCTGGTGAACTGGCCAGAGGAAGCTTGAAGACGTTAATGTTATGTAACAGGGTGCAACTGGCAAGAGTAACTATGACACTCTTGAGGTAGCCAAATGCTCGTCACCAGGGGAAATACATGGGCAAACTCAAGGAGCACCTGGCAGAAGTAACTGTGAAAGTCTTAAGCTCGTCAAATAATGGCGTATCACTTCTGGTGAACTGGCCAGATAATGCTTGAAGATGTAACTATGGTAAAACGGGGAGCAATGGGTAGGAGTAACTATGACTCTCTTAAGGTAGCCAAATGCCTCGTCACCAGGCGGATTAAATCGGCAAACTCGAGGAGCACCCAGCAAAAATAACTGTAAAAGTCTTAAGTTCGACAAATAATGGTGTATCACATCTGGTGAACTGGCCAGAGAAAGTTTGAAGATGTGACTGTGATAAAACGGGTTGCAACTGGCAGGAGTAACTATGACTCTCTTAAGGTTGCCAAAAGATCGTCACCAGGCGAAATACATCGGCAAACTCGAGCAGCACCTCAAGAAATAACTGTAAAGTGTTTAAGGTGGACAAATAATGGCGTATCGCTTCTGGCGAACTGGCCGGATAATGCTTGAAGATGCGACTATGGTAAAATGAGGAGCAATTGGTAGGAGTGACTATGACTCTCTTAAGGTAGCCAAATGCCTCGTCACCAGGCGGAATATATCGGCAAACTCGACGAGCACCTGGCAGGAGTTACTGTGAAAGTCTTAAGGGCGACTAATTATGGTTACATCTCCTGGTGAACTGGCCAGAAGAAGCTTGAAAACGTGAATGTTATGTAACAGGGTGCAACTGGCAGGAGTAACTATGACACTCTTAAGGTAGCCAAATGCTCGTCACCAGGGGAAATACATGGGCAAACTCAAGGAGCACCTGGCAGAAGTAACTGTGAAAGTCTTAAGCTCGTCAAATAATGGCGTATCACTTCTGGTGAACTGGCCAGATAATGCTTGAAGATGCAACTATGGTAAAACGGGGAGCAATGGGTAGGAGTAACTATGACTCTCTTAAGGTAGCCAAATGCCTCGTCACCAGGCGGATTAAATCGGCAAACTCGAGGAGCACCCAGCAAAAATAACTGTGAAAGTCTTAAGTTCGACAAATAATGGTGTATCACATCTGGTGAACTGGCCAGGGAAAGTTTGAAGATGTGACTGTGATAAAACGGGTTGCAACTGGCAGGAGTAACTATGACTCTCTTAAGGTTGCCAAAAGATCGTCACCAGGCGAAATACATCGGCAAACTCGAGCAGCACCTCAAGAAATAACTGTAAAGTGTTTAAGGTGGACAAATAATGGCGTATCGCTTCTGGCGAACTGGCCGGATAATGCTTGAAGATGCGACTATGGTAAAATGAGGAGCAATTGGTAGGAGTGACTATGACTCTCTTAAGGTAGCCAAATGCCTCGTCACCAGGCGGAATATATCGGCAAACTCGACGAGCACCTGGCAGGAGTTACTGTGAAAGTCTTAAGGGCGACTAATTATGGTTACATCTCCTGGTGAACTGGCCAGAGGAAGCTTGAAAACGTGAATGTTATGTAACAGGGTGCAACTGGCAGGAGTAACTATGACACTCTTAAGGTAGCCAAATGCTCGTCACCAGGGGAAATACATGGGCAAACTCAAGGAGCACCTGGCAGAAGTAACTGTGAAAGTCTTAAGCTCGTCAAATAATGGCGTATCACTTCTGGTGAACTGGCCAGATAATGCTTGAAGATGCAACTATGGTAAAACGGGGAGCAGTGGGTAGGAGTAACTATGACTCTCTTAAGGTAGCCAAATGCCTCGTCACCAGGCGGATTAAATCGGCAAACTCGAGGAGCACCTAGCAGAAATAACTGTGAAAGTCTTAAGGTCGACAAATAATGGTATATCACATCTGGTGAACTGGCCAGGGAAAGTTTGAAGATGTGACTGTGATAAAACGGGGAGCAACTGGCAGGAGTAACTATGACTCTCTTAAGGTTGCCAAAAGGTCGTCACCAGGCGAAATACATCGGCAAACTCGAGCAACACCTCAAGAAATAACTGTAAAGTGTTTAAGGTGGACAAATAATGGCGTATCGCTTCTGGCGAACTGGCCAGATAATGCTTGAAGATGCGACTATGGTAAAATGAGGAGCAATTGGTAGGAGTAACTATGACTCTCTTAAGGTAGCCAAATGCCTCGTCACCAGGCGGAATAAATCGGCAAACTCGACGAGCACCTGGTAGGAGTTACTGTGAAAGTCTTAAGGGCGACTAATAATGGTTACAACTCCTGGTGAACTGGCCAGAGGAAGCTTGAAGACGTTAATGTTATGTAACAGGGTGCAACTGGCAAGAGTAACTATGACACTCTTGAGGTAGCCAAATGCTCGTCACCAGGGGAAATACATGGGCAAACTCAAGGAGCACCTGGCAGAAGTAACTGTGAAAGTCTTAAGCTCGTCAAATAATGGCGTATCACTTCTGGTGAACTGGCCAGATAATGCTTGAAGATGCAACTATGGTAAAACGGGGAGCAGTGGGTAGGAGTAACTATGACTCTCTTAAGGTAGCCAAATGCCTCGTCACCAGGCGGATTAAATCGGCAAACTCGAGGAGCACCCAGCAAAAATAACTGTAAAAGTCTTAAGTTCGACAAATAATGGTGTATCACATCTGGTGAACTGGCCAGAGAAAGTTTGAAGATGTGACTGTGATAAAACGGGTTGCAACTGGCAGGAGTAACTATGACTCTCTTAAGGTTGCCAAAAGATCGTCACCAGGCGAAATACATCGGCAAACTCGAGCAGCACCTCAAGAAATAACTGTAAAGTGTTTAAGGTGGACAAATAATGGCGTATCGCTTCTGGCGAACTGGCCGGATAATGCTTGAAGATGCGACTATGGTAAAATGAGGAGCAATTGGTAGGAGTGACTATGACTCTCTTAAGGTAGCCAAATGCCTCGTCACCAGGCGGAATATATCGGCAAACTCGACGAGCACCTGGCAGGAGTTACTGTGAAAGTCTTAAGGGCGACTAATTATGGTTACATCTCCTGGTGAACTGGCCAGAAGAAGCTTGAAAACGTGAATGTTATGTAACAGGGTGCAACTGGCAGGAGTAACTATGACACTCTTAAGGTAGCCAAATGCTCGTCACCAGGGGAAATACATGGGCAAACTCAAGGAGCACCTGGCAGAAGTAACTGTGAAAGTCTTAAGCTCGTCAAATAATGGCGTATCACTTCTGGTGAACTGGCCAGATAATGCTTGAAGATGCAACTATGGTAAAACGGGGAGCAATGGGTAGGAGTAACTATGACTCTCTTAAGGTAGCCAAATGCCTCGTCACCAGGCGGATTAAATCGGCAAACTCGAGGAGCACCCAGCAAAAATAACTGTGAAAGTCTTAAGTTCGACAAATAATGGTGTATCACATCTGGTGAACTGGCCAGGGAAAGTTTGAAGATGTGACTGTGATAAAACGGGTTGCAACTGGCAGGAGTAACTATGACTCTCTTAAGGTTGCCAAAAGATCGTCACCAGGCGAAATACATCGGCAAACTCGAGCAGCACCTCAAGAAATAACTGTAAAGTGTTTAAGGTGGACAAATAATGGCGTATCGCTTCTGGCGAACTGGCCGGATAATGCTTGAAGATGCGACTATGGTAAAATGAGGAGCAATTGGTAGGAGTGACTATGACTCTCTTAAGGTAGCCAAATGCCTCGTCACCAGGCGGAATATATCGGCAAACTCGACGAGCACCTGGCAGGAGTTACTGTGAAAGTCTTAAGGGCGACTAATTATGGTTACATCTCCTGGTGAACTGGCCAGAGGAAGCTTGAAAACGTGAATGTTATGTAACAGGGTGCAACTGGCAGGAGTAACTATGACACTCTTAAGGTAGCCAAATGCTCGTCACCAGGGGAAATACATGGGCAAACTCAAGGAGCACCTGGCAGAAGTAACTGTGAAAGTCTTAAGCTCGTCAAATAATGGCGTATCACTTCTGGTGAACTGGCCAGATAATGCTTGAAGATGCAACTATGGTAAAACGGGGAGCAGTGGGTAGGAGTAACTATGACTCTCTTAAGGTAGCCAAATGCCTCGTCACCAGGCGGATTAAATCGGCAAACTCGAGGAGCACCTAGCAGAAATAACTGTGAAAGTCTTAAGGTCGACAAATAATGGTATATCACATCTGGTGAACTGGCCAGGGAAAGTTTGAAGATGTGACTGTGATAAAACGGGGAGCAACTGGCAGGAGTAACTATGACTCTCTTAAGGTTGCCAAAAGGTCGTCACCAGGCGAAATACATCGGCAAACTCGAGCAACACCTCAAGAAATAACTGTAAAGTGTTTAAGGTGGACAAATAATGGCGTATCGCTTCTGGCGAACTGGCCAGATAATGCTTGAAGATGCGACTATGGTAAAATGAGGAGCAATTGGTAGGAGTAACTATGACTCTCTTAAGGTAGCCAAATGCCTCGTCACCAGGCGGAATAAATCGGCAAACTCGACGAGCACCTGGTAGGAGTTACTGTGAAAGTCTTAAGGGCGACTAATAATGGTTACAACTCCTGGTGAACTGGCCAGAGGAAGCTTGAAGACGTTAATGTTATGTAACAGGGTGCAACTGGCAAGAGTAACTATGACACTCTTGAGGTAGCCAAATGCTCGTCACCAGGGGAAATACATGGGCAAACTCAAGGAGCACCTGGCAGAAGTAACTGTGAAAGTCTTAAGCTCGTCAAATAATGGCGTATCACTTCTGGTGAACTGGCCAGAGAAAGTTTGAAGATGTGACTGTGATAAAATGGGTTGCAACTGGCAGGAGTAACTATGACTCTCTTAAGGTTGCCAAAAGATCGTCACCAGGCGAAATACATCGGCAAACTCGAGCAGCACCTCAAGAAATAACTGTAAAGTGTTTAAGGTGGACAAATAATGGCGTATCGCTTCTGGCGAACTGGCCGGATAATGCTTGAAGATGCGACTATGGTAAAATGAGGAGCAATTGGTAGGAGTGACTATGACTCTCTTAAGGTAGCCAAATGCCTCGTCACCAGGCGGAATATATCGGCAAACTCGACGAGCACCTGGCAGGAGTTACTGTGAAAGTCTTAAGGGCGACTAATAATGGTTACATCTCCTGGTGAACTGGCCAGAGGAAGCTTGAAAACGTGAATGTTATGTAACAGGGTGCAACTGGCAGGAGTAACTATGACACTCTTAAGGTAGCCAAATGCTCGTCACCAGGGGAAATACATGGGCAAACTCAAGGAGCACCTGGCAGAAGTAACTGTGAAAGTCTTAAGCTCGTCAAATAATGGCGTATCACTTCTGGTGAACTGGCCAGATAATGCTTGAAGATGCAACTATGGTAAAACGGGGAGCAATGGGTAGGAGTAACTATGACTCTCTTAAGGTAGCCAAATGCCTCGTCACCAGGCGGATAAAATCGGCAAACTCGAGGAGCACCTAGCAGAAATAACTGTGAAAGTATTAAGGTCGACAAATAATGGTGTATCACATCTGGTGAACTGGCCAGGGAAAGTTTGAAGATGTGACTGTGATAAAACGGGGAGCAACTGGCAGGAGTAACTATGACTCTCTTAAGGTTGCCAAAAGGTCGTCACCAGGCGAAATACATCGGCAAACTCGAGCAACACCTCAAGAAATAACTGTAAAGTGTTTAAGGTGGACAAATAATGGCGTATCGCTTCTGGCGAACTGGCCGGATAATGCTTGAAGATGCGACTATGGTAAAATGAGGAGCAATTGGTAGGAGTGACTATGACTCTCTTAAGGTAGCCAAATGCCTCGTCACCAGGCGGAATATATCGGCAAACTCGACGAGCACCTGGCAGGAGTTACTGTGAAAGTCTTAAGGGCGACTAATAATGGTTACATCTCCTGGTGAACTGGCCAGAGGAAGCTTGAAAACGTGAATGTTATGTAACAGGGTGCAACTGGCAGGAGTAACTATGACACTCTTAAGGTAGCCAAATGCTCGTCACCAGGGGAAATACATGGGCAAACTCAAGGAGCACCTGGCAGAAGTAACTGTGAAAGTCTTAAGCTCGTCAAATAATGGCGTATCACTTCTGGTGAACTGGCCAGATAATGCTTGAAGATGCAACTATGGTAAAACGGGGAGCAATGGGTAGGAGTAACTATGACTCTCTTAAGGTAGCCAAATGCCTCGTCACCAGGCGGATTAAATCGGCAAACTCGAGGAGCACCTAGCAGAAATAACTGTGAAAGTCTTAAGGTCGACAAATAATGGTGTATCACATCTGGTGAACTGGCCAGGGAAAGTTTGAAGATGTGACTGTGATAAAACGGGGAGCAACTGGCAGGAGTAACTATGACTCTCTTAAGGTTGCCAAAAGGTCGTCACCAGGCGAAATACATCGGCAAACTCGAGCAACACCTCAAGAAATAACTGTAAAGTGTTTAAGGTGGACAAATAATGGCGTATCGCTTCTGGCGAACTGGCCGGATAATGCTTGAAGATGCGACTATGGTAAAATGAGGAGCAATTGGTAGGAGTGACTATGACTCTCTTAAGGTAGCCAAATGCCTTGTCACCAGGCGGAATATATCGGCAAACTCGACGAGCACCTGGCAGGAGTTACTGTGAAAGTCTTAAGGGCGACTAATAATGGTTGCATCTCCTGGTGAACTGGCCAGAGGAAGCTTGAAAACGTGAATGTTATGTAACAGGGTGCAACTGGCAGGAGTAACTATGACACTCTTAAGGTAGCCAAATGCTCGTCACCAGGGGAAATACATGGGCAAACTCAAGGAGCACCTGGCAGAAGTAACTGTGAAAGTCTTAAGCTCGTCAAATAATGGCGTATCACTTCTGGTGAACTGGCCAGATAATGCTTGAAGATGCAACTATGGTAAAACGGGGAGCAATGGGTAGGAGTAACTATGACTCTCTTAAGGTAGCCAAATGCCTCGTCACCAGGCGGATTAAATCGGCAAACTCGAGGAGCACCTAGCAGAAATAACTGTGAAAGTCTTAAGGTCGACAAATAATGGTGTATCACATCTGGTGAACTGGCCAGGGAAAGTTTGAAGATGTGACTGTGATAAAACGGGGAGCAACTGGCAGGAGTAACTATGACTCTCTTAAGGTTGCCAAAAGGTCGTCACCAGGCGAAATACATCGGCAAACTCGAGCAACACCTCAAGAAATAACTGTAAAGTGTTTAAGGTGGACAAATAATGGCGTATCGCTTCTGGCGAACTGGCCGGATAATGCTTGAAGATGCGACTATGGTAAAATGAGGAGCAATTGGTAGGAGTGACTATGACTCTCTTAAGGTAGCCAAATGCCTCGTCACCAGGCGGAATATATCGGCAAACTCGACGAGCACCTGGCAGGAGTTACTGTGAAAGTCTTAAGGGCGACTAATAATGGTTACATCTCCTGGTGAACTGGCCAGAGGAAGCTTGAAAACGTGAATGTTATGTAACAGGGTGCAACTGGCAAAAGTAACTATGACACTCTTAAGGTAGCCAAATGCTCGTCACCAGGGGAAATACATGGGCAAACTCAAGGAGCACCTGGCAGAAGTAACTGTGAAAGTCTTAAGCTCGTCAAATAATGGCGTATCACTTCTGGTGAACTGGCCAGATAATGCTTGAAGATGCAACTATGGTAAAACGGGGAGCAATGGGTAGGAGTAACTATGACTCTCTTAAGGTAGCCAAATGCCTCGTCACCAGGCGGATTAAATCGGCAAACTCGAGGAGCACCTAGCAGAAATAACTGTGAAAGTCTTAAGGTCGACAAATAATGGTGTATCACATCTGGTGAACTGGCCAGGGAAAGTTTGAAGATGTGACTGTGATAAAACGGGGAGCAACTGGCAGGAGTAACTATGACTCTCTTAAGGTTGCCAAAAGGTCGTCACCAGGCGAAATACATCGGCAAACTCGAGCAACACCTCAAGAAATAACTGTAAAGTGTTTAAGGTGGACAAATAATGGCGTATCGCTTCTGGCGAACTGGCCAGATAATGCTTGAAGATGCGACTATGGTAAAATGAGGAGCAATTGGTAGGAGTAACTATGACTCTCTTAAGGTAGCCAAATGCCTCGTCACCAGGCGGAATAAATCGGCAAACTCGACGAGCACCTGGTAGGAGTTACTGTGAAAGTCTTAAGGGCGACTAATAATGGTTACAACTCCTGGTGAACTGGCCAGAGGAAAATTTGAAGACGTTAATGTTATGTAACAGGGTGCAACTGGCAAGAGTAACTATGACACTCTTGAGGTAGCCAAATGCTCGTCACCAGGGGAAATACATGGGCAAACTCAAGGAGCACCTGGCAGAAGTAACTGTGAAAGTCTTAAGCTCGTCAAATAATGGCGTATCACTTCTGGTGAACTGGCCAGATAATGCTTGAAGATGTAACTATGGTAAAACGGGGAGCAATGGGTAGGAGTAACTATGACTCTCTTAAGGTAGCCAAATGCCTCGTCACCAGGCGGAATATATCGGCAAACTCGACGAGCACCTGGCAGGAGTTACTGTGAAAGTCTTAAGGGCGACTAATTATGGTTACATCTCCTGGTGAACTGGCCCGAGGAAGCTTGAAAACGTGAATGTTATGTAACAGGGTGCAACTGGCAGGAGTAACTATGACACTCTTAAGGTAGCCAAATGCTCGTCACCAGGGGAAATACATGGGCAAACTCAAGGAGCACCTGGCAGAAGTAACTGTGAAAGTCTTAAGCTCGTCAAATAATGGCGTATCACTTCTGGTGAACTGGCCAGATAATGCTTGAAGATGCAACTATGGTAAAACGGGGAGCAATGGGTAGGAGTAACTATGACTCTCTTAAGGTAGCCAAATGCCTCGTCACCAGGCGGATTAAATCGGCAAACTCGAGGAGCACCCAGCAAAAATAACTGTGAAAGTCTTAAGGTCGACAAATAATGGTGTATCACATCTGGTGAACTGGCCAGGGAAAGTTTGAAGATGTGACTGTGATAAAACGGGGAGCAACTGGCAGGAGTAACTATGACTCTCTTAAGGTTGCCAAAAGGTCGTCACCAGGCGAAATACATCGGCAAACTCGAGCAACACCTCAAGAAATAACTGTAAAGTGTTTAAGGTGGACAAATAATGGCGTATCGCTTCTGGCGAACTGGCCGGATAATGCTTGAAGATGCGACTATGGTAAAATGAGGAGCAATTGGTAGGAGTGACTATGACTCTCTTAAGGTAGCCAAATGCCTCGTCACCAGGCGGAATATATCGGCAAACTCGACGAGCACCTGGCAGGAGTTACTGTGAAAGTCTTAAGGGCGACTAATAATGGTTACATCTCCTGGTGAACTGGCCAGAGGAAGCTTGAAAACGTGAATGTTATGTAACAGGGTGCAACTGGCAAAAGTAACTATGACACTCTTAAGGTAGCCAAATGCTCGTCACCAGGGGAAATACATGGGCAAACTCAAGGAGCACCTGGCAGAAGTAACTGTGAAAGTCTTAAGCTCGTCAAATAATGGCGTATCACTTCTGGTGAACTGGCCAGATAATGCTTGAAGATGCAACTATGGTAAAACGGGGAGCAATGGGTAGGAGTAACTATGACTCTCTTAAGGTAGCCAAATGCCTCGTCACCAGGCGGATTAAATCGGCAAACTCGAGGAGCACCTAGCAGAAATAACTGTGAAAGTCTTAAGGTCGACAAATAATGGTGTATCACATCTGGTGAACTGGCCAGGGAAAGTTTGAAGATGTGACTGTGATAAAACGGGGAGCAACTGGCAGGAGTAACTATGACTCTCTTAAGGTTGCCAAAAGGTCGTCACCAGGCGAAATACATCGGCAAACTCGAGCAACACCTCAAGAAATAACTGTAAAGTGTTTAAGGTGGACAAATAATGGCGTATCGCTTCTGGCGAACTGGCCAGATAATGCTTGAAGATGCGACTATGGTAAAATGAGGAGCAATTGGTAGGAGTAACTATGACTCTCTTAAGGTAGCCAAATGCCTCGTCACCAGGCGGAATAAATCGGCAAACTCGACGAGCACCTGGTAGGAGTTACTGTGAAAGTCTTAAGGGCGACTAATAATGGTTACAACTCCTGGTGAACTGGCCAGAGGAAAATTTGAAGACGTTAATGTTATGTAACAGGGTGCAACTGGCAAGAGTAACTATGACACTCTTGAGGTAGCCAAATGCTCGTCACCAGGGGAAATACATGGGCAAACTCAAGGAGCACCTGGCAGAAGTAACTGTGAAAGTCTTAAGCTCGTCAAATAATGGCGTATCACTTCTGGTGAACTGGCCAGATAATGCTTGAAGATGCAACTATGGTAAAACGGGGAGCAATGGGTAGGAGTAACTATGACTCTCTTAAGGTAGCCAAATGCCTCGTCACCAGGCGGATTAAATCGGCAAACTCGAGGAGCACCCAGCAAAAATAACTGTGAAAGTCTTAAGGTCGACAAATAATGGTGTATCACATCTGGTGAACTGGCCAGGGAAAGTTTGAAGATGTGACTGTGATAAAACGGGGAGCAACTGGCAGGAGTAACTATGACTCTCTTAAGGTTGCCAAAAGGTCGTCACCAGGCGAAATACATCGGCAAACTCGAGCAACACCTCAAGAAATAACTGTAAAGTGTTTAAGGTGGACAAATAATGGCGTATCGCTTCTGGCGAACTGGCCGGATAATGCTTGAAGATGCGACTATGGTAAAATGAGGAGCAATTGGTAGGAGTGACTATGACTCTCTTAAGGTAGCCAAATGCCTCGTCACCAGGCGGAATATATCGGCAAACTCGACGAGCACCTGGCAGGAGTTACTGTGAAAGTCTTAAGGGCGACTAATAATGGTTACATCTCCTGGTGAACTGGCCAGAGGAAGCTTGAAAACGTGAATGTTATGTAACAGGGTGCAACTGGCAAGAGTAACTATGACACTCTTGAGGTAGCCAAATGCTCGTCACCAGGGGAAATACATGGGCAAACTCAAGGAGCACCTGGTAGAAGTAACTGTGAAAGTCTTAAGCTCGTCAAATAATGGCGTATCACTTCTGGTGAACTGGCCAGATAATGCTTGAAGATGTAACTATGGTAAAACGGGGAGCAATGGGTAGGAGTAACTATGACTCTCTTAAGGTAGCCAAATGCCTCGTCACCAGGCGGAATATATCGGCAAACTCGACGAGCACCTGGCAGGAGTTACTGTGAAAGTCTTAAGGGCGACTAATTATGGTTACATCTCCTGGTGAACTGGCCCGAGGAAGCTTGAAAACGTGAATGTTATGTAACAGGGTGCAACTGGCAGGAGTAACTATGACACTCTTAAGGTAGCCAAATGCTCGTCACCAGGGGAAATACATGGGCAAACTCAAGGAGCACCTGGCAGAAGTAACTGTGAAAGTCTTAAGCTCGTCAAATAATGGCGTATCACTTCTGGTGAACTGGCCAGATAATGCTTGAAGATGCAACTATGGTAAAACGGGGAGCAATGGGTAGGAGTAACTATGACTCTCTTAAGGTAGCCAAATGCCTCGTCACCAGGCGGATTAAATCGGCAAACTCGAGGAGCACCCAGCAAAAATAACTGTGAAAGTCTTAAGTTCGACAAATAATGGTGTATCACATCTGGTGAACTGGCCAGGGAAAGTTTGAAGATGTGACTGTGATAAAACGGGTTGCAACTGGCAGGAGTAACTATGACTCTCTTAAGGTTGCCAAAAGATCGTCACCAGGCGAAATACATCGGCAAACTCGAGCAGCACCTCAAGAAATAACTGTAAAGTGTTTAAGGTGGACAAATAATGGCGTATCGCTTCTGGCGAACTGGCCGGATAATGCTTGAAGATGCGACTATGGTAAAATGAGGAGCAATTGGTAGGAGTGACTATGACTCTCTTAAGGTAGCCAAATGCCTCGTCACCAGGCGGAATATATCGGCAAACTCGACGAGCACCTGGCAGGAGTTACTGTGAAAGTCTTAAGGGCGACTAATTATGGTTACATCTCCTGGTGAACTGGCCAGAGGAAGCTTGAAAACGTGAATGTTATGTAACAGGGTGCAACTGGCAGGAGTAACTATGACACTCTTAAGGTAGCCAAATGCTCGTCACCAGGGGAAATACATGGGCAAACTCAAGGAGCACCTGGCAGAAGTAACTGTGAAAGTCTTAAGCTCGTCAAATAATGGCGTATCACTTCTGGTGAACTGGCCAGATAATGCTTGAAGATGCAACTATGGTAAAACGGGGAGCAATGGGTAGGAGTAACTATGACTCTCTTAAGGTAGCCAAATGCCTCGTCACCAGGCGGATTAAATCGGCAAACTCGAGGAGCACCCAGCAAAAATAACTGTGAAAGTCTTAAGTTCGACAAATAATGGTGTATCACATCTGGTGAACTGGCCAGGGAAAGTTTGAAGATGTGACTGTGATAAAACGGGTTGCAACTGGCAGGAGTAACTATGACTCTCTTAAGGTTGCCAAAAGATCGTCACCAGGCGAAATACATCGGCAAACTCGAGCAGCACCTCAAGAAATAACTGTAAAGTGTTTAAGGTGGACAAATAATGGCGTATCGCTTCTGGCGAACTGGCCGGATAATGCTTGAAGATGCGACTATGGTAAAATGAGGAGCAATTGGTAGGAGTGACTATGACTCTCTTAAGGTAGCCAAATGCCTCGTCACCAGGCGGAATATATCGGCAAACTCGACGAGCACCTGGCAGGAGTTACTGTGAAAGTCTTAAGGGCGACTAATAATGGTTACATCTCCTGGTGAACTGGCCAGAGGAAGCTTGAAAACGTGAATGTTATGTAACAGGGTGCAACTGGCAGGAGTAACTATGACACTCTTAAGGTAGCCAAATGCTCGTCACCAGGGGAAATACATGGGCAAACTCAAGGAGCACCTGGCAGAAGTAACTGTGAAAGTCTTAAGCTCGTCAAATAATGGCGTATCACTTCTGGTGAACTGGCCAGATAATGCTTGAAGATGCAACTATGGTAAAACGGGGAGCAATGGGTAGGAGTAACTATGACTCTCTTAAGGTAGCCAAATGCCTCGTCACCAGGCGGATTAAATCGGCAAACTCGAGGAGCACCTAGCAGAAATAACTGTGAAAGTCTTAAGGTCGACAAATAATGGTGTATCACATCTGGTGAACTGGCCAGGGAAAGTTTGAAGATGTGACTGTGATAAAACGGGGAGCAACTGGCAGGAGTAACTATGACTCTCTTAAGGTTGCCAAAAGGTCGTCACCAGGCGAAATACATCGGCAAACTCGAGCAACACCTCAAGAAATAACTGTAAAGTGTTTAAGGTGGACAAATAATGGCGTATCGCTTCTGGCGAACTGGCCGGATAATGCTTGAAGATGCGACTATGGTAAAATGAGGAGCAATTGGTAGGAGTGACTATGACTCTCTTAAGGTAGCCAAATGCCTCGTCACCAGGCGGAATATATCGGCAAACTCGACGAGCACCTGGCAGGAGTTACTGTGAAAGTCTTAAGGGCGACTAATAATGGTTACATCTCCTGGTGAACTGGCCAGAGGAAGCTTGAAAACGTGAATGTTATGTAACAGGGTGCAACTGGCAAAAGTAACTATGACACTCTTAAGGTAGCCAAATGCTCGTCACCAGGGGAAATACATGGGCAAACTCAAGGAGCACCTGGCAGAAGTAACTGTGAAAGTCTTAAGCTCGTCAAATAATGGCGTATCACTTCTGGTGAACTGGCCAGATAATGCTTGAAGATGCAACTATGGTAAAACGGGGAGCAATGGGTAGGAGTAACTATGACTCTCTTAAGGTAGCCAAATGCCTCGTCACCAGGCGGATTAAATCGGCAAACTCGAGGAGCACCTAGCAGAAATAACTGTGAAAGTCTTAAGGTCGACAAATAATGGTGTATCACATCTGGTGAACTGGCCAGGGAAAGTTTGAAGATGTGACTGTGATAAAACGGGGAGCAACTGGCAGGAGTAACTATGACTCTCTTAAGGTTGCCAAAAGGTCGTCACCAGGCGAAATACATCGGCAAACTCGAGCAACACCTCAAGAAATAACTGTAAAGTGTTTAAGGTGGACAAATAATGGCGTATCGCTTCTGGCGAACTGGCCAGATAATGCTTGAAGATGCGACTATGGTAAAATGAGGAGCAATTGGTAGGAGTAACTATGACTCTCTTAAGGTAGCCAAATGCCTCGTCACCAGGCGGAATAAATCGGCAAACTCGACGAGCACCTGGTAGGAGTTACTGTGAAAGTCTTAAGGGCGACTAATAATGGTTACAACTCCTGGTGAACTGGCCAGAGGAAAATTTGAAGACGTTAATGTTATGTAACAGGGTGCAACTGGCAAGAGTAACTATGACACTCTTGAGGTAGCCAAATGCTCGTCACCAGGGGAAATACATGGGCAAACTCAAGGAGCACCTGGCAGAAGTAACTGTGAAAGTCTTAAGCTCGTCAAATAATGGCGTATCACTTCTGGTGAACTGGCCAGATAATGCTTGAAGATGTAACTATGGTAAAACGGGGAGCAATGGGTAGGAGTAACTATGACTCTCTTAAGGTAGCCAAATGCCTCGTCACCAGGCGGAATATATCGGCAAACTCGACGAGCACCTGGCAGGAGTTACTGTGAAAGTCTTAAGGGCGACTAATTATGGTTACATCTCCTGGTGAACTGGCCCGAGGAAGCTTGAAAACGTGAATGTTATGTAACAGGGTGCAACTGGCAGGAGTAACTATGACACTCTTAAGGTAGCCAAATGCTCGTCACCAGGGGAAATACATGGGCAAACTCAAGGAGCACCTGGCAGAAGTAACTGTGAAAGTCTTAAGCTCGTCAAATAATGGCGTATCACTTCTGGTGAACTGGCCAGATAATGCTTGAAGATGCAACTATGGTAAAACGGGGAGCAATGGGTAGGAGTAACTATGACTCTCTTAAGGTAGCCAAATGCCTCGTCACCAGGCGGATTAAATCGGCAAACTCGAGGAGCACCCAGCAAAAATAACTGTGAAAGTCTTAAGGTCGACAAATAATGGTGTATCACATCTGGTGAACTGGCCAGGGAAAGTTTGAAGATGTGACTGTGATAAAACGGGGAGCAACTGGCAGGAGTAACTATGACTCTCTTAAGGTTGCCAAAAGGTCGTCACCAGGCGAAATACATCGGCAAACTCGAGCAACACCTCAAGAAATAACTGTAAAGTGTTTAAGGTGGACAAATAATGGCGTATCGCTTCTGGCGAACTGGCCGGATAATGCTTGAAGATGCGACTATGGTAAAATGAGGAGCAATTGGTAGGAGTGACTATGACTCTCTTAAGGTAGCCAAATGCCTCGTCACCAGGCGGAATATATCGGCAAACTCGACGAGCACCTGGCAGGAGTTACTGTGAAAGTCTTAAGGGCGACTAATAATGGTTACATCTCCTGGTGAACTGGCCAGAGGAAGCTTGAAAACGTGAATGTTATGTAACAGGGTGCAACTGGCAAAAGTAACTATGACACTCTTAAGGTAGCCAAATGCTCGTCACCAGGGGAAATACATGGGCAAACTCAAGGAGCACCTGGCAGAAGTAACTGTGAAAGTCTTAAGCTCGTCAAATAATGGCGTATCACTTCTGGTGAACTGGCCAGATAATGCTTGAAGATGCAACTATGGTAAAACGGGGAGCAATGGGTAGGAGTAACTATGACTCTCTTAAGGTAGCCAAATGCCTCGTCACCAGGCGGATTAAATCGGCAAACTCGAGGAGCACCTAGCAGAAATAACTGTGAAAGTCTTAAGGTCGACAAATAATGGTGTATCACATCTGGTGAACTGGCCAGGGAAAGTTTGAAGATGTGACTGTGATAAAACGGGGAGCAACTGGCAGGAGTAACTATGACTCTCTTAAGGTTGCCAAAAGGTCGTCACCAGGCGAAATACATCGGCAAACTCGAGCAACACCTCAAGAAATAACTGTAAAGTGTTTAAGGTGGACAAATAATGGCGTATCGCTTCTGGCGAACTGGCCAGATAATGCTTGAAGATGCGACTATGGTAAAATGAGGAGCAATTGGTAGGAGTAACTATGACTCTCTTAAGGTAGCCAAATGCCTCGTCACCAGGCGGAATAAATCGGCAAACTCGACGAGCACCTGGTAGGAGTTACTGTGAAAGTCTTAAGGGCGACTAATAATGGTTACAACTCCTGGTGAACTGGCCAGAGGAAAATTTGAAGACGTTAATGTTATGTAACAGGGTGCAACTGGCAAGAGTAACTATGACACTCTTGAGGTAGCCAAATGCTCGTCACCAGGGGAAATACATGGGCAAACTCAAGGAGCACCTGGCAGAAGTAACTGTGAAAGTCTTAAGCTCGTCAAATAATGGCGTATCACTTCTGGTGAACTGGCCAGATAATGCTTGAAGATGCAACTATGGTAAAACGGGGAGCAATGGGTAGGAGTAACTATGACTCTCTTAAGGTAGCCAAATGCCTCGTCACCAGGCGGATTAAATCGGCAAACTCGAGGAGCACCCAGCAAAAATAACTGTGAAAGTCTTAAGGTCGACAAATAATGGTGTATCACATCTGGTGAACTGGCCAGGGAAAGTTTGAAGATGTGACTGTGATAAAACGGGGAGCAACTGGCAGGAGTAACTATGACTCTCTTAAGGTTGCCAAAAGGTCGTCACCAGGCGAAATACATCGGCAAACTCGAGCAACACCTCAAGAAATAACTGTAAAGTGTTTAAGGTGGACAAATAATGGCGTATCGCTTCTGGCGAACTGGCCGGATAATGCTTGAAGATGCGACTATGGTAAAATGAGGAGCAATTGGTAGGAGTGACTATGACTCTCTTAAGGTAGCCAAATGCCTCGTCACCAGGCGGAATATATCGGCAAACTCGACGAGCACCTGGCAGGAGTTA
Organism: Schistocerca americana; assembly: GCF_021461395.2. Taxonomy (NCBI): domain Eukaryota; kingdom Metazoa; phylum Arthropoda; class Insecta; order Orthoptera; family Acrididae; genus Schistocerca; species Schistocerca americana. The sequence goes on along the minus strand of NC_060129.1, from coordinate 11,397,400 downwards.
CTGTGAAAGTCTTAAGGGCGACTAATAATGGTTACATCTCCTGGTGAACTGGCCAGAGGAAGCTTGAAAACGTGAATGTTATGTAACAGGGTGCAACTGGCAAGAGTAACTATGACACTCTTGAGGTAGCCAAATGCTCGTCACCAGGGGAAATACATGGGCAAACTCAAGGAGCACCTGGCAGAAGTAACTGTGAAAGTCTTAAGCTCGTCAAATAATGGCGTATCACTTCTGGTGAACTGGCCAGATAATGCTTGAAGATGTAACTATGGTAAAACGGGGAGCAATGGGTAGGAGTAACTATGACTCTCTTAAGGTAGCCAAATGCCTCGTCACCAGGCGGAATATATCGGCAAACTCGACGAGCACCTGGCAGGAGTTACTGTGAAAGTCTTAAGGGCGACTAATTATGGTTACATCTCCTGGTGAACTGGCCCGAGGAAGCTTGAAAACGTGAATGTTATGTAACAGGGTGCAACTGGCAGGAGTAACTATGACACTCTTAAGGTAGCCAAATGCTCGTCACCAGGGGAAATACATGGGCAAACTCAAGGAGCACCTGGCAGAAGTAACTGTGAAAGTCTTAAGCTCGTCAAATAATGGCGTATCACTTCTGGTGAACTGGCCAGATAATGCTTGAAGATGCAACTATGGTAAAACGGGGAGCAATGGGTAGGAGTAACTATGACTCTCTTAAGGTAGCCAAATGCCTCGTCACCAGGCGGATTAAATCGGCAAACTCGAGGAGCACCCAGCAAAAATAACTGTGAAAGTCTTAAGTTCGACAAATAATGGTGTATCACATCTGGTGAACTGGCCAGGGAAAGTTTGAAGATGTGACTGTGATAAAACGGGTTGCAACTGGCAGGAGTAACTATGACTCTCTTAAGGTTGCCAAAAGATCGTCACCAGGCGAAATACATCGGCAAACTCGAGCAGCACCTCAAGAAATAACTGTAAAGTGTTTAAGGTGGACAAATAATGGCGTATCGCTTCTGGCGAACTGGCCGGATAATGCTTGAAGATGCGACTATGGTAAAATGAGGAGCAATTGGTAGGAGTGACTATGACTCTCTTAAGGTAGCCAAATGCCTCGTCACCAGGCGGAATATATCGGCAAACTCGACGAGCACCTGGCAGGAGTTACTGTGAAAGTCTTAAGGGCGACTAATTATGGTTACATCTCCTGGTGAACTGGCCAGAGGAAGCTTGAAAACGTGAATGTTATGTAACAGGGTGCAACTGGCAGGAGTAACTATGACACTCTTAAGGTAGCCAAATGCTCGTCACCAGGGGAAATACATGGGCAAACTCAAGGAGCACCTGGCAGAAGTAACTGTGAAAGTCTTAAGCTCGTCAAATAATGGCGTATCACTTCTGGTGAACTGGCCAGATAATGCTTGAAGATGCAACTATGGTAAAACGGGGAGCAATGGGTAGGAGTAACTATGACTCTCTTAAGGTAGCCAAATGCCTCGTCACCAGGCGGATTAAATCGGCAAACTCGAGGAGCACCCAGCAAAAATAACTGTGAAAGTCTTAAGTTCGACAAATAATGGTGTATCACATCTGGTGAACTGGCCAGGGAAAGTTTGAAGATGTGACTGTGATAAAACGGGTTGCAACTGGCAGGAGTAACTATGACTCTCTTAAGGTTGCCAAAAGATCGTCACCAGGCGAAATACATCGGCAAACTCGAGCAGCACCTCAAGAAATAACTGTAAAGTGTTTAAGGTGGACAAATAATGGCGTATCGCTTCTGGCGAACTGGCCGGATAATGCTTGAAGATGCGACTATGGTAAAATGAGGAGCAATTGGTAGGAGTGACTATGACTCTCTTAAGGTAGCCAAATGCCTCGTCACCAGGCGGAATATATCGGCAAACTCGACGAGCACCTGGCAGGAGTTACTGTGAAAGTCTTAAGGGCGACTAATAATGGTTACATCTCCTGGTGAACTGGCCAGAGGAAGCTTGAAAACGTGAATGTTATGTAACAGGGTGCAACTGGCAGGAGTAACTATGACACTCTTAAGGTAGCCAAATGCTCGTCACCAGGGGAAATACATGGGCAAACTCAAGGAGCACCTGGCAGAAGTAACTGTGAAAGTCTTAAGCTCGTCAAATAATGGCGTATCACTTCTGGTGAACTGGCCAGATAATGCTTGAAGATGCAACTATGGTAAAACGGGGAGCAATGGGTAGGAGTAACTATGACTCTCTTAAGGTAGCCAAATGCCTCGTCACCAGGCGGATTAAATCGGCAAACTCGAGGAGCACCTAGCAGAAATAACTGTGAAAGTCTTAAGGTCGACAAATAATGGTGTATCACATCTGGTGAACTGGCCAGGGAAAGTTTGAAGATGTGACTGTGATAAAACGGGGAGCAACTGGCAGGAGTAACTATGACTCTCTTAAGGTTGCCAAAAGGTCGTCACCAGGCGAAATACATCGGCAAACTCGAGCAACACCTCAAGAAATAACTGTAAAGTGTTTAAGGTGGACAAATAATGGCGTATCGCTTCTGGCGAACTGGCCGGATAATGCTTGAAGATGCGACTATGGTAAAATGAGGAGCAATTGGTAGGAGTGACTATGACTCTCTTAAGGTAGCCAAATGCCTTGTCACCAGGCGGAATATATCGGCAAACTCGACGAGCACCTGGCAGGAGTTACTGTGAAAGTCTTAAGGGCGACTAATAATGGTTGCATCTCCTGGTGAACTGGCCAGAGGAAGCTTGAAAACGTGAATGTTATGTAACAGGGTGCAACTGGCAGGAGTAACTATGACACTCTTAAGGTAGCCAAATGCTCGTCACCAGGGGAAATACATGGGCAAACTCAAGGAGCACCTGGCAGAAGTAACTGTGAAAGTCTTAAGCTCGTCAAATAATGGCGTATCACTTCTGGTGAACTGGCCAGATAATGCTTGAAGATGCAACTATGGTAAAACGGGGAGCAATGGGTAGGAGTAACTATGACTCTCTTAAGGTAGCCAAATGCCTCGTCACCAGGCGGATTAAATCGGCAAACTCGAGGAGCACCTAGCAGAAATAACTGTGAAAGTCTTAAGGTCGACAAATAATGGTGTATCACATCTGGTGAACTGGCCAGGGAAAGTTTGAAGATGTGACTGTGATAAAACGGGGAGCAACTGGCAGGAGTAACTATGACTCTCTTAAGGTTGCCAAAAGGTCGTCACCAGGCGAAATACATCGGCAAACTCGAGCAACACCTCAAGAAATAACTGTAAAGTGTTTAAGGTGGACAAATAATGGCGTATCGCTTCTGGCGAACTGGCCGGATAATGCTTGAAGATGCGACTATGGTAAAATGAGGAGCAATTGGTAGGAGTGACTATGACTCTCTTAAGGTAGCCAAATGCCTCGTCACCAGGCGGAATATATCGGCAAACTCGACGAGCACCTGGCAGGAGTTACTGTGAAAGTCTTAAGGGCGACTAATAATGGTTACATCTCCTGGTGAACTGGCCAGAGGAAGCTTGAAAACGTGAATGTTATGTAACAGGGTGCAACTGGCAAAAGTAACTATGACACTCTTAAGGTAGCCAAATGCTCGTCACCAGGGGAAATACATGGGCAAACTCAAGGAGCACCTGGCAGAAGTAACTGTGAAAGTCTTAAGCTCGTCAAATAATGGCGTATCACTTCTGGTGAACTGGCCAGATAATGCTTGAAGATGCAACTATGGTAAAACGGGGAGCAATGGGTAGGAGTAACTATGACTCTCTTAAGGTAGCCAAATGCCTCGTCACCAGGCGGATTAAATCGGCAAACTCGAGGAGCACCTAGCAGAAATAACTGTGAAAGTCTTAAGGTCGACAAATAATGGTGTATCACATCTGGTGAACTGGCCAGGGAAAGTTTGAAGATGTGACTGTGATAAAACGGGGAGCAACTGGCAGGAGTAACTATGACTCTCTTAAGGTTGCCAAAAGGTCGTCACCAGGCGAAATACATCGGCAAACTCGAGCAACACCTCAAGAAATAACTGTAAAGTGTTTAAGGTGGACAAATAATGGCGTATCGCTTCTGGCGAACTGGCCAGATAATGCTTGAAGATGCGACTATGGTAAAATGAGGAGCAATTGGTAGGAGTAACTATGACTCTCTTAAGGTAGCCAAATGCCTCGTCACCAGGCGGAATAAATCGGCAAACTCGACGAGCACCTGGTAGGAGTTACTGTGAAAGTCTTAAGGGCGACTAATAATGGTTACAACTCCTGGTGAACTGGCCAGAGGAAAATTTGAAGACGTTAATGTTATGTAACAGGGTGCAACTGGCAAGAGTAACTATGACACTCTTGAGGTAGCCAAATGCTCGTCACCAGGGGAAATACATGGGCAAACTCAAGGAGCACCTGGCAGAAGTAACTGTGAAAGTCTTAAGCTCGTCAAATAATGGCGTATCACTTCTGGTGAACTGGCCAGATAATGCTTGAAGATGTAACTATGGTAAAACGGGGAGCAATGGGTAGGAGTAACTATGACTCTCTTAAGGTAGCCAAATGCCTCGTCACCAGGCGGAATATATCGGCAAACTCGACGAGCACCTGGCAGGAGTTACTGTGAAAGTCTTAAGTTCGACAAATAATGGTGTATCACATCTGGTGAACTGGCCAGAGAAAGTTTGAAGATGTGACTGTGATAAAACGGGTTGCAACTGGCAGGAGTAACTATGACTCTCTTAAGGTTGCCAAAAGATCGTCACCAGGCGAAATACATCGGCAAACTCGAGCAGCACCTCAAGAAATAACTGTAAAGTGTTTAAGGTGGACAAATAATGGCGTATCGCTTCTAACGAACTGGCCGGATAATGCTTGAAGATGCGACTATGGTAAAATGAGGAGCAATTGGTAGGAGTAACTATGACTCTCTTAAGGTAGCCAAATGCCTCGTCACCAGGCGGAATAAATCGGCAAACTCGACGAGCACCTGGTAAGAGTTACTGTGAAAGTCTTAAGGGCGACTAATAATGGTTACAACTCCTGGTGAACTGGCCAGAGGAAGCTTGAAGACGTTAATGTTATGTAACAGGGTGCAACTGGCAAGAGTAACTATGACACTCTTGAGGTAGCCAAATGCTCGTCACCAGGGGAAATACATGGGCAAACTCAAGGAGCACCTGGCAGAAGTAACTGTGAAAGTCTTAAGCTCGTCAAATAATGGCGTATCACTTCTGGTGAACTGGCCAGATAATGCTTGAAGATGCAACTATGGTAAAACGGGGAGCAATGGGTAGGAGTAACTATGACTCTCTTAAGGTAGCCAAATGCCTCGTCACCAGGCGGATTAAATCGGCAAACTCGAGGAGCACCTAGCAGAAATAACTGTGAAAGTCTTAAGGTCGACAAATAATGGTGTATCACATCTGGTGAACTGGCCAGGGAAAGTTTGAAGATGTGACTGTGATAAAACGGGGAGCAACTAGCAGGAGTAACTATGACTCTCTTGAGGTTGCCAAAAGGTCGTCACCAGGCGAAATACATCGGCAAACTCGAGCAACACCTCAAGAAATAACTGTAAAGTGTTTAAGGTGGACAAATAATGGCGTATCGCTTCTGGCGAACTGGCCAGATAATGCTTGAAGATGCGACTATGGTAAAATGAGGAGCAATTGGTAGGAGTAACTATGACTCTCTTAAGGTAGCCAAATGCCTCGTCACCAGGCGGAATAAATCGGCAAACTCGACGAGCACCTGGTAAGAGTTACTGTGAAAGTCTTAAGGGCGACTAATAATGGTTACAACTCCTGGTGAACTGGCCAGAGGAAGCTTGAAGACGTTAATGTTATGTAACAGGGTGCAACTGGCAAGAGTAACTATGACACTCTTGAGGTAGCCAAATGCTCGTCACCAGGGGAAATACATGGGCAAACTCAAGGAGCACCTGGCAGAAGTAACTGTGAAAGTCTTAAGCTCGTCAAATAATGGCGTATCACTACTGGTGAACTGGCGAGATAATGCTTGAAGATGCAACTATGGTAAAACGGGGAGCAATGGGTAGGAGTAACTATGACTCTCTTAAGGTAGCCAAATGCCTCGTCACCAGGCGGATTAAATCGGCAAACTCGAGGAGCACCTAGCAGAAATAACTGTGAAAGTCTTAAGGTCGACAAATAATGGTGTATCACATCTGGTGAACTGGCCAGGGAAAGTTTGAAGATGTGACTGTGATAAAACGGGGAGCAACTGGCAGGAGTAACTATGACTCTCTTAAGGTTGCCAAAAGGTCGTCACCAGGCGAAATACATCGGCAAACTCGAGCAACACCTCAAGAAATAACTGTAAAGTGTTTAAGGTGGACAAATAATGGCGTATCGCTTCTGGCGAACTGGCCAGATAATGCTTGAAGATGCGACTATGGTAAAATGAGGAGCAATTGGTAGGAGTAACTATGACTCTCTTAAGGTAGCCAAATGCCTCGTCACCAGGCGGAATAAATCGGCAAACTCGACGAGCACCTGGTAAGAGTTACTGTGAAAGTCTTAAGGGCGACTAATAATGGTTACAACTCCTGGTGAACTGGCCAGAGGAAGCTTGAAGACGTTAATGTTATGTAACAGGGTGCAACTGGCAAGAGTAACTATGACACTCTTGAGGTAGCCAAATGCTCGTCACCAGGGGAAATACATGGGCAAACTCAAGGAGCACCTGGCAGAAGTAACTGTGAAAGTCTTAAGCTCGTCAAATAATGGCGTATCACTTCTGGTGAACTGGCCAGATAATGCTTGAAGATGCAACTATGGTAAAACGGGGAGCAATGGGTAGGAGTAACTATGACTCTCTTAAGGTAGCCAAATGCCTCGTCACCAGGCGGATTAAATCGGCAAACTCGAGGAGCACCTAGCAGAAATAACTGTGAAAGTCTTAAGGTCGACAAATAATGGTGTATCACATCTGGTGAACTGGCCAGGGAAAGTTTGAAGATGTGACTGTGATAAAACGGGGAGCAACTGGCAGGAGTAACTATGACTCTCTTAAGGTTGCCAAAAGGTCGTCACCATTCGAAATACATCGGCAAACTCGAGCAACACCTCAAGAAATAACTGTAAAGTGTTTAAGGTGGACAAATAATGGCGTATCGCTTCTGGCGAACTGGCCAGATAATGCTTGAAGATGCGACTATGGTAAAATGAGGAGCAATTGGTAGGAGTAACTATGACTCTCTTAAGGTAGCCAAATGCCTCGTCACCAGGCGGAATAAATCGGCAAACTCGACGAGCACCTGGTAGGAGTTACTGTGAAAGTCTTAAGGGCGACTAATAATGGTTACAACTCCTGGTGAACTGGCCAGAGGAAAATTTGAAGACGTTAATGTTATGTAACAGGGTGCAACTGGCAAGAGTAACTATGACACTCTTGAGGTAGCCAAATGCTCGTCACCAGGGGAAATACATGGGCAAACTCAAGGAGCACCTGGCAGAAGTAACTGTGAAAGTCTTAAGCTCGTCAAATAATGGCGTATCACTTCTGGTGAACTGGCCAGATAATGCTTGAAGATGTAACTATGGTAAAACGGGGAGCAATGGGTAGGAGTAACTATGACTCTCTTAAGGTAGCCAAATGCCTCGTCACCAGGCGGAATATATCGGCAAACTCGACGAGCACCTGGCAGGAGTTACTGTGAAAGTCTTAAGTTCGACAAATAATGGTGTATCACATCTGGTGAACTGGCCAGAGAAAGTTTGAAGATGTGACTGTGATAAAACGGGTTGCAACTGGCAGGAGTAACTATGACTCTCTTAAGGTTGCCAAAAGATCGTCACCAGGCGAAATACATCGGCAAACTCGAGCAGCACCTCAAGAAATAACTGTAAAGTGTTTAAGGTGGACAAATAATGGCGTATCGCTTCTAACGAACTGGCCGGATAATGCTTGAAGATGCGACTATGGTAAAATGAGGAGCAATTGGTAGGAGTAACTATGACTCTCTTAAGGTAGCCAAATGCCTCGTCACCAGGCGGAATAAATCGGCAAACTCGACGAGCACCTGGTAAGAGTTACTGTGAAAGTCTTAAGGGCGACTAATAATGGTTACAACTCCTGGTGAACTGGCCAGAGGAAGCTTGAAGACGTTAATGTTATGTAACAGGGTGCAACTGGCAAGAGTAACTATGACACTCTTGAGGTAGCCAAATGCTCGTCACCAGGGGAAATACATGGGCAAACTCAAGGAGCACCTGGCAGAAGTAACTGTGAAAGTCTTAAGCTCGTCAAATAATGGCGTATCACTTCTGGTGAACTGGCCAGATAATGCTTGAAGATGCAACTATGGTAAAACGGGGAGCAATGGGTAGGAGTAACTATGACTCTCTTAAGGTAGCCAAATGCCTCGTCACCAGGCGGATTAAATCGGCAAACTCGAGGAGCACCTAGCAGAAATAACTGTGAAAGTCTTAAGGTCGACAAATAATGGTGTATCACATCTGGTGAACTGGCCAGGGAAAGTTTGAAGATGTGACTGTGATAAAACGGGGAGCAACTAGCAGGAGTAACTATGACTCTCTTGAGGTTGCCAAAAGGTCGTCACCAGGCGAAATACATCGGCAAACTCGAGCAACACCTCAAGAAATAACTGTAAAGTGTTTAAGGTGGACAAATAATGGCGTATCGCTTCTGGCGAACTGGCCAGATAATGCTTGAAGATGCGACTATGGTAAAATGAGGAGCAATTGGTAGGAGTAACTATGACTCTCTTAAGGTAGCCAAATGCCTCGTCACCAGGCGGAATAAATCGGCAAACTCGACGAGCACCTGGTAAGAGTTACTGTGAAAGTCTTAAGGGCGACTAATAATGGTTACAACTCCTGGTGAACTGGCCAGAGGAAGCTTGAAGACGTTAATGTTATGTAACAGGGTGCAACTGGCAAGAGTAACTATGACACTCTTGAGGTAGCCAAATGCTCGTCACCAGGGGAAATACATGGGCAAACTCAAGGAGCACCTGGCAGAAGTAACTGTGAAAGTCTTAAGCTCGTCAAATAATGGCGTATCACTACTGGTGAACTGGCGAGATAATGCTTGAAGATGCAACTATGGTAAAACGGGGAGCAATGGGTAGGAGTAACTATGACTCTCTTAAGGTAGCCAAATGCCTCGTCACCAGGCGGATTAAATCGGCAAACTCGAGGAGCACCTAGCAGAAATAACTGTGAAAGTCTTAAGGTCGACAAATAATGGTGTATCACATCTGGTGAACTGGCCAGGGAAAGTTTGAAGATGTGACTGTGATAAAACGGGGAGCAACTGGCAGGAGTAACTATGACTCTCTTAAGGTTGCCAAAAGGTCGTCACCAGGCGAAATACATCGGCAAACTCGAGCAACACCTCAAGAAATAACTGTAAAGTGTTTAAGGTGGACAAATAATGGCGTATCGCTTCTGGCGAACTGGCCAGATAATGCTTGAAGATGCGACTATGGTAAAATGAGGAGCAATTGGTAGGAGTAACTATGACTCTCTTAAGGTAGCCAAATGCCTCGTCACCAGGCGGAATAAATCGGCAAACTCGACGAGCACCTGGTAAGAGTTACTGTGAAAGTCTTAAGGGCGACTAATAATGGTTACAACTCCTGGTGAACTGGCCAGAGGAAGCTTGAAGACGTTAATGTTATGTAACAGGGTGCAACTGGCAAGAGTAACTATGACACTCTTGAGGTAGCCAAATGCTCGTCACCAGGGGAAATACATGGGCAAACTCAAGGAGCACCTGGCAGAAGTAACTGTGAAAGTCTTAAGCTCGTCAAATAATGGCGTATCACTTCTGGTGAACTGGCCAGATAATGCTTGAAGATGCAACTATGGTAAAACGGGGAGCAATGGGTAGGAGTAACTATGACTCTCTTAAGGTAGCCAAATGCCTCGTCACCAGGCGGATTAAATCGGCAAACTCGAGGAGCACCTAGCAGAAATAACTGTGAAAGTCTTAAGGTCGACAAATAATGGTGTATCACATCTGGTGAACTGGCCAGGGAAAGTTTGAAGATGTGACTGTGATAAAACGGGGAGCAACTGGCAGGAGTAACTATGACTCTCTTAAGGTTGCCAAAAGGTCGTCACCATTCGAAATACATCGGCAAACTCGAGCAACACCTCAAGAAATAACTGTAAAGTGTTTAAGGTGGACAAATAATGGCGTATCGCTTCTGGCGAACTGGCCAGATAATGCTTGAAGATGCGACTATGGTAAAATGAGGAGCAATTGGTAGGAGTAACTATGACTCTCTTAAGGTAGCCAAATGCCTCGTCACCAGGCGGAATAAATCGGCAAACTCGACGAGCACCTGGTAAGAGTTACTGTGAAAGTCTTAAGGGCGACTAATAATGGTTACAACTCCTGGTGAACTGGCCAGAGGAAGCTTGAAGACGTTAATGTTATGTAACAGGGTGCAACTGGCAAGAGTAACTATGACACTCTTGAGGTAGCCAAATGCTCGTCACCAGGGGAAATACATGGGCAAACTCAAGGAGCACCTGGCAGAAGTAACTGTGAAAGTCTTAAGCTCGTCAAATAATGGCGTATCACTTCTGGTGAACTGGCCAGATAATGCTTGAAGATGTAACTATGGTAAAACGGGGAGCAATGGGTAGGAGTAACTATGACTCTCTTAAGGTAGCCAAATGCCTCGTCACCAGGCGGATTAAATCGGCAAACTCGAGGAGCACCTAGCAGAAATAACTGTGAAAGTCTTAAGTTCGACAAATAATGGTGTATCACATCTGGTGAACTGGCCAGAGAAAGTTTGAAGATGTGACTGTGATAAAACTGGTTGCAACTGGCAGGAGTAACTATGACTCTCTTAAGGTTGCCAAAAGATCGTCACCAGGCGAAATACATCGGCAAACTCGAGCAGCACCTCAAGAAATAACTGTAAAGTGTTTAAGGTGGACAAATAATGGCGTATCGCTTCTAACGAACTGGCCGGATAATGCTTGAAGATGCGACTATGGTAAAATGAGGAGCAATTCGTAGGAGTGACTATGACTCTCTTAAGGTAGCCAAATGCCTCGTCACCAGGCGGAATATATCGGCAAACTCGACGAGCACCTGGCAGGAGTTACTGTGAAAGTCTTAAGGGCGACTAATAATGGTTACATCTCCTGGTGAACTGGCCAGAGGAAGCTTGAAAACGTGAATGTTATGTAACAGGGTGCAACTGGCAGGAGTAACTATGACACTCTTAAGGTAGCCAAATGCTCGTCACCAGGGGAAATACATGGGCAAACTCAAGGAGCACCTGGCAGAAGTAACTGTGAAAGTCTTAAGCTCGTCAAATAATGGCGTATCACTTCTGGTGAACTGGCCAGATAATGCTTGAAGATGTAACTATGGTAAAACGGGGAGCAATGGGTAGGAGTAACTATGACTCTCTTAAGGTAGCCAAATGCCTCGTCACCAGGCGGATTAAATCGGCAAACTCGAGGAGCACCTAGCAGAAATAACTGTGAAAGTCTTAAGGTCGACAAATAATGGTGTATCACATCTGGTGAACTGGCCAGGGTTAGTTTGAAGATGTGACTGTGATAAAACGGGGAGCAACTGGCAGGAGTAACTATGACTCTCTTAAGGTTGCCAAAAGGTCGTCACCAGGCGAAATACATCGGCAAACTCGAGCAACACCTCAAGAAATAACTGTAAAGTGTTTAAGGTGGACAAATAATGGCGTATCGCTTCTGGCGAACTGGCCAGATAATGCTTGAAGATGCGACTATGGTAAAATGAGGAGCAATTGGTAGGAGTAACTATGACTCTCTTAAGGTAGCCAAATGCCTCGTCACCAGGCGGAATAAATCGGCAAACTCGACGAGCACCTGGTAAGAGTTACTGTGAAAGTCTTAAGGGCGACTAATAATGGTTACAACTCCTGGTGAACTGGCCAGAGGAAGCTTGAAGACGTTAATGTTATGTAACAGGGTGCAACTGGCAAGAGTAACTATGACACTCTTGAGGTAGCCAAATGCTCGTCACCAGGGGAAATACATGGGCAAACTCAAGGAGCACCTGGCAGAAGTAACTGTGAAAGTCTTAAGCTCGTCAAATAATGGCGTATCACTTCTGGTGAACTGGCCAGATAATGCTTGAAGATGCAACTATGGTAAAACGGGGAGCAATGGGTAGGAGTAACTATGACTCTCTTAAGGTAGCCAAATGCCTCGTCACCAGGCGGATTAAATCGGCAAACTCGAGGAGCACCTAGCAGAAATAACTGTGAAAGTCTTAAGGTCGACAAATAATGGTGTATCACATCTGGTGAACTGGCCAGGGAAAGTTTGAAGATGTGACTGTGATAAAACGGGGAGCAACTGGCAGGAGTAACTATGACTCTCTTAAGGTTGCCAAAAGGTCGTCACCATTCGAAATACATCGGCAAACTCGAGCAACACCTCAAGAAATAACTGTAAAGTGTTTAAGGTGGACAAATAATGGCGTATCGCTTCTGGCGAACTGGCCAGATAATGCTTGAAGATGCGACTATGGTAAAATGAGGAGCAATTGGTAGGAGTAACTATGACTCTCTTAAGGTAGCCAAATGCCTCGTCACCAGGCGGAATAAATCGGCAAACTCGACGAGCACCTGGTAAGAGTTACTGTGAAAGTCTTAAGGGCGACTAATAATGGTTACAACTCCTGGTGAACTGGCCAGAGGAAGCTTGAAGACGTTAATGTTATGTAACAGGGTGCAACTGGCAAGAGTAACTATGACACTCTTGAGGTAGCCAAATGCTCGTCACCAGGGGAAATACATGGGCAAACTCAAGGAGCACCTGGCAGAAGTAACTGTGAAAGTCTTAAGCTCGTCAAATAATGGCGTATCACTTCTGGTGAACTGGCCAGATAATGCTTGAAGATGTAACTATGGTAAAACGGGGAGCAATGGGTAGGAGTAACTATGACTCTCTTAAGGTAGCCAAATGCCTCGTCACCAGGCGGATTAAATCGGCAAACTCGAGGAGCACCTAGCAGAAATAACTGTGAAAGTCTTAAGTTCGACAAATAATGGTGTATCACATCTGGTGAACTGGCCAGAGAAAGTTTGAAGATGTGACTGTGATAAAACTGGTTGCAACTGGCAGGAGTAACTATGACTCTCTTAAGGTTGCCAAAAGATCGTCACCAGGCGAAATACATCGGCAAACTCGAGCAGCACCTCAAGAAATAACTGTAAAGTGTTTAAGGTGGACAAATAATGGCGTATCGCTTCTAACGAACTGGCCGGATAATGCTTGAAGATGCGACTATGGTAAAATGAGGAGCAATTCGTAGGAGTGACTATGACTCTCTTAAGGTAGCCAAATGCCTCGTCACCAGGCGGAATATATCGGCAAACTCGACGAGCACCTGGCAGGAGTTACTGTGAAAGTCTTAAGGGCGACTAATAATGGTTACATCTCCTGGTGAACTGGCCAGAGGAAGCTTGAAAACGTGAATGTTATGTAACAGGGTGCAACTGGCAGGAGTAACTATGACACTCTTAAGGTAGCCAAATGCTCGTCACCAGGGGAAATACATGGGCAAACTCAAGGAGCACCTGGCAGAAGTAACTGTGAAAGTCTTAAGCTCGTCAAATAATGGCGTATCACTTCTGGTGAACTGGCCAGATAATGCTTGAAGATGTAACTATGGTAAAACGGGGAGCAATGGGTAGGAGTAACTATGACTCTCTTAAGGTAGCCAAATGCCTCGTCACCAGGCGGATTAAATCGGCAAACTCGAGGAGCACCTAGCAGAAATAACTGTGAAAGTCTTAAGGTCGACAAATAATGGTGTATCACATCTGGTGAACTGGCCAGGGTTAGTTTGAAGATGTGACTGTGATAAAACGGGGAGCAACTGGCAGGAGTAACTATGACTCTCTTAAGGTTGCCAAAAGGTCGTCACCAGGCGAAATACATCGGCAAACTCGAGCAACACCTCAAGAAATAACTGTAAAGTGTTTAAGGTGGACAAATAATGGCGTATCGCTTCTGGCGAACTGGCCAGATAATGCTTGAAGATGCGACTATGGTAAAATGAGGAGCAATTGGTAGGAGTAACTATGACTCTCTTAAGGTAGCCAAATGCCTCGTCACCAGGCGGAATAAATCGGCAAACTCGACGAGCACCTGGTAGGAGTTACTGTGAAAGTCTTAAGGGCGACTAATAATGGTTACAACTCCTGGTGAACTGGCCAGAGGAAAATTTGAAGACGTTAATGTTATGTAACAGGGTGCAACTGGCAAGAGTAACTATGACACTCTTGAGGTAGCCAAATGCTCGTCACCAGGGGAAATACATGGGCAAACTCAAGGAGCACCTGGCAGAAGTAACTGTGAAAGTCTTAAGCTCGTCAAATAATGGCGTATCACTTCTGGTGAACTGGCCAGATAATGCTTGAAGATGCAACTATGGTAAAACGGGGAGCAATGGGTAGGAGTAACTATGACTCTCTTAAGGTAGCCAAATGCCTCGTCACCAGGCGGATTAAATCGGCAAACTCGAGGAGCACCTAGCAGAAATAACTGTGAAAGTCTTAAGGTCGACAAATAATGGTGTATCACATCTGGTGAACTGGCCAGGGAAAGTTTGAAGATGTGACTGTGATAAAACGGGGAGCAACTGGCAGGAGTAACTATGACTCTCTTAAGGTTGCCAAAAGGTCGTCACCATTCGAAATACATCGGCAAACTCGAGCAACACCTCAAGAAATAACTGTAAAGTGTTTAAGGTGGACAAATAATGGCGTATCGCTTCTGGCGAACTGGCCAGATAATGCTTGAAGATGCGACTATGGTAAAATGAGGAGCAATTGGTAGGAGTAACTATGACTCTCTTAAGGTAGCCAAATGCCTCGTCACCAGGCGGAATAAATCGGCAAACTCGACGAGCACCTGGTAGGAGTTACTGTGAAAGTCTTAAGGGCGACTAATAATGGTTACAACTCCTGGTGAACTGGCCAGAGGAAAATTTGAAGACGTTAATGTTATGTAACAGGGTGCAACTGGCAAGAGTAACTATGACACTCTTGAGGTAGCCAAATGCTCGTCACCAGGGGAAATACATGGGCAAACTCAAGGAGCACCTGGCAGAAGTAACTGTGAAAGTCTTAAGCTCGTCAAATAATGGCGTATCACTTCTGGTGAACTGGCCAGATAATGCTTGAAGATGTAACTATGGTAAAACGGGGAGCAATGGGTAGGAGTAACTATGACTCTCTTAAGGTAGCCAAATGCCTCGTCACCAGGCGGAATATATCGGCAAACTCGACGAGCACCTGGCAGGAGTTACTGTGAAAGTCTTAAGTTCGACAAATAATGGTGTATCACATCTGGTGAACTGGCCAGAGAAAGTTTGAAGATGTGACTGTGATAAAACGGGTTGCAACTGGCAGGAGTAACTATGACTCTCTTAAGGTTGCCAAAAGATCGTCACCAGGCGAAATACATCGGCAAACTCGAGCAGCACCTCAAGAAATAACTGTAAAGTGTTTAAGGTGGACAAATAATGGCGTATCGCTTCTAACGAACTGGCCGGATAATGCTTGAAGATGCGACTATGGTAAAATGAGGAGCAATTGGTAGGAGTAACTATGACTCTCTTAAGGTAGCCAAATGCCTCGTCACCAGGCGGAATAAATCGGCAAACTCGACGAGCACCTGGTAAGAGTTACTGTGAAAGTCTTAAGGGCGACTAATAATGGTTACAACTCCTGGTGAACTGGCCAGAGGAAGCTTGAAGACGTTAATGTTATGTAACAGGGTGCAACTGGCAAGAGTAACTATGACACTCTTGAGGTAGCCAAATGCTCGTCACCAGGGGAAATACATGGGCAAACTCAAGGAGCACCTGGCAGAAGTAACTGTGAAAGTCTTAAGCTCGTCAAATAATGGCGTATCACTTCTGGTGAACTGGCCAGATAATGCTTGAAGATGCAACTATGGTAAAACGGGGAGCAATGGGTAGGAGTAACTATGACTCTCTTAAGGTAGCCAAATGCCTCGTCACCAGGCGGATTAAATCGGCAAACTCGAGGAGCACCTAGCAGAAATAACTGTGAAAGTCTTAAGGTCGACAAATAATGGTGTATCACATCTGGTGAACTGGCCAGGGAAAGTTTGAAGATGTGACTGTGATAAAACGGGGAGCAACTAGCAGGAGTAACTATGACTCTCTTGAGGTTGCCAAAAGGTCGTCACCAGGCGAAATACATCGGCAAACTCGAGCAACACCTCAAGAAATAACTGTAAAGTGTTTAAGGTGGACAAATAATGGCGTATCGCTTCTGGCGAACTGGCCAGATAATGCTTGAAGATGCGACTATGGTAAAATGAGGAGCAATTGGTAGGAGTAACTATGACTCTCTTAAGGTAGCCAAATGCCTCGTCACCAGGCGGAATAAATCGGCAAACTCGACGAGCACCTGGTAAGAGTTACTGTGAAAGTCTTAAGGGCGACTAATAATGGTTACAACTCCTGGTGAACTGGCCAGAGGAAGCTTGAAGACGTTAATGTTATGTAACAGGGTGCAACTGGCAAGAGTAACTATGACACTCTTGAGGTAGCCAAATGCTCGTCACCAGGGGAAATACATGGGCAAACTCAAGGAGCACCTGGCAGAAGTAACTGTGAAAGTCTTAAGCTCGTCAAATAATGGCGTATCACTACTGGTGAACTGGCGAGATAATGCTTGAAGATGCAACTATGGTAAAACGGGGAGCAATGGGTAGGAGTAACTATGACTCTCTTAAGGTAGCCAAATGCCTCGTCACCAGGCGGATTAAATCGGCAAACTCGAGGAGCACCTAGCAGAAATAACTGTGAAAGTCTTAAGGTCGACAAATAATGGTGTATCACATCTGGTGAACTGGCCAGGGAAAGTTTGAAGATGTGACTGTGATAAAACGGGGAGCAACTGGCAGGAGTAACTATGACTCTCTTAAGGTTGCCAAAAGGTCGTCACCAGGCGAAATACATCGGCAAACTCGAGCAACACCTCAAGAAATAACTGTAAAGTGTTTAAGGTGGACAAATAATGGCGTATCGCTTCTGGCGAACTGGCCAGATAATGCTTGAAGATGCGACTATGGTAAAATGAGGAGCAATTGGTAGGAGTAACTATGACTCTCTTAAGGTAGCCAAATGCCTCGTCACCAGGCGGAATAAATCGGCAAACTCGACGAGCACCTGGTAAGAGTTACTGTGAAAGTCTTAAGGGCGACTAATAATGGTTACAACTCCTGGTGAACTGGCCAGAGGAAGCTTGAAGACGTTAATGTTATGTAACAGGGTGCAACTGGCAAGAGTAACTATGACACTCTTGAGGTAGCCAAATGCTCGTCACCAGGGGAAATACATGGGCAAACTCAAGGAGCACCTGGCAGAAGTAACTGTGAAAGTCTTAAGCTCGTCAAATAATGGCGTATCACTTCTGGTGAACTGGCCAGATAATGCTTGAAGATGCAACTATGGTAAAACGGGGAGCAATGGGTAGGAGTAACTATGACTCTCTTAAGGTAGCCAAATGCCTCGTCACCAGGCGGATTAAATCGGCAAACTCGAGGAGCACCTAGCAGAAATAACTGTGAAAGTCTTAAGGTCGACAAATAATGGTGTATCACATCTGGTGAACTGGCCAGGGAAAGTTTGAAGATGTGACTGTGATAAAACGGGGAGCAACTGGCAGGAGTAACTATGACTCTCTTAAGGTTGCCAAAAGGTCGTCACCATTCGAAATACATCGGCAAACTCGAGCAACACCTCAAGAAATAACTGTAAAGTGTTTAAGGTGGACAAATAATGGCGTATCGCTTCTGGCGAACTGGCCAGATAATGCTTGAAGATGCGACTATGGTAAAATGAGGAGCAATTGGTAGGAGTAACTATGACTCTCTTAAGGTAGCCAAATGCCTCGTCACCAGGCGGAATAAATCGGCAAACTCGACGAGCACCTGGTAAGAGTTACTGTGAAAGTCTTAAGGGCGACTAATAATGGTTACAACTCCTGGTGAACTGGCCAGAGGAAGCTTGAAGACGTTAATGTTATGTAACAGGGTGCAACTGGCAAGAGTAACTATGACACTCTTGAGGTAGCCAAATGCTCGTCACCAGGGGAAATACATGGGCAAACTCAAGGAGCACCTGGCAGAAGTAACTGTGAAAGTCTTAAGCTCGTCAAATAATGGCGTATCACTTCTGGTGAACTGGCCAGATAATGCTTGAAGATGTAACTATGGTAAAACGGGGAGCAATGGGTAGGAGTAACTATGACTCTCTTAAGGTAGCCAAATGCCTCGTCACCAGGCGGATTAAATCGGCAAACTCGAGGAGCACCTAGCAGAAATAACTGTGAAAGTCTTAAGTTCGACAAATAATGGTGTATCACATCTGGTGAACTGGCCAGAGAAAGTTTGAAGATGTGACTGTGATAAAACTGGTTGCAACTGGCAGGAGTAACTATGACTCTCTTAAGGTTGCCAAAAGATCGTCACCAGGCGAAATACATCGGCAAACTCGAGCAGCACCTCAAGAAATAACTGTAAAGTGTTTAAGGTGGACAAATAATGGCGTATCGCTTCTAACGAACTGGCCGGATAATGCTTGAAGATGCGACTATGGTAAAATGAGGAGCAATTCGTAGGAGTGACTATGACTCTCTTAAGGTAGCCAAATGCCTCGTCACCAGGCGGAATATATCGGCAAACTCGACGAGCACCTGGCAGGAGTTACTGTGAAAGTCTTAAGGGCGACTAATAATGGTTACATCTCCTGGTGAACTGGCCAGAGGAAGCTTGAAAACGTGAATGTTATGTAACAGGGTGCAACTGGCAGGAGTAACTATGACACTCTTAAGGTAGCCAAATGCTCGTCACCAGGGGAAATACATGGGCAAACTCAAGGAGCACCTGGCAGAAGTAACTGTGAAAGTCTTAAGCTCGTCAAATAATGGCGTATCACTTCTGGTGAACTGGCCAGATAATGCTTGAAGATGTAACTATGGTAAAACGGGGAGCAATGGGTAGGAGTAACTATGACTCTCTTAAGGTAGCCAAATGCCTCGTCACCAGGCGGATTAAATCGGCAAACTCGAGGAGCACCTAGCAGAAATAACTGTGAAAGTCTTAAGGTCGACAAATAATGGTGTATCACATCTGGTGAACTGGCCAGGGTTAGTTTGAAGATGTGACTGTGATAAAACGGGGAGCAACTGGCAGGAGTAACTATGACTCTCTTAAGGTTGCCAAAAGGTCGTCACCAGGCGAAATACATCGGCAAACTCGAGCAACACCTCAAGAAATAACTGTAAAGTGTTTAAGGTGGACAAATAATGGCGTATCGCTTCTGGCGAACTGGCCAGATAATGCTTGAAGATGCGACTGTGGTAAAATGAGGAGCAATTGGTAGGAGTAACTATGACTCTCTTAAGGTAGCCAAATGCCTCGTCACCATGCGGAATAAATCGGCAAACTCGACGAGCACCTGGTAGGAGTTACTGTGAAAGTCTTAAGGGCGACTAATAATGGTTACAACTCCTGGTGAACTGGCCAGAGGAAGCTTGAAGACGTTAATGTTATGTAACAGGGTGCAACTGGCAAGAGTAACTATGACACTCTTGAGGTAGCCAAATGCTCGTCACCAGGGGAAATACATGGGCAAACTCAAGGAGCACCTGGCAGAAGTAACTGTGAAAGTCTTAAGCTCGTCAAATAATGGCGTATCACTTCTGGTGAACTGGCCAGATAATGCTTGAAGATGCAACTATGGTAAAACGGGGAGCAATGGGTAGGAGTAACTATGACTCTCTTAAGGTAGCCAAATGCCTCGTCACCAGGCGGATTAAATCGGCAAACTCGAGGAGCACCTAGCAGAAATAACTGTGAAAGTCTTAAGGTCGACAAATAATGGTGTATCACATCTGGTGAAATGGCCAGGGAAAGTTTGAAGATGTGACTGTGATAAAACGGGGAGCAACTGGCAGGAGTAACTATGACTCTCTTAAGGTTGCCAAAAGGTCGTCACCAGGCGAAATACATCGGCAAACTCGAGCAACACCTCAAGAAATAACTGTAAAGTGTTTAAGGTGGACAAATAATGGCGTATCGCTTCTGGCGAACTGGCCAGATAATGCTTGAAGATGCGACTATGGTAAAATGAGGAGCAATTGGTAGGAGTAACTATGACTCTCTTAAGGTAGCCAAATGACTCGTCACCAGGCGGAATAAATCGGCAAACTCGACGAGCACCTGGTAAGAGTTACTGTGAAAGTCTTAAGGGCGACTAATAATGGTTACAACTCCTGGTGAACTGGCCAGAGGAAGCTTGAAGACGTTAATGTTATGTAACAGGGTGCAACTGGCAAGAGTAACTATGACACTCTTGAGGTAGCCAAATGCTCGTCACCAGGGGAAATACATGGGCAAACTCAGGGAGCACCTGGCAGAAGTAACTGTGAAAGTCTTAAGCTCGTCAAATAATGGCGTATCACTTCTGGTGAACTGGCCAGATAATGCTTGAAGATGTAACTATGGTAAAACGGGGAGCAATGGGTAGGAGTAACTATGACTCTCTTAAGGTAGCCAAATGCCTCGTCACCAGGCGGATTAAATCGGCAAACTCGAGGAGCACCTAGCAGAAATAACTGTGAAAGTCTTAAGTTCGACAAATAATGGTGTATCACATCTGGTGAACTGGCCAGAGAAAGTTTGAAGATGTGACTGTGATAAAACGGGTTGCAACTGGCAGGAGTAACTATGACTCTCTTAAGGTTGCCAAAAGATCGTCACCAGGCGAAATACATCGGCAAACTCGAGCAGCACCTCAAGAAATAACTGTAAAGTGTTTAAGGTGGACAAATAATGGCGTATCGCTTCTGGCGAACTGGCCAGATAATGCTTGAAGATGCGACTATGGTAAAATGAGGAGCAATTGGTAGGAGTAACTATGACTCTCTTAAGGTAGCCAAATGCCTCGTCACCATGCGGAATAAATCGGCAAACTCGACGAGCACCTGGTAGGAGTTACTGTGAAAGTCTTAAGGGCGACTAATAATGGTTACAACTCCTGGTGAACTGGCCAGAGGAAGCTTGAAGACGTTAATGTTATGTAACAGGGTGCAACTGGCAAGAGTAACTATGACACTCTTGAGGTAGCCAAATGCTCGTCACCAGGGGAAATACATGGGCAAACTCAAGGAGCACCTGGCAGAAGTAACTGTGAAAGTCTTAAGCTCGTCAAATAATGGCGTATCACTTCTGGTGAACTGGCCAGATAATGCTTGAAGATGCAACTATGGTAAAACGGGGAGCAATGGGTAGGAGTAACTATGACTCTCTTAAGGTAGCCAAATGCCTCGTCACCAGGCGGATTAAATCGGCAAACTCGAGGAGCACCTAGCAGAAATAACTGTGAAAGTCTTAAGGTCGACAAATAATGGTGTATCACATCTGGTGAAATGGCCAGGGAAAGTTTGAAGATGTGACTGTGATAAAACGGGGAGCAACTGGCAGGAGTAACTATGACTCTCTTAAGGTTGCCAAAAGGTCGTCACCAGGCGAAATACATCGGCAAACTCGAGCAACACCTCAAGAAATAACTGTAAAGTGTTTAAGGTGGACAAATAATGGCGTATCGCTTCTGGCGAACTGGCCAGATAATGCTTGAAGATGCGACTATGGTAAAATGAGGAGCAATTGGTAGGAGTAACTATGACTCTCTTAAGGTAGCCAAATGACTCGTCACCAGGCGGAATAAATCGGCAAACTCGACGAGCACCTGGTAAGAGTTACTGTGAAAGTCTTAAGGGCGACTAATAATGGTTACAACTCCTGGTGAACTGGCCAGAGGAAGCTTGAAGACGTTAATGTTATGTAACAGGGTGCAACTGGCAAGAGTAACTATGACACTCTTGAGGTAGCCAAATGCTCGTCACCAGGGGAAATACATGGGCAAACTCAGGGAGCACCTGGCAGAAGTAACTGTGAAAGTCTTAAGCTCGTCAAATAATGGCGTATCACTTCTGGTGAACTGGCCAGATAATGCTTGAAGATGTAACTATGGTAAAACGGGGAGCAATGGGTAGGAGTAACTATGACTCTCTTAAGGTAGCCAAATGCCTCGTCACCAGGCGGATTAAATCGGCAAACTCGAGGAGCACCTAGCAGAAATAACTGTGAAAGTCTTAAGTTCGACAAATAATGGTGTATCACATCTGGTGAACTGGCCAGAGAAAGTTTGAAGATGTGACTGTGATAAAACGGGTTGCAACTGGCAGGAGTAACTATGACTCTCTTAAGGTTGCCAAAAGATCGTCACCAGGCGAAATACATCGGCAAACTCGAGCAGCACCTCAAGAAATAACTGTAAAGTGTTTAAGGTGGACAAATAATGGCGTATCGCTTCTAACGAACTGGCCGGATAATGCTTGAAGATGCGACTATGGTAAAATGAGGAGCAATTGGTAGGAGTGACTATGACTCTCTTAAGGTAGCCAAATGCCTCGTCACCAGGCGGAATATATCGGCAAACTCGACGAGCACCTGGCAGGAGTTACTGTGAAAGTCTTAAGGGCGACTAATAATGGTTACATCTCCTGGTGAACTGGCCAGAGGAAGCTTGAAAACGTGAATGTTATGTAACAGGGTGCAACTGGCAGGAGTAACTATGACACTCTTAAGGTAGCCAAATGCTCGTCACCAGGGGAAATACATGGGCAAACTCAAGGAGCACCTGGCAGAAGTAACTGTGAAAGTCTTAAGCTCGTCAAATAATGGCGTATCACTTCTGGTGAACTGGCCAGATAATGCTTGAAGATGCATCTATGGTAAAACGGGGAGCAATGGGTAGGAGTAACTATGACTCTCTTAAGGTAGCCAAATGCCTCGTCACCAGGCGGATTAAATCGGCAAACTCGAGGAGCACCTAGCAGAAATAACTGTGAAAGTCTTAAGGTCGACAAATAATGGTGTATCACATCTGGTGAACTGGCCAGGGAAAGTTTGAAGATGTGACTGTGATAAAACGGGGAGCAACTGGCAGGAGTAACTATGACTCTCTTAAGGTTGCCAAAAGGTCGTCACCAGGCGAAATACATCGGCAAACTCGAGCAACACCTCAAGAAATAACTGTAAAGTGTTTAAGGTGGACAAATAATGGCGTATCGCTTCTGGCGAACTGGCCGGATAATGCTTGAAGATGCGACTATGGTAAAATGAGGAGCAATTGGTAGGAGTAACTATGACTCTCTTAAGGTAGCCAAATGCCTCGTCACCAGGCGGAATAAATCGGCAAACTCGACGAGCACCTGGTAAGAGTTACTGTGAAAGTCTTAAGGGCGACTAATAATGGTTACAACTCCTGGTGAACTGGCCAGAGGAAGCTTGAAGACGTTAATGTTATGTAACAGGGTGCAACTGGCAAGAGTAACTATGACACACTTGAGGTAGCCAAATGCTCGTCACCAGGGGAAATACATGGGCAAACTCAAGGAGCACCTGGCAGAAGTAACTGTGAAAGTCTTAAGCTCGTCAAATAATGGCGTATCACTTCTGGTGAACTGGCCAGATAATGCTTGAAGATGTAACTATGGTAAAACGGGGAGCAATGGGTAGGAGTAACTATGACTCTCTTAAGGTAGCCAAATGCCTCGTCACCAGGCGGATTAAATCGGCAAACTCGAGGAGCACCTAGCAGAAATAACTGTGAAAGTCTTAAGTTCGACAAATAATGGTGTATCACATCTGGTGAACTGGCCAGAGAAAGTTTGAAGATGTGACTGTGATAAAACGGGTTGCAACTGGCAGGAGTAACTATGACTCTCTTAAGGTTGCCAAAAGATCGTCACCAGGCGAAATACATCGGCAAACTCGAGCAGCACCTCAAGAAATAACTGTAAAGTGTTTAAGGTGGACAAATAATGGCGTATCGCTTCTAACGAACTGGCCGGATAATGCTTGAAGATGCGACTATGGTAAAATGAGGAGCAATTGGTAGGAGTAACTATGACTCTCTTAAGGTAGCCAAATGCCTCGTCACCAGGCGGAATAAATCGGCAAACTCGACGAGCACCTGGTAAGAGTTACTGTGAAAGTCTTAAGGGCGACTAATAATGGTTACAACTCCTGGTGAACTGGCCAGAGGAAGCTTGAAGACGTTAATGTTATGTAACAGGGTGCAACTGGCAAGAGTAACTATGACACTCTTGAGGTAGCCAAATGCTCGTCACCAGGGGAAATACATGGGCAAACTCAAGGAGCACCTGGCAGAAGTAACTGTGAAAGTCTTAAGCTCGTCAAATAATGGCGTATCACTTCTGGTGAACTGGCCAGATAATGCTTGAAGATGCAACTATGGTAAAACGGGGAGCAATGGGTAGGAGTAACTATGACTCTCTTAAGGTAGCCAAATGCCTCGTCACCAGGCGGATTAAATCGGCAAACTCGAGGAGCACCTAGCAGAAATAACTGTGAAAGTCTTAAGGTCGACAAATAATGGTGTATCACATCTGGTGAACTGGCCAGGGAAAGTTTGAAGATGTGACTGTGATAAAACGGGGAGCAACTGGCAGGAGTAACTATGACTCTCTTAAGGTTGCCAAAAGGTCGTCACCAGGCGAAATACATCGGCAAACTCGAGCAACACCTCAAGAAATAACTGTAAAGTGTTTAAGGTGGACAAATAATGGCGTATCGCTTCTGGCGAACTGGCCAGATAATGCTTGAAGATGCGACTATGGTAAAATGAGGAGCAATTGGTAGGAGTAACTATGACTCTCTTAAGGTAGCCAAATGCCTCGTCACCAGGCGGAATAAATCGGCAAACTCGACGAGCACCTGGTAAGAGTTACTGTGAAAGTCTTAAGGGCGACTAATAATGGTTACAACTCCTGGTGAACTGGCCAGAGGAAGCTTGAAGACGTTAATG
The DNA here is from genome assembly GCF_021461395.2 of Schistocerca americana. Classification (NCBI taxonomy): domain Eukaryota; kingdom Metazoa; phylum Arthropoda; class Insecta; order Orthoptera; family Acrididae; genus Schistocerca; species Schistocerca americana. The sequence goes on along the minus strand of NC_060129.1, from coordinate 11,372,488 downwards.
TTATGTAACAGGGTGCAACTGGCAAGACTAACTATGACACTCTTGAGGTAGCCAAATGCTCGTCACCAGGGGAAATACATGGGCAAACTCAAGGAGCACCTGGCAGAAGTAACTGTGAAAGTCTTAAGCTCGTCAAATAATGGCGTATCACTACTGGTGAACTGGCCAGATAATGCTTGAAGATGCAACTATGGTAAAACGTGGAGCAATGGGTAGGAGTAACTATGACTCTCTTAAGGTAGCCAAATGCCTCGTCACCAGGCGGATTAAATCGGCAAACTCGAGGAGCACCTAGCAGAAATAACTGTGAAAGTCTTAAGGTCGACAAATAATGGTGTATCACATCTGGTGAACTGGCCAGGGAAAGTTTGAAGATGTGACTGTGATAAAACGGGGAGCAACTGGCAGGAGTAACTATGACTCTCTTAAGGTTGCCAAAAGGTCGTCACCAGGCGAAATACATCGGCAAACTCGAGCAACACCTCAAGAAATAACTGTAAAGTGTTTAAGGTGGACAAATAATGGCGTATCGCTTCTGGCGAACTGGCCAGATAATGCTTGAAGATGCGACTATGGTAAAATGAGGAGCAATTGGTAGGAGTAACTATGACTCTCTTAAGGTAGCCAAATGCCTCGTCACCAGGCGGAATAAATCGGCAAACTCGACGAGCACCTGGTAAGAGTTACTGTGAAAGTCTTAAGGGCGACTAATAATGGTTACAACTCCTGGTGAACTGGCCAGAGGAAGCTTGAAGACGTTAATGTTATGTAACAGGGTGCAACTGGCAAGAGTAACTATGACACTCTTGAGGTAGCCAAATGCTCGTCACCAGGGGAAATACATGGGCAAACTCAAGGAGCACCTGGCAGAAGTAACTGTGAAAGTCTTAAGCTCGTCAAATAATGGCGTATCACTTCTGGTGAACTGGCCAGATAATGCTTGAAGATGCAACTATGGTAAAACGGGGAGCAATGGGTAGGAGTAACTATGACTCTCTTAAGGTAGCCAAATGCCTCGTCACCAGGCGGATTAAATCGGCAAACTCGAGGAGCACCTAGCAGAAATAACTGTGAAAGTCTTAAGGTCGACAAATAATGGTGTATCACATCTGGTGAACTGGCCAGGGAAAGTTTGAAGATGTGACTGTGATAAAACGGGGAGCAACTGGCAGGAGTAACTATGACTCTCTTAAGGTTGCCAAAAGGTCGTCACCATTCGAAATACATCGGCAAACTCGAGCAACACCTCAAGAAATAACTGTAAAGTGTTTAAGGTGGACAAATAATGGCGTATCGCTTCTGGCGAACTGGCCAGATAATGCTTGAAGATGCGACTATGGTAAAATGAGGAGCAATTGGTAGGAGTAACTATGACTCTCTTAAGGTAGCCAAATGCCTCGTCACCAGGCGGAATAAATCGGCAAACTCGACGAGCACCTGGTAAGAGTTACTGTGAAAGTCTTAAGGGCGACTAATAATGGTTACAACTCCTGGTGAACTGGCCAGAGGAAGCTTGAAGACGTTAATGTTATGTAACAGGGTGCAACTGGCAAGAGTAACTATGACACTCTTGAGGTAGCCAAATGCTCGTCACCAGGGGAAATACATGGGCAAACTCAAGGAGCACCTGGCAGAAGTAACTGTGAAAGTCTTAAGCTCGTCAAATAATGGCGTATCACTTCTGGTGAACTGGCCAGATAATGCTTGAAGATGTAACTATGGTAAAACGGGGAGCAATGGGTAGGAGTAACTATGACTCTCTTAAGGTAGCCAAATGCCTCGTCACCAGGCGGATTAAATCGGCAAACTCGAGGAGCACCTAGCAGAAATAACTGTGAAAGTCTTAAGTTCGACAAATAATGGTGTATCACATCTGGTGAACTGGCCAGAGAAAGTTTGAAGATGTGACTGTGATAAAACGGGTTGCAACTGGCAGGAGTAACTATGACTCTCTTAAGGTTGCCAAAAGATCGTCACCAGGCGAAATACATCGGCAAACTCGAGCAGCACCTCAAGAAATAACTGTAAAGTGTTTAAGGTGGACAAATAATGGCGTATCGCTTCTAACGAACTGGCCGGATAATGCTTGAAGATGCGACTATGGTAAAATGAGGAGCAATTGGTAGGAGTGACTATGACTCTCTTAAGGTAGCCAAATGCCTCGTCACCAGGCGGAATATATCGGCAAACTCGACGAGCACCTGGCAGGAGTTACTGTGAAAGTCTTAAGGGCGACTAATAATGGTTACATCTCCTGGTGAACTGGCCAGAGGAAGCTTGAAAACGTGAATGTTATGTAACAGGGTGCAACTGGCAGGAGTAACTATGACACTCTTGAGGTAGCCAAATGCTCGTCACCAGGGGAAATACATGGGCAAACTCAAGGAGCACCTGGCAGAAGTAACTGTGAAAGTCTTAAGCTCGTCAAATAATGGCGTATCACTTCTGGTGAACTGGCCAGATAATGCTTGAAGATGTAACTATGGTAAAACGGGGAGCAATGGGTAGGAGTAACTATGACTCTCTTAAGGTAGCCAAATGCCTCGTCACCAGGCGGATTAAATCGGCAAACTCGAGGAGCACCTAGCAGAAATAACTGTGAAAGTCTTAAGGTCGACAAATAATGGTGTATCACATCTGGTGAACTGGCCGGGGTTAGTTTGAAGATGTGACTGTGATAAAACGGGGAGCAACTGGCAGGAGTAACTATGACTCTCTTAAGGTTGCCAAAAGGTCGTCACCAGGCGAAATACATCGGCAAACTCGAGCAACACCTCAAGAAATAACTGTAAAGTGTTTAAGGTGGACAAATAACGGCGTATCGCTTCTGGCGAACTGGCCGGATAATGCTTGAAGATGCGACTATGGTAAAATGAGGAGCAATTGGTAGGAGTGACTATGACTCTCTTAAGGTAGCCAAATGCCTCGTCACCAGGCGGAATATATCGGCAAACTCGACGAGCACCTGGCAGGAGTTACTGTGAAAGTCTTAAGGGCGACTAATAATGGTTACATCTCCTGGTGAACTGGCCAGAGGAAGCTTGAAAACGTGAATGTTATGTAACAGGGTGCAACTGGCAGGAGTAACTATGACACTCTTAAGGTAGCCAAATGCTCGTCACCAGGGGAAATACATGGGCAAACTCAAGGAGCACCTGGCAGAAGTAACTGTGAAAGTCTTAAGCTCGTCAAATAATGGCGTATCACTTCTGGTGAACTGGCCAGATAATGCTTGAAGATGCAACTATGGTAAAACGGGGAGCAATGGGTAGGAGTAACTATGACTCTCTTAAGGTAGCCAAATGCCTCGTCACCAGGCGGATTAAATCGGCAAACTCGAGGAGCACCTAGCAGAAATAACTGTGAAAGTCTTAAGGTCGACAAATAATGGTGTATCACATCTGGTGAACTGGCCAGGGAAAGTTTGAAGATGTGACTGTGATAAAACGGGGAGCAACTGGCAGGAGTAACTATGACTCTCTTAAGGTTGCCAAAAGGTCGTCACCAGGCGAAATACATCGGCAAACTCGAGCAACACCTCAAGAAATAACTGTAAAGTGTTTAAGGTGGACAAATAATGGCGTATCGCTTCTGGCGAACTGGCCAGATAATGCTTGAAGATGCGACTATGGTAAAATGAGGAGCAATTGGTAGGAGTAACTATGACTCTCTTAAGGTAGCCAAATGCCTCGTCACCAGGCGGAATAAATCGGCAAACTCGACGAGCACCTGGTAAGAGTTACTGTGAAAGTCTTAAGGGCGACTAATAATGGTTACAACTCCTGGTGAACTGGCCAGAGGAAGCTTGAAGACGTTAATGTTATGTAACAGGGTGCAACTGGCAAGACTAACTATGACACTCTTGAGGTAGCCAAATGCTCGTCACCAGGGGAAATACATGGGCAAACTCAAGGAGCACCTGGCAGAAGTAACTGTGAAAGTCTTAAGCTCGTCAAATAATGGCGTATCACTACTGGTGAACTGGCCAGATAATGCTTGAAGATGCAACTATGGTAAAACGTGGAGCAATGGGTAGGAGTAACTATGACTCTCTTAAGGTAGCCAAATGCCTCGTCACCAGGCGGATTAAATCGGCAAACTCGAGGAGCACCTAGCAGAAATAACTGTGAAAGTCTTAAGGTCGACAAATAATGGTGTATCACATCTGGTGAACTGGCCAGGGAAAGTTTGAAGATGTGACTGTGATAAAACGGGGAGCAACTGGCAGGAGTAACTATGACTCTCTTAAGGTTGCCAAAAGGTCGTCACCAGGCGAAATACATCGGCAAACTCGAGCAACACCTCAAGAAATAACTGTAAAGTGTTTAAGGTGGACAAATAATGGCGTATCGCTTCTGGCGAACTGGCCAGATAATGCTTGAAGATGCGACTATGGTAAAATGAGGAGCAATTGGTAGGAGTAACTATGACTCTCTTAAGGTAGCCAAATGCCTCGTCACCAGGCGGAATAAATCGGCAAACTCGACGAGCACCTGGTAAGAGTTACTGTGAAAGTCTTAAGGGCGACTAATAATGGTTACAACTCCTGGTGAACTGGCCAGAGGAAGCTTGAAGACGTTAATGTTATGTAACAGGGTGCAACTGGCAAGAGTAACTATGACACTCTTGAGGTAGCCAAATGCTCGTCACCAGGGGAAATACATGGGCAAACTCAAGGAGCACCTGGCAGAAGTAACTGTGAAAGTCTTAAGCTCGTCAAATAATGGCGTATCACTTCTGGTGAACTGGCCAGATAATGCTTGAAGATGCAACTATGGTAAAACGGGGAGCAATGGGTAGGAGTAACTATGACTCTCTTAAGGTAGCCAAATGCCTCGTCACCAGGCGGATTAAATCGGCAAACTCGAGGAGCACCTAGCAGAAATAACTGTGAAAGTCTTAAGGTCGACAAATAATGGTGTATCACATCTGGTGAACTGGCCAGGGAAAGTTTGAAGATGTGACTGTGATAAAACGGGGAGCAACTGGCAGGAGTAACTATGACTCTCTTAAGGTTGCCAAAAGGTCGTCACCATTCGAAATACATCGGCAAACTCGAGCAACACCTCAAGAAATAACTGTAAAGTGTTTAAGGTGGACAAATAATGGCGTATCGCTTCTGGCGAACTGGCCAGATAATGCTTGAAGATGCGACTATGGTAAAATGAGGAGCAATTGGTAGGAGTAACTATGACTCTCTTAAGGTAGCCAAATGCCTCGTCACCAGGCGGAATAAATCGGCAAACTCGACGAGCACCTGGTAAGAGTTACTGTGAAAGTCTTAAGGGCGACTAATAATGGTTACAACTCCTGGTGAACTGGCCAGAGGAAGCTTGAAGACGTTAATGTTATGTAACAGGGTGCAACTGGCAAGAGTAACTATGACACTCTTGAGGTAGCCAAATGCTCGTCACCAGGGGAAATACATGGGCAAACTCAAGGAGCACCTGGCAGAAGTAACTGTGAAAGTCTTAAGCTCGTCAAATAATGGCGTATCACTTCTGGTGAACTGGCCAGATAATGCTTGAAGATGTAACTATGGTAAAACGGGGAGCAATGGGTAGGAGTAACTATGACTCTCTTAAGGTAGCCAAATGCCTCGTCACCAGGCGGATTAAATCGGCAAACTCGAGGAGCACCTAGCAGAAATAACTGTGAAAGTCTTAAGTTCGACAAATAATGGTGTATCACATCTGGTGAACTGGCCAGAGAAAGTTTGAAGATGTGACTGTGATAAAACGGGTTGCAACTGGCAGGAGTAACTATGACTCTCTTAAGGTTGCCAAAAGATCGTCACCAGGCGAAATACATCGGCAAACTCGAGCAGCACCTCAAGAAATAACTGTAAAGTGTTTAAGGTGGACAAATAATGGCGTATCGCTTCTAACGAACTGGCCGGATAATGCTTGAAGATGCGACTATGGTAAAATGAGGAGCAATTGGTAGGAGTGACTATGACTCTCTTAAGGTAGCCAAATGCCTCGTCACCAGGCGGAATATATCGGCAAACTCGACGAGCACCTGGCAGGAGTTACTGTGAAAGTCTTAAGGGCGACTAATAATGGTTACATCTCCTGGTGAACTGGCCAGAGGAAGCTTGAAAACGTGAATGTTATGTAACAGGGTGCAACTGGCAGGAGTAACTATGACACTCTTGAGGTAGCCAAATGCTCGTCACCAGGGGAAATACATGGGCAAACTCAAGGAGCACCTGGCAGAAGTAACTGTGAAAGTCTTAAGCTCGTCAAATAATGGCGTATCACTTCTGGTGAACTGGCCAGATAATGCTTGAAGATGTAACTATGGTAAAACGGGGAGCAATGGGTAGGAGTAACTATGACTCTCTTAAGGTAGCCAAATGCCTCGTCACCAGGCGGATTAAATCGGCAAACTCGAGGAGCACCTAGCAGAAATAACTGTGAAAGTCTTAAGGTCGACAAATAATGGTGTATCACATCTGGTGAACTGGCCGGGGTTAGTTTGAAGATGTGACTGTGATAAAACGGGGAGCAACTGGCAGGAGTAACTATGACTCTCTTAAGGTTGCCAAAAGGTCGTCACCAGGCGAAATACATCGGCAAACTCGAGCAACACCTCAAGAAATAACTGTAAAGTGTTTAAGGTGGACAAATAACGGCGTATCGCTTCTGGCGAACTGGCCGGATAATGCTTGAAGATGCGACTATGGTAAAATGAGGAGCAATTGGTAGGAGTGACTATGACTCTCTTAAGGTAGCCAAATGCCTCGTCACCAGGCGGAATATATCGGCAAACTCGACGAGCACCTGGCAGGAGTTACTGTGAAAGTCTTAAGGGCGACTAATAATGGTTACATCTCCTGGTGAACTGGCCAGAGGAAGCTTGAAAACGTGAATGTTATGTAACAGGGTGCAACTGGCAGGAGTAACTATGACACTCTTAAGGTAGCCAAATGCTCGTCACCAGGGGAAATACATGGGCAAACTCAAGGAGCACCTGGCAGAAGTAACTGTGAAAGTCTTAAGCTCGTCAAATAATGGCGTATCACTTCTGGTGAACTGGCCAGATAATGCTTGAAGATGCAACTATGGTAAAACGGGGAGCAATGGGTAGGAGTAACTATGACTCTTTTAAGGTAGCCAAATGCCTCGTCACCAGGCGGATTAAATCGGCAAACTCGAGGAGCACCTAGCAGAAATAACTGTGAAAGTCTTAAGTTCGACAAATAATGGTGTATCACATCTGGTGAACTGGCCAGAGAAAGTTTGAAGATGTGACTGTGATAAAACGGGTTGCAACTGGCAGGAGTAACTATGACTCTCTTAAGGTTGCCAAAAGATCGTCACCAGGCGAAATACATCGGCAAACTCGAGCAGCACCTCAAGAAATAACTGTAAAGTGTTTAAGGTGGACAAATAATGGCGTATCGCTTCTAACGAACTGGCCGGATAATGCTTGAAGATGCGACTATGGTAAAATGAGGAGCAATTGGTAGGAGTGACTCTGACTCTCTTAAGGTAGCCAAATGCCTCGTTACCAGGCGGAATATATCGGCAAACTCGACGAGCACCTGGCAGGAGTTACTGTGAAAGTCTTAAGGGCGACTAATAATGGTTACATCTCCTGGTGAACTGGCCAGAGGAAGCTTGAAAACGTGAATGTTATGTAACAGGGTGCAACTGGCAGGAGTAACTATGACACTCTTAAGGTAGCCAAATGCTCGTCACCAGGGGAAATACATGGGCAAACTCAAGGAGCACCTGGCAGAAGTAACTGTGAAAGTCTTAAGCTCGTCAAATAATGGCGTATCACTTCTGGTGAACTGGCCAGATAATGCTTGAAGATGCAACTATGGTAAAACGGGGAGCAATGGGTAGGAGTAACTATGACTCTCTTAAGGTAGCCAAATGCCTCGTCACCAGGCGGATTAAATCGGCAAACTCGAGGAGCACCTAGCAGAAATAACTGTGAAAGTCTTAAGGTCGACAAATAATGGTGTATCACATCTGGTGAACTGGCCAGGGAAAGTTTGAAGATGTGACTGTGATAAAACGGGGAGCAACTGGCAGGAGTAACTATGACTCTCTTAAGGTTGCCAAAAGGTCGTCACCAGGCGAAATACATCGGCAAACTCGAGCAACACCTCAAGAAATAACTGTAAAGTGTTTAAGGTGGACAAATAATGGCGTATCGCTTCTGGCGAACTGGCCGGATAATGCTTGAAGATGCGACTATGGTAAAATGAGGAGCAATTGGTAGGAGTAACTATGACTCTCTTAAGGTAGCCAAATGCCTCGTCACCAGGCGGAATAAATCGGCAAACTCGACGAGCACCTGATAAGAGTTACTGTGAAAGTCTTAAGGGCGACTAATAATGGTTACAACTCCTGGTGAACTGGCCAGAGGAAGCTTGAAGACGTTAATGTTATGTAACAGGGTGCAACTGGCAAGAGTAACTATGACACTCTTGAGGTAGCCAAATGCTCGTCACCAGGGGAAATACATGGGCAAACTCAAGGAGCACCTGGCAGAAGTAACTGTGAAAGTCTTAAGCTCGTCAAATAATGGCGTATCACTTCTGGTGAACTGGCCAGATAATGCTTGAAGATGTAACTATGGTAAAACGGGGAGCAATGGGTAGGAGTAACTATGACTCTCTTAAGGTAGCCAAATGCCTCGTCACCAGGCGGATTAAATCGGCAAACTCGAGGAGCACCTAGCAGAAATAACTGTGAAAGTCTTAAGTTCGACAAATAATGGTGTATCACATCTGGTGAACTGGCCAGAGAAAGTTTGAAGATGTGACTGTGATAAAACGGGTTGCAACTGGCAGGAGTAACTATGACTCTCTTAAGGTTGCCAAAAGATCGTCACCAGGCGAAATACATCGGCAAACTCGAGCAGCACCTCAAGAAATAACTGTAAAGTGTTTAAGGTGGACAAATAATGGCGTATCGCTTCTAACGAACTGGCCGGATAATGCTTGAAGATGCGACTATGGTAAAATGAGGAGCAATTGGTAGGAGTGACTATGACTCTCTTAAGGTAGCCAAATGCCTCGTCACCAGGCGGAATATATCGGCAAACTCGACGAGCACCTGGCAGGAGTTACTGTGAAAGTCTTAAGGGCGACTAATAATGGTTACATCTCCTGGTGAACTGGCCAGAGGAAGCTTGAAAACGTGAATGTTATGTAACAGGGTGCAACTGGCAGGAGTAACTATGACACTCTTAAGGTAGCCAAATGCTCGTCACCAGGGGAAATACATGGGCAAACTCAAGGAGCACCTGGCAGAAGTAACTGTGAAAGTCTTAAGCTCGTCAAATAATGGCGTATCACTTCTGGTGAACTGGCCAGATAATGCTTGAAGATGCAACTATGGTAAAACGGGGAGCAATGGGTAGGAGTAACTATGACTCTCTTAAGGTAGCCAAATGCCTCGTCACCAGGCGGATTAAATCGGCAAACTCGAGGAGCACCTAGCAGAAATAACTGTGAAAGTCTTAAGGTCGACAAATAATGGTGTATCACATCTGGTGAACTGGCCAGGGAAAGTTTGAAGATGTGACTGTGATAAAACGGGGAGCAACTGGCAGGAGTAACTATGACTCTCTTAAGGTTGCCAAAAGGTCGTCACCAGGCGAAATACATCGGCAAACTCGAGCAACACCTCAAGAAATAACTGTAAAGTGTTTAAGGTGGACAAATAATGGCGTATCGCTTCTGGCGAACTGGCCGGATAATGCTTGAAGATGCGACTATGGTAAAATGAGGAGCAATTGGTAGGAGTAACTATGACTCTCTTAAGGTAGCCAAATGCCTCGTCACCAGGCGGAATAAATCGGCAAACTCGACGAGCACCTGATAAGAGTTACTGTGAAAGTCTTAAGGGCGACTAATAATGGTTACAACTCCTGGTGAACTGGCCAGAGGAAGCTTGAAGACGTTAATGTTATGTAACAGGGTGCAACTGGCAAGAGTAACTATGACACTCTTGAGGTAGCCAAATGCTCGTCACCAGGGTAAATACATGGGCAAACTCAAGGAGCACCTGGCAGAAGTAACTGTGAAAGTCTTAAGCTCGTCAAATAATGGCGTATCACTTCTGGTGAACTGGCCAGATAATGCTTGAAGATGCAACTATGGTAAAACGGGGAGCAATGGGTAGGAGTAACTATGACTCTCTTAAGGTAGCCAAATGCCTCGTCACCAGGCGGATTAAATCGGCAAACTCGAGGAGCACCTAGCAGAAATAACTGTGAAAGTCTTAAGTTCGACAAATAATGGTGTATCACATCTGGTGAACTGGCCAGAGAAAGTTTGAAGATGTGACTGTGATAAAACGGGTTGCAACTGGCAGGAGTAACTATGACTCTCTTAAGGTTGCCAAAAGATCGTCACCAGGCGAAATACATCGGCAAACTCGAGCAGCACCTCAAGAAATAACTGTAAAGTGTTTAAGGTGGACAAATAATGGCGTATCGCTTCTAACGAACTGGCCGGATAATGCTTGAAGATGCGACTATGGTAAAATGAGGAGCAATTGGTAGGAGTGACTATGACTCTCTTAAGGTAGCCAAATGCCTCGTCACCAGGCGGAATATATCGGCAAACTCGACGAGCACCTGGCAGGAGTTACTGTGAAAGTCTTAAGGGCGACTAATAATGGTTACATCTCCTGGTGAACTGGCCAGAGGAAGCTTGAAAACGTGAATGTTATGTAACAGGGTGCAACTGGCAGGAGTAACTATGACACTCTTAAGGTAGCCAAATGCTCGTCACCAGGGGAAATACATGGGCAAACTCAAGGAGCACCTGGCAGAAGTAACTGTGAAAGTCTTAAGCTCGTCAAATAATGGCGTATCACTTCTGGTGAACTGGCCAGATAATGCTTGAAGATGCAACTATGGTAAAACGGGGAGCAATGGGTAGGAGTAACTATGACTCTCTTAAGGTAGCCAAATGCCTCGTCACCAGGCGGATTAAATCGGCAAACTCGAGGAGCACCTAGCAGAAATAACTGTGAAAGTCTTAAGGTCGACAAATAATGGTGTATCACATCTGGTGAACTGGCCAGGGAAAGTTTGAAGATGTGACTGTGATAAAACGGGTTGCAACTGGCAGGAGTAACTATGACTCTCTTAAGGTTGCCAAAAGGTCGTCACCAGGCGAAATACATCGGCAAACTCGAGCAACACCTCAAGAAATAACTGTAAAGTGTTTAAGGTGGACAAATAATGGCGTATCGCTTCTGGCGAACTGGCCGGATAATGCTTGAAGATGCGACTATGGTAAAATGAGGAGCAATTGGTAGGAGTAACTATGACTCTCTTAAGGTAGCCAAATGCCTCGTCACCAGGCGGAATAAATCGGCAAACTCGACGAGCACCTGATAAGAGTTACTGTGAAAGTCTTAAGGGCGACTAATAATGGTTACAACTCCTGGTGAACTGGCCAGAGGAAGCTTGAAGACGTTAATGTTATGTAACAGGGTGCAACTGGCAAGAGTAACTATGACACTCTTGAGGTAGCCAAATGCTCGTCACCAGGGTAAATACATGGGCAAACTCAAGGAGCACCTGGCAGAAGTAACTGTGAAAGTCTTAAGCTCGTCAAATAATGGCGTATCACTTCTGGTGAACTGGCCAGATAATGCTTGAAGATGCAACTATGGTAAAACGGGGAGCAATGGGTAGGAGTAACTATGACTCTCTTAAGGTAGCCAAATGCCTCGTCACCAGGCGGATTAAATCGGCAAACTCGAGGAGCACCTAGCAGAAATAACTGTGAAAGTCTTAAGTTCGACAAATAATGGTGTATCACATCTGGTGAACTGGCCAGAGAAAGTTTGAAGATGTGACTGTGATAAAACGGGTTGCAACTGGCAGGAGTAACTATGACTCTCTTAAGGTTGCCAAAAGATCGTCACCAGGCGAAATACATCGGCAAACTCGAGCAGCACCTCAAGAAATAACTGTAAAGTGTTTAAGGTGGACAAATAATGGCGTATCGCTTCTAACGAACTGGCCGGATAATGCTTGAAGATGCGACTATGGTAAAATGAGGAGCAATTGGTAGGAGTGACTATGACTCTCTTAAGGTAGCCAAATGCCTCGTCACCAGGCGGAATATATCGGCAAACTCGACGAGCACCTGGCAGGAGTTACTGTGAAAGTCTTAAGGGCGACTAATAATGGTTACATCTCCTGGTGAACTGGCCAGAGGAAGCTTGAAAACGTGAATGTTATGTAACAGGGTGCAACTGGCAGGAGTAACTATGACACTCTTAAGGTAGCCAAATGCTCGTCACCAGGGGAAATACATGGGCAAACTCAAGGAGCACCTGGCAGAAGTAACTGTGAAAGTCTTAAGCTCGTCAAATAATGGCGTATCACTTCTGGTGAACTGGCCAGATAATGCTTGAAGATGCAACTATGGTAAAACGGGGAGCAATGGGTAGGAGTAACTATGACTCTCTTAAGGTAGCCAAATGCCTCGTCACCAGGCGGATTAAATCGGCAAACTCGAGGAGCACCTAGCAGAAATAACTGTGAAAGTCTTAAGGTCGACAAATAATGGTGTATCACATCTGGTGAACTGGCCAGGGAAAGTTTGAAGATGTGACTGTGATAAAACGGGGAGCAACTGGCAGGAGTAACTATGACTCTCTTAAGGTTGCCAAAAGGTCGTCACCAGGCGAAATACATCGGCAAACTCGAGCAACACCTCAAGAAATAACTGTAAAGTGTTTAAGGTGGACAAATAATGGCGTATCGCTTCTGGCGAACTGGCCGGATAATGCTTGAAGATGCGACTATGGTAAAATGAGGAGCAATTGGTAGGAGTAACTATGACTCTCTTAAGGTAGCCAAATGCCTCGTCACCAGGCGGAATAAATCGGCAAACTCGACGAGCACCTGATAAGAGTTACTGTGAAAGTCTTAAGGGCGACTAATAATGGTTACAACTCCTGGTGAACTGGCCAGAGGAAGCTTGAAGACGTTAATGTTATGTAACAGGGTGCAACTGGCAAGAGTAACTATGACACTCTTGAGGTAGCCAAATGCTCGTCACCAGGGTAAATACATGGGCAAACTCAAGGAGCACCTGGCAGAAGTAACTGTGAAAGTCTTAAGCTCGTCAAATAATGGCGTATCACTTCTGGTGAACTGGCCAGATAATGCTTGAAGATGCAACTATGGTAAAACGGGGAGCAATGGGTAGGAGTAACTATGACTCTCTTAAGGTAGCCAAATGCCTCGTCACCAGGCGGATTAAATCGGCAAACTCGAGGAGCACCTAGCAGAAATAACTGTGAAAGTCTTAAGTTCGACAAATAATGGTGTATCACATCTGGTGAACTGGCCAGAGAAAGTTTGAAGATGTGACTGTGATAAAACGGGTTGCAACTGGCAGGAGTAACTATGACTCTCTTAAGGTTGCCAAAAGATCGTCACCAGGCGAAATACATCGGCAAACTCGAGCAGCACCTCAAGAAATAACTGTAAAGTGTTTAAGGTGGACAAATAATGGCGTATCGCTTCTAACGAACTGGCCGGATAATGCTTGAAGATGCGACTATGGTAAAATGAGGAGCAATTGGTAGGAGTGACTATGACTCTCTTAAGGTAGCCAAATGCCTCGTCACCAGGCGGAATATATCGGCAAACTCGACGAGCACCTGGCAGGAGTTACTGTGAAAGTCTTAAGGGCGACTAATAATGGTTACATCTCCTGGTGAACTGGCCAGAGGAAGCTTGAAAACGTGAATGTTATGTAACAGGGTGCAACTGGCAGGAGTAACTATGACACTCTTAAGGTAGCCAAATGCTCGTCACCAGGGGAAATACATGGGCAAACTCAAGGAGCACCTGGCAGAAGTAACTGTGAAAGTCTTAAGCTCGTCAAATAATGGCGTATCACTTCTGGTGAACTGGCCAGATAATGCTTGAAGATGCAACTATGGTAAAACGGGGAGCAATGGGTAGGAGTAACTATGACTCTCTTAAGGTAGCCAAATGCCTCGTCACCAGGCGGATTAAATCGGCAAACTCGAGGAGCACCTAGCAGAAATAACTGTGAAAGTCTTAAGGTCGACAAATAATGGTGTATCACATCTGGTGAACTGGCCAGGGAAAGTTTGAAGATGTGACTGTGATAAAACGGGTTGCAACTGGCAGGAGTAACTATGACTCTCTTAAGGTTGCCAAAAGATCGTCACCAGGCGAAATACATCGGCAAACTCGAGCAGCACCTCAAGAAATAACTGTAAAGTGTTTAAGGTGGACAAATAATGGCGTATCGCTTCTAACGAACTGGCCGGATAATGCTTGAAGATGCGACTATGGTAAAATGAGGAGCAATTGGTAGGAGTAACTATGACTCTCTTAAGGTAGCCAAATGCCTCGTCACCAGGCGGAATAAATCGGCAAACTCGACGAGCACCTGGTAAGAGTTACTGTGAAAGTCTTAAGGGCGACTAATAATGGTTACAACTCCTGGTGAACTGGCCAGAGGAAGCTTGAAGACGTTAATGTTATGTAACAGGGTGCAACTGGCAAGAGTAACTATGACACTCTTGAGGTAGCCAAATGCTCGTCACCAGGGGAAATACATGGGCAAACTCAAGGAGCACCTGGCAGAAGTAACTGTGAAAGTCTTAAGCTCGTCAAATAATGGCGTATCACTTCTGGTGAACTGGCCAGATAATGCTTGAAGATGTAACTATGGTAAAACGGGGAGCAATGGGTAGGAGTAACTATGACTCTCTTAAGGTAGCCAAATGCCTCGTCACCAGGCGGATTAAATCGGCAAACTCGAGGAGCACCTAGCAGAAATAACTGTGAAAGTCTTAAGTTCGACAAATAATGGTGTATCACATCTGGTGAACTGGCCAGAGAAAGTTTGAAGATGTGACTGTGATAAAACGGGTTGCAACTGGCAGGAGTAACTATGACTCTCTTAAGGTTGCCAAAAGATCGTCACCAGGCGAAATACATCGGCAAACTCGAGCAACACCTCAAGAAATAACTGTAAAGTGTTTAAGGTGGACAAATAATGGCGTATCGCTTCTAACGAACTGGCCGGATAATGCTTGAAGATGCGACTATGGTAAAATGAGGAGCAATTGGTAGGAGTGACTATGACTCTCTTAAGGTAGCCAAATGCCTCGTCACCAGGCGGAATATATCGGCAAACTCGACGAGCACCTGGCAGGAGTTACTGTGAAAGTCTTAAGGGCGACTAATAATGGTTACATCTCCTGGTGAACTGGCCAGAGGAAGCTTGAAAACGTGAATGTTATGTAACAGGGTGCAACTGGCAGGAGTAACTATGACACTCTTGAGGTAGCCAAATGCTCGTCACCAGGGGAAATACATGGGCAAACTCAAGGAGCACCTGGCAGAAGTAACTGTGAAAGTCTTAAGCTCGTCAAATAATGGCGTATCACTTCTGGTGAACTGGCCAGATAATGCTTGAAGATGTAACTATGGTAAAACGGGGAGCAATTGGTAGGAGTAACTATGACTCTCTTAAGGTAGCCAAATGCCTCGTCACCAGGCGGATTAAATCGGCAAACTCGAGGAGCACCTAGCAGAAATAACTGTGAAAGTCTTAAGGTCGACAAATAATGGTGTATCACATCTGGTGAACTGGCCAGGGTTAGTTTGAAGATGTGACTGTGATAAAACGGGGAGCAACTGGCAGGAGTAACTATGACTCTCTTAAGGTTGCCAAAAGGTCGTCACCAGGCGAAATACATCGGCAAACTCGAGCAACACCTCAAGAAATAACTGTAAAGTGTTTAAGGTGGACAAATAATGGCGTATCGCTTCTGGCGAACTGGCCGGATAATGCTTGAAGATGCGACTATGGTAAAATGAGGAGCAATTGGTAGGAGTGACTATGACTCTCTTAAGGTAGCCAAATGCCTCGTCACCAGGCGGAATATATCGGCAAACTCGACGAGCACCTGGCAGGAGTTACTGTGAAAGTCTTAAGGGCGACTAATAATGGTTACATCTCCTGGTGAACTGGCCAGAGGAAGCTTGAAAACGTGAATGTTATGTAACAGGGTGCAACTGGCAGGAGTAACTATGACACTCTTAAGGTAGCCAAATGCTCGTCACCAGGGGAAATACATGGGCAAACTCAAGGAGCACCTGGCAGAAGTAACTGTGAAAGTCTTAAGCTCGTCAAATAATGGCGTATCACTTCTGGTGAACTGGCCAGATAATGCTTGAAGATGCAACTATGGTAAAACGGGGAGCAATGGGTAGGAGTAACTATGACTCTCTTAAGGTAGCCAAATGCCTCGTCACCAGGCGGATTAAATCGGCAAACTCGAGGAGCACCTAGCAGAAATAACTGTGAAAGTCTTAAGGTCGACAAATAATGGTGTATCACATCTGGTGAACTGGCCAGGGAAAGTTTGAAGATGTGACTGTGATAAAACGGGGAGCAACTGGCAGGAGTAACTATGACTCTCTTAAGGTTGCCAAAAGGTCGTCACCAGGCGAAATACATCGGCAAACTCGAGCAACACCTCAAGAAATAACTGTAAAGTGTTTAAGGTGGACAAATAATGGCGTATCGCTTCTGGCGAACTGGCCAGATAATGCTTGAAGATGCGACTATGGTAAAATGAGGAGCAATTGGTAGGAGTAACTATGACTCTCTTAAGGTAGCCAAATGCCTCGTCACCAGGCGGAATAAATCGGCAAACTCGACGAGCACCTGGTAGGAGTTAATGTGAAAGTCTTAAGGGCGACTAATAATGGTTACAACTCCTGGTGAACTGGCCAGAGGAAGCTTGAAGACGTTAATGTTATGTAACAGGGTGCAACTGGCAAGAGTAACTATGACACTCTTGAGGTAGCCAAATGCTCGTCACCAGGGGAAATACATGGGCAAACTCAAGGAGCACCTGGCAGAAGTAACTGTGAAAGTCTTAAGCTCGTCAAATAATGGCGTATCACTTCTGGTGAACTGGCCAGATAATGCTTGAAGATGTAACTATGGTAAAACGGGGAGCAATGGGTAGGAGTAACTATGACTCTCTTAAGGTAGCCAAATGCCTCGTCACCAGGCGGATTAAATCGGCAAACTCGAGGAGCACCTAGCAGAAATAACTGTGAAAGTCTTAAGGTCGACAAATAATGGTGTATCACATCTGGTGAACTGGCCAGGGTTAGTTTGAAGATGTGACTGTGATAAAACGGGGAGCAACTGGCAGGAGTAACTATGACTCTCTTAAGGTTGCCAAAAGATCGTCACCAGGCGAAATACATCGGCAAACTCAAGCAGCACCTCAAGAAATAACTGTAAAGTGTTTAAGGTGGACAAATAATGGCGTATCGCTTCTGGCGAACTGGCCAGATAATGCTTGAAGATGCGACTATGGTAAAATGAGGAGCAATTGGTAGGAGTTACTATGACTCTCTTAAGGTAGCCAAATGCCTCGTCACCAGGCGGAATAAATCGGCAAATTTGACGAGCACCTGGCAGGAGTTACTGTGAAACTCTTAGGGGCGACTAATAATGGTTACAACTCCTGGTGAACTGGCCAGAGGAAGCTTGAAGACGTGAATGTTATGTAACAGGGTGCAACTGGCAGGAGTAACTATGACACTCTTAAGGTAGCCAAATGCTCGTCACCAGGCGAAATACATGGGCAAACTCAAGGAGTACCTGGCAGAAGTAACTGTGAAAGGCTTAAGCTCGTGAAATAATAGCGTATCACTTCTGATGAACTGGTCAGATAATGCTTGAAGATGCAACTAAGGTGAAACGAGGAGCAATTGGTAGGAGTAACTATGACTCTCTTATGGTAGCCAAGTGCCTCGCCACCAGACGGAATAAATCGGCAAACTCGAAGAGCACCTGGCAGGTGTTACTGTGAAACTCTTAGGGGCGACTAATAATGGTTACAACTCCTGGTGAACTGGGCAGAGGAAGCTTGAAGACGTGAATGTTATGTAACAGGGTGCAACTGGCAGGAGTAACTATGACACTCTTAAGGTAGCCAAATGCTCGTCACCAGGCGAAATACATGGGCAAACTCAAGGAGCACCTGGCAGAAGTAACTGTGAAAGGCTTAAGCTCGTGAAATAATAGCGTATCACTTCTGATGAACTGGTCAGATAATGCTTGAAGATGCAACTAAGGTGAAACGAGGAGCAATTGGTAGGAGTAACTATGACTCTCTTAAGGTAGCCAAGTGCCTCGCCACCAGACGGAATAAATCGGCAAACTCGAAGAGCACCTAGCAGAAATAACTGTGAAAGTCTTAAGGTCGGCAGATATAGGCATATCGCGTGTGCTGAACTGGCGCAAGAAAGCTTGAAGATTTTACTGTGTGAAAA
The DNA here is from genome assembly GCF_021461395.2 of Schistocerca americana. NCBI lineage: Eukaryota > Metazoa > Arthropoda > Insecta > Orthoptera > Acrididae > Schistocerca > Schistocerca americana. Next base: position 11,354,143 of record NC_060129.1, on the reverse strand, counting down.
CGGGGAGCAACTTGCAGGAGTAACTGTGACTCCCTTAAGGTTGCCAATGCTCGTCGCCCGGCTAAAAATATCGGAAAACTCGATGAGCACTTGGCAGATATAACTGAGAAAGTCTTAAGGTCAACAAATAATGGCGTGTCGCTTCTGGTGATCAGGCTAGAGAAAGCTTGAAGGTGTGACGTTGATAAAACGGGGAGCAACTGGCAGGAGTAACTATAACCCTCTTAAGGTAGCCAAATGTTCGTCACCAGGCGAAATACAAGGGAATACTCGAGGAGCACCTGGCAGAAATAACTGTGAAAGTCTTAAGTTCGACAAATAATGGCGTATCGCGTGTGCTGAAATGGCGCAAGAAAGCTTGAAGATTTTACTGTGCCAAAGCGGGGAGCAACTTGCAGGAGTAACTGTGACTCTCTTAAGGTAGCCAAATACCTCGTCACCAGGCGGTAGAAATCGGCAAACTCGAGGAGAACCTAGCAGAAATAACTGTGAAAGTCTTAAGGTCGACAAATAATGGTGTATCACATCTGGTGAGCTTTCCAGAGAAAGCTTGAAGATGTGACTGTGATAAAACGGGTTGCAACTGGCAGGAGTAACTATGACTCTCTTAAGGTTGCCAAAAGGTCGTCACCAGGCGAAATACATCGGCAAACTCGAGCAGCACCTCAAGAAGTAACTGTAAAGTGTTTAAGGTGGACAAATAATGGCGCATCGCTTCTGGCGAACTGGCCAGATAATGCTTGAAGATGCGACTATGGTAAAATGAGGAGCAATTGGTAGGAGTAACTATGACTCTCTTAAGGTAGCCAAATGTCTCGTCACCAGGCGGAATAAATCGGCAAACTCGACGAGCACCTGGCAGGAGTTACTGTGAAAGTCTTAAGGGCGACTAATAATGGTTACAACTCCTGGTGAACTGGCCAGAGGAAGCTTGAAGACGTAAATGTTATGTAACAGGGTGCAACTGGCAGGAGAAACTATGACACTCTTAAGGTAGCCAAATGCTCGTCACCAGGGGAAATACACGGGCAAACTCAAGGAGCACCTGGCAGAAGTAACTGTGAAAGTCTTAAGCTCGTCAAATAATGACGTATCACTTCTGGTGAACTGGCCAGATAATGCTTGAAGATGCAACTATGGTAAAACGGGGAGCAATGGGTAGGAGTAACTATGACTCTCTTAAGGTAGCCAAATGCCTCGTCACCAGGCGGATTAAATCGGCAAACTCGAGGAGCACCCAGCAGAAATAACTGTGAAAGTCTTAAGGTCCACAGATATAGGCGTATCGCGTGGGCTGAACTGGCGCAAGAAAGCTTGAAGATTTTACTGTGTGAAAACGGGGAGCAACTTGCAGGAGTAACTGTGACTCTCTTAAGGTTGCCAATGCTCGTCGCCCGGCTAAAAATGTCGGAAAACTCGAGGAGCACCTGGCAGAAATAACTGAGAAAGTCTTAAGGTCAACAAATAATGGCGTATCGCTTCTGATTAACTGACCAGAGAGAGCTTGAATATGCGACTATGGTAAAACGGGGAGCAACTGGTATGAGTAAATATGACTCCCTTAAGGGAGCCAAATGCCTCGTCACCAAGCGGAATAAATCGGCAAACACGAGGAGCACCTGGCAGGAGTTACTGTGAAAGTCTTAAGGGCAACTAATAATGGTTACAACTCCTGGTGAACCGGGCAGAGGAAGCTTGAAGACGTGAATGTTATGTAACAGGGTGCAACTGGCAGGAGTTACTATGACACTCTTAAGGTAGCCAAATGCTCGTCACCAGGGGAAATACATGGGCAAACTCAAGGAGCACCTGGCAGAAGTAACTGTGAAAGTCTTAAGCTCGTCAAATAATGGCGTATCACTTCTGGTGAACTGGCCAGATAATGCTTGAAGATGCAACTATGGTAAAACGGGGAGCAATGGGTAGGAGTAACTATGACTCTCTTAAGGTATCCAAATGCCTCGTCACGAGGCGGATTAAATCGGCAAACTCGAGGAGCACCCAGCAGAAATAACTGTGAAAGTCTTAAGGTCGACAGATATAGGCGTATCGCGTGTGCTGAACTGGCGCAAGAAAGCTTGAAGATTTTACTGTGTGAAAACGGGGAGCAACTTGCAGGAGTAACTGTGACTCTCTTAAGGTTGCCAATGCTCGTCGCCCGGCTAAAAATGTCGGAAAACTCGAGGAGCACCTGGCAGAAATAACTGAGAAAGTCTTAAGGTCAACAAATAATGGCGTATCGCTTCTGATTAACTGACCAGAGAAAGCTTGAATATGCGACTATGGTAAAACGGGGAGCAACTGGTATAAGTAAATATGACTCCCTTAAGGGAGCCAAATGCCTCGTCACCAAGCGGAATAAATCGGCAAACACGAGGAGCACCTGGCAGGAGTTACTGTGAAAGTCTTAAGGGCAACTAATAATGGTTACAACTCCTGGTGAACCGGCCAGAGGAAGCTTGAAGACGTGAATGTTATGTAACAGGGTGCAACTGGCAGGAGTTACTATGACACTCTTAAGGTAGCCAAATGCTCGTCACCAGGGGAAATACATGGGCAAACTCAAGGAGCACCTGGCAGAAGTAACTGTGAAAGTCTTAAGCTCGTCAAATAATGGCGTATCACTTCTGGTGAACTGGCCAGATAATGCTTGAAGATGCAACTATGGTAAAACGGGGAGCAATGGGTAGGAGTAACTATGACTCTCTTAAGGTATCCAAATGCCTCGTCACCAGGCGGATTAAATCGGCAAACTCGAGGAGCACCCAGCAGAAATAACTGTGAAAGTCTTAAGGACGACAAATAATGGTGTATCACATCTGGTGAACTGGCCAGAGAAAGTTTGAAGATGTGACTGTGATAAAACGGGTTGCAACTGGCAGGAGTAACTATGACTCTCTTAAGGTTGCCAAAAGATCGTCACCAGGCGAAATACATCGGCAAACTCAAGCAGCACCTCAAGAAATAACTGTAAAGTGTTTAAGGTGGACAAATAATGGCGTATCGCTTCTGGCGAACTGGCCAGATAATGCTTGAAGATGCGACTATGGTAAAATGAGGAGCAATTGGTAGGAGTTACTATGACTCTCTTAAGGTAGCCAAATGCCTCGTCACCAGGCGGAATAAATCGGCAAACTCGACGAGCACCTGGCAGGAGTTACTGTGAAACTCTTAGGGGCGACTAATAATGGTTACAACCCCTGGTGAACTGGCCAGAGGAAGCTTGAAGACGTGAATGTTATGTAACAGGGTGCAACTGGCAGGAGTAACTATGACACTCTTAAGGTAGCCAAATGCTCGTCACCAGGGGAAATACATGGGCAAACTCAAGGAGCACCTGGCAGATGTAACTGTGAAAGGCTTAAGCTCGTGAAATAATAGCGTATCACTTCTGATGAACTGGTCAGATAATGCTTGAAGATGCAACTAAGGTGAAACGAGGAGCAATTGGTAGGAGTAACTATGACTCTCTTAAGGTAGCCAAGTGCCTCGCCACCAGACGGAATAAATCGGCAAACTCGAAGAGCACCTAGCAGAAATAACTGTGAAAGTCTTAAGGTCGACAGATATAGGCGTATCGCGTGTGCTGAACTGGCGCAAGAAAGCTTGAAGATTTTACTGTGTGAAAACGGGGAGCAACTTGCAGGAGTAACTGTGACTCCCTTAAGGTTGCCAATGCTCGTCGCCCGGCTAAAAATATCGGAAAACTCGAGGAGCACTTGGCAGATATAACTGAGAAAGTCTTAAGGTCAACAAATAATGGCGTGTCGCTTCTGGTGATCAGGCTAGAGAAAGCTTGAAGGTGTGACGTTGATAAAACGGGGAGCAACTGGCAGGAGTAACTATAACCCTCTTAAGGTAGCCAAATGTTCGTCACCAGGCGAAATACAAGGGAATACTCGAGGAGCACCTGGCAGAAATAACTGTGAAAGTCTTAAGTTCGACAAATAATGGCGTATCGCGTGTGCTGAAATGTCGCAAGAAAGCTTGAAGATTTTACTGTGCCAAAACGGGGAGCAACTTGCAGGAGTAACTGTGACTCTCTTAAGGTAGCCAAATGCCTCGTCACCAGGCGGTAGAAATCGGCAAACTCGAGGAGAACCTAGCAGAAATAACTGTGAAAGTCTTAAGGTCGACAAATAATGGTGTATCACATCTGGTGAGCTTTCCAGAGAAAGCTTGAAGATGTGAGTGTGATAAAACGGGTTGCAACTGGCAGGAGTAACTATGACTCTCTTAAGGTTGCCAAAAGGTCGTCACCAGGCGAAATACATCGGCAAACTCGAGCAGCACCTCAAGAAGTAACTGTAAAGTGTTTAAGGTGGACAAATAATGGCGCATCGCTTCTGGCGAACTGGCCAGATAATGCTTGAAGATGCGACTATGGTAAAATGAGGAGCAATTGGTAGGAGTAACTATGAGTCTCTTAAGGTAGCCAAATGTCTCGTCACCAGGCGGAATAAATCGGCAAACTCGACGAGCACCTGGCAGGAGTTACTGTGAAAGTCTTAAGGGCGACTAATAATGGTTACAACTCCTGGTGAACTGGCCAGAGGAAGCTTGAAGACGTGAATGTTATGTAACAGGGTGCAACTGGCAGGAGTTACTATGACACTCTTAAGGTAGCCAAATGCTCGTCACCAGGGGAAATACATGGGCAAACTCAAGGAGCACCTGGCAGAAGTAACTGTGAAAGGCTTAAGCTCGTGAAATAATAGCGTATCACTTCTGATGAACTGGTCAGATAATGCTTGAAGATGCAACTAAGGTGAAACGAGGAGCAATTGGTAGGAGTAACTATGACTCTCTTAAGGTAGCCAAGTGCCTCGCCACCAGACGGAATAAATCGGCAAACTCGAAGAGCACCTAGCAGAAATAACTGTGAAAGTCTTAAGGTCGACAGATATAGGCGTATCGCGTGTGCTGAACTGGCGCAAGAAAGCTTGAAGATTTTACTGTGTGAAAACGGGGAGCAACTTGCAGGAGTAACTGTGACTCCCTTAAGGTTGCCAATGCTCGTCGCCCGGCTAAAAATATCGGAAAACTCGAGGAGCACTTGGCAGATATAACTGAGAAAGTCTTAAGGTCAACAAATAATGGCGTGTCGCTTCTGGTGATCAGGCTAGAGAAAGCTTGAAGGTGTGACGTTGATAAAACGGGGAGCAACTGGCAGGAGTAACTATAACCCTCTTAAGGTAGCCAAATGTTCGTCACCAGGCGAAATACAAGGGAATACTCGAGGAGCACCTGGCAGAAATAACTGTGAAAGTCTTAAGTTCGACAAATAATGGCGTATCGCGTGTGCTGAAATGTCGCAAGAAAGCTTGAAGATTTTACTGTGCCAAAACGGGGAGCAACTTGCAGGAGTAACTGTGACTCTCTTAAGGTAGCCAAATGCCTCGTCACCAGGCGGTAGAAATCGGCAAACTCGAGGAGAACCTAGCAGAAATAACTGTGAAAGTCTTAAGGTCGACAAATAATGGTGTATCACATCTGGTGAGCTTTCCAGAGAAAGCTTGAAGATGTGAGTGTGATAAAACGGGTTGCAACTGGCAGGAGTAACTATGACTCTCTTAAGGTTGCCAAAAGGTCGTCACCAGGCGAAATACATCGGCAAACTCGAGCAGCACCTCAAGAAGTAACTGTAAAGTGTTTAAGGTGGACAAATAATGGCGCATCGCTTCTGGCGAACTGGCCAGATAATGCTTGAAGATGCGACTATGGTAAAATGAGGAGCAATTGGTAGGAGTAACTATGACTCTCTTAAGGTAGCCAAATGTCTCGTCACCAGGCGGAATAAATCGGCAAACTCGACGAGCACCTGGCAGGAGTTACTGTGAAAGTCTTAAGGGCGACTAATAATGGTTACAACTCCTGGTGAACTGGCCAGAGGAAGCTTGAAGACGTGAATGTTATGTAACAGGGTGCAACTGGCAGGAGTTACTATGACACTCTTAAGGAACCCAAATGCTCGTCACCAGGGGAAATACATGGGCAAACTCAAGGAGCACCTGGCAGAAGTAACTGTGAAAGTCTTAAGCTCGTCAAATAATGGCGTATCACTTCTGGTGAACTGGCCAGATAATGCTTGAAGATGCAACTATGGTAAAACGGGGAGCAATGGGTAGGAGTAACTATGACTCTCTTAAGGTATCCAAATGCCTCGTCACGAGGCGGATTAAATCGGCAAACTCGAGGAGCACCCAGCAGAAATAACTGTGAAAGTCTTAAGGTCGACAGATATAGGCGTATCGCGTGTGCTGAACTGGCGCAAGAAAGCTTGAAGATTTTACTGTGTGAAAACGGGGAGCAACTTGCAGGAGTAACTGTGACTCTCTTAAGGTTGCCAATGCTCGTCGCCCGGCTAAAAATGTCGGAAAACTCGAGGAGCACCTGGCAGAAATAACTGAGAAAGTCTTAAGGTCAACAAATAATGGCGTATCGCTTCTGATTAACTGACCAGAGAAAGCTTGAATATGCGACTATGGTAAAACGGGGAGCAACTGGTATGAGTAAATATGACTCCCTTAAGGGAGCCAAATGCCTCGTCACCAAGCGGAATAAATCGGCAAACACGAGGAGCACCTGGCAGGAGTTACTGTGAAAGTCTTAAGGGCAACTAATAATGGTTACAACTCCTGGTGAACCGGCCAGAGGAAGCTTGAAGACGTGAATGTTATGTAACAGGGTGCAACTTGCAGGAGTTACTATGACACTCTTAAGGTAGCCAAATGCTCGTCACCAGGGGAAATACATGGGCAAACTCAAGGAGCACCTGGCAGAAGTAACTGTGAAAGTCTTAAGCTCGTCAAATAATGGCGTATCACTTCTGGTGAACTGGCCAGATAATGCTTGAAGATGCAACTATGGTAAAACGGGGAGCAATGGGTAGGAGTAACTATGACTCTCTTAAGGTATCCAAATGCCTCGTCACCAGGCGGATTAAATCGGCAAACTCGAGGAGCACCCAGCAGAAATAACTGTGAAAGTCTTAAGGTCGACAGATATAGGCGTATCGCGTGTGCTGAACTGGCGCAAGAAAGCTTGAAGATTTTACTGTGTGAAAACGGGGAGCAACTTGCAGGAGTAACTGTGACTCTCTTAAGGTTGCCAATGCTCGTCGCCCGGCTAAAAATGTCGGAAAACTCGAGGAGCACCTGGCAGAAATAACTGAGAAAGTCTTAAGGTCAACAAATAATGGCGTATCGCTTCTGATTAACTGACCAGAGAAAGCTTGAATATGCGACTATGGAAAACGGGGAGCAACTGGTATGAGTAAATATGACTCCCTTAAGGGAGCCAAATGCCTCGTCACCAAGCGGAATAAATCGGCAAACACGAGGAGCACCTGGCAGGAGTTACTGTGAAAGTCTTAAGGGCAACTAATAATGGTTACAACTCCTGGTGAACCGGCCAGAGGAAGCTTGAAGACGTGAATGTTATGTAACAGGGTGCAACTGGCAGGAGTTACTATGACACTCTTAAGGTAGCCAAATGCTCGTCACCAGGGGAAATACATGGGCAAACTCAAGGAGCACCTGGCAGAAGTAACTGTGAAAGTCTTAAGCTCGTCAAATAATGGCGTATCACTTCTGGTGAACTGGCCAGATAATGCTTGAAGATGCAACTATGGTAAAACGGGGAGCAATGGGTAGGAGTAACTATGACTCTCTTAAGGTATCCAAATGCCTCGTCACGAGGCGGATTAAATCGGCAAACTCGAGGAGCACCCAGCAGAAATAACTGTGAAAGTCTTAAGGTCGACAGATATAGGCGTATCGCGTGTGCTGAACTGGCGCAAGAAAGCTTGAAGATTTTACTGTGTGAAAACGGGGAGCAACTTGCAGGAGTAACTGTGACTCTCTTAAGGTTGCCAATGCTCGTCGCCCGGCTAAAAATGTCGGAAAACTCGAGGAGCACCTGGCAGAAATAACTGAGAAAGTCTTAAGGTCAACAAATAATGGCGTATCGCTTCTGATTAACTGACCAGAGAAAGCTTGAATATGCGACTATGGTAAAACGGGGAGCAACTGGTATGAGTAAATATGACTCCCTTAAGGGAGCCAAATGCCTCGTCACCAAGCGGAATAAATCGGCAAACACGAGGAGCACCTGGCAGGAGTTACTGTGAAAGTCTTAAGGGCAACTAATAATGGTTACAACTCCTGGTGAACCGGCCAGAGGAAGCTTGAAGACGTGAATGTTATGTAACAGGGTGCAACTGGCAGGAGTTACTATGACACTCTTAAGGTAGCCAAATGCTCGTCACCAGGGGAAATACATGGGCAAACTCAAGGAGCACCTGGCAGAAGTAACTGTGAAAGTCTTAAGCTCGTCAAATAATGGCGTATCACTTCTGGTGAACTGGCCAGATAATGCTTGAAGATGCAACTATGGTAAAACGGGGAGCAATGGGTAGGAGTAACTATGACTCTCTTAAGGTATCCAAATGCCTCGTCACCAGGCGGATTAAATCGGCAAACTCGAGGAGCACCCAGCAGAAATAACTGTGAAAGTCTTAAGGTCGACAAATAATGGTGTATCACATCTGGTGAACTGGCCAGAGAAAGTTTGAAGATGTGACTGTGATAAAACGGATTGCATCTGGCAGGAGTAACTATGACCCTCTTAAGGTTGCCAAAAGATCGTCACCAGGCGAAATACATCGGCAAACTCAAGCAGCACCTCAAGAAATAACTGTAAAGTGTTTAAGGTGGACAAATAATGGCGTATCGCTTCTGGCGAACTGGCCAGATAATGCTTGAAGATGCGACTATGGTAAAATGAGGAGCAATTGGTAGGAGTTACTATGACTCTCTTAAGGTAGCCAAATGCCTCGTCACCAGGCGGAATAAATCGGCAAACTCGACCAGCACCTGGCAGGAGTTACTGTGAAACTCTTAGGGGCGACTAATAATGGTTACAACTCCTGGTGAACTGGCCAGAGGAAGCTTGAAGACGTGAATGTTATGTAACAGGGTGCAACTGGCAGGAGTAACTATGACACTCTTAAGGTAGCCAAATGCTCGTCACCAGGCGAAATACATGGGCAAACTCAAGGAGCACCTGGCAGAAGTAACTGTGAAAGGCTTAAGCTCGTGAAATAATAGCGTATCACTTCTGATGAACTGGTCAGATAATGCTTGAAGATGCAACTAAGGTGAATGAGGAGCAATTGGTAGGAGTAACTATGACTCTCTTAAGGTAGCCAAGTGCCTCGCCACCAGACGGAATAAATCGGCAAACTCGAAGAGCACCTAGCAGAAATAACTGCGAAAGTCTTAAGGTCGACAGATATAGGCGTATCGCGTGTGCTGAACTGGCGCAAGAAAGCTTGAAGATTTTACTGTGTGAAAACGGGGAGCAACTTGCAGGAGTAACTGTGACTCCCTTAAGGTTGCCAATGCTCGTCGCCCGGCTAAAAATATCGGAAAACTCGAGGAGCACTTGGCAGATATAACTGAGAAAGTCTTAAGGTCAACAAATAATGGCGTGTAGCTTCTGGTGATCAGGCTAGAGAAAGCTTGAAGGTGTGACGTTGATAAAACGGGGAGCAACTGGCAGGAGTAACTATAACCCTCTTAAGGTAGCCAAATGTTCGTCACCAGGCGAAATACAAGGGAATACTCGAGGAGCACCTGGCAGAAATAACTGTGAAAGTCTTAAGTTCGACAAATAATGGCGTATCGCGTGTGCTGAAATGTCGCAAGAAAGCTTGAAGATTTTACTGTGCCAAAACGGGGAGCAACTTGCAGGAGTAACTGTGACTCTCTTAAGGTAGCCAAATGCCTCGTCACCAGGCGGTAGAAATCGGCAAACTCGAGTAGAACCTAGCAGAAATAACTGTGAAAGTCTTAAGGTCGACAAATAATGGTGTATCACATCTGGTGAGCTTTCCAGAGAAAGCTTGAAGATGTGAGTGTGATAAAACGGGTTGCAACTGGCAGGAGTAACTATGACTCTCTTAAGGTTGCCAAAAGGTCGTCACCAGGCGAAATACATCGGCAAACTCGAGCAGCACCTCAAGAAGTAACTGTAAAGTGTTTAAGGTGGACAAATAATGGCGCATCGCTTCTGGCGAACTGGCCAGATAATGCTTGAAGATGCGACTATGGTAAAATGAGGAGCAATTGGTAGGAGTGACTATGACTCTCTTAAGGTAGCCAAATGTCTCGTCACCAGGCGGAATAAATCGGCAAACTCGACGAGCACCTGGCAGGAGTTACTGTGAAAGTCTTAAGGGCGACTAATAATGGTTACAACTCCTGGTGAACTGGCCAGAGGAAGCTTGAAGACGTAAATGTTATGTAACAGGGTGCAACTGGCAGGAGAAACTATGACACTCTTAAGGTAGCCAAATGCTCGTCACCAGGGGAAATACATGGGCAAACTCAAGGAGCACCTGGCAGAAGTAACTGTGAAAGTCTTAAGCTCGTCAAATAATGACGTATCACTTCTGGTGAACTGGCCAGATAATGCTTGAAGATGCAACTATGGTAAAACGGGGAGCAATGGGTAGGAGTAACTATGACTCTCTTAAGGTAGCCAAATCCCTCGTCACCAGGCGGATTAAATCGGCAAACTCGAGGAGCACCCAGCAGAAATAACTGTGAAAGTCTTAAGGTCGACAGATATAGGCGTATCGCGTGTGCTGAACTGGCGCAAGAAAGCTTGAAGATTTTACTGTGTGAAAACGGGGAGCAACTTGCAGGAGTAACTGTGACTCTCTTAAGGTTGCCAATGCTCGTCGCCCGGCTAAAAATGTCGGAAAACTCGAGGAGCACCTGGCAGAAATAACTGAGAAAGTCTTAAGGTCAACAAATAATGGCGTGTCGCTTCTGGTGATCAGGCTAGAGAAAGCTTGAAGGTGTGACGTTGATAAAACGGGGAGCAACTGGCAGGAGTAACTATAACCCTCTTAAGGTAGCCAAATGTTCGTCACCAGGCGAAATACAAGGGAATACTCGAGGAGCACCTGGCAGAAATAACTGTGAAAGTCTTAAGTTCGACAAATAATGGCGTATCGCGTGTGCTGAAATGTCGCAAGAAAGCTTGAAGATTTTACTGTGCCAAAACGGGGAGCAACTTGCAGGAGTAACTGTGACTCTCTTAAGGTAGCCAAATGCCTCGTCACCAGGCGGTAGAAATCGGCAAACTCGAGGAGAACCTAGCAGAAATAACTGTGAAAGTCTTAAGGTCGACAAATAATGGTGTATCACATCTGGTGAGCTTTCCAGAGAAAGCTTGAAGATGTGAGTGTGATAAAACGGGGAGCAACTGGCAGGAGTAACTATGACTCTCTTAAGGTTGCCAAAAGGTCGTCACCAGGCGAAATACATCGGCAAACTCGAGCAACACCTCAAGAAATAACTGTAAAGTGTTTAAGGTGGACAAATAATGGCGTATCGCTTCTGGCGAACTGGCCAGATAATGCTTGAAGATGCGACTATGGTAAAATGAGGAGCAATTGGTAGGAGTAACTATGACTCTCTTAAGGTAGCCAAATGCCTCGTCACCAGGCGGAATAAATCGGCAAACTCGACGAGCACCTGGCAGGAGTTACTGTGAAAGTCTTAAGGGCGACTAATAATGGTTACAACTCCTGGTGAACTGGCCAGAGGAAGCTTGAAGACGTAAATGTTATGTAACAGGGTGCAACTGGCAGGAGAAACTATGACACTCTTAAGGTAGCCAAATGCTCGTCACCAGGGGAAATACATGGGCAAACTCAAGGAGCACCTGGCAGAAGTAACTGTGAAAGTCTTAAGCTCGTCAAATAATGACGTATCACTTCTGGTGAACTGGCCAGATAATGCTTGAAGATGCAACTATGGTAAAACGGGGAGCAATGGGTAGGAGTAACTATGACTCTCTTAAGGTAGCCAAATCTCTCGTCACCAGGCGGATTAAATCGGCAAACTCGAGGAGCACCCAGCAGAAATAACTGTGAAAGTCTTAAGGTCGACAGATATAGGCGTATCGCGTGTGCTGAACTGGCGCAAGAAAGCTTGAAGATTTTACTGTGTGAAAACGGGGAGCAACTTGCAGGAGTAACTGTGACTCTCTTAAGGTTGCCAATGCTCGTCCCCCGGCTAAAAATGTCGGAAAACTCGAGGAGCACCTGGCAGAAATAACTGAGAAAGTCTTAAGGTCAACAAATAATGGCGTATCGCTTCTGATTAACTGACCAGAGAGAGCTTGAATATGCGACTATGGTAAAACGGGGAGCAACTGGTATGAGTAAATATGACTCCCTTAAGGGAGCCAAATGCCTCGTCACCAAGCGGAATAAATCGGCAAACACGAGGAGCACCTGGCAGGAGTTACTGTGAAAGTCTTAAGGGCAACTAATAATGGTTACAACTCCTGGTGAACCGGCCAGAGGAAGCTTGAAGACGTGAATGTTATGTAACAGGGTGCAACTGGCAGGAGTTACTATGACACTCTTAAGGTAGCCAAATGCTCGTCACCAGGGGAAATACATGGGCAAACTCAAGGAGCACCTGGCAGAAGTAACTGTGAAAGTCTTAAGCTCGTCAAATAATGGCGTATCACTTCTGGTGAACTGGCCAGATAATGCTTGAAGATGCAACTATGGTAAAACGGGGAGCAATGGGTAGGAGTAACTATGACTCTCTTAAGGTATCCAAATGCCTCGTCACGAGGCGGATTAAATCGGCAAACTCGAGGAGCACCCAGCAGAAATAACTGTGAAAGTCTTAAGGTCGACAGATATAGGCGTATCGCGTGTGCTGAACTGGCGAAAGAAAGCTTGAAGATTTTACTGTGTGAAAACGGGGAGCAACTTGCAGGAGTAACTGTGACTCCCTTAAGGTTGCCAATGCTCGTCGCCCGGCTAAAAATGTCGGAAAACTCGAGGAGCACCTGGCAGAAATAACTGAGAAAGTCTTAAGGTCAACAAATAATGGCGTATCGCTTCTGATTAACTGACCAGAGAAAGCTTGAATATGCGACTATGGTAAAACGGGGAGCAACTGGTATGAGTAAATATGACTCCCTTAAGGGAGCCAAATGCCTCGTCACCAAGCGGAATAAATCGGCAAACACGAGGAGCACCTGGCAGGAGTTACTGTGAAAGTCTTAAGGGCAACTAATAATGGTTACAACTCCTGGTGAACCGGCCAGAGGAAGCTTGAAGACGTGAATGTTATGTAACAGGGTGCAACTGGCAGGAGTTACTATGACACTCTTAAGGTAGCCAAATGCTCGTCACCAGGGGAAATACATGGGCAAACTCAAGGAGCACCTGGCAGAAGTAACTGTGAAAGTCTTAAGCTCGTCAAATAATGGCGTATCACTTCTGGTGAACTGGCCAGATAATGCTTGAAGATGCAACTATGGTAAAACGGGGAGCAATGGGTAGGAGTAACTATGACTCTCTTAAGGTATCCAAATGCCTCGTCACCAGGCGGATTAAATCGGCAAACTCGAGGAGCACCCAGCAGAAATAACTGTGAAAGTCTTAAGGTCGACAAATAATGGTGTATCACATCTGGTGAACTGGCCAGAGAAAGTTTGAAGATGTGACTGTGATAAAACGGGTTGCAACTGGCAGGAGTAACTATGACTCTCTTAAGGTTGCCAAAAGATCGTCACCAGGCGAAATACATCGGCAAACTCAAGCAGCACCTCAAGAAATAACTGTAAAGTGTTTAAGGTGGACAAATAATGGCGTATCGCTTCTGGCGAACTGGCCGGATAATGCTTGAAGATGCGACTATGGTAAAATGAGGAGCAATTGGTAGGAGTTACTATGACTCTCTTAAGGTAGCCAAGTGCCTCGTCACCAGGCGGAATAAATCGGCAAACTCGACGAGCACCTGGCAGGAGTTACTGTGAAACTCTTAGGGGCGACTAATAATGGTTACAACTCCTGGTGAACTGGCCAGAGGAAGCTTGAAGACGTGAATGTTATGTAACAGGGTGCAACTGGCAGGAGTAACTATGACACTCTTAAGGTAGCCAAATGCTCGTCACCAGGCGAAATACATGGGCAAACTCAAGGAGCACCTGGCAGAAGTAACTGTGAAAGGCTTAAGCTCGTGAAATAATAGCGTATCACTTCTGATGAACTGGTCAGATAATGCTTGAAGATGCAACTAAGGTGAAACGAGGAGCAATTGGTAGGAGTAACTATGACTCTCTTAAGGTAGCCAAGTGCCTCGCCACCAGACGGAATAAATCGGCAAACTCGAAGAGCACCTGGCAGGAGTTACTGTGAAACTCTTAGGGGCGACTAATAATGGTTACAACTCCTGGTGAACTGGCCAGAGGAAGCTTGAAGACGTGAATGTTATGTAACAGGGTGCAACTGGCAGGAGTAACTATGACACTCTTAAGGTAGCCAAATGCTCGTCACCAGGCGAAATACATGGGCAAACTCAAGGAGCACCTGGCAGAAGTAACTGTGAAAGGCTTAAGCTCGTGAAATAATAGCGTATCACTTCTGATGAACTGGTCAGATAATGCTTGAAGATGCAACTAAGGTGAAACGAGGAGCAATTGGTAGGAGTACTATGACTCTCTTAAGGTAGCCAAGTGCCTCGCCACCAGACGGAATAAATCGGCAAACTCGAAGAGCACCTAGCAGAAATAACTGTGAAAGTCTTAAGGTCGACAGATATAGGCGTATCGCGTGTGCTGAACTGGCGCAAGAAAGCTTGAAGATTTTACTGTGTGAAAACGGGGAGCAACTTGCAGGAGTAACTGTGACTCCCTTAAGGTTGCCAATGCTCGTCGCCCGGCTAAAAATATCGGAAAACTCGAGGAGCACTTGGCAGATATAACTGAGAAAGTCTTAAGGTCAACAAATAATGGCGTGTCGCTTCTGGTGATCAGGCTAGAGAAAGCTTGAAGGTGTGACGTTGATAAAACGGGGAGCAACTGGCAGGAGTAACTATAACCCTCTTAAGGTAGCCAAATGTTCGTCACCAGGCGAGATACAAGGGAATACTCGAGGAGCACCTGGCAGAAATAACTGTGAAAGTGTTAAGTTCGACAAATAATGGCGTATCGCGTGTGCTGAAATGGCGCAAAAAAGCTTGAAGATTTTACTGTGCCAAAACGGGGAGCAACTTGCAGGAGTAACTGTGACTCTCTTAAGGTAGCCAAATACCTCGTCACCAGGCGGTAGAAATCGGCAAACTCGAGGAGAACCTAGCAGAAATAACTGTGAAAGTCTTAAGGTCGACAAATAATGGTTTATCACATCTGGTGAGCTTTCCAGAGAAAGCTTGAAGATGTGAGTGTGATAAAACGGGTTGCAACTGGCAGGAGTAACTATGACTCTCTTAAGGTTGCCAAAAGGTCGTCACCAGGCGAAATACATCGGCAAACTCGAGCAGCACCTCAAGAAGTAACTGTAAAGTGTTTAAGGTGGACAAATAGTGGCGCATCGCTTCTGGCGAACTGGCCAGATAATGCTTGAAGATGCGACTATGGTAAAATGAGGAGCAATTGGTAGGAGTAACTATGACTCTCTTAAGGTAGCCAAATGTCTCGTCACCAGGCGGAATAAATCGGCAAACTCGACGAGCACCTGGCAGGAGTTACTGTGAAAGTCTTAAGGGCGACTAATAATGGTTACAACTCCTGGTGAACTGGCCAGAGGAAGCTTGAAGACGTAAATGTTATGTAACAGGGTGCAACTGGCAGGAGAAACTATGACACTCTTAAGGTAGCCAAATGCTCGTCACCAGGGGAAATACATGGGCAAACTCAAGGAGCACCTGGCAGAAGTAACTGTGAAAGTCTTAAGCTCGTCAAATAATGACGTATCACTTCTGGTGAACTGGCCAGATAATGCTTGAAGATGCAACTATGGTAAAACGGGGAGCAATGGGTAGGAGTAACTATGACTCTCTTAAGGTAGCCAAATCCCTCGTCACCAGGCGGATTAAATCGGCAAACTCGAGGAGCACCCAGCAGAAATAACTGTGAAAGTCTTAAGGTCGACAGATATAGGCGTATCGCGTGTGCTGAACTGGCGCAAGAAAGCTTGAAGATTTTACTGTGTGAAAACGGGGAGCAACTTGCAGGAGTAACTGTGACTCTCTTAAGGTTGCCAATGCTCGTCGCCCGGCTAAAAATGTCGGAAAACTCGAGGAGCACCTGGCAGAAATAACTGAGAAAGTCTTAAGGTCAACAAATAATGGCGTATCGCTTCTGATTAACTGACCAGAGAAAGCTTGAATATGCGACTATGGTAAAACGGGGAGCAACTGGTATGAGTAAATATGACTCCCTTAAGGGAGCCAAATGCCTCGTCACCAAGCGGAATAAATCGGCAAACACGAGGAGCACCTGGCAGGAGTTACTGTGAAAGTCTTAAGGGCAACTAATAATGGTTACAACTCCTGGTGAACCGGCCAGAGGAAGCTTGAAGACGTGAATGTTATGTAACAGGGTGCAACTGGCAGGAGTTACTATGACACTCTTAAGGTAGCCAAATGCTCGTCACCAGGGGAAATACATGGGCAAACTCAAGGAGCACCTGGCAGAAGTAACTGTGAAAGTCTTAAGCTCGTCAAATAATGGCGTATCACTTCTCGTGAACTGGCCAGATAATGCTTGAAGATGCAACTATGGTAAAACGGGGAGCAATGGGTAGGAGTAACTATGACTCTCTTAAGGTATCCAAATGCCTCGTCACGAGGCGGATTAAATCGGCAAACTCGAGGAGCACCCAGCAGAAATAACTGTGAAAGTCTTAAGGTCGACAGATATAGGCGTATCGCGTGTGCTGAACTGGCGCAAGAAAGCTTGAAGATTTTACTGTGTGAAAACGGGGAGCAACTTGCAGGAGTAACTGTGACTCTCTTAAGGTTGCCAATGCTCGTCGCCCGGCTAAAAATGTCGGAAAACTCGAGGAGCACCTGGCAGAAATAACTGAGAAAGTCTTAAGGTCAACAAATAATGGCGTATCGCTTCTGATTAACTGACCAGAGAAAGCTTGAATATGCGACTATGGTAAAACGGGGAGCAACTGGTATGAGTAAATATGACTCCCTTAAGGGAGCCAAATGCCTCGTCACCAAGCGGAATAAATCGGCAAACACGAGGAGCACCTGGCAGGAGTTACTGTGAAAGTCTTAAGGGCAACTAATAATGGTTACAACTCCTGGTGAACCGGCCAGAGGAAGCTTGAAGACGTGAATGTTATGTAACAGGGTGCAACTGGCAGGAGTTACTATGACACTCTTAAGGTAGCCAAATGCTCGTCACCAGGGGAAATACATGGGCAAACTCAAGGAGCACCTGGCAGAAGTAACTGTGAAAGTCTTAAGCTCGTCAAATAATGGCGTATCACTTCTGGTGAACTGGCCAGATAATGCTTGAAGATGCAACTATGGTAAAACGGGGAGCAATGGGTAGGAGTAACTATGACTCTCTTAAGGTATCCAAATGCCTCGTCACCAGGCGGATTAAATCGGCAAACTCGAGGAGCACCCAGCAGAAATAACTGTGAAAGTCTTAAGGTCGACAAATAATGGTGTATCACATCTGGTGAACTGGCCAGAGAAAGTTTGAAGATGTGACTGTGATAAAACGGGTTGCAACTGGCAGGAGTAACTATGACTCTCTTAAGGTTGCCAAAAGATCGTCACCAGGCGAAATACATCGGCAAACTCAAGCAGCACCTCAAGAAATAACTGTAAAGTGTTTAAGGTGGACAAATAATGGCGTATCGCTTCTGGCGAACTGGCCGGATAATGCTTGAAGATGCGACTATGGTAAAATGAGGAGCAATTGGTAGGAGTTACTATGACTCTCTTAAGGTAGCCAAGTGCCTCGTCACCAGGCGGAATAAATCGGCAAACTCGACGAGCACCTGGCAGGAGTTACTGTGAAACTCTTAGGGGCGACTAATAATGGTTACAACTCCTGGTGAACTGGCCAGAGGAAGCTTGAAGACGTGAATGTTATGTAACAGGGTGCAACTGGCAGGAGTAACTATGACACTCTTAAGGTAGCCAAATGCTCGTCACCAGGCGAAATACATGGGCAAACTCAAGGAGCACCTGGCAGAAGTAACTGTGAAAGGCTTAAGCTCGTGAAATAATAGCGTATCACTTCTGATGAACTGGTCAGATAATGCTTGAAGATGCAACTAAGGTGAAACGAGGAGCAATTGGTAGGAGTAACTATGACTCTCTTAAGGTAGCCAAGTGCCTCGCCACCAGACGGAATAAATCGGCAAACTCGAAGAGCACCTGGCAGGAGTTACTGTGAAACTCTTAGGGGCGACTAATAATGGTTACAACTCCTGGTGAACTGGCCAGAGGAAGCTTGAAGACGTGAATGTTATGTAACAGGGTGCAACTGGCAGGAGTAACTATGACACTCTTAAGGTAGCCAAATGCTCGTCACCAGGCGAAATACATGGGCAAACTCAAGGAGCACCTGGCAGAAGTAACTGTGAAAGGCTTAAGCTCGTGAAATAATAGCGTATCACTTCTGATGAACTGGTCAGATAATGCTTGAAGATGCAACTAAGGTGAAACGAGGAGCAATTGGTAGGAGTACTATGACTCTCTTAAGGTAGCCAAGTGCCTCGCCACCAGACGGAATAAATCGGCAAACTCGAAGAGCACCTAGCAGAAATAACTGTGAAAGTCTTAAGGTCGACAGATATAGGCGTATCGCGTGTGCTGAACTGGCGCAAGAAAGCTTGAAGATTTTACTGTGTGAAAACGGGGAGCAACTTGCAGGAGTAACTGTGACTCCCTTAAGGTTGCCAATGCTCGTCGCCCGGCTAAAAATATCGGAAAACTCGAGGAGCACTTGGCAGATATAACTGAGAAAGTCTTAAGGTCAACAAATAATGGCGTGTCGCTTCTGGTGATCAGGCTAGAGAAAGCTTGAAGGTGTGACGTTGATAAAACGGGGAGCAACTGGCAGGAGTAACTATAACCCTCTTAAGGTAGCCAAATGTTCGTCACCAGGCGAAATACAAGGGAATACTCGAGGAGCACCTGGCAGAAATAACTGTGAAAGTCTTAAGTTCGACAAATAATGGCGTATCGCGTGTGCTGAAATGGCGCAAAAAAGCTTGAAGATTTTACTGTGCCAAAACGGGGAGCAACTTGCAGGAGTAACTGTGACTCTCTTAAGGTAGCCAAATACCTCGTCACCAGGCGGTAGAAATCGGCAAACTCGAGGAGAACCTAGCAGAAATAACTGTGAAAGTCTTAAGGTCGACAAATAATGGTTTATCACATCTGGTGAGCTTTCCAGAGAAAGCTTGAAGATGTGAGTGTGATAAAACGGGTTGCAACTGGCAGGAGTAACTATGACTCTCTTAAGGTTGCCAAAAGGTCGTCACCAGGCGAAATACATCGGCAAACTCGAGCAGCACCTCAAGAAGTAACTGTAAAGTGTTTAAGGTGGACAAATAGTGGCGCATCGCTTCTGGCGAACTGGCCAGATAATGCTTGAAGATGCGACTATGGTAAAATGAGGAGCAATTGGTAGGAGTAACTATGACTCTCTTAAGGTAGCCAAATGTCTCGTCACCAGGCGGAATAAATCGGCAAACTCGACGAGCACCTGGCAGGAGTTACTGTGAAAGTCTTAAGGGCGACTAATAATGGTTACAACTCCTGGTGAACTGGCCAGATGGAGCTTGAAGACGTAAATGTTATGTAACAGGGTGCAACTGGCAGGAGAAACTATGACACTCTTAAGGTAGCCAAATGCTCGTCACCAGGGGAAATACATGGGCAAACTCGAGGAGCACCTGGCAGAAGTAACTGTGAAAGTCTTAAGCTCGTCAAATAATGACGTATCACTTCTGGTGAACTGGCCAGATAATGCTTGAAGATGCAACTATGGTAAAACGGGGAGCAATGGGTAGGAGTAACTATGACTCTCTTAAGGTAGCCAAATGCCTCGTCACCAGGCGGATTAAATCGGCAAACTCGAGGAGCACCCAGCAGAAATAACTGTGAAAGTCTTAAGGTCGACAAATAATGGTGTATCACTTCTGGTGATCAGGCTAGAGAAAGCTTGAAGGTGTGACGTTGATAAAACGGGTAGCAACTGGCAGGAGTAACTATAACCCTCTTAAGGTAGCCAAATGTTCGTCACCAGGCGAAATACATGGGAAAACTCGAGGAGCACTTGGCAGAGATAACTGTGAAAGTCATAAGATCGACAAATAATGGTGTATCACATCTGGTGAGCTGGCCAGAGAAAGCTTGAAGATGTGAGTGTGATATAACGGGGAGCAACTGGCAAGAGTAACTATGACTCTCTTAAGGTTGCCAAAAGATCGTCACCAGGCGAAATACATCGGCAAACATGAGAAGCACCTCAAGATATAACTGTGAAAGTGTTTACGGTCGACAAATAAAGGCGTATCGCTTCTGGCGAACAAACCAGATAATGCTTGAAGATGCGACTATGGTAAAATGGGGAGCAATTGGTAGGAGTAACTATGACTCTCTTAAGGTAGCCAAATGCCTCGTCACCAGGCGGAATAAATCGGCAAACTCGACGAGCAGCTGGCAGGAGTAACTGTGAAAGTCTTAAGCTCGTCAAATAATGGCGTATCACTTGTTGGAACTAGTCAGATAATGCTTGAAGGTGCAACTATGGTAAAACGGGGAGCAATTAATAGGAGTAACTATGACCTCTTAAGGTAGCCAAATGCCTCGTCATCAGGCGGTATAAACCGGCATACTCGTGGAGCACCTAGCAGAAGTAACTGTGAAAGTCTTAAGGTAGACAAATAATGGTGTATCACTTCTGGTGATCAGGCTAGAGAAAGCTTGAAGATGTGACTGTGATAAAACGGGGAGCAACTGGCAGGAGTAACTATGACACTCTTAAGGTTACCAAAAGATCGTCACCACGCGTAATACATCGGCAAACTCGAGGAGCACCTGGCAGAAATAACTGTGAAGGTCTTAAGTTCGACAAATAATGGCGTATCACTTCTCGTGAACTGGCCAGATAATGCTTGAAAATGCGAATATGGTAAAACGGGTTGCAATTTGTAGGAGTAACTATGACTCTCTTATTGTAGCCAAATGCGTCGTCACCAGGCGGAATAAATCGGCAAACTCGAGGAGCACCTGGCAGAAATAACTGTGAAAGTCTTAAGTTCGGCAAATAATGGCTTATCGCTTCTGATGAACTGAACAGATATGGCTTGAATATGTGACTATAATAAAACGTGGAGCAACTGGTTTGAGTAACTATGACTCTCTTAAGGTAGTCAAATGCCTCGTCACCAAGCGGAATAAATCGGCAAACTCGAAGAGCACCTGGCAGGAGTAACTGTGAAAGTCTTAAGGTCGATTAATAATGGTGTATAACTCCTGGTGAACTGGCCAGAGAAAGCTGAAGACGTGACTGTAATAAAACAGGGAGCAACTGGCAGCAGTTACCATGACACTCTTAAGGTACCCAAATGTTCGTCACCAGGCGAAATACAGGGCGTTTCAAAAAGAAAGAGCAGATTTCAAACATTTATTTCTCAAAAACTACAAATGATAGAAACACAATTCCAACGGTCCTTCACTCAATATGAGTACCAAATGTTACACAACAAATATCAAAACTGTACCTCAATATGAGCACCATTTGTTACACGACAAATATCAAACCGGTATCTCATTTCTTGCCACACACGACGCAACTGGTCTTTAGTTACCGAATTCACGGCCGCAACAATTCGATGTCGTACCTCTTGAAGAGTAGCGGGCATAGGTGGGACATAAACACAGTCCTTTATGTACCCCCACAAATAAAAATCGCAGGGAGTAAGGTCTGGTGACCTGGGAGGCCACAGACGATGACATTGATCTTGTGCTCCTGCTCTTCCAATCCACCGTCCTGGAATGGTGTTATTTAGGTACCGTCGTACAGGTTCAGAGAAGTGTGGTGGGGCGCCATCTTGCATGAAGATGAAGTGATTTGAATCTTCCTGAAGTTGAGGAAATAGCCAGTTTTCTAACATGTCCAGGTAAATGGTTCCTGTGATAGTTTTCTCCATGAAAAAGAAAGGTCCATAAACTTTGTTTACCGAAATTGCACAAAAGACGTTAACCTTTGGTGAGTCTCTTTCATGTTGAATAACGTCCCTCGGAGTTTCACTCGCCCAAATTCGTACGTTATGCCGATTAACTTTACCAGAAATGTGAAACGTTGATTCATCTGAAAAAATTAATCGTTCGGCAAAATTGTCCTCTTCCATGTCCTGTAGAATTGCAGTTGAAAATTCGAACCTTTTGTTGTGGTCGTCAGGACGCAATGCTTGCAATAACTGCAGTTTGTACGGCTTCATGTGCAGACGGTTACTCAGAACGCGCCATACCGTTGTTTTAGACATGTTTAGTTCGTGACTTGCCCGTGCCGTGGATTTTCTAGGGCTCCTTTCGTAAGCTGCACGGACACGCTCGACATTTTCATCCGATGTGGGTGGACGACCCGTGCTTTTTCGCTTGCAGATGCAACCATCTTCTACGAATCTGTGATGCCACTCATAAATTTGCTTATGACGAGGCGGCTGTTTGTTGAATTGACGGCGGAATGCACGTTGCACACCAACAATGGACTCTAACTTTGCAAATTGCAGCACACAAAATGATCGTTCCTGTGGTGTCGTCGCCATTTTCCTACAAACAAACGCCAGCGCCACTGCGGATTTGCATGGAACTTCTGCGCGGACCATTGAAAAACTTTGAACCTTTCTCTGACAAGAAACGTTTGAATTGTGTTTCTATCATTTGTAGTTTTTGAGAAATAAATGTTTGAAATCTGCTCTTTCTTTTTGAAACGCCCTGTACATGGGAAAACTCGAGGAGCACTTGGCAGAGATAACTGTGAAAGTCTTAAGGTCGACAAATAATGGTGTATCACTTCTGGTGAACTGGCCAGAGAAAGCTTGAAGATGTGACTGTGATAAAACTGAGAGCAACTGGCAGGAGTAACTATGACTCTCTTAAGGTAGCCAAATGCCTCGCTACCAGATCGAACAAATCGGCAAACTCGAGGAGCACCTAGCAGAAATAGCTGTGAAAGTCTTAAGGTCTACAGATATAGTCGTATCGCGTGTGCTGAACTGGCGCAAGAAAGCTTGAAGATTTTACTGTGTTAAAACGTGGAGCAGCTTGCAGGAGTAACTGTGACTCTCTAAAGGTTGCCAACGCTCGTCGCCCGGCAAAAAATATCGGAAAGCTCGAGGAGCACCTGGCAGGAGTAACTGTGAAAGTCTTAAGGTCGATTAATAATGGTGTATAACTCCTGGTGAACTGGCCAGAGAAAGCTGAAGACATGACTGTGATAAAACAGGGAGCAACTGGCAGCAGTAACCATGACACTCTTAAGGTACCCAAATGTTCGTCACCAGGCGAAATACATGGGAAAACTCGAGGAGCACCTGGCAGAGATAACTGTGAAAGTCTTAAGGTCGACAAAGAATGGTGTATCACTTCTGGTGAACTGGCCAGAGAAAGCTTGAAGATATGACTGTGATAAAACGGGGAGCAACTGGCAGGAGTAACTGTGACTCTCTTTAGGTTGCCAATGCTTGTCGCCCGGCAAACAATATCGGAAAACTCGAGGAGCACCTGGCAGAAATAACTGTGAAAGTCTTAAGTTCGGCAAATAATGGCTTATCGCTTCTGATGAACTGAACAGATATCGCTTGAATATGTGACTATAATAAAACGGGGAGCAATTGGTTTGAGTAACTATGACTCTCCTAAGGTAGCCAAATGCCTCGTCACCAAGCGGAATAAATCGGCAAACTCGAGGAGCACCTGGCAGGAGTAACTGTGAAAGTCTTAAGATCGACTAATAATGGTGTATAACTCCTGGTGAACTGGCCAGAGAAAGCCGAAGACGTGACTGTGATATAACAGGGAGCAACTGGCAGCAGTAACCATGACACTCTTGAGGTACCCAAATGCACGTCACCAGGCGAAATACATGGGAAAACTCGAAGAGCACCTGACAGAAATAACTGTGAAAGTCTTAAGGTGGACAAATAATGGCGTGTCGCTTCTGATGAACTGCCCAGAGAAAGCTGGAATATGTGACTATGGTAAAACGGGGAGCAACTGGTATGAGTAACCATGACTCTCTTAAGGTATCCAAATGCCTCGTCACCAAGCGGAAAAAACTCGGCAAACTCGAGGAGCAATTGGCAAGAGTAACTGTGAAAGTCTTCAGGTCTACTAATAATGGTGTATAACTCCTGGTGAACTGGCCAGAGAAAGCACGAAGACGTGACTGTGATATAACAGGGAGCAACTGAAAGGAGTAACTATGTCACTCTTAAGGTACCAAAATGCTCGTCACCAAGCGAAATACATGGGCAAACTCGAGGAGCACCTGGCAGAAGTAACTGTGAAAGTCTTGAGCTCGTCAAATAATTGCGTTTCACTTTTGGGGAACCGGCCAGATAGTGCTTGAAGATGCGACTATGGTAAAACGGGGAGCAATTGGTGGGAGTAACTATGACTCTCTTAAGGTAGCCTAATGCCTCGTCACCAGGCGGAATAAATCGGCAAACTCGAGGAGCACCTAGCAGAAATAACTCTGAAAGACTTAAGGTCGACAAATAATGGTGTATCACTTCTGGTGAACTGGCCAGAGAAAGCTTGAAGATGTTGACTGTGATATAACGGGGAGCAACTGGCAAGAGTAACTATGACTCTCTTAAGTTTGCCAAAAGATCGTCACCAGGCGAAATACATCGGCAAACACGAGAAGCACCTCAAGATATAACTGTGAAAGTGTTTACGGTCGACAAATAAAGGCGTATCGCTTCTGGCGAACTGACCAGATAATGCTTGAAGACGCGAGTATGGTAAAACGGGGAGCAATTGGTAGGAGTATCTATGACGCTCTTAAGGTAGCCATATGCCTTCTCACCAGGCGGAATAAATCAGATAACTCGAAGAGCACCTAGCAGAAATAACTGTGAAAGTCTTAAGGTCGACAAATAATGGTTATAACTCCTGGTGAACTTGCCAGAGAAAGCTTGAAGACGTGACTGTGATATAACAGGGAGCAACTAGCAGGAGTAACTATGACACGCTCAAGGTAGCCGAATGCTCGTCACCAGGCGAAATACAGGGGCAAACTCGAGGAGCTCCTGGCAGTAATAACTGTGAAAGTCTTAAGCTCGTCAAATAATGGCGTATCACTTCTAATGTTACGGCCAGATAATGCTTGAAGATGCGACTATGGGAAAACGGGGAGCAATTGGAGGGAGTAACTACGACTCTCTTAAGGTAGGCTAATGCCTCGTCACCAGGCGGAATAAATTGGCAAACTCGAGGAGCACCTAGCAGAAATAACTCTGAAAGACTTAAGGTCGACAAATAATGGTGTATCACTTCTAGTGAACTGGCCAGAGAAAGCTTGAAGATGTGACTGTGATATAACGGGGAGCAACTGGCAAGAGTAACTATGACTCTCTTAAGGTTGCCAAAAGATCGTCACCAGGCGAAATACATCGGCAAACATGAGAAGCACCTCAAGATATAACTGTGAAAGTGTTTACGGTCGACAAATAAAGGCGTATCGCTTCTGGCGAACAAACCAGATAATGCTTGAAGACGCGACTATGGTAAAACGTGGAGCAATTGGTAGGTGTAACTATGACTCTCTTAAGGTAGACAAATAACTCGTCACCAGGCGGAATTAATCGGCAAACTCTACGAGCACCTGGCAGGAGTAACTGTGAAAGTCTTAAGGTCGACTACTAAAGGTGTGTAGCTCCTTTTGAACTGGCCACAGTGAGCTTGAAGACGTGACTGTGATATAACAGGGAGCAACTGGCAGGAGTAACTATGACACTCTCAAGGTAGCCAAATGCTCGTCACCAGGCGAAATACATGGGCAAACTCGAGGAGCACCTGGCAGAAATAACTGTGAAAGTCTTAAGCTCGTCAATTAATGGCGTATCACTTCTAATGTTTCGGCCAGATAATGCTTGAAGATGCGACTATGGTAAAACGGGGAGCAATTGGTGGGAGTAACTATGACTCTCTTAAGGTAGCCTAATGCCTCGTCACCAGTCGCAATAAATCTGCAAACTCGAGGAGCACCTAGCAGAAATAACTCTGAAAGACTTAAGGTCGACAAATAATGGTGTATCACTTCTGGTGAACTGGCCAGAGAAAGCTTGAAGATGTGACTATGATAAAAGTGGGAGCAACTGGCAGGAGTAACTGTGACTCTCTTAAGGTAGCCAAATGCCTCGTCACCAGGTGGAATAAATTGGCAAACTCGAGGAGCACCTAGCAGAAATAACTGTGAAATTCTTAAGGTCGACAAATAATGGTGTATCACTTCTGGTGAACTGGACAGAGAAAGCTTGAAGATGTGACTGTGATAAAACGGGGAGCAACTGGCAGGAGTAACTATGACTCTCTTAAGGTTGCCAAAAGATCGTCACCAGGCGAAATATATCGGCAAACTCGAGCAGCACCTCAAGAAATAACTGTGAAAGTGTATAAGGTAGACAAATAATCGCGTATCGCTTCTGGCGAACTGACCAGATAATGCTTGAAGATGCGACTATGGTAAAACGGAGAGCAATTGGTAGGAGTAACTATAACTCTCTTAAGGTAGCCAAATGCCTTGTCACCAGGCGGAATAAATCGGCAAACGTGACGAGCACCTGGCAATAGTAACTGTGAAAGGCTTGAGGGCGACCAATAATGGTTATAACTCCTGGTAAACTGGCCAGAGAAAGCACGAAGACGTGACTGTGATATAACAGGGAGTAACTGAATTTGCAGGAGTAACTATGACTCTTTTAAGGTAGCCAAATGACTCGTCACCAGGCGGAATAAATCGGCAAACTCGACGAGCAGCTGGCAGGAGTAACTGTGAAAGTCTTAAGGTCGACTAATAATGGTGTATAACTCCTGTAGAACTGGCCAGTGAAAGATTGAAAACCTGACTGTGATAAAACAGGGAGCAACTGGCAGCAGTATCTATGACACTCTTAAGGTATATAAATGCTCGTCACCAGGCGAAATACATGGGCAAACTCGAGGAACACCTGGCATGAGTAACTGTGAAAGTCTTAAACTCGTCAAATAATGGTGTGTCACTTCTGGTGAACTGGCCAGAGAGAGCTTGAAGATGTGACTGTGATAAAACGGGGAGCAACTGGCAGGAGTAACTATGACTCTCTTAAGGTTGCCAAAAGATCGTCACCAGGCGAAATATATCGGCAAACTCGAGCAGCACCTCAAGAAATAACTGTGAAAGTGTATAAGGTGGACAAATAATCGCGTATCGCTTCTGGCGAACTGACCAGATAATGCTTGAAGATGCGACTATGGTAAAACGGAGAGCAATTGGTAGGAGTAACTATAACTCTCTTAAGGTTGCCAAATGCCTCGTCAACAGGCGGAATAAATCGGCAAACGTGACGAGCACCTGGCAATAGTAACTTTGAAAGGCTTAAGGTCGACCAATAATGGTTATAACTCCTGGTAATCTGGCCAGAGAAAGCACGAAGACGTGACTGTGATATAACAGGGAGCAACTGAAAGGAGTAACTATGTCACTCTTAAGGTACCCAAATGCTCGCCACCAAGCGAAATACATGGGCAAATTCGAGGAGCACCTGGCAGAAGTAACTGTGAAATTCTTAAGCTCGTCAAATAATTGCGTTTCACTTTTGGGGAATTGGCCAGATAGTGCTTGAAGATGCGACTATGGTAAAACGGGGAGCAATTGGTAGGAGTAACTATGACTCTTTTAAGGTAGCCAAATGCCTCGTCACCAGGCGGAATAAATCGGCAAACTCGAGGAGCACCTAGCAGAAATAACTGTGAAAGTCTTAAGGTCGACAAATAGTGGTGTATCACTTCTGGTGAACTGGCCAGAGAAAGCTTGAAGATGTGACTGTCATAAAACGGGGAGCAACTGGCAGGAGTAACTATGACTCTCTTAAGATGGCCAAAAGCCTCGCTACCAGACGGAATAAATCGGCAAACTCGAGGAGCACCTAGCAGAATTAACTGTGAAAGTCTTAAGGTCGACAGATATAGGCGTACCGCGTGTGCTGAACTGGCGCAAGAAAGCTTGAAGATTTTACTGTGTTAAAACGGGGAGCAACTTGCAGAAGTAACTGTGACTCTGTTAAGATTTCCAATGCTCGTCGCCCGGCAAAAAACATCGGAAAACTCGAGGAGCACCTGGCTGAAGTAACTGTGAAAGTCTTAAGGTCGACAAATAATGGTGTATCACTTCTGGTGAACTGGCCAGAGAAAGCTTGAAGATGTTGACTGTGATATAACGGGGAGCAACTGGCAAGAGTAACTATGACTCTCTTAAGGTTGCCAAAAGATCGTCACAAGGCGAAATAAACTGGCAAACTCGAGCAGCACCTCAAGAAATAACTGTGAAAGTGTATAAGGTGGACAAATAATGGCGTATCGCTTCTGGCGAACTGGCCAGAGAAAGCATGAATATGTGACTATGGTAAAACGGGGAGCAACTGGAATGAGTAGCTATGACTCTCTTAAGATAGCCAAATGCCCCGCTACCAGACGGAATAAATCGGCAAACTCGAGGAGCACCTAGCAGAAATAACTGTGAAAGTCTGAAGGTCGACAAATAATGGTGTATCACTTCTGGTGAACTGGTGAGAGAATGCTTGAAGATGCGAGTATGGTAAAACGGGGAGCAATTTGCAGAGGTAACTATGACTCTCTTATTGTAGCCAAATGCGTCGTCACCAGGCGGAATAAATCGGCAAACTCGAGGAGCACCTGGCAATAGTAACTGTGAAAGGCTTAAGGTCGACTAATAATGGTTATAACGCCTGGTAAACTTGCCAGAGAAAGCTTGAAGACGTGACTGTGATATAACAGGGAGCAACTGGCAGGAGTAACTATGTCACTCTTAAGGTAGCCAAATGCTCGTCACCAGGCGAAATACATGGGCAAACTCGAGGAGCACCTGGCATGAGTAACTGTGAAAGTCTTAAACTCGTCAAATAATAGCGTTTCACTTTTGGGGAACTGGCCAGATAGTGCTTGAAGTTGCGATTATGGTAAAACGGTGAGCAATTGGTAGGAGTAACTATGACTCTTTTAAGGTAGCCAAATGACTCGTCACCAGGCGGAATAAATCGGCAAACTCGACGAGCAGCTGGCAGGAGTAACTGTGAAAGTATTAAGGTGGACTAATAATGGTGTATAACTCCTGGAGAACTGGCCAGTGAAAGCTTGAAAACGTGACTGTGATAAAACAGGGAGCAACTGGCAGCAGTAACCATGACACTCTTAAGGTACCCAAATGTTCGTCACCAGGCGAAATACATGGGAAAACTAGAGGGGCACCTGGCAGAAATAACTGTGAAAGTCTTAAGGTCGACAAAGAATGGTGTATCACTTCTGGTGAACTGGCCAGAGAAAGCTTGAAGATGTGACTGTGATAAAACTAGGAGCAACTGGCTGGAGTAACTATGACTCTCTTAAGGTAGCCAAATGCCTCGTCACCAGGCGGAATAAATCGGCAAACTCGAGGAGCACCTAGCAGAAATAACTGTGAAAGTCTTCAGGTCGACAGATATAGGCGTATCGCGTGTGCTGAACTGGTTCAAGAAAGCTTTAAGAATTTACTGTGTTAAAACGGGGAGCAACTTGCAGGAGTAACTGCGACTCTCTTTAGGTTGCCAATGCTTGTCGCCCGGCAAACAATATCGGAAAACTCGAGGAGCACCTGGCAGAAATAACTGTGAAAGTCTTAAGTTCGGCAAATAATGGCTAATCGCTTCTGATGAACTGAACAGATATCGCTTGAATATGTGACTATAATAAAACGGGGAGCAATTGGTTTGAGTAACTATGACTCTCCTAAGGTAGCCAAATGCCTCGTCACCAAGCGGAATAAATCGGCAAACTCGAGGAGCACCTGGCAGGAGTAACTGTGAAAGTCTTAAGATCGACTAATAATGGTGTATAACTCCTGGTGAACTGGCCAGAGAAAGCCGAAGACGTGACTGTGATATAACAGGGAGCAACTGGCAGCAGTAACCATGACACTCTTGAGGTACCCAAATGCACGTCACCAGGCGAAATACATGGGAAAACTCGAGGAGCACCTGACAGAAATAACTGTGAAAGTCTTAAGGTGGACAAATAATGGCGTGTCGCTTCTGATGAACTGCCCAGAGAAAGCTGGAATATGTGACTATGGTAAAACGGGGAGCAACTGGTATGAGTAACCATGACTCTCTTAAGGTATCCAAATGCCTCGTCACCAAGCGGAAAAAACTCGGCAAACTCGAGGAGCAATTGGCAAGAGTAACTGTGAAAGTCTTCAGGTCTACTAATAATGGTGTATAACTCCTGGTGAACTGGCCAGAGAAAGCACGAAGACGTGACTGTGATATAACAGGGAGCAACTGAAAGGAGTAACTATGTCACTCTTAAGGTACCAAAATGCTCGTCACCAAGCGAAATACATGGGCAAACTCGAGGAGCACCTGGCAGAAGTAACTGTGAAAGTCTTGAGCTCGTCAAATAATTGCGTTTCACTTTTGGGGAACCGGCCAGATAGTGCTTGAAGATGCGACTATGGTAAAACGGGGAGCAATTGGTATGAGTAACTATGACTCTCTTAAGGTAGCCTAATGCCTCGTCACCAGGCGGAATAAATCGGCAAACTCGAGGAGCACCTAGCAGAAATAACTCTGAAAGACTTAAGGTCGACAAATAATGGTGTATCACTTCTGGTGAACTGGCCAGAGAAAGCTTGAAGATGTTGACTGTGATATAACGGGGAGCAACTGGCAAGAGTAACTATGACTCTCTTAAGGTTGCCAAAAGATCGTCACCAGGCGAAATACATCGGCAAACACGAGAAGCACCTCAAGATATAACTGTGAAAGTGTTTACGGTCGACAAATAAAGGCGTATCGCTTCTGGCGAACTGACCAGATAATGCTTGAAGACGCGAGTATGGTAAAACGGGGAGCAATTGGTAGGAGTATCTATGACGCTCTTAAGGTAGCCATATGCCTTCTCACCAGGCGGAATAAATCAGATAACTCGAAGAGCACCTAGCAGAAATAACTGTGAAAGTCTTAAGGTCGACAAATAATGGTTATAACTCCTGGTGAACTTGCCAGAGAAAGCTTGAAGACGTGACTGTGATATAACAGGGAGCAACTAGCAGGAGTAACTATGACACGCTCAAGGTAGCCGAATGCTCGTCACCAGGCGAAATACAGGGGCAAACTCGAGGAGCTCCTGGCAGTAATAACTGTGAAAGTCTTAAGCTCGTCAAATAATGGCGTATCACTTCTAATGTTACGGCCAGATAATGCTTGAAGATGCGACTATGGGAAAACGGGGAGCAATTGGAGGGAGTAACTACGACTCTCTTAAGGTAGGCTAATGCCTCGTCACCAGGCGGAATAAATTGGCAAACTCGAGGAGCACCTAGCAGAAATAACTCTGAAAGACTTAAGGTCGACAAATAATGGTGTATCACTTCTGGTGAACTGGCCAGAGAAAGCTTGAAGATGTGACTGTGATATAACGGGGAGCAACTGGCAAGAGTAACTATGACTCTCTTAAGGTTGCCAAAAGATCGTCACCAGGCGAAATACATCGGCAAACATGAGAAGCACCTCAAGATATAACTGTGAAAGTGTTTACGGTCGACAAATAAAGGCGTATCGCTTCTGGCGAACAAACCAGATAATGCTTGAAGACGCGACTATGGTAAAACGTGGAGCAATTGGTAGGTGTAACTATGACTCTCTTAAGGTAGACAAATAACTCGTCACCAGGCGGAATTAATCGGCAAACTCTACGAGCACCTGGCAGGAGTAACTGTGAAAGTCTTAAGGTCGACTACTAAAGGTGTGTAGCTCCTTTTGAACTGGCCACAGTGAGCTTGAAGACGTGACTGTGATATAACAGGGAGCAACTGGCAGGAGTAACTATGACACTCTCAAGGTAGCCAAATGCTCGTCACCAGGCGAAATACATGGGCAAACTCGAGGAGCACCTGGCAGAAATAACTGTGAAAGTCTTAAGCTCGTCAATTAATGGCGTATCACTTCTAATGTTTCGGCCAGATAATGCTTGAAGATGCGACTATGGTAAAACGGGGAGCAATTGGTGGGAGTAACTATGACTCTCTTAAGGTAGCCTAATGCCTCGTCACCAGGCGCAATAAATCTGCAAACTCGAGGAGCACCTAGCAGAAATAACTGTGAAAGACTTAAGGTCGACAAATAATGGTGTATCACTTCTGGTGAACTGGCCAGAGAAAGCTTGAAGATGTGACTATGATAAAAGTGGGAGCAACTGGCAGGAGTAACTGTGACTCTCTTAAGGTAGCCAAATGCCTCGTCACCAGGTGGAATAAATTGGCAAACTCGAGGAGCACCTAGCAGAAATAACTGTGAAATTCTTAAGGTCGACAAATAATGGTGTATCACTTCTGGTGAACTGGACAGAGAAAGCTTGAAGATGTGACTGTGATAAAACGGGGAGCAACTGGCAGGAGTAACTATGACTCTCTTAAGGTTGCCAAAAGATCGTCACCAGGCGAAATATATCGGCAAACTCGAGCAGCACCTCAAGAAATAACTGTGAAAGTGTATAAGGTAGACAAATAATCGCGTATCGCTTCTGGCGAACTGACCAGATAATGCTTGAAGATGCGACTATGGTAAAACGGAGAGCAATTGGTAGGAGTAACTATAACTCTCTTAAGGTAGCCAAATGCCTTGTCACCAGGCGGAATAAATCGGCAAACGTGACGAGCACCTGGCAATAGTAACTGTGAAAGGCTTGAGGTCGACCAATAATGGTTATAACTCCTGGTAAACTGGCCAGAGAAAGCACGAAGACGTGACTGTGATATAACAGGGAGCAACTGAACTTGCAGGAGTAACTATGACTCTTTTAAGGTAGCCAAATGACTCGTCACCAGGCGGAATAAATCGGCAAACTCGACGAGCAGCTGGCAGGAGTAACTGTGAAAGTCTTAAGGTCGACTAATAATGGTGTATAACTCCTGTAGAACTGGCCAGTGAGAGATTGAAAACGTGACTGTGATAAAACAGGGAGCAACTGGCAGCAGTATCTATGACACTCTCAAGGTACCTAAATGCTCGTCACCAGGCGAAATACATGGGCAAACTCGAGGAACACCTGGCATGAGTAACTGTGAAAGTCTTAAACTCGTCAAATAATGGTGTGTCACTTCTGGTGAACTGGCCAGAGAGAGCTTGAAGATGTGACTGTGATAAAACGGGGAGCAACTGGCAGGAGTAACTATGACTCTCTTAAGGTTGCCAAAAGATCGTCACCAGGCGAAATATATCGGCAAACTCGAGCAGCACCTCAAGAAATAACTGTGAAAGTGTATAAGGTGGACAAATAATCGCGTATCGCTTCTGGCGAACTGACCAGATAATGCTTGAAGATGCGACTATGGTAAAACGGAGAGCAATTGGTAGGAGTAACTATAACTCTCTTAAGGTTGCCAAATGCCTCGTCAACAGGCGGAATAAATCGGCAAACGTGACGAGCACCTGGCAATAGTAACTGTGAAAGGCTTAAGGTCGACCAATAATGGTTATAACTCCTGGTAATCTGGCCAGAGAAAGCACGAAGACGTGACTGTGATATAACAGGGAGCAACTGAAAGGAGTAACTATGTCACTCTTAAGGTACCCAAATGCTCGCCACCAAGCGAAATACATGGGCAAATTCGAGGAGCACCTGGCAGAAGTAACTGTGAAATTCTTAAGCTCGTCAAATAATTGCGTTTCACTTTTGGGGAACTGGCCAGATAGTGCTTGAAGATGCGACTATGGTAAAACGGGGAGCAATTGGTAGGAGTAACTATGACTCTTTTAAGGTAGCCAAATGCCTCGTCACCAGGCGGAATAAATCGGCAAACTCGAGGAGCACCTACCAGAAATAACTGTGAAAGTCTTTAGGTCGACAAATAGTGGTGTATCACTTCTGGTGAACTGGCCAGAGAAAGCTTGAAGATGTGACTGTCATAAAACGGGGAGCAACTGGCAGGAGTAACTATGACTCTCTTAAGATGGCCAAAAGCCTCGCTACCAGACGGAATAAATCGGCAAACTCGAGGAGCACCTAGCAGAATTAACTGTGAAAGTCTTAAGGTCGACAGATATAGGCGTACCGCGTGTGCTGAACTGGCGCAAGAAAGCTTGAAGATTTTACTGTGTTAAAACGGGGAGCAACTTGCAGGAGTAACTGTGACTCTGTTAAGATTTCCAATGCTCGTCGCCCGGCAAAAAACATCGGAAAACTCGAGGAGCACCTGGCTGAAGTAACTGTGAAAGTCTTAAGGTCGACAAATAATGGTGTATCACTTCTGGTGAACTGGCCAGAGAAAGCTTGAAGATGTTGACTGTGATATAACGGGCAGCAACTGGCAAGAGTAACTATGACTCTCTTAAGGTTGCCAAAAGATCGTCACAAGGCGAAATAAACTGGCAAACTCGAGCAGCACCTCAAGAAATAACTGTGAAAGTGTATAAGGTGGACAAATAATGGCGTATCGCTTCTGGCGAACTGGCCAGAGAAAGCATGAATATGTGACTATGGTAAAACGGGGAGCAACTGGAATGAGTAGCTATGACTCTCTTAAGATAGCCAAATGCCCCGCTACCAGACGGAATAAATCGGCAAACTCGAGGAGCACCTAGCAGAAATAACTGTGAAAGTCTGAAGGTCGACAAATAATGGTGTATCACTTCTGGTGAACTGGCCAGAGAATGCTTGAAGATGCGAGTATGGTAAAACGGGGAGCAATTTGCAGAGGTAACTATGACTCTCTTATTGTAGCCAAATGCGTCGTCACCAGGCGGAATAAATCGGCAAACTCGAGGAGCACCTGGCAATAGTAACTGTGAAAGGCTTAAGGTCGACTAATAATGGTTATAACGCCTGGTAAACTTGCCAGAGAAAGCTTGAAGACGTGACTGTGATATAACAGGGAGCAACTGGCAGGAGTAACTATGTCACTCTTAAGGTAGCCAAATGCTCGTCAACAGGCGAAATACATGGGCAAACTCGAGGAGCACCTGGCATGAGTAACTGTGAAAGTCTTAAACTCGTCAAATAATAGCGTTTCACTTTTGGGGAACTGGCCAGATAGTGCTTGAAGTTGCGATTATGGTAAAACGGTGAGCAATTGGTAGGAGTAACTATGACTCTTTTAAGGCAGCCAAATGACTCGTCACCAGGCGGAATAAATCGGCAAACTCGACGAGCAGCTGGCAGGAGTAACTGTGAAAGTATTAAGGTCGACTAATAATGGTGTATAACTCCTGGAGAACTGGCCAGTGAAAGTTTGAAAACGTGACTGTGATAAAACAGGGAGCAACTGGCAGCAGTAACCATGACACTCTTAAGGTACCCAAATGTTCGTCACCAGGCGAAATACATGGGAAAACTAGAGGGGCACCTGGCAGAAATAACTGTGAAAGTCTTAAGGTCGACAAAGAATGGTGTATCACTTCTGGTGAACTGGCCAGAGAAAGCTTGAAGATGTGACTGTGATAAAACTAGGAGCAACTGGCTGGAGTAACTATGACTCTCTTAAGGTAGCCAAATGCCTCGTCACCAGGCGGAATAAATCGGCAAACTCGAGGAGCACCTAGCAGAAATAACTGTGAAAGTCTTCAGGTCGACAGATATAGGCGTATCGCGTGTGCTGAACTGGTTCAAGAAAGCTTTAAGAATTTACTGTGTTAAAACGGGGAGCAACTTGCAGGAGTAACTGCGACTCTCTTTAGGTTGCCAATGCTTGTCGCCCGGCAAACAATATCGGAAAACTCGAGGAGCACCTGGCAGAAATAACTGTGAAAGTCTTAAGTTCGGCAAATAATGGCTAATCGCTTCTGATGAACTGAACAGATATCGCTTGAATATGTGACTATAATAAAACGGGGAGCAATTGGTTTGAGTAACTATGACTCTCCTAAGGTAGCCAAATGCCTCGTCACCAAGCGGAATAAATCGGCAAACTCGAGGAGCACCTGGCAGGAGTAACTGTGAAAGTCTTAAGATCGACTAATAATGGTGTATAACTCCTGGTGAACTGGCCAGAGAAAGCCGAAGACGTGACTGTGATATAACAGGGAGCAACTGGCAGCAGTAACCATGACACTCTTGAGGTACCCAAATGCACGTCACCAGGCGAAATACATGGGAAAACTCGAGGAGCACCTGACAGAAATAACTGTGAAAGTCTTAAGGTGGACAAATAATGGCGTGTCGCTTCTGATGAACTGCCCAGAGAAAGCTGGAATATGTGACTATGGTAAAACGGGGAGCAACTGGTATGAGTAACCATGACTCTCTTAAGGTATCCAAATGCCTCGTCACCAAGCGGAAAAAACTCGGCAAACTCGAGGAGCAATTGGCAAGAGTAACTGTGAAAGTCTTCAGGTCTACTAATAATGGTGTATAACTCCTGGTGAACTGGCCAGAGAAAGCACGAAGACGTGACTGTGATATAACAGGGAGCAACTGAAAGGAGTAACTATGTCACTCTTAAGGTACCAAAATGCTCGTCACCAAGCGAAATACATGGGCAAACTCGAGGAGCACCTGGCAGAAGTAACTGTGAAAGTCTTGAGCTCGTCAAATAATTGCGTTTCACTTTTGGGGAACCGGCCAGATAGTGCTTGAAGATGCGACTATGGTAAAACGGGGAGCAATTGGTATGAGTAACTATGACTCTCTTAAGGTAGCCTAATGCCTCGTCACCAGGCGGAATAAATCGGCAAACTCGAGGAGCACCTAGCAGAAATAACTCTGAAAGACTTAAGGTCGACAAATAATGGTGTATCACTTCTGGTGAACTGGCCAGAGAAAGCTTGAAGATGTTGACTGTGATATAACGGGGAGCAACTGGCAAGAGTAACTATGACTCTCTTAAGGTTGCCAAAAGATCGTCACCAGGCGAAATACATCGGCAAACACGAGAAGCACCTCAAGATATAACTGTGAAAGTGTTTACGGTCGACAAATAAAGGCGTATCGCTTCTGGCGAACTGACCAGATAATGCTTGAAGACGCGAGTATGGTAAAACGGGGAGCAATTGGTAGGAGTATCTATGACGCTCTTAAGGTAGCCATATGCCTTCTCACCAGGCGGAATAAATCAGATAACTCGAAGAGCACCTAGCAGAAATAACTGTGAAAGTCTTAAGGTCGACAAATAATGGTTATAACTCCTGGTGAACTTGCCAGAGAAAGCTTGAAGACGTGACTGTGATATAACAGGGAGCAACTAGCAGGAGTAACTATGACACGCTCAAGGTAGCCGAATGCTCGTCACCAGGCGAAATACAGGGGCAAACTCGAGGAGCTCCTGGCAGTAATAACTGTGAAAGTCTTAAGCTCGTCAAATAATGGCGTATCACTTCTAATGTTACGGCCAGATAATGCTTGAAGATGCGACTATGGGAAAACGGGGAGCAATTGGAGGGAGTAACTACGACTCTCTTAAGGTAGGCTAATGCCTCGTCACCAGGCGGAATAAATTGGCAAACTCGAGGAGCACCTAGCAGAAATAACTCTGAAAGACTTAAGGTCGACAAATAATGGTGTATCACTTCTGGTGAACTGGCCAGAGAAAGCTTGAAGATGTGACTGTGATATAACGGGGAGCAACTGGCAAGAGTAACTATGACTCTCTTAAGGTTGCCAAAAGATCGTCACCAGGCGAAATACATCGGCAAACATGAGAAGCACCTCAAGATATAACTGTGAAAGTGTTTACGGTCGACAAATAAAGGCGTATCGCTTCTGGCGAACAAACCAGATAATGCTTGAAGACGCGACTATGGTAAAACGTGGAGCAATTGGTAGGTGTAACTATGACTCTCTTAAGGTAGACAAATAACTCGTCACCAGGCGGAATTAATCGGCAAACTCTACGAGCACCTGGCAGGAGTAACTGTGAAAGTCTTAAGGTCGACTACTAAAGGTGTGTAGCTCCTTTTGAACTGGCCACAGTGAGCTTGAAGACGTGACTGTGATATAACAGGGAGCAACTGGCAGGAGTAACTATGACACTCTCAAGGTAGCCAAATGCTCGTCACCAGGCGAAATACATGGGCAAACTCGAGGAGCACCTGGCAGAAATAACTGTGAAAGTCTTAAGCTCGTCAATTAATGGCGTATCACTTCTAATGTTTCGGCCAGATAATGCTTGAAGATGCGACTATGGTAAAACGGGGAGCAATTGGTGGGAGTAACTATGACTCTCTTAAGGTAGCCTAATGCCTCGTCACCAGGCGCAATAAATCTGCAAACTCGAGGAGCACCTAGCAGAAATAACTGTGAAAGACTTAAGGTCGACAAATAATGGTGTATCACTTCTGGTGAACTGGCCAGAGAAAGCTTGAAGATGTGACTATGATAAAAGTGGGAGCAACTGGCAGGAGTAACTGTGACTCTCTTAAGGTAGCCAAATGCCTCGTCACCAGGTGGAATAAATTGGCAAACTCGAGGAGCACCTAGCAGAAATAACTGTGAAATTCTTAAGGTCGACAAATAATGGTGTATCACTTCTGGTGAACTGGACAGAGAAAGCTTGAAGATGTGACTGTGATAAAACGGGGAGCAACTGGCAGGAGTAACTATGACTCTCTTAAGGTTGCCAAAAGATCGTCACCAGGCGAAATATATCGGCAAACTCGAGCAGCACCTCAAGAAATAACTGTGAAAGTGTATAAGGTAGACAAATAATCGCGTATCGCTTCTGGCGAACTGACCAGATAATGCTTGAAGATGCGACTATGGTAAAACGGAGAGCAATTGGTAGGAGTAACTATAACTCTCTTAAGGTAGCCAAATGCCTTGTCACCAGGCGGAATAAATCGGCAAACGTGACGAGCACCTGGCAATAGTAACTGTGAAAGGCTTGAGGTCGACCAATAATGGTTATAACTCCTGGTAAACTGGCCAGAGAAAGCACGAAGACGTGACTGTGATATAACAGGGAGCAACTGAACTTGCAGGAGTAACTATGACTCTTTTAAGGTAGCCAAATGACTCGTCACCAGGGGGAATAAATCGGCAAACTCGACGAGCAGCTGGCAGGAGTAACTGTGAAAGTCTTAAGGTCGACTAATAATGGTGTATAACTCCTGTAGAACTGGCCAGTGAGAGATTGAAAACGTGACTGTGATAAAACAGGGAGCAACTGGCAGCAGTATCTATGACACTCTCAAGGTACCTAAATGCTCGTCACCAGGCGAAATACATGGGCAAACTCGAGGAACACCTGGCATGAGTAACTGTGAAAGTCTTAAACTCGTCAAATAATGGTGTGTCACTTCTGGTGAACTGGCCAGAGAGAGCTTGAAGATGTGACTGTGATAAAACGGGGAGCAACTGGCAGGAGTAACTATGACTCTCTTAAGGTTGCCAAAAGATCGTCACCAGGCGAAATATATCGGCAAACTCGAGCAGCACCTCAAGAAATAACTGTGAAAGTGTATAAGGTGGACAAATAATCGCGTATCGCTTCTGGCGAACTGACCAGATAATGCTTGAAGATGCGACTATGGTAAAACGGAGAGCAATTGGTAGGAGTAACTATAACTCTCTTAAGGTTGCCAAATGCCTCGTCAACAGGCGGAATAAATCGGCAAACGTGACGAGCACCTGGCAATAGTAACTGTGAAAGGCTTAAGGTCGACCAATAATGGTTATAACTCCTGGTAATCTGGCCAGAGAAAGCACGAAGACGTGACTGTGATATAACAGGGAGCAACTGAAAGGAGTAACTATGTCACTCTTAAGGTACCCAAATGCTCGCCACCAAGCGAAATACATGGGCAAATTCGAGGAGCACCTGGCAGAAGTAACTGTGAAATTCTTAAGCTCGTCAAATAATTGCGTTTCACTTTTGGGGAACTGGCCAGATAGTGCTTGAAGATGCGACTATGGTAAAACGGGGAGCAATTGGTAGGAGTAACTATGACTCTTTTAAGGTAGCCAAATGCCTCGTCACCAGGCGGAATAAATCGGCAAACTCGAGGAGCACCTACCAGAAATAACTGTGAAAGTCTTTAGGTCGACAAATAGTGGTGTATCACTTCTGGTGAACTGGCCAGAGAAAGCTTGAAGATGTGACTGTCATAAAACGGGGAGCAACTGGCAGGAGTAACTATGACTCTCTTAAGATGGCCAAAAGCCTCGCTACCAGACGGAATAAATCGGCAAACTCGAGGAGCACCTAGCAGAATTAACTGTGAAAGTCTTAAGGTCGACAGATATAGGCGTACCGCGTGTGCTGAACTGGCGCAAGAAAGCTTGAAGATTTTACTGTGTTAAAACGGGGAGCAACTTGCAGGAGTAACTGTGACTCTGTTAAGATTTCCAATGCTCGTCGCCCGGCAAAAAACATCGGAAAACTCGAGGAGCACCTGGCTGAAGTAACTGTGAAAGTCTTAAGGTCGACAAATAATTGTGTATCACTTCTGGTGAACTGGCCAGAGAAAGCTTGAAGATGTTGACTGTGATATAACGGGGAGCAACTGGCAAGAGTAACTATGACTCTCTTAAGGTTGCCAAAAGATCGTCACAAGGCGAAATAAACTGGCAAACTCGAGCAGCACCTCAAGAAATAACTGTGAAAGTGTATAAGGTGGACAAATAATGGCGTATCGCTTCTGGCGAACTGGCCAGAGAAAGCATGAATATGTGACTATGGTAAAACGGGGAGCAACTGGAATGAGTAGCTATGACTCTCTTAAGATAGCCAAATGCCCCGCTACCAGACGGAATAAATCGGCAAACTCGAGGAGCACCTAGCAGAAATAACTGTGAAAGTCTGAAGGTCGACAAATAATGGTGTATCACTTCTGGTGAACTGGCCAGAGAATGCTTGAAGATGCGAGTATGGTAAAACGGGGAGCAATTTGCAGAGGTAACTATGACTCTCTTATTGTAGCCAAATGCGTCGTCACCAGGCGAAATACATGGGCAAACTCAAGGAGCACCTGGCAGAAGTAACTGTGAAAGGCTTAAGCTCGTGAAATAATAGCGTATCACTTCTGATGAACTGGTCAGATAATGCTTGAAGATGCAACTAAGGTGAAACGAGGAGCAATTGGTAGGAGTACTATGACTCTCTTAAGGTAGCCAAGTGCCTCGCCACCAGACGGAATAAATCGGCAAACTCGAAGAGCACCTAGCAGAAATAACTGTGAAAGTCTTAAGGTCGACAGATATAGGCGTATCGCGTGTGCTGAACTGGCGCAAGAAAGCTTGAAGATTTTACTGTGTGAAAACGGGGAGCAACTTGCAGGAGTAACTGTGACTCCCTTAAGGTTGCCAATGCTCGTCGCCCGGCTAAAAATATCGGAAAACTCGAGGAGCACTTGGCAGATATAACTGAGAAAGTCTTAAGGTCAACAAATAATGGCGTGTCGCTTCTGGTGATCAGGCTAGAGAAAGCTTGAAGGTGTGACGTTGATAAAACGGGGAGCAACTGGCAGGAGTAACTATAACCCTCTTAAGGTAGCCAAATGTTCGTCACCAGGCGAAATACAAGGGAATACTCGAGGAGCACCTGGCAGAAATAACTGTGAAAGTCTTAAGTTCGACAAATAATGGCGTATCGCGTGTGCTGAAATGGCGCAAAAAAGCTTGAAGATTTTACTGTGCCAAAACGGGGAGCAACTTGCAGGAGTAACTGTGACTCTCTTAAGGTAGCCAAATACCTCGTCACCAGGCGGTAGATATCGGCAAACTCGAGGAGAACCTAGCAGAAATAACTGTGAAAGTCTTAAGGTCGACAAATAATGGTTTATCACATCTGGTGAGCTTTCCAGAGAAAGCTTGAAGATGTGAGTGTGATAAAACGGGTTGCAACTGGCAGGAGTAACTATGACTCTCTTAAGGTTGCCAAAAGGTCGTCACCAGGCGAAATACATCGGCAAACTCGAGCAGCACC
The DNA here is from genome assembly GCF_021461395.2 of Schistocerca americana. NCBI lineage: Eukaryota > Metazoa > Arthropoda > Insecta > Orthoptera > Acrididae > Schistocerca > Schistocerca americana. The sequence goes on along the minus strand of NC_060129.1, from coordinate 11,312,155 downwards.
TCAAGAAGTAACTGTAAAGTGTTTAAGGTGGACAAATAGTGGCGCATCGCTTCTGGCGAACTGGCCAGATAATGCTTGAAGATGCGACTATGGTAAAATGAGGAGCAATTGGTAGGAGTAACTATGACTCTCTTAAGGTAGCCAAATGTCTCGTCACCAGGCGGAATAAATCGGCAAACTCGACGAGCACCTGGCAGGAGTTACTGTGAAAGTCTTAAGGGCGACTAATAATGGTTACAACTCCTGGTGAACTGGCCAGATGGAGCTTGAAGACGTAAATGTTATGTAACAGGGTGCAACTGGCAGGAGAAACTATGACACTCTTAAGGTAGCCAAATGCTCGTCACCAGGGGAAATACATGGGCAAACTCGAGGAGCACCTGGCAGAAGTAACTGTGAAAGTCTTAAGCTCGTCAAATAATGACGTATCACTTCTGGTGAACTGGCCAGATAATGCTTGAAGATGCAACTATGGTAAAACGGGGAGCAATGGGTAGGAGTAACTATGACTCTCTTAAGGTAGCCAAATGCCTCGTCACCAGGCGGATTAAATCGGCAAACTCGAGGAGCACCCAGCAGAAATAACTGTGAAAGTCTTAAGGTCGACAGATATAGGCGTATCGCGTGTGCTGAACTGGCGCAAGAAAGCTTGAAGATTTTACTGTGTGAAAACGGGGAGCAACTTGCAGGAGTAACTGTGACTCTCTTAAGGTTGCCAATGCTCGTCGCCCGGCTAAAAATGTCGGAAAACTCGAGGAGCACCTGGCAGAAATAACTGAGAAAGTCTTAAGGTCAACAAATAATGGCGTATCGCTTCTGATTAACTGACCAGAGAAAGCTTGAATATGCGACTATGGTAAAACGGGGAGCAACTGGTATGAGTAAATATGACTCCCTTAAGGGAGCCAAATGCCTCGTCACCAAGCGGAATAAATCGGCAAACACGAGGAGCACCTGGCAGGAGTTACTGTGAAAGTCTTAAGGGCAACTAATAATGGTTACAACTCCTGGTGAACCGGCCAGAGGAAGCTTGAAGACGTGAATGTTATGTAACAGGGTGCAACTGGCAGGAGTTACTATGACACTCTTAAGGTAGCCAAATGCTCGTCACCAGGGGAAATACATGGGCAAACTCAAGGAGCACCTGGCAGAAGTAACTGTGAAAGTCTTAAGCTCGTCAAATAATGGCGTATCACTTCTGGTGAACTGGCCAGATAATGCTTGAAGATGCAACTATGGTAAAACGGGGAGCAATGGGTAGGAGTAACTATGACTCTCTTAAGGTATCCAAATGCCTCGTCACGAGGCGGATTAAATCGGCAAACTCGAGGAGCACCCAGCAGAAATAACTGTGAAAGTCTTAAGGTCGACAGATATAGGCGTATCGCGTGTGCTGAACTGGCGCAAGAAAGCTTGAAGATTTTACTGTGTGAAAACGGGGAGCAACTTGCAGGAGTAACTGTGACTCTCTTAAGGTTGCCAATGCTCGTCGCCCGGCTAAAAATGTCGGAAAACTCGAGGAGCACCTGGCAGAAATAACTGAGAAAGTCTTAAGGTCAACAAATAATGGCGTATCGCTTCTGATTAACTGACCAGAGAAAGCTTGAATATGCGACTATGGTAAAACGGGGAGCAACTGGTATGAGTAAATATGACTCCCTTAAGGGAGCCAAATGCCTCGTCACCAAGCGGAATAAATCGGCAAACACGAGGAGCACCTGGCAGGAGTTACTGTGAAAGTCTTAAGGGCGACTAATAATGGTTACAACTCCTGGTGAACTGGCCAGAGGAAGCTTGAAGACGTAAATGTTATGTAACAGGGTGCAACTGGCAGGAGAAACTATGACACTCTTAAGGTAGCCAAATGCTCGTCACCAGGGGAAATACATGGGCAAACTCAAGGAGCACCTGGCAGAAGTAACTGTGAAAGTCTTAAGCTCGTCAAATAATGACGTATCACTTCTGGTGAACTGGCCAGATAATGCTTGAAGATGCAACTATGGTAAAACGGGGAGCAATGGGTAGGAGTAACTATGACTCTCTTCAGGTAGCCAAATCCCTCGTCACCAGGCGGATTAAATCGGCAAACTCGAGGAGCACCCAGCAGAAATAACTGTGAAAGTCTTAAGGTCGACAGATATAGGCGTATCGCGTGTGCTGAACTGGCGCAAGAAAGCTTGAAGATTTTACTGTGTGAAAACGGGGAGCAACTTGCAGGAGTAACTGTGACTCTCTTAAGGTTGCCAATGCTCGTCGCCCGGCTAAAAATGTCGGAAAACTCGAGGAGCACCTGGCAGAAATAACTGAGAAAGTCTTAAGGTCAACAAATAATGGCGTATCGCTTCTGATTAACTGACCAGAGAAAGCTTGAATATGCGACTATGGTAAAACGGGGAGCAACTGGTATGAGTAAATATGACTCCCTTAAGGGAGCCAAATGCCTCGTCACCAAGCGGAATAAATCGGCAAACACGAGGAGCACCTGGCAGGAGTTACTGTGAAAGTCTTAAGGGCAACTAATAATGGTTACAACTCCTGGTGAACCGGCCAGAGGAAGCTTGAAGACGTGAATGTTATGTAACAGGGTGCAACTGGCAGGAGTTACTATGACACTCTTAAGGTAGCCAAATGCTCGTCACCAGGGGAAATACATGGGCAAACTCAAGGAGCACCTGGCAGAAGTAACTGTGAAAGTCTTAAGCTCGTCAAATAATGGCGTATCACTTCTGGTGAACTGGCCAGATAATGCTTGAAGATGCAACTATGGTAAAACGGGGAGCAATTGGTAGGAGTTACTATGACTTTCTTAAGGTAGCCAAATGCCTCGTCACCAGGCGGAATAAATCGGCAAACTCGACGAGCACCTGGCAGGAGTTACTGTGAAACTCTTAGGGGCGACTAATAATGGTTACAACTCCTGGTGAACTGGCCAGAGGAAGCTTGAAGACGTGAATGTTATGTAACAGGGTGCAACTGGCAGGAGTAACTATGACACTCTTAAGGTAGCCAAATGCTCGTCACCAGGCGAAATACATGGGCAAACTCAAGGAGCACCTGGCAGAAGTAACCGTGAAAGGCTTAAGCTCGTGAAATAATAGCGTATCACTTCTGATGAACTGGTCAGATAATGCTTGAAGATGCAACTAAGGTGAAACGAGGAGCAATTGGTAGGAGTAACTATGACTCTCTTAAGGTAGCCAAGTGCCTCGCCACCAGACGGAATAAATCGGCAAACTCGAAGAGCACCTAGCAGAAATAACTGTGAAAGTCTTAAGGTCGACAGATATAGGCGTATCGCGTGTGCTGAACTGGCGCAAGAAAGCTTGAAGATTTTACTGTGTGAAAACGGGGAGCAACTTGCAGGAGTAACTGTGACTCCCTTAAGGTTGCCAATGCTCGTCGCCCGGCTAAAAATATCGGAAAACTCGAGGAGCACTTGGCAGATATAACTGAGAAAGTCTTAAGGTCAACAAATAATGGCGTGTCGCTTCTGGTGATCAGGCTAGAGAAAGCTTGAAGGTGTGACGTTGATAAAACGGGGAGCAACTGGCAGGAGTAACTATAACCCTCTTAAGGTAGCCAAATGTTCGTCACCAGGCGAAATACAAGGGAATACTCGAGGAGCACCTGGCAGAAATAACTGTGAAAGTCTTAAGTTCGACAAATAATGGCGTATCGCGTGTGCTGAAATGGCGCAAGAAAGCTTGAAGATTTTACTGTGCCAAAACGGGGAGCAACTTGCAGGAGTTACTGTGACTCTCTTAAGGTAGCCAAATGCCTCGTCACCAGGCGGTAGAAATCGGCAAACTCGAGGAGAACCTAGCAGAAATAACTGTGAAAGTCTTAAGGTCGACAAATAATGGTGTATCACTTCTGGTGATCAGGCTAGAGAAAGCTTGAAGGTGTGACGTTGATAAAACGGGTAGCAACTGGCAGGAGTAACTATAACCCTCTTAAGGTAGCCAAATGTTCGTCACCAGGCGAAATACATGGGAAAACTCGAGGAGCACTTGGCAGAGATAACTGTGAAAGTCATAAGATCGACAAATAATGGTGTATCACATCTGGTGAGCTGGCCAGAGAAAGCTTGAAGATGTGAGTGTGATATAACGGGGAGCAACTGGCAAGAGTAACTATGACTCTCTTAAGGTTGCCAAAAGATCGTCACCAGGCGAAATACATCGGCAAACATGAGAAGCACCTCAAGATATAACTGTGAAAGTGTTTACGGTCGACAAATAAAGGCGTATCGCTTCTGGCGAACAAACCAGATAATGCTTGAAGATGCGACTATGGTAAAATGGGGAGCAATTGGTAGGAGTAACTATGACTCTCTTAAGGTAGCCAAATGCCTCGTCACCAGGCGGAATAAATCGGCAAACTCGACGAGCAGCTGGCAGGAGTAACTGTGAAAGTCTTAAGCTCGTCAAATAATGGCGTATCACTTGTTGGAACTAGTCAGATAATGCTTGAAGGTGCAACTATGGTAAAACGGGGAGCAATTAATAGGAGTAACTATGACCTCTTAAGGTAGCCAAATGCCTCGTCATCAGGCGGTATAAACCGGCATACTCGAGGAGCACCTAGCAGAAGTAACTGTGAAAGTCTTAAGGTAGACAAATAATGGTGTATCACTTCTGGTGATCAGGCTAGAGAAAGCTTGAAGATGTGACTGTGATAAAACGGGGAGCAACTGGCAGGAGTAACTATGACACTCTTAAGGTTACCAAAAGATCGTCACCACGCGTAATACATCGGCAAACTCGAGGAGCACCTGGCAGAAATAACTGTGAAGGTCTTAAGTTCGACAAATAATGGCGTATCACTTCTCGTGAACTGGCCAGATAATGCTTGAAAATGCGAATATGGTAAAACGGGTTGCAATTTGTAGGAGTAACTATGACTCTCTTATTGTAGCCAAATGCGTCGTCACCAGGCGGAATAAATCGGCAAACTCGAGGAGCACCTGGCAGAAATAACTGTGAAAGTCTTAAGTTCGGCAAATAATGGCTTATCGCTTCTGATGAACTGAACAGATATGGCTTGAATATGTGACTATAATAAAACGTGGAGCAACTGGTTTGAGTAACTATGACTCTCTTAAGGTAGTCAAATGCCTCGTCACCAAGCGGAATAAATCGGCAAACTCGAAGAGCACCTGGCAGGAGTAACTGTGAAAGTCTTAAGGTCGATTAATAATGGTGTATAACTCCTGGTGAACTGGCCAGAGAAAGCTGAAGACGTGACTGTAATAAAACAGGGAGCAACTGGCAGCAGTTACCATGACACTCTTAAGGTACCCAAATGTTCGTCACCAGGCGAAATACATGGGAAAACTCGAGGAGCACTTGGCAGAGATAACTGTGAAAGTCTTAAGGTCGACAAATAATGGTGTATCACTTCTGGTGAACTGGCCAGAGAAAGCTTGAAGATGTGACTGTGATAAAACTGAGAGCAACTGGCAGGAGTAACTATGACTCTCTTAAGGTAGCCAAATGCCTCGCTACCAGATCGAACAAATCGGCAAACTCGAGGAGCACCTAGCAGAAATAGCTGTGAAAGTCTTAAGGTCTACAGATATAGTCGTATCGCGTGTGCTGAACTGGCGCAAGAAAGCTTGAAGATTTTACTGTGTTAAAACGTGGAGCAGCTTGCAGGAGTAACTGTGACTCTCTAAAGGTTGCCAACGCTCGTCGCCCGGCAAAAAATATCGGAAAGCTCGAGGAGCACCTGGCAGGAGTAACTGTGAAAGTCTTAAGGTCGATTAATAATGGTGTATAACTCCTGGTGAACTGGCCAGAGAAAGCTGAAGACATGACTGTGATAAAACAGGGAGCAACTGGCAGCAGTAACCATGACACTCTTAAGGTACCCAAATGTTCGTCACCAGGCGAAATACATGGGAAAACTCGAGGAGCACCTGGCAGAGATAACTGTGAAAGTCTTAAGGTCGACAAAGAATGGTGTATCACTTCTGGTGAACTGGCCAGAGAAAGCTTGAAGATATGACTGTGATAAAACGGGGAGCAACTGGCAGGAGTAACTGTGACTCTCTTTAGGTTGCCAATGCTTGTCGCCCGGCAAACAATATCGGAAAACTCGAGGAGCACCTGGCAGAAATAACTGTGAAAGTCTTAAGTTCGGCAAATAATGGCTTATCGCTTCTGATGAACTGAACAGATATCGCTTGAATATGTGACTATAATAAAACGGGGAGCAATTGGTTTGAGTAACTATGACTCTCCTAAGGTAGCCAAATGCCTCGTCACCAAGCGGAATAAATCGGCAAACTCGAGGAGCACCTGGCAGGAGTAACTGTGAAAGTCTTAAGATCGACTAATAATGGTGTATAACTCCTGGTGAACTGGCCAGAGAAAGCCGAAGACGTGACTGTGATATAACAGGGAGCAACTGGCAGCAGTAACCATGACACTCTTGAGGTACCCAAATGCACGTCACCAGGCGAAATACATGGGAAAACTCGAAGAGCACCTGACAGAAATAACTGTGAAAGTCTTAAGGTGGACAAATAATGGCGTGTCGCTTCTGATGAACTGCCCAGAGAAAGCTGGAATATGTGACTATGGTAAAACGGGGAGCAACTGGTATGAGTAACCATGACTCTCTTAAGGTATCCAAATGCCTCGTCACCAAGCGGAAAAAACTCGGCAAACTCGAGGAGCAATTGGCAAGAGTAACTGTGAAAGTCTTCAGGTCTACTAATAATGGTGTATAACTCCTGGTGAACTGGCCAGAGAAAGCACGAAGACGTGACTGTGATATAACAGGGAGCAACTGAAAGGAGTAACTATGTCACTCTTAAGGTACCAAAATGCTCGTCACCAAGCGAAATACATGGGCAAACTCGAGGAGCACCTGGCAGAAGTAACTGTGAAAGTCTTGAGCTCGTCAAATAATTGCGTTTCACTTTTGGGGAACCGGCCAGATAGTGCTTGAAGATGCGACTATGGTAAAACGGGGAGCAATTGGTGGGAGTAACTATGACTCTCTTAAGGTAGCCTAATGCCTCGTCACCAGGCGGAATAAATCGGCAAACTCGAGGAGCACCTAGCAGAAATAACTCTGAAAGACTTAAGGTCGACAAATAATGGTGTATCACTTCTGGTGAACTGGCCAGAGAAAGCTAGAAGATGTTGACTGTGATATAACGGGGAGCAACTGGCAAGAGTAACTATGACTCTCTTAAGTTTGCCAAAAGATCGTCACCAGGCGAAATACATCGGCAAACACGAGAAGCACCTCAAGATATAACTGTGAAAGTGTTTACGGTCGACAAATAAAGGCGTATCGCTTCTGGCGAACTGACCAGATAATGCTTGAAGACGCGAGTATGGTAAAACGGGGAGCAATTGGTAGGAGTATCTATGACGCTCTTAAGGTAGCCATATGCCTTCTCACCAGGCGGAATAAATCAGATAACTCGAAGAGCACCTAGCAGAAATAACTGTGAAAGTCTTAAGGTCGACAAATAATGGTTATAACTCCTGGTGAACTTGCCAGAGAAAGCTTGAAGACGTGACTGTGATATAACAGGGAGCAACTAGCAGGAGTAACTATGACACGCTCAAGGTAGCCGAATGCTCGTCACCAGGCGAAATACAGGGGCAAACTCGAGGAGCTCCTGGCAGTAATAACTGTGAAAGTCTTAAGCTCGTCAAATAATGGCGTATCACTTCTAATGTTACGGCCAGATAATGCTTGAAGATGCGACTATGGGAAAACGGGGAGCAATTGGAGGGAGTAACTACGACTCTCTTAAGGTAGGCTAATGCCTCGTCACCAGGCGGAATAAATTGGCAAACTCGAGGAGCACCTAGCAGAAATAACTCTGAAAGACTTAAGGTCGACAAATAATGGTGTATCACTTCTGGTGAACTGGCCAGAGAAAGCTTGAAGATGTGACTGTGATATAACGGGGAGCAACTGGCAAGAGTAACTATGACTCTCTTAAGGTTGCCAAAAGATCGTCACCAGGCGAAATACATCGGCAAACATGAGAAGCACCTCAAGATATAACTGTGAAAGTGTTTACGGTCGACAAATAAAGGCGTATCGCTTCTGGCGAACAAACCAGATAATGCTTGAAGACGCGACTATGGTAAAACGTGGAGCAATTGGTAGGTGTAACTATGACTCTCTTAAGGTAGACAAATAACTCGTCACCAGGCGGAATTAATCGGCAAACTCTACGAGCACCTGGCAGGAGTAACTGTGAAAGTCTTAAGGTCGACTACTAAAGGTGTGTAGCTCCTTTTGAACTGGCCACAGTGAGCTTGAAGACGTGACTGTGATATAACAGGGAGCAACTGGCAGGAGTAACTATGACACTCTCAAGGTAGCCAAATGCTCGTCACCAGGCGAAATACATGGGCAAACTCGAGGAGCACCTGGCAGAAATAACTGTGAAAGTCTTAAGCTCGTCAATTAATGGCGTATCACTTCTAATGTTTCGGCCAGATAATGCTTGAAGATGCGACTATGGTAAAACGGGGAGCAATTGGTGGGAGTAACTATGACTCTCTTAAGGTAGCCTAATGCCTCGTCACCAGTCGCAATAAATCTGCAAACTCGAGGAGCACCTAGCAGAAATAACTCTGAAAGACTTAAGGTCGACAAATAATGGTGTATCACTTCTGGTGAACTGGCCAGAGAAAGCTTGAAGATGTGACTATGATAAAAGTGGGAGCAACTGGCAGGAGTAACTGTGACTCTCTTAAGGTAGCCAAATGCCTCGTCACCAGGTGGAATAAATTGGCAAACTCGAGGAGCACCTAGCAGAAATAACTGTGAAATTCTTAAGGTCGACAAATAATGGTGTATCACTTCTGGTGAACTGGACAGAGAAAGCTTGAAGATGTGACTGTGATAAAACGGGGAGCAACTGGCAGGAGTAACTATGACTCTCTTAAGGTTGCCAAAAGATCGTCACCAGGCGAAATATATCGGCAAACTCGAGCAGCACCTCAAGAAATAACTGTGAAAGTGTATAAGGTAGACAAATAATCGCGTATCGCTTCTGGCGAACTGACCAGATAATGCTTGAAGATGCGACTATGGTAAAACGGAGAGCAATTGGTAGGAGTAACTATAACTCTCTTAAGGTAGCCAAATGCCTTGTCACCAGGCGGAATAAATCGGCAAACGTGACGAGCACCTGGCAATAGTAACTGTGAAAGGCTTGAGGGCGACCAATAATGGTTATAACTCCTGGTAAACTGGCCAGAGAAAGCACGAAGACGTGACTGTGATATAACAGGGAGTAACTGAATTTGCAGGAGTAACTATGACTCTTTTAAGGTAGCCAAAAGACTCGTCACCAGGCGGAATAAATCGGCAAACTCGACGAGCAGCTGGCAGGAGTAACTGTGAAAGTCTTAAGGTCGACTAATAATGGTGTATAACTCCTGTAGAACTGGCCAGTGAAAGATTGAAAACCTGACTGTGATAAAACAGGGAGCAACTGGCAGCAGTATCTATGACACTCTTAAGGTATATAAATGCTCGTCACCAGGCGAAATACATGGGCAAACTCGAGGAACACCTGGCATGAGTAACTGTGAAAGTCTTAAACTCGTCAAATAATGGTGTGTCACTTCTGGTGAACTGGCCAGAGAGAGCTTGAAGATGTGACTGTGATAAAACGGGGAGCAACTGGCAGGAGTAACTATGACTCTCTTAAGGTTGCCAAAAGATCGTCACCAGGCGAAATATATCGGCAAACTCGAGCAGCACCTCAAGAAATAACTGTGAAAGTGTATAAGGTGGACAAATAATCGCGTATCGCTTCTGGCGAACTGACCAGATAATGCTTGAAGATGCGACTATGGTAAAACGGAGAGCAATTGGTAGGAGTAACTATAACTCTCTTAAGGTTGCCAAATGCCTCGTCAACAGGCGGAATAAATCGGCAAACGTGACGAGCACCTGGCAATAGTAACTTTGAAAGGCTTAAGGTCGACCAATAATGGTTATAACTCCTGGTAATCTGGCCAGAGAAAGCACGAAGACGTGACTGTGATATAACAGGGAGCAACTGAAAGGAGTAACTATGTCACTCTTAAGGTACCCAAATGCTCGCCACCAAGCGAAATACATGGGCAAATTCGAGGAGCACCTGGCAGAAGTAACTGTGAAATTCTTAAGCTCGTCAAATAATTGCGTTTCACTTTTGGGGAATTGGCCAGATAGTGCTTGAAGATGCGACTATGGTAAAACGGGGAGCAATTGGTAGGAGTAACTATGACTCTTTTAAGGTAGCCAAATGCCTCGTCACCAGGCGGAATAAATCGGCAAACTCGAGGAGCACCTAGCAGAAATAACTGTGAAAGTCTTAAGGTCGACAAATAGTGGTGTATCACTTCTGGTGAACTGGCCAGAGAAAGCTTGAAGATGTGACTGTCATAAAACGGGGAGCAACTGGCAGGAGTAACTATGACTCTCTTAAGATGGCCAAAAGCCTCGCTACCAGACGGAATAAATCGGCAAACTCGAGGAGCACCTAGCAGAATTAACTGTGAAAGTCTTAAGGTCGACAGATATAGGCGTACCGCGTGTGCTGACCTGGCGCAAGAAAGCTTGAAGATTTTACTGTGTTAAAACGGGGAGCAACTTGCAGAAGTAACTGTGACTCTGTTAAGATTTCCAATGCTCGTCGCCCGGCAAAAAACATCGGAAAACTCGAGGAGCACCTGGCTGAAGTAACTGTGAAAGTCTTAAGGTCGACAAATAATGGTGTATCACTTCTGGTGAACTGGCCAGAGAAAGCTTGAAGATGTTGACTGTGATATAACGGGGAGCAACTGGCAAGAGTAACTATGACTCTCTTAAGGTTGCCAAAAGATCGTCACAAGGCGAAATAAACTGGCAAACTCGAGCAGCACCTCAAGAAATAACTGTGAAAGTGTATAAGGTGGACAAATAATGGCGTATCGCTTCTGGCGAACTGGCCAGAGAAAGCATGAATATGTGACTATGGTAAAACGGGGAGCAACTGGAATGAGTAGCTATGACTCTCTTAAGATAGCCAAATGCCCCGCTACCAGACGGAATAAATCGGCAAACTCGAGGAGCACCTAGCAGAAATAACTGTGAAAGTCTGAAGGTCGACAAATAATGGTGTATCACTTCTGGTGAACTGGTGAGAGAATGCTTGAAGATGCGAGTATGGTAAAACGGGGAGCAATTTGCAGAGGTAACTATGACTCTCTTATTGTAGCCAAATGCGTCGTCAACAGGCGGAATAAATCGGCAAACTCGAGGAGCACCTGGCAATAGTAACTGTGAAAGGCTTAAGGTCGACTAATAATGGTTATAACGCCTGGTAAACTTGCCAGAGAAAGCTTGAAGACGTGACTGTGATATAACAGGGAGCAACTGGCAGGAGTAACTATGTCACTCTTAAGGTAGCCAAATGCTCGTCACCAGGCGAAATACATGGGCAAACTCGAGGAGCACCTGGCATGAGTAACTGTGAAAGTCTTAAACTCGTCAAATAATAGCGTTTCACTTTTGGGGAACTGGCCAGATAGTGCTTGAAGTTGCGATTATGGTAAAACGGTGAGCAATTGGTAGGAGTAACTATGACTCTTTTAAGGTAGCCAAATGACTCGTCACCAGGCGGAATAAATCGGCAAACTCGACGAGCAGCTGGCAGGAGTAACTGTGAAAGTATTAAGGTCGACTAATAATGGTGTATAACTCCTGGAGAACTGGCCAGTGAAAGCTTGAAAACGTGACTGTGATAAAACAGGGAGCAACTGGCAGCAGTAACCATGACACTCTTAAGGTACCCAAATGTTCGTCACCAGGCGAAATACATGGGAAAACTAGAGGGGCACCTGGCAGAAATAACTGTGAAAGTCTTAAGGTCGACAAAGAATGGTGTATCACTTCTGGTGAACTGGCCAGAGAAAGCTTGAAGATGTGACTGTGATAAAACTAGGAGCAACTGGCTGGAGTAACTATGACTCTCTTAAGGTAGCCAAATGCCTCGTCACCAGGCGGAATAAATCGGCAAACTCGAGGAGCACCTAGCAGAAATAACTGTGAAAGTCTTCAGGTCGACAGATATAGGCGTATCGCGTGTGCTGAACTGGTTCAAGAAAGCTTTAAGAATTTACTGTGTTAAAACGGGGAGCAACTTGCAGGAGTAACTGCGACTCTCTTTAGGTTGCCAATGCTTGTCGCCCGGCAAACAATATCGGAAAACTCGAGGAGCACCTGGCAGAAATAACTGTGAAAGTCTTAAGTTCGGCAAATAATGGCTAATCGCTTCTGATGAACTGAACAGATATCGCTTGAATATGTGACTATAATAAAACGGGGAGCAATTGGTTTGAGTAACTATGACTCTCCTAAGGTAGCCAAATGCCTCGTCACCAAGCGGAATAAATCGGCAAACTCGAGGAGCACCTGGCAGGAGTAACTGTGAAAGTCTTAAGATCGACTAATAATGGTGTATAACTCCTGGTGAACTGGCCAGAGAAAGCCGAAGACGTGACTGTGATAAAACAGGGAGCAACTGGCAGCAGTAACCATGACACTCTTGAGGTACCCAAATGCACGTCACCAGGCGAAATACATGGGAAAACTCGAGGAGCACCTGACAGAAATAACTGTGAAAGTCTTAAGGTGGACAAATAATGGCGTGTCGCTTCTGATGAACTGCCCAGAGAAAGCTGGAATATGTGACTATGGTAAAACGGGGAGCAACTGGTATGAGTAACCATGACTCTCTTAAGGTATCCAAATGCCTCGTCACCAAGCGGAAAAAACTCGGCAAACTCGAGGAGCAATTGGCAAGAGTAACTGTGAAAGTCTTCAGGTCTACTAATAATGGTGTATAACTCCTGGTGAACTGGCCAGAGAAAGCACGAAGACGTGACTGTGATATAACAGGGAGCAACTGAAAGGAGTAACTATGTCACTCTTAAGGTACCAAAATGCTCGTCACCAAGCGAAATACATGGGCAAACTCGAGGAGCACCTGGCAGAAGTAACTGTGAAAGTCTTGAGCTCGTCAAATAATTGCGTTTCACTTTTGGGGAACCGGCCAGATAGTGCTTGAAGATGCGACTATGGTAAAACGGGGAGCAATTGGTATGAGTAACTATGACTCTCTTAAGGTAGCCTAATGCCTCGTCACCAGGCGGAATAAATCGGCAAACTCGAGGAGCACCTAGCAGAAATAACTCTGAAAGACTTAAGGTCGACAAATAATGGTGTATCACTTCTGGTGAACTGGCCAGAGAAAGCTTGAAGATGTTGACTGTGATATAACGGGGAGCAACTGGCAAGAGTAACTATGACTCTCTTAAGGTTGCCAAAAGATCGTCACCAGGCGAAATACATCGGCAAACACGAGAAGCACCTCAAGATATAACTGTGAAAGTGTTTACGGTCGACAAATAAAGGCGTATCGCTTCTGGCGAACTGACCAGATAATGCTTGAAGACGCGAGTATGGTAAAACGGGGAGCAATTGGTAGGAGTATCTATGACGCTCTTAAGGTAGCCATATGCCTTCTCACCAGGCGGAATAAATCAGATAACTCGAAGAGCACCTAGCAGAAATAACTGTGAAAGTCTTAAGGTCGACAAATAATGGTTATAACTCCTGGTGAACTTGCCAGAGAAAGCTTGAAGACGTGACTGTGATATAACAGGGAGCAACTAGCAGGAGTAACTATGACACGCTCAAGGTAGCCGAATGCTCGTCACCAGGCGAAATACAGGGGCAAACTCGAGGAGCTCCTGGCAGTAATAACTGTGAAAGTCTTAAGCTCGTCAAATAATGGCGTATCACTTCTAATGTTACGGCCAGATAATGCTTGAAGATGCGACTATGGGAAAACGGGGAGCAATTGGAGGGAGTAACTACGACTCTCTTAAGGTAGGCTAATGCCTCGTCACCAGGCGGAATAAATTGGCAAACTCGAGGAGCACCTAGCAGAAATAACTCTGAAAGACTTAAGGTCGACAAATAATGGTGTATCACTTCTGGTGAACTGGCCAGAGAAAGCTTGAAGATGTGACTGTGATATAACGGGGAGCAACTGGCAAGAGTAACTATGACTCTCTTAAGGTTGCCAAAAGATCGTCACCAGGCGAAATACATCGGCAAACATGAGAAGCACCTCAAGATATAACTGTGAAAGTGTTTACGGTCGACAAATAAAGGCGTATCGCTTCTGGCGAACAAACCAGATAATGCTTGAAGACGCGACTATGGTAAAACGTGGAGCAATTGGTAGGTGTAACTATGACTCTCTTAAGGTAGACAAATAACTCGTCACCAGGCGGAATTAATCGGCAAACTCTACGAGCACCTGGCAGGAGTAACTGTGAAAGTCTTAAGGTCGACTACTAAAGGTGTGTAGCTCCTTTTGAACTGGCCACAGTGAGCTTGAAGACGTGACTGTGATATAACAGGGAGCAACTGGCAGGAGTAACTATGACACTCTCAAGGTAGCCAAATGCTCGTCACCAGGCGAAATACATGGGCAAACTCGAGGAGCACCTGGCAGAAATAACTGTGAAAGTCTTAAGCTCGTCAATTAATGGCGTATCACTTCTAATGTTTCGGCCAGATAATGCTTGAAGATGCGACTATGGTAAAACGGGGAGCAATTGGTGGGAGTAACTATGACTCTCTTAAGGTAGCCTAATGCCTCGTCACCAGGCGCAATAAATCTGCAAACTCGAGGAGCACCTAGCAGAAATAACTGTGAAAGACTTAAGGTCGACAAATAATGGTGTATCACTTCTGGTGAACTGGCCAGAGAAAGCTTGAAGATGTGACTATGATAAAAGTGGGAGCAACTGGCAGGAGTAACTGTGACTCTCTTAAGGTAGCCAAATGCCTCGTCACCAGGTGGAATAAATTGGCAAACTCGAGGAGCACCTAGCAGAAATAACTGTGAAATTCTTAAGGTCGACAAATAATGGTGTATCACTTCTGGTGAACTGGACAGAGAAAGCTTGAAGATGTGACTGTGATAAAACGGTTAGCAACTGGCAGGAGTAACTATGACTCTCTTAAGGTTGCCAAAAGATCGTCACCAGGCGAAATATATCGGCAAACTCGAGCAGCACCTCAAGAAATAACTGTGAAAGTGTATAAGGTAGACAAATAATCGCGTATCGCTTCTGGCGAACTGACCAGATAATGCTTGAAGATGCGACTATGGTAAAACGGAGAGCAATTGGTAGGAGTAACTATAACTCTCTTAAGGTAGCCAAATGCCTTGTCACCAGGCGGAATAAATCGGCAAACGTGACGAGCACCTGGCAATAGTAACTGTGAAAGGCTTGAGGTCGACCAATAATGGTTATAACTCCTGGTAAACTGGCCAGAGAAAGCACGAAGACGTGACTGTGATATAACAGGGAGCAACTGAACTTGCAGGAGTAACTATGACTCTTTTAAGGTAGCCAAATGACTCGTCACCAGGCGGAATAAATCGGCAAACTCGACGAGCAGCTGGCAGGAGTAACTGTGAAAGTCTTAAGGTCGACTAATAATGGTGTATAACTCCTGTAGAACTGGCCAGTGAGAGATTGAAAACGTGACTGTGATAAAACAGGGAGCAACTGGCAGCAGTATCTATGACACTCTCAAGGTACCTAAATGCTCGTCACCAGGCGAAATACATGGGCAAACTCGAGGAACACCTGGCATGAGTAACTGTGAAAGTCTTAAACTCGTCAAATAATGGTGTGTCACTTCTGGTGAACTGGCCAGAGAGAGCTTGAAGATGTGACTGTGATAAAACGGGGAGCAACTGGCAGGAGTAACTATGACTCTCTTAAGGTTGCCAAAAGATCGTCACCAGGCGAAATATATCGGCAAACTCGAGCAGCACCTCAAGAAATAACTGTGAAAGTGTATAAGGTGGACAAATAATCGCGTATCGCTTCTGGCGAACTGACCAGATAATGCTTGAAGATGCGACTATGGTAAAACGGAGAGCAATTGGTAGGAGTAACTATAACTCTCTTAAGGTTGCCAAATGCCTCGTCAACAGGCGGAATAAATCGGCAAACGTGACGAGCACCTGGCAATAGTAACTGTGAAAGGCTTAAGGTCGACCAATAATGGTTATAACTCCTGGTAATCTGGCCAGAGAAAGCACGAAGACGTGACTGTGATATAACAGGGAGCAACTGAAAGGAGTAACTATGTCACTCTTAAGGTACCCAAATGCTCGCCACCAAGCGAAATACATGGGCAAATTCGAGGAGCACCTGGCAGAAGTAACTGTGAAATTCTTAAGCTCGTCAAATAATTGCGTTTCACTTTTGGGGAACTGGCCAGATAGTGCTTGAAGATGCGACTATGGTAAAACGGGGAGCAATTGGTAGGAGTAACTATGACTCTTTTAAGGTAGCCAAATGCCTCGTCACCAGGCGGAATAAATCGGCAAACTCGAGGAGCACCTACCAGAAATAACTGTGAAAGTCTTTAGGTCGACAAATAGTGGTGTATCACTTCTGGTGAACTGGCCAGAGAAAGCTTGAAGATGTGACTGTCATAAAACGGGGAGCAACTGGCAGGAGTAACTATGACTCTCTTAAGATGGCCAAAAGCCTCGCTACCAGACGGAATAAATCGGCAAACTCGAGGAGCACCTAGCAGAATTAACTGTGAAAGTCTTAAGGTCGACAGATATAGGCGTACCGCGTGTGCTGAACTGGCGCAAGAAAGCTTGAAGATTTTACTGTGTTAAAACGGGGAGCAACTTGCAGGAGTAACTGTGACTCTGTTAAGATTTCCAATGCTCGTCGCCCGGCAAAAAACATCGGAAAACTCGAGGAGCACCTGGCTGAAGTAACTGTGAAAGTCTTAAGGTCGACAAATAATGGTGTATCACTTCTGGTGAACTGGCCAGAGAAAGCTTGAAGATGTTGACTGTGATATAACGGGGAGCAACTGGCAAGAGTAACTATGACTCTCTTAAGGTTGCCAAAAGATCGTCACAAGGCGAAATAAACTGGCAAACTCGAGCAGCACCTCAAGAAATAACTGTGAAAGTGTATAAGGTGGACAAATAATGGCGTATCGCTTCTGGCGAACTGGCCAGAGAAAGCATGAATATGTGACTATGGTAAAACGGGGAGCAACTGGAATGAGTAGCTATGACTCTCTTAAGATAGCCAAATGCCCCGCTACCAGACGGAATAAATCGGCAAACTCGAGGAGCACCTAGCAGAAATAACTGTGAAAGTCTGAAGGTCGACAAATAATGGTGTATCACTTCTGGTGAACTGGCCAGAGAATGCTTGAAGATGCGAGTATGGTAAAACGGGGAGCAATTTGCAGAGGTAACTATGACTCTCTTATTGTAGCCAAATGCGTCGTCACCAGGCGGAATAAATCGGCAAACTCGAGGAGCACCTGGCAATAGTAACTGTGAAAGGCTTAAGGTCGACTAATAATGGTTATAACGCCTGGTAAACTTGCCAGAGAAAGCTTGAAGACGTGACTGTGATATAACAGGGAGCAACTGGCAGGAGTAACTATGTCACTCTTAAGGTAGCCAAATGCTCGTCACCAGGCGAAATACATGGGCAAACTCGAGGAGCACCTGGCATGAGTAACTGTGAAAGTCTTAAACTCGTCAAATAATAGCGTTTCACTTTTGGGGAACTGGCCAGATAGTGCTTGAAGTTGCGATTATGGTAAAACGGTGAGCAATTGGTAGGAGTAACTATGACTCTTTTAAGGCAGCCAAATGACTCGTCACCAGGCGGAATAAATCGGCAAACTCGACGAGCAGCTGGCAGGAGTAACTGTGAAAGTATTAAGGTCGACTAATAATGGTGTATAACTCCTGGAGAACTGGCCAGTGAAAGCTTGAAAACGTGACTGTGATAAAACAGGGAGCAACTGGCAGCAGTAACCATGACACTCTTAAGGTACCCAAATGTTCGTCACCAGGCGAAATACATGGGAAAACTAGAGGGGCACCTGGCAGAAATAACTGTGAAAGTCTTAAGGTCGACAAAGAATGGTGTATCACTTCTGGTGAACTGGCCAGAGAAAGCTTGAAGATGTGACTGTGATAAAACTAGGAGCAACTGGCTGGAGTAACTATGACTCTCTTAAGGTAGCCAAATGCCTCGTCACCAGGCGGAATAAATCGGCAAACGTGACGAGCACCTGGCAATAGTAACTGTGAAAGGCTTAAGGTCGACCAATAATGGTTATAACTCCTGGTAAACTGGCCAGAGAAAGCACGAAGACGTGACTGTGATATAACAGGGAGCGACTGGCAGGAGTAACTATGTCACTCTTAAGGTACCCAAATGCTCGTCACCAAGCGAAATACATGGGCAAACTCGAGGAGCACCTGGCAGAAGTAACTGTGAAAGTCTTAAGCTCGTCAAATAACTGCGTTTCACTTTTGGGGAACTGGCCAGATAGTGCTTGAAGATGCGACTATGGTAAAACGGGGAGCAATTGGTAGGAGTAACTATGACACTCTTAAGGTACACAAATGCTCGTCACCAGGCGAAATACATGGGAAAACTCGAGGAGCACCTGGCAGAAATAACTGTGAAAGTCTTAAGGTGGACAAATAATGGCGTGTCGCTTCTGATGAACTGCCCAGAGAAAGCTTGAATATGTGACTATGGTAAAACGGGGAGCAACTGGTATGAGTAACCATGACTCTCTTAAGGTATCCAAATGCCTCGTCACCAAGCGGAAAAAACTCGGCAAACTCGAGGAGCACCTGGCAGGAGTAACTGTGAAAGTCTTAAGGTCGACTAATAATGGTTATAACTCCTGGTGAACTTGCCAGAGAAAGCTTGAAGACGTGACTGTGATATAACAGGGAGCAACTGGCAGGAGTAACTACGACACTCTCAAGGTAGCCAAATGCTCGTCACCAGGCGAAATACATGGGCAAACTCGAGGAGCATCTGGCAGAAATAACTGTGAAAGTCTTAAGCTCGTCAAATAATGGCGTATCACTTCTAATGTTTCGGCCAGATAATGCTTGAAGATGCGACTATGGTAAAACGGGGAGCAATTGGTGGGAGTAACTATGACTCTCTTAAGGTAACCTAATGCCTCGTCACCAGGCGGAATAAATCGGCAAACTCGAGGAGCACCTAGCAGAAATAACTCTGAAAGACTTAAGGTCGACAAATAATGGTGTATCACTTCTGGTGAACTGGCCAGAGAAAGCTTGAAGATGTTGACTGTGATATAACGGGGAGCAACTCTTGGATGGCACCCTGCTCCAGCCGCCACCTGCCATCCCTGGTCTGCTGGACTTCTGGGCGGACCTCTTCACGAAGAAGCCCATCTCCACCGCGGGCTTCATTCGTGACCGCCTCCTCCCGCACTCGGAGCCTGTCGCTCTTGAGTGCCTATGGGGGCCGGTCACACGTGAGGAGGTCGCCGCCGCTTTGCCGCCCAGGGGATCAGCGGCCGGGTCGGACGGCCTTACCCCAGCGGAGCTGCGGCGCCTGCCGCACGAAGTCCTGGTGAAAGTGATGAATCTCTTCCTTCTGGCCCGCGCCCTTCCGGAACGCCTGCTTCGCGCGCGGACGTCCCTTCTCCCGAAAACGGCTGCACCAACATCCCCCGCTGACTTTCGCCCCATTACGGTCTGCTCGGTGCTGGCGCGGACCTTTCACAAGGTTCTCGCGTCACGCCTGATGCGCGCATGTGCTGTGGACGAACGTCAGCGGGCATTCATCCCTCGTGATGGGATGCTGGAAAACACTTTCATCTTAGACACTGCTCTCACCGACGCAGTTTGCTCCTGGCGCTCTGTCTTTGTGGCATCGATCGACGTATCTAAGGCATTCGATTCGGTGGATCATGCTGCCCTTCGCCCCGTGCTGAAGGCGCATGGCCTGCCGGATTGCTTTGTCGAGTATGTCGAGCGGTGCTACGAGGGCAGCACGACAGTGATAGCGGACGGCGCCGGCGTGGGCGTGTCTGTGCAGCCGTCACGGGGCGTTCGTCAGGGCGATCCCCTCTCCCCCCTCCTGTTCAACTTTGCGGTGGACTACGTTTTGGGCCAACTGCCCTCCCACATCGGAGCTCGGATACTTGGACGCAGAGTCAACGCTGCGGCCTTTGCAGATGACGTCTTGCTGTTTGCAGCGACCCCGAGGGGCTTGCAGTCCCTCATCGATGCAGCTACCGCAGCCCTCGCACACCTGGGGCTGCAGATCAACGCCCGGAAGTGTTTCACCCTCGCCTTAGTCGCGTCAGGGCGCGAGAAGAAGGTGAAGGTGGACAGCAATGTCACCTTCAAGGCAGGCAATACCACCATGCCTGCCCTGCGTGCGGGTGAAACCTTCCGGTACCTGGGGCTGCAATTCTCCACGGCGGGTCGCTGTGTCTTCAATCCACGACGCCACCTGGTGGAGCAGCTTGACGTCATCTCCCGAGCTCCGCTGAAGCCGCAACAGCGCCTCCACGCTCTCATCAACGTACTTCTCCCTGGCCTGTACCATGGGCTGGCCCTCAGCCGCACCCGGGTGGGTGCCTTGAAATCGGCTGACATCACCATCCGAGCCGCCGTCAGGAGATGGTTCCGTCTTCCGGCGGACACCCCCCTGGGATACTTCCACGCTCCTGTTGCCCAGGGGGGCCTCGGCATTCCATCGTGCCGTTGGATGGGCCCAACGCTCCGTCGGTCCCGTCTCCTGGCGCTGAAGAAGATAGGGCCAGCCTGCGACGGTGCGGGCCTGGATGAGGTGCAGCGTGAGATCGAGGTGCTGGAGCGTCACTTGACGTGGGAGGGCCACCTCCTCAAGTCGTCAACGCAGGTTGGGGAAATGTGGGCGGCGCGCCTACACATCGCCATTGACGGTGCGGCGCTGTCATCCTCTGCCGCCGTCAGTGGCCAACATCAGTGGGTCGCCGACACCAGTCGCCTGCTATCTGGGCGTGAATACATCGACGCCCTCCGCGCCCGCATCAACGCCTTCCCCACGAAGGCACGGCGCAGTCGCGGGCGGGAGGCAGACACCAGATGCCGCGCGGGCTGCCAGGCCGTGGAGACCGCCAACCACGTACTTCAGGCTTGCTTTAGGACGCACGGGTCCCGGGTCAAGCGCCATGACGCGATTGTGCGTTATGTCGCCCGTGGACTCGCGCAGAGGGGCTTCAACGTCTCCGTGGAGCCCCACCTCCGAACACCTGAGGGCATCCGCAAGCCTGACGTGGTGGCGGTCAAAGACGGCATCGCCCGCGTGATCGACGCCCAGATAGTCGGAGACCATCTCCGGCTCGACTGGTGTCACTCCCAGAAGGCGGCCTACTATGACACGCCGCAGATCCGGCGTGCCATCTCCAACCTGAACCGTGACGTTGAGGAGGTGACTGTGTCCACCGCGACGTTGAACTGGAGGGGCGTATGATCTAAAGCGTCGGCGAGGGATCTCGCCGCCTTAGGCTTCCGACCCCGAGAACTGGCGGTGTTGAGCACCCGTGTACTACAGAGCTACTGCAGGAGTTACAAAATCTATGAACGTATGACGGCTCCCAGTCCGATGCAACGTGTCGGCGTCGGCTAGGCTGCTGGATATTTTCTTCGCCTTAACTCCTGGGGCCTATCCACAGGAGGAATCCTCCGTCTTTGTTCTTGTTTTCTTTTTGTCTTTAAATTTGTGTTTCCTTCTGCATATATATGTACATTAGTTTTTAAATTTTTGGTGTCGCCCTGTAAGTCCCCACCCCGGTGGTGGAGATTGGCGAAGAACATCTGCCACAAACTCTGTATATATATGTGTTATTCATGTGAATGAATAAAGACGGCTAATAATAGCCTAATGCCTCGTCACCAGGCGGAATAAATCGGCAAACTCGAGGAGCACCTAGCAGAAATAACTCTGAGAGACTTAAGGTCGACAAATAATGGTGTATCACTTCTGGTGAACTGGCCAGAAAAAGCTTGAAGATGTGACTGTGATAAAACGGGGAGCAAATGGCAAGAGTAACTATGACTCTCGTAAGGTTGCCAGAAGATCGTCACCAGGCGAAATACATCGGAAAACACGAGAAGCACCTCAAGAAATAACTGTGAAAGTGTTTATGGTTGACAAATAAAGGCGTATCGCTTCTGGCGAACTGGCCAGATAATGCTTGAAGGTGCGACTATGGTAAAACGGGAAGCAATTGGTAGGAGTAACTATGACTCTCTTAAGGTAGCCAAATGCCTCGTCACCACGCGGAATATATCGGCAATCTCGACGAGCACCTGGCAGGAGTAACTGTGAAAGTCTTAAGGTCGACTACTAAAGTTGTATAACTCCTGGTGAACTGGCCAGAGAAAGCTTGAAGACGTGACTGTGATAAAACAGGGAGCAACTGGCAGGAGTAACTATGACACTCGTAAGGTAGCCAAATGCCTCGCCACCAGACGGAATAAATCGGCAAACTCGAGGAGCACCTAGCAGAAATAACTGTGAAAGGCTTAAAGTTGACAAATATAGGCGTATCGCGTCTGCTGAACAGGCGCAAGAAAGCTTGAAGATTTTACTGTGTTAAAACGGGGAGCAACTTGCAGGAGTAACTGTGAGTCTCTTAAGATTGCCAATGCTCGTCGCCTGGGATAAAATATCGGTAAACTCGAGGAGCACCTGGCAGAAATAACTGTGATATTCTTAAGGTCGACATATAGTGGCGTATTTCTTCTAATGAACTGACCAGAGAAGGCTTGAATATGTGAATATGGTAAAACGGGGAGCAACCGGTATGAGTAACTATGACTCTCTTAAGGTACCCAAATGCCTCGTCACCAACGGAATAAATCGGCAAACTCGAGGAGCACCTGGCTGGAGTAACTGTGAAAGTCCTATGGTTGACAAATAAGGGGGTATCATTTCTGGTGAACTGGCCAGAGAAAGATTGAAGACGTGACTGTGATATAACAGGGAGCAACGGGCAGGAGTAACTGTGACAATCTTAAGGTTGCCAAATGCTCGTCACCAGGCGAAATACAGGGGCAAACTCGAGGAGCACCTGGCAGAAATAACTGTGAAAGTCTTAAGGTCGACATATAATGGCGTATTTATTCTAATGAACTGACCAGAGAAGGCTCGAATATGTGAATATGGTAAAACGGGGAGCAACAGGTATGAGTAACTATGACTCTCTTATGGTAGCCAAATGCCTCGTCACTAACGGAATAAATCGGAAAACTCGAGGAGCACCTGGCAGGAGTAACTGTGAAGATCTTAAGGTCGACAAATAATGGTATATCACTTCTACTGAACTGGCCAAAGAAAGCTTGAGGACGTGACAGTGATAAAACAGAGAGCAACTGGCAGGAGTATCTATGACACTCTTAAGGTTGCCAAATGCTCGACACCAGGCGGAATACATCGGCAAACTCGAAGAGCACCTGGCAGAAGTAACTGTGAAAGTCTTAAGTACGACAAATAATGGCGTATCACTTTTGGTGAACTGGCCAGATAATGCTTGAAGATGCAACTATGGTAAAACGGGGAGCTATTGGTAGGAGTAACTAAGACTCTCTTAAGGTAGCCAAATGCCTCGTCACCAGGCAGAGTAAATCAGCAAACTCGGGGAGCACCTAGCAGAAATATCTGTGAAAGTCTTCAGGTCGACAAATATATGCGTATCGCGTGTGCTGAACTGGCGCAAGAAAGCTTGAAGATTTTACTGCGTTTAAACTGGCAGCAACTTTCAAGAGTAACTGTGACTCTCTTAAGGTTGCCAATGCTCGTTGCCCGGCAAAAAACGTAGGATAACTATAGGAGCAATTGGCAGAAATAACTGTGAAGGTTTTAAGGTCGACAAATAATGGCGTATCGCTTCTGATGAACTGCCCACAGAAAGCTTGAATATGTGACTATGGTAAAACGGGGAGCAGCTGGTATGAATAACTATGACTCTCTTAAGGTAGTCAAATGCCTTGTCACCAGACGGAATAAATCGGTAAAATCGAAGAGCACCTAGCAGAAATAGCTGTGAAAGTCAAAAGGTCGAAAAATAATGGTGTATCACTACTGGTGAACTGGCCAGAGAATGCTTGAAGATGTGATTGTGATAAAACGGGGAGCAACTGGCATCAGTAACTATGCCTCTCTTAAGGTAGCCAAATGCTTGTCACCAGGCGAAATACATGGGCAAACTCGAGGAGTACCTGCAAGAAATAACTGTGAAAGTCTTAAGGTCGACAAATAATGGTCTATCGCTTTTGGCGAACTGGCCAAAGACAGCTTGAAAATGTAACTGTGATATAATGGGGACCAACTGGCATTAGTAACTACGACTCTCTTAAGGTTGCCAAATGCTTGCCACCAGGCGAAATACATATGCATACTCAAGGGTCACTTGGCACAAATAACTGTGAAAAAGTCGACAAATAATGGCGTATCACTTCTGGTGACCTGGCCAGAGGATGCTTGAAGATGTGACTGTGATTAAACAGGGAGCAACAGGCAGGAGCAAATATGACTCTCTTAATGTATCCAAATACTCGTCACCAGTCGAAATACATCGGCAAACTCGAGGAGCACCTGGCAGAAATAACTGTGAAAGTTTTAAGGTCGACAAATAATGGCGTATCACTTCTGGTGAACTGGCCAGATAAAACTTGAAGATGCGACTATGGTAAAACGGGGAGCAACTGGTAGGAGTAACTTAGACTCTCTGAAAGTAGCCAAATGCCTCGTCACCATGCGGAATAATTCGGCAAACTCGTCGAGCGCCTGGCAGAAATAAATTGGAAAGACTTAAGGTCGACAAATAAGGGCGTATGGCTTGTGGTGAACTGGCCTGAGAGAGCTTGAAATTAGACTGTGTTAAAACGGGGAGCAAATTGCAGGAGTAACTATGACATTCTTAAGGTTGCCAAATGCTCGCCACCAGGCGAAATAAATATGCAAACTCGAGGAGCACATGTCAGTAATAACTGGGAAAGTCTTAAGGTCGACCAATAATGGCGTATCGCTTCTGATGAAGTGACCAGAGAAAGCTTTAATATCTGACTATGGGAAAAACGGGGAGCAACTGGTAGGTGTGACTATGACTCTCTTAAGGTAGCCAAATGCCTTGTCACCAGACGGAATAAATCGGCAAAATCGTAGAGCACCTAGCAGAAAAAACTGTGATTGTCTTAAGGTCGACTAATAATGGTGTTTAACTCCTGGTGAAATGGCCAGAGAAAGCTTGGAGACGTGACTGTGATAAAAAGAGGGAGAAACTGGCAGGAGTAACTATGGCACTCTGAAGGTAGCCAAATGCACGTCACCAGGCGAAATACATGGGCAAATTCGAGAAGCACATAGAAAAATTAATTGTGAAAGTCTTAAGTTCGACAAATAATGGCGTATCACTTTTGGTGAACTGGCCAAATAAAGATTGAAAATGCGACTATGGTAAAACGGGGAGCAATTGGTAGGAGCAACTATGACTCTCTTAAGATAGCCAATTGCCTCGTCTACCAGGCGGAATAAATCGGCAAACTCGAGGAGCTTCTGGCAGGAGTAACTGTGAACGTCTTAAGGTCGACAAATAATGGCGTATCACTTCTGGTGAAGGGCCAGAGAAAGCTTGAAGATGTGACTGTGATAAAACAGGGAGCAACTGGCTGGAGCAAATATGACTCTCTTAAGATAGCCAAATGATTGTCACCAGGCGAAATACATAGGCAAACTCGAGGTGTACCTGAAAGAAGTATCTGTGAATGTCTTAAGGTCGACAAATAATGGCGTATCGCTTCTGGCGAACTGGCCAGATAAAATTTGAAGATGCGACTATGGTAAAACGGGTAGCAACTGGTAGGAGTAACTATGACTCTCTTAAAGTAGCCATATGCCTCGTCACCAGGCAGAATAATTCGGCAAACTCGAGTAGCAACTGGCACAAATAACTGTCAAAGCCTTAAGGTCGACAAATAAAAACGTATCACTTGTGGTGAACTGGCCCGAGAAAGCTTGAAGATTAGTCTGTGTTAAAAAGGGGAGCAAAATTCAGGAGTAACTATGACTCTCTTAAGGTTGCCAAATGCACGCCACCAGGCGAAATACATAAGCCAACTCGAGGGTCACCTGGCAGAAATAACTGTGAAAGTCTTAATAACGACAATTAATGGTGTATCACTTCTGGTGAACTGACCAGAGAAAGCTTGAAGATGTAACTGTAATAAACGGGGACCAAATGGTACGAGCAATTGTGACGCCCTTAAGGTAGCCAAATGCTTCATCACCAGGCGGATAAATAGACAAACTTGAGGAGCACCTGGCAGGAGTAACTGTTAAAGTCTTAAGGTCGACAAATAATGTCGTATCGGTTCTTGTGAAATGGCCAAATAAAGCATGAAGATGCGACTATGGTAAAAGGGGGAGCAACTGTTGGAGTAACTATGACTCTCTTATGGTAGCCAAATGATTCGTCACCAGGCGGATAAATAGGCAAACTCGAGGAGCACACGGCAGGAGCAAATTTGAAAGTCTAAAGGTCGACCAATAAAGGCGTATCGCTTCTGGTAAATAGTGAAAACTCGAAGATGTGACTATGGTATAACGGGGAGCAACTGGTACGAGTAACAGTGACTCTCTTAAGGTAGCCAAATGCCTCGTCACCAAGTGGATAGATAGGCAAGGTCGAGGAGAACCTGGCAGAAGTAACTGTGAAAGTGTTAAGGCCCACAAATAATGGCGTATCACTTCTGGTACATTTGCTAGATAAAGCACGAATATGTGACTGTGATAAAACACGGAGCAACAGGCAGGAGCAAATATGACCCTCTTAATGTATACAAATGATCGTCACCATTCGAAATACATCAGCAAACTCGAGGAGCACCTGGCAGAAATAACTGTGAAAGTTTTAAGGTCGACAAATAATGGCGTATCACTTCTGGTAAACTGGCCAGATAAAATTTGAAAATGCGACTATGGTAAAACGGGGAGCAACAGGTAGGAGTAACTGCGACTCTCTTAAAGTAGCCAAATGCCTCGTCTCCAGGCAGAATAATTCGGCAAACAAGAGGAGCAACTGGCAGATATAACTGTGAAAGCCTTAGGGTCGACAATTAATGTTGTATCGGTTCTGGTGAACTGGCCAGATAAAGCTTGAAGATGCGACTATGGTAAAACGGGGAGCAACTTGCAGGGGTAACTATGACTCTCTTAAGGTAGCCAAATGACTCGTCACCAGGCAGATAAATAGGCAAACTCGAGGAGCACATGGCAGGAGCAACTGTGAATGTCTTAAGGTCGACAAATAATGGCGTATCACTTCTGGCTACTTGCCAGAGAAAGCACGAATATGTGACTGTGATAAAACACGGAGCAATTGCCTGGTGCAAATATGACTCTTTTAAGATTGCCAATGCTCGTCGCCCGGCAAAAAACATTGGAAAACTCGAGGAGCACCTGGCAGAAATATCTGTGAAAGTCTTAAGGTCGACAAATACTGGTGTATCGGTTCTGATGAACAGAACAGAGAAAGCGTGAAGACGTGACTGTGATAAAACAGGGAGAAACTGGCAGGAGTAACAATGACTCTCTTAAGGTAGCCAAATACCTCGTCACCAGGCGGATAGATAGGCAAGCTCGAGGAGCACCTGGCAGGAGTAACTGTGAAAGTCTTAAGGTCGACAAATAATGGTGTATCACTTCTGATGAACTGGCCTGAGAAAGCTTGAAAATGTAACTGTAATAAACGTGGAACAAATGGTACGAGTATATATGACTCTCTGAAGGTATATAAATTCCTCGTCACCAGGCGGATAAATAGGCAAACTCGAATAGCACCTGGCAGGAGTAACTAGTAAAGTTTTAAGGTCGACAAATAATGTCGTATCAGTTCTGGTGAACTGCCCAGTTAAAGCTTGAAGATGCGACTATGGTAAAACGGTGAGCAATTGGTAGGAGTAACAATGAGTCTCTTAAGGTATCCAAATGCCTCGTCAATAGGCGGAATAAGTCGGCAAACTCGAGGAGCACCTGGCAGAAATACCTGTGAAAGTCTTAAGGTCGACAAATACTGGTGTATCGGTTCTGATGAACAGACCAGAGAAAGCGTGAAGACGTGACTGTGATAAAACAGGGAGAAACTGGCAGGAGTAACAATGACTCTCTTAAGGTAGCCAAATGCCTCGTCACTAGGCGGATAAATAGGCAAACTCGAGGAGCACATGGCAGGAGCAACTGTGGAAGTCTTAAGGTCGACAAATAAAGGCGTATCACTTGGTGAACTGGCCAGATAAAGCTTGAGAATGCGACTATGTTAAAACGGGGAGCAATTGGTAGGGGTAACTATGACTCTCGTAAGGTAGCCGAATGGCTACTAACCAGGCGGAATAAATCGGCAAACTCGAGGCATACCTAGCAGAAATAACTGTGAAAGTCTTAAGGTCGACAAATAATGGCGTATCGCTTCTGATGAACTGACCAGAATGAGCTTTAATGTATGACTATGGAAAAACGGGGAGCACTTGGTATGGGTAACTATGACTCTCTTAAGGTAGCCAAATGCCTCGTCAGCAACGGAATAAGTCGCCAAACTCGAGGAGCACCTGGCAGGAATAACTGTGAAAGTCTTAAGGTCGACAAAGAATGGTGTATCACTTCTGGTGAACTGGCCAGAGAAAGCTTGAAGATGTGACTGCGATAAAACGGCGAGCAACTGGCAGGAGTAACTATGACTGTCTTAATGTTCACATGATGCGTCATATACGGACCCTCTCTATCTACTCCTCAGCATCCTAGCGATGTCGAGTGGATGATGGCTTGCTTAGCCTGTCGGTGGGAAATCCTAGCTCTGGCCTACTCGTGGCAGGGGTCGTGAGAGGTTCTTAGGAGGATTATGCCTGGGTATAGCTCTTCCAAAGTTCCTCGACAGACAGAGCGGGGTGAATCTTTCAGGGCTTGGGGTTTGCCGCCCCCCCTGCCCCTGTTAAAGCTGGCCCCAACACTAAGAAGAGAGCAGGTAGCGGTACCCCCACAGGAGACGCCACGCCAGTTGTTGGGTCAGCATCCGACGCCGCCAGTTCGGTTCGAGCCGCAGTGCCTGCCATCACATGTCCTGAGTGCCACCGGACTTTCACCACCAAGACTGGTCTTGGTGTACATCTTCGCTGTGCCCATCCTGCCACAGCCAACGCAGAGGTGACCACCGAGAGGGTGAAGGCCAGGTGGTCTAGTGAAGAGCTGCTACGCCTGGCCCACTCTGAGGCAGCACTTACGCTCAAGGGCACCCGGTTCCTAAACCAAGAACTAGCAAAGGCATTCCCGAATCGTTCTCTTGAATCCATTAAAGGACAGCGTCGTGGAACTGCCTATAGGAACCAGGTCGCCGAGTTTGTTGCTGCCCTCTCTGCTGTTGGGGTGGGGACACCTCCATCAGTTGCAGCTGTGGAGCCTGCCGGTTCCTGTGCAGCAGCCCCCTCCCCGTCTGCGGCTATCGATACTGTCGACCAGGCTGTCTGGTCAGCTTTGGCAGCCCTCCCGTCGTCTGGGCCTAAGTACAGAGCAGTCGATGACATCCTGGCGCTTGGGCCATATACATCGGCCTCAATGGGCATGCCGTCGGCTGCCCTTGACGCCATCGGCAGCAGGGAGCCATCACAAAATCCTGTTGTCTCCCGCCGGATGTCAGAGCCACGAGGGACTAAGCGGGCCCTGCAGAGGAGGGAGTACGCCCTCTGTCAGCGGGCCTTCTCAAAGAGCGCTGCTCGCTGCATCAGCGGCCTTCTGGATGGAACGCTCCTTCACCCACCACCCCCTATTCCTGGGTTGGTGGAGTTTTGGAAGGACTTCTTCACCCGGCGACCATTTGGCCGGGTGGACCGTCTTTAAAGTTGGCTGTTGCCTTCCTCCATCGAGGTTCCCTTCGAACAGCTGTGGGCGCCTATTACGATGGAGGAAGTTGCTTCAGCGCTCCCCCCTCGTCGCTCTGCTGCAGGCCCAGACCGACTGACACCGGCCCAGATTCGCCGTATACCCCGTGGGGTCCTCCTTAAAATCCTTAGCCTCTTCCTCTTGACCCGTCGCCTCCCATCCCGACTTCTCCTAGCCCGTACATCACTGTTGCCCAAGAAGGCCGCCCCAGCATCCCCCGCTGACTTCTGTCCGATCACGGTATGCTCAGTCATCGCTAGGGTCTTCCATAAGATCCTGGCGGGTCGTCTGATGCGGACCTGTGTGCTAGACGGGCATCAGCGGGCTTTCCTTCCTCAGAATGGGATGCTGCACAATACGTTCTTGTTGGACTTGGCGATGACTCAGGCCAGGGCGAACTGTCACTCCCTCTATGTTGCGTCCCTGGATGTGTCCAAGGCATTCGACTCTCTAGACCATGGTGCTCTGAGGCCCGCCCTGAGGGCACATGGTCTGCCTGACGAGTTCATTGGATACATCCTGGGATGCTATGAGGATGGAGTGACGATGATCTCTGGTCCTGGGAGGTAGCTGGGTCCAGTGCAGCCTTCAAGGGGTGTCAGGCAGGGTGATCCTCTCTCTCCTATCCTCTTCAACCTTTCCTTAGACCTCATGCTTGCTCGCCACCCAGACTACATTGGTGCCAATGTGATGGGACGACGTCTCAACGCTTCTGATTTCGCTGACGACCTCCTGCTGCACGCCGAGACCCCAGGAGGGCTCCAGGACCTTATTGATGCAGCAACATCTGCCCTTGGGGACCTTGGTCTCCAAGTCAACCTCGGAAAGTGCTTCACTCTCGCCCTCAAGGCGTCCGGCCGTGAGAAGAAGATAAAGGTCGATGACACCGCGACCTTCAGGGCTGGGTATACCATCCTCCCAGCCCTCGCGATCGAGAGCACTTTCCGGTACCTTGGCCTGGAGTTCTCCACGAGCGGACGCAGCCTCTTTCATCCGAGGCGGGAGGTCGAGCGACAGCTGACCGTCCTGTCCAAGGCACCTCTAAAGCCCCAACAGCGTTTGCATGCCCTCAGAACCGTCGTCTTGCCAGGAGTACACCATGGCTTGGCTCTTTCGAGGACCCGCCTAGGAGCCCTGTCAGCAATGGACACCACCATCCGCGCAGCAATTATATCTTGGCATTGCCTGCCAGCGGACGTCCCTGTTGGTTACTTCCATGCCCCTGTGTCATCTGGGGGGCTGGGAGTGCCATCAGCGCGCTGGCTCGGGCCTCTTCTGCGACGGAACCGGCTCGCAAAGATGCGGGCATTGGGTGTCCTATCCGATTGGGCAGCAGGCGACGTTCTGGGGCGTGAGATTGGGAGGCTTGAGGAGCAATTACGGGGTCACAATACGGTTATACGGACGACGAACCAAATGGGCCGAATGTGGGCTGAACGGCTGCATCTGTTGGTGGACGGCGCCGCCGTTATGAAGTCTGCCCGAACACCAGGGCAGCATAGCTGGGTCGACAATCCTCGACTAGCGATCAAAGGCCACGACTTCATCTCCTGCATCCGTACTAGGATCAATGCCCTTCCAACGCGGACACGGTTGCAGCGAGGTCGTGCTGGTGACACTAACTGCCGGGCTGGCTGCATCGCTAAGGAAACTGCAAATCACGTTGTCCAGCGCTGCTTCCGAAGTCACGACGCTCGAGTGAAGCGACACAACGCCCTAGCGTCTTACATCACGCAGGGACTTCGTCGCAGGGGCTTCGACGTCCATCTGGAGCCCCACCTCAGGACATCCGAGGGACTGAGGAAGCCGGACATCGTGGCAGTTCGTGGCGATGCAGCCCATATCATCGATGCCCAGGTGGTTGGTGTCAATCTTGACATCGAAGAGTGTCACCAGCAGAAAGTCGCGGTTTACAATAGGGAAGCTGTAGACCAGGCGATTAGGAGTAAGATCCCAGCAGCCAAGAATATCACCACCTCTTCAGCCACCATCTCATGGAGGGGGATGTGGTCACCAACATCTGCACAGGACCTGCGACAGCTTTAGTTCAAGAACGACCACTTTGCGACGATGTCAACACAGGTACTCATCGGGACTGTGATGGCGGCACGGCGGTTTGACACCAAGACTGCCATAACGCGCACGATGCCCCGGACTGGTGTTGGGTGATGGCCCAATTCTACGTTGCCTACGCTGATGCCTGGCGTCTGTCAACAGGCATAAACCCATCTCTGTTCACGTCTCTTCCTGTCCGTCTAATGTTTGACTGTATTTGTCATTTGTAAACCCACATCGTGGGTATTTATCTCTGTTTGTATGTTCACTTAGACGTGAATAAGGACGGCTGAATTAGCCAAATGCCTCGTCACCAGGCGGATAAATAGGCAAACTCGAGGAGCACATGGCAGGAGCAACTGTGAAAGTCTTAAGGTCAACAAATAAAGGCGTATCACTTGTGGTGAACAGGCCAGAGAAAGCTTGAAGATGTGACTGTGTTAAAACGGGGATCAACTGGCAGTAGTAACTATGGCTCTCTTAAGGTTGCCAAATGCTCGTCAACAGGCAAAAAAATTCGGCAAACTCGAGGAGCACCTAGCGGAAGAAACTGTGGAAGTCCTAATGTCGACAAATATTGGTGTATCACTTCTGGTGAACTGGCCAGGGAAAGCTTGAGGATGTGACTGCGATAAAAAGGGGAGCAACTGGCAGGAGTAACTATGACTTTCTTAAGG
Source organism: Schistocerca americana (assembly GCF_021461395.2). Lineage (NCBI taxonomy): Eukaryota > Metazoa > Arthropoda > Insecta > Orthoptera > Acrididae > Schistocerca > Schistocerca americana. The sequence goes on along the minus strand of NC_060129.1, from coordinate 11,279,559 downwards.
TAGCCAAATGCTCGTCACCAGGCGAAATACATGGGCAAACTCGAGGAGCACTTGGCAGAATTAACTGTGAAAGTCTGAAGTTCGACAAAGGATGGCGTATCACTTCTGGTGAACTGGCCAGATAAAACTTGAAGATGTGACTATGGTAAAACCGGGAGTAACTGCTACGTGTAACTATAACTCTCTTAAGGTAGCCAAATACCTCGTCACCAGGCGGATAAATAGGCAAACTCGAGGAGCTCATGGCAGGAGTAACTGTGAAATTCTTACGGTCGACAAATAATGGCGTATCACTTCTGGTGAAGTGGCCAGAGAATGCTTGAAGATGTGACTGTGATAAAACCGGGAGCAACTAGCAGGAGAAAATATGACTCTCTTAAGGTAGCCAAAGCTCGCCACCAGGCGAAATACATATGCAACATCGAGGAGCACCTGGCAGAAATAACTGTGAAAAGGTCGACAAGTAATGGCGTATCGCTCTTGGTGACTATGGTAAAAGGGGAGCAAATTGTACGAGTAACTATGGCTTTCTTGTGGTAGCCAAACGCCTCGTGACCAGTTGGATAAATAGGCAAACTTGAGGAGCACCTGTGAAAGTCTTAAGGTCGACAAATAATGGCGTATCACTTTTGGTGAACTGGCCAGAGGATGCTTGAAGATGTAACTGTAATAAACGGGGACCAACTGGTACGAGTAATTGTGACTCTCTTAAGGTAGCCAAATGCCTCGTCACCAGACGGATAAATAGGCAAACTCGAGGAGCACCTGGCAGGTGTAACTGTTAAAGTCTTAAGGTCGACAAATAAAGGAGTATCGCTTGTGGTGAACAGGCCAGAGAAAGCTTGAAGCTGTGACTTTGTTAAAACGGGGATCAACTAACAGTAGTAACTACGCCTCTTAGGGTTGCCAAATAATCGTCAACAGGCGAAAAACATCGGCAAACTCGAGGAGCACCTGGCAGAAGAAACTGTGAAAGTCCTAATGTCGACAAATAATGGTGTATCAATTCTGGTGAACTGGCCAGATAAAGCTTGAGAATGCGACTATGGTATAACGGATAGCAAATGGTAGGTGTAACTATGTCTCTCTTAAGGTAGCCAAATGCCTAATCACCAGACGGAATAAATCGGCAAACTCGAGGAGCACCTAGCAGAAATAACTGTGAGAGTCTTAAGGTCGACAAATAAAGGCGTATCACTTGTGGTGAACTGGCCCGAGAAAGCTTGAAGATTTAACTGTGTTAAAACGGTTAGCAACTTGCAGGAGTAACTATGCCTCTCTTAAGGTTGCCAATGCTCGTCGCCCGGCAAAAACATCGGAAAACTCGAGCAGCACCTGGCAGAAATGGCTGTTAAAGTCTTAAAGTCGAAAAATAATGGCGTATCGCTTCTGATGAACTGACCAGATGAAACTTGAAGATGTGACTATGGTAAAACGGGGAGCAACTGGTACGAGTAACTATGACTCTGTTAAGGTAGCCAAATACCTCGTCACCAGGCGGATAAATAGGCAAACTCGAGGAACTCCTGGCAGGAGTAACTGTGAAAGTTTTAAGGTGGACAAATAAAGGGGTATCGCTTGTGGTGAACTGGCCAAAGAAAACTTCAAGATGAAACTGTGATAAAACAGGGATCAGCTGGCAGGAGTAACTATGACTCTCTTAAGTTTACCAAATGCTCGTCAAGTGGCAATAAACATCGGCAAACTCGAGGAGAGTCTGGCAGAAAGAACTGTGAAAGTCCTAATGTCGACAAATAATGGGGTAACACTTCTGGTGAACTGGTCAGAGAAAGCTTGAAGATGTAACTGTGATAAAACGGGGACAACTGGCAGGAGTAACTATGACTCTCTTAAGGTTGCCAAATGCTCGCCACCAGGCGAAATACATATGCAAACTCGAGGGGCACCTGGCACAAATAACTGTGAAAAGGTCGACAAATAATGGAGTATAGCTCCTGGTGAACTGGGCAGTTTGTACTTGAAGATGTTACTATGGGCAAAGGGGAGCAACTGGAACGAGTAACTATGGCTTTCTTATGGTAGCCAAACGCCTCGCGACCAGTTGGATAAATAGGCAAACTTGAGGAGCACCTGTGAAAGTCTTAAGGTCGACAAATAATGGAGTATCACTTCTGGTGAACGGCCCAGAGGATGCTTGAAGATGTGCCTGTGATAAAACAGGGAGCAACAAGCAGGAGCAAATATGACTCTCTTAATGTATACAAATGCTCGTGACCATTCGAAATACATCAGCAAACTCGAGGAGCACGTGGCAGAAATAACTGTGAAAGTATTAAGGTCGACAAATAATGGCGTATCACTTCTGGTGAACTGGCCAGATAAAACGTAAAGATTAGTCTTTGTTAAAACGGGGAGCAATTTTCAGGAGTAACTATGACTCTCTTAAGGTTGCCAAATGCTCGCCACGAGGCGAAATACATATGCAAACTCGAGGATCACCTGGCAGAAATAACTGTGAAAGTCGTAAACCGACAAATAATGGTGTATCACTTCTGGTGAACTGGCCAGAGAAAGCTGGAAGATGTAACTGTAATAAACGGGGACCAACTGGTACGAGAAATTATGACTCTCTTAAGGTAGCCAAGTGCCTCGTTAACAGGCGGATAAATAGGCAAACTCCAGGAGCACCTGGCAGGAGTAACTATGGTAAAACGGGGAGCAACTGGTAGGAGTAATTATGACTCTCTTAAATTAGTCAAATGCCTTGTCACCAGGCGGAATAATTCGGCAAACTCGAGGAGCAACTGGCAGAAATAACGGTGAAAGTCTTAAGTTCGACAAATAAAGGCGTATCGCTTGAAGATTAGACTGTGTTAAAACGGGGAGCAAATTGCAGGAGTAACATGAATCTCTTAAGGTTGCCAAATGCTCGCAACCAGGCGAAATACTTACGCAAACTCGAGGGGCACCTGGCAGAAATAACTGTGAAAGTCTTAATGTCGACAAATAATTATGAATCACTCCTAGTGAACTGGCCAGAGAAAGCTTCAAGATGTGACTGTGACAAAACAGAGAGCAATTGGCAGGAGCAAATTTGACTTTCTTAAGGTAGCCAAATGCTTCTTAATGCCGACACATAATGGTGCATCACTTCTGGTGAACTTCCCAGTGAAAGCTAGAAGATGTGACTGTGATTAAACGGGGACCAAGTGGCAGGAATAACTGTGACACTCTTAAGGTAGCCAAATGAAGGGCACCAGGCGATATACATCGGCAAACTCGAGTAGCACCTGGCAGATATAACTGTGAAGGTCGTAAGTTCGACAAATAATGACGTATCACTTCTGGTGAACTGGCCAGATAAAGGTTGAAGTTGCGACTATGATAAAACGGAGAGCAATTGGTAGGAGTAACTATGACTCTCTTAAGGAAGCCAAATGCCTCGTCACCAGGCGGAATAAATCGGCAAACTCGAGGAGCACCTAGCAGAAATAAATATGAAAGTCTTAATGTCGACAAATAAAGGCGTATCGCTTGTGGTGAACTGGCCCGAGAAAACTTGAAGATGTAACTGTGACAAAACGGGGACCAACTGCCAGGAGTAACTATGACTCTCTTAAGGTTTCCAAATGCTCGTCACCAGGCGAAATACATATGCAAACTCGAGGAGCACCTGGCATAAATAACTGTGAAAGTCTTAAGCTCGATAAATAATGGCGTATCGCTTCTGATGAACTGGCCAGAGAAAGCTTAAATACGTGACTATGGTAAAATGGGGAGCAACTGGTATGAGTAACTATGACTCTCTTAATGTAGTCAAATGCTCGTCACCAACGGAATAAATCGGCAAACTCGAGGAGCACCTGGCAGGAGCAACTGTGAAAGTCTTTACGTCTCCAAATTATGGTGTATCACTTCTGGTGAACTGGCCAGAGAAAGCTTGAAGATGTGACTGTGATAAAACAGGGAGCAACTGGCAGACGCCAATATGACTCTCTTAAGGTAGCCAAATTCTCGTCATTAGGCTAAATACATCGGCAAACTCGAGGAGCACCTGGCAGAAATAACTGTGAAAATTTTAAGGTCAACAAATAATAGCGTATCACCTCTAGTGAACTGGCCAGATAAAACTTGATGATGTGACTATGGTAAAACGGGGATCAACTGGCAGGATTAACTATGACTCTCTTAAGGTTGCCAAAAGCTCGTCAACACGCAAAGAACATCGGCAAATTCGAGGAGCACCTGGCAGAAAAAACTGTGAAAGTCCTAATTTCGACAAATAATGGTGTTTCACTTAAGGTGAACTGGCCAGAGAAAGCTTGAAGGTGTAACTGTGATAAAACGGGGACCAACTGTCTGGGGTAACTATGACTCTTAAGGTTGCCAAATGCTCGCCACCAGGCGAAATACTCGAGCGGCACTTGCAAGAAATAACTGTGAAAGTCTTAAATGCGAAAAATAATGGCATATCACTTCTGGTGAACTGGCCAGATAAGGCTTGAAGGTTTGACTAGGGTATACCGGGGAGCAACTGGTACAAGTAACTATGACTCTCTTACGGTAGCCAACTGCCTCGTCACCAGGTGGAATAAGTCGGCATACTCGAGGAACACCTGGCAGGAGTAACTGTGAAAGTCTTAAGGTCGACAAATAAAGGCGTATCGCTTGTGGTGAAGTGGTCAGATAAAGCTTGAAGATTTGACTATGGTAAATCGGGGAGCAACTGGTACGAGTAACTATGACGCTCTTAAGATAGCCAAACGCCTTGTCACCAGGCTTATAATCAGGGAAACTCGAGAAGCACCTGCCAGGAGTAACTGTGAAAGTCTTAATTTCGACAAATAAAGGCGTATCGCTTGTGGTGAACTGGCCAGAGAAAGCTTGAAGATGTGACTGTGTTAAAACGGGGAGCAACTCGCAGGAGTAACTATGACTATCCTAAGGTTGCCAAATGCTCGTCACCAGGCAAAAAACATCGGCTAACTCGAGGAGCACCTCGCAGGAGTAACTGTGAAAGTCTTAAGGTCGACAAATCAAGGCCTATCGCTTGTGGTGAACTGGCCCGAGAGAGCTTGAATATGTGACTCTAGCAAAACGGGGAGCATCTGGCAGGGGTAACTATGATGCGTTGTCACCAGCTATTTTGGCAAAAATGCAACTTTCGCAAACGTCTACTTATTATATATTAAATGAAGCGCAATTTTATGTTCTTTCGATTGCTGCAAACCGCAGCCCTCTATGAAAATTGGTTCCTTTGCTACACGTAATCGAATATGCAAAATTTTAATACTTATTGAATTTAAAATCTTAAAAATAATATTTAAATTAAAGAAATGTAACGATATTCACATTGGTGCATATCTAAATGAGATCTACAAGATGCATGCATAAAAACGAAGATCTAAGAAAAGTCGATTTTTGAGAAAATGTCGATGAAACCCAGAAACAATCACAGAGTACCCAGAGCCATAGTGAGACCCAGAGTGGAACCCAGAGTACCCAGAGCAAGAGCAAGACCAGGGACATCCCAGAGTACACAGAGCCATAGTAAGACCCAGAGAGCATCCCAGAGTGCCTCAGGTAGCTAGAACACTAAGAAGAATCGCTTCTCGGGTTTTGGCAAGATCAATGTGTAAAATTATAATATAATATACGTCTAATTATCAAGATGTATCTTCACAAATGCAATAGCATGGCTGTCTGTAACATGCTGTTGCCTCGTGAACAGTCAAACATGCAGTGGCCTCAGTTCCCAGCTGCAAGCATCAGTCGTTACTGATAAGCGGCAGCACCGGATGTGGCTACTGATAACAGTCCAGCCAGCCAATCAGAGCCCAGCTGGAAGGGCTCAGCGTATTGTGCTTAGTTAAAACTTAGCGCCATCTTCCACAGCCTGACGGCGGGAGGCGAAACTCGTTCAAGATCACCCGCCTTACGCAACCAAAAATTACCACTGACAGCCTCTGTAGTTGTACAAGAAAAATTTATCTTACATCCTACAAAAGTTTTTGGTCCTCCAAGAGGTTGTTGTTGTGCAGTTTGCTTTGGTGTAAGATCAAATGTATCTACATTCTTGTAAACTGGAAGTCTCATTCTCCTTCTGTATCTTCTGCTATGGTATGGCATGGCTGTCTGTAGCGTGCTGTTGCCTTGTTAATGGTCAGGGCTGCAATGGCCTCAGTAGCCAGCTGCTGGCAGAAGTCGCTACTGATAAGAGACCTGCCAGCCAATCAGCAACTAACTGGAAGGGAGTTACCACACCGGAAGTTCTTTTTCTCAGCAGATCGCGCTTAGTTAAAACTTAGCGCGATCCTCCGTGGGCTGATGGCAACGAGGCAAAGCTCGTTCAAGGTCAACCGCCTTGCGCAACAACATGGCGACAACTGAAGACAGCCACCACCCACCTCCCCAGGAGTCGGAACTCCTGCACCCTTTGGAAGTTTAAGATAGTCAAGTAAATGATTATTGTTTTTAATTTTTAAAAAAATCTCACGAGATAGTACAAAAGGATGAGTATTTATTAAGCATATTAAAAAAAACAACTACTTGTAAATAGACCTACGTTGTCATAGACTAAATGTATAAACATGCTTCTGTATCTTCAACAACAGTAAATCACGGCTGTCTGTAACATGCTGTTGCCTCGTGAACAGTCAAAGCTGCAGTGTCCTCAGAAGCCTGCTGTAAGCGGTAGTCATTACTGATAAGCGGCAGCAGCAGACGTCACTACTGATAAGAGCACAGCCAGCCAATAAGCGCCCGACCGGAAGGGCGTTGCCGCACCGGAAGTTCTTTTTCTCAGCGGATAGCGCTTAGTTGAACCTTAGCACGATCCTCCGCAGCCTGGTGGCGGCGAGGCGAAGCTCGTTCAAGGTCACCCGCCTTGCTCAACATATAGCGTGTAACTGAAGACAGCCATGCATAAACACCCACCCACCTCCCCAGGAGTTGGAACTCCTGCACCCATTAGGAGATACAGATGCTTCAGTAGTTAATTACTGTTGCAATACAGTTAATCAGAGAGCATAACAGAGTGATCAATGGTTGAGATCAGAGAGAATAATCCCAAAGTAGAGGACCCAGAGAACATCCCAGAGTAACCCAGGCTGGGGACCCCAGAGAGCATCCCAGAGTGCCAAAGAGAACTACAACACTAAGAAGAATCGCATTTCAGCTTTTAGCAAGATCAATGTGTAGCACTCCTTTTAACAATATAGGACCCAAAAGTTATTAAGGGGCCTCAGTTCCCAGCTGCAAGCGGTAGTCGTTAAAGATAAGCGGCAGCGCCGGATGTGGCTACCGATAATAGTCCAGGTAGCCAATCAGAACCCAGCCGGAAGGGCGTCGCCGCAATGGAAGTTCTTTTTCTCAGTGGATCGCGCTTAGTTAAAACTTAGCGCGATACTCCAAGGCCTGGTGGCGGCGAGGCGAAACTCGTTCAAGGTCACCCACTTTGCGCAACAAGATGGCGGTAGCTCAAGACAGCCATGCAAACTTTTGAGTTCTATATTGTTAAAGGAGTGCTACACATTGATCTTGCTAAAAGCCGAGAAGCAAATCTTCTGATTGTTGTAGTTCTCTTTGGCACTCTGGGATGCTCTCTTGGGTCCCCACCCTGGGTTACTCCGGGATGTTCTCTGTGTTCTCTACTTTGGGATTATTCTCTCTGATCTCAACCATTGATCACTCTGTTATGCTCTCTGCTTAACTGTATTATAACAGTAATTAAATACTGAAGCATCTGTATCTTCTAATGGGCATGGGAGTTCCGAACCCTGGGGAGGTGGGTGGGTGTTTCTGCATGGCTGCCTTCAGTTACTCGCTATATGTTGAGCAAGGTGGGTGACCTAGAACGACTTCGCATCGCCACCACCAGGCAAAAAAAAAAAAAAACATATTTCGCAAACATCTACTTCTTATAAATCAAATGAAGCACAATTTTATGCTCTGTCGATTGCTGCAAACAGCATCACTCTGCGCTAAACAGTTTTCTTGATAGATCCGATTGAAGATTTTCCGGAGTGTTCTTTACATAGTCTACCGGCTTATATTTCGTACAGTCACATTAATAGGTACTGGCAAATCAAAATAGACATTTTTCGATTCTTAAATAATGCGTCTATAAGTTAGAGTCCATCGTGAGCTTTCAGGTACCATAGTTTGTACAGTACGCGACCTCAAAGTACAATGTTCCGTAATTTCCAAGACGCAAAATGTAGTGTTCGAAATTATGTTCCATTTTATAAAACTAATCGGTACCAGAGGTCGAAGTAGACATTTCCCGATTACTAAATAATCATACTACAGTTTAGTAACCATCTTGACTTCCTAGATGCATTAGTGTTTCAATTACCTGTGTATGAAAGACAATTAAGTATAATTGAAATTTGCAAATTATCGTGAAGAACATTTTTTCGCTAACCCCCACTTTTTATGCCTCAAACGAAACATTAGGTTATACTCTGTCGATTGTTGCAAACGACAGCCCTGTTTGACAATTGGTTCCTTTTCTACACGCAATCGTATACGCAAATATTCAATACTTATTGACTTTAAAATCCTAAAAATTATATTTCAGTCAAAGAAATGTAACGATTTTCACATTGGTGCATATCTAAATGATGAGCTCTATATATAAGATGCATGCATATAGACGACGATCTAAGAAAAGTCGATTTTTTAGGTTTTTTGTCAAAAAAAATAACTTTCGCAAATATCTACTTGTTATATATCAAATGAAGCACAATTTTATGCTCTGTCGATTTCTGTAAACCGCATCACCCTGCGATAAACAGTTTACTTGTTAGATCCGATGGAAGATGTTCTGGAGTGTTCTTTACATAGTCTACCGGCTTATATTTCGTACAGTGACATTAATAGGTACTCGAAAGACAAAATAGACATTTCTCGATTCTTAAATAATCCTTCTATAAGTTAGAGTCCATCGTGAGCTTTTAGGTACCATAGTTTGTACAGTACGCGACCTCAAAATTCAATCATCGGCAATTTCTAAAACGGAAAATGTAGTGTTCGAAATTATGTCCCATTTCAACTAATCGCTACCAGAGGGTCAAAATAGACATTTCCCGATTAGTAAATAGTCATACTACAGTTTAGTAACCATCGTGACTTCCTAGATGCATTAGTGATTACAGTACGCGTGTATGAAAAGCAATTAAGTATGATAGAAATTTGGAAATTTTCGGAAAAAAAGGTTTTTTCGTTAACCCCCACTTATTATACCTCAAACGAAACGTTAGGTTATACTCTGTCGATTGCTGCAAACCGCAGCCCTCTGTGACAATTGGTTCCTTTGCTACACGTAATCGAATACGCAAAAATTCAATACTTATTGACTTTAAAATCCTAAAAATAATATGTAAATTAAAGAAATGTAACGATTTTCACATTGGTGCATATCTAAATGATGAGATCTATAAGATGCATTCATAAAAACGAAAATCTAAGAAAAGTCGATTTTTGAGGAAATCCCTTCGAGGTTTTTTGGCAAAAAGAAACAACTTTCGCAAACATCTACTTATTATATATCAAATGAAGCGCAATTTTATGCTCTGTCGATTGCTGCAAACCATATCACTCTGCGATAAAATGTTTACTTGTTAGATCAGATTGAAGATGTTCCGGAGTAATCCTATAAGTTGCAGACCATCATAAGCTTTTAGGTACCATAGTTTATACAGTACGTGACCTTAAAATTCAATCATCCGTAATTTCTAAGACGGAAAATGTAGTGATCGATATTATGTTCCACATCAACTAATCGCTACCAGAGGGTCAAAATAGACATTTTCCGATTAGTAAATAATCATACTACAGTTTAGTAACCATCGTGACTTCCTAGATGCATTAGTGTTTTCAGTCCACGTGTATGAAAAGCAATTAAGTATAATTGAAATAAGCAAATTTTCGAAGAAAAAGTTTTTTCGCTAACCCCCACTTATTACTCCTCAAACGAAACGTTAGGTTATACTCTGTCGATTGCTGCAAACCGCAGCCCTCTGTGACAATTGGTTCCTTTGCTACACGCAATCGAAAGCGCAAAGATTCAATACTTATTGACTTTAAAATCCTAAAAATAATATTTAAATTACAGAAATGTAACGATTATCACATTAATGCATATCTAAATGATGAGATCTATAAGATGCATGCATAAAAACAAAGACCTGAGAAAAGTCGATTTTTGAAAAAATGTCGAAACCTCCGTATCAGTTGTTTTGGCAAAAAAAAAAAAAACAGCTTACTTCAACATCTACTTATTGTAAATCAAATGAAGCGCAATTTTGTTTTCTGTCGATTGCTGCAAACCGCGTCACTCTGCGATAAACAGTTTTCTTCTTAGATCCGATTGAAGATGTTCCAGAGTGTTCTTTACATAGTCTGTTGGTTTATATTTCGTACAGTCACAATAATAGGTACTGGAAAGTCAAAATTTACATATCTCGATTCTTAAATAATCCTTCTATAAGTTAGAGTCCATCGTGAGCATATAGGTACCATAGTTTGTACAGTACGCGACCTCAAAGTACAATTATCCGTAATTTCCAAGACGCAAAATGTAGTGTTCAAAATTATGTTCCATTTTATAAAACTAATCGCTACCAGAGGGTCAAAATAGACATTTTCCGATTAGTAAATAATCATACTACGGTTAAGTAAGCATTGTGACTTCCTAGATGCCATAATGTTTACAGTATGCATGTATGAAAAGCCATTAATTATAATTGTAATTTGCAAATTTTCGGGACAAACGTTTTTTCCGTAACCCGCACTTATTATACCTCAAACGAAACGATAGGTTATACTCTGTCGATTGCTGCAAACCACAGCCCTCTGTGACAATCGGTTCCTTTGCTACACTCAACAGTATACGCAAAAATTCAATACTTATTGGCTTTAAAGCCAATTTTTGAGAAAATGTCAATCCCCCCCCCTCTGCGTTCGAGATTTTTTGAAACAAATTTTTTTTCGCAATTATCTACTAATTATAGATCAAATTAAGCGCGATTTTATGCTCTTTCGATTGCTGCAAACCAAATCACTCTGCGATAAACACTTTTCTTGTTACATCCGATTGAAGATGTTCCGGAGTGTTCTTTACATAGGCTGTTGGCTTATAGTTCGTACAGTCGCATTATTATGTACTAGAAAGTCAAAATAGACATTTTTCGATTCTTAAATAATCCTTCTATAAGTTAGAGAGAATCGTGAGCTTTTAGGTATCATAGTTTGTACAGTACATGACCTCAAGTTCAATCATCCGTAATTTCTAGGACGGAAAATGTAGTGTTCGAAGTTATGTTCCATTTTAACTAATCGCTACCAGAGGGTCAAAATAGACATTTCCCGATTAGTAAATAATCATACTACAGTTTAGTAACCATGCTGACTTCCTAAATGCATTAGTGTTTACAGTACGCATGTATGAAAAGCAATTAAGCATTATTGAAATTTGCAAAGTTTCGGAGAAACGTTTTTTCGCTAACCCCCACTTATTATACCTCAAACGAAACGTTAGGTTATACTCTGTCGATTGCTGCAAACCGCAACCCCCTGTGTCAGTTGGTTCCTTTGCTACACGCAATGGAATACGCAACAATTCAATACTTATTGACTTTAAAATCCGAAAAATTATATTTAAATTAAAGAAATGTAACGATTTTCACATTGTTGCATATCTAAATGGTGAGATCTATAAGATGCATGCATAAAAACGAAGATCTAAGAAAAGTCGATTTTTTGAGGAAATTCCTTCGAGGGTTTTTGGCAAAAAAGAAAAACTTTCGCAAACATCTACTTATTATATATCAAATGAAGCGCAATTTTATGCTCTGTCGATTGCTGCAAACCATATCACTCTGCGATAAAATGTTTACTTGTTAGATCAGATTGAAGATGTTCCGGAGTGTTCTTTACATAGTCTGTCGGTTTATATTTCGTACAGTCACATCAATAGGTACTAGAAAGTCAAAATAGACATTTTTCGGTTCTTAAATAATCCTTCTATATGTTACAGACCATCGTAAGCTTTTAGGTACCATAGTTTATACAGTACGCGACCTCAAAATTCAATCATCCGTAATTTCTAAGACGGAAAATGTAGTTTTCGAAATTATGTTCCACATCAACTAATCGCTACCAGAGGGTCAAAATAGACATTTTCCGATTAGTAAATAATCATACTACAGTTTAGTAACCATCGTGACTTCCTAGATGCATTAGTGTTTTCAGTACACGTGTATGAAAAGCAATTATGTATAATTGTAATTTGCAAATTTTCGGAAAAACGTTTTTTCGCTAACCCCCACTTACTATACCTCAAACGAAACGTCAGGTTATACTCTGCCGATTGCTGCAAACCGCAGCCCTCTGTGACAATTGGTTCCTTTGCTACAAGCAATCGAATACGCAAAAATTCAATTCTTGTTGACTTTAAAATCCTAAAAATATTATTTAAATTAAAGAAATGTAACGATTATCACATTGGTGCATATCTAAATGATGAGATCCATACGATGCATGCATAAAAACGTAGATCTAAGAAAAGTCGATTTTTGAAAAAATGTCGATACCCGCCAGTTTGAGATTTTTTTGCAATAAAAAAGGTCTTTCGCAAACATCTACTTCTTATATATAAAATGAAGGGCAATTTTATGCTCTGTCGATTGCTGCAAACTGCATCACTCTGCGATAAACAGTTTTCTTGTTAGATCCGATTGAAGATATTCCGGAGTGTTCTTTACATAGTCTGTCGGCTTATATTTCGTACAGTCACATTAATAGGTACTGGAAAGTCGAGAGCGAATCTGAGTGTCACTCTATATTGAGTCCTTGTAATTAAGCGTTGTTAACTGTGTTGGCCGCCACACTTATTGTGCGGTGTGAACGGACAGAGTTACAGTTAAATGCGTGGGAGCGAACTTTTGAATGGCATCGCGGTGGACTGGTTATCTGACCGGTGTACCATGCCAATAGTTCAACTAGTGGAGAATAGGAGTCATCGACTTCATCAAGGCGTGGAAGAGTTTGATTGGCGAAGGTCAATCAAGACGGAACGAGAGTTATCCTATTTTTCAGCAGCGAGCGGCGCAGACAGCTGTCATCGCAGCTTACGGTATTGTCCGCTACAGCTCTTGCGGGACCGATATTTCCTCCCCAACAGTACACTTCACTGGATTTCACACGCGACAGCCTCGACGTTAGCTAGCAACATTCTAACGGATAATTATTCAAGTTCAGTAGGCGCGGCTCTCAGCCATTCTGCCAATTCAATAACAATCTTAAACTTCGTATAGAAATTTCATTAACGAATTCTACCCTTCAGAGGTAACTTCACATTCCGAAAAGAACCTGGAAATAACTTGTTCAGATCATAACTAAAGGTGCCAGTGTGATTTCTTAGAATTTTAGCAAAATAAATAATAACTTTCGTTAGTTTCATGTTTTTCTTACACTAACTAGCGCTACACCAGTACCCAAGTATCCCACTAGTTACGTAAGAAATTTTGTGAGTTTTTGTGTCATTTCCTTACAGCGGACGACTCCAGAAGATATTTATTGCTGAAAGTTTTTCAGGCATTTCTCTTTATAACGATAGGAGCGTCTGTCTGACTTCTGTAGCAGTGTGGGGGTGGAAATTGCATCTTGCAGGAGCCACAGGGTAAAGGGTACATCTCAGATAAATCCGTTGCGCAGAACGACAGAATAGAACCCACACGCTCACAGTATCAGTCCAGGTGCTCTACTCGGTAAATGCGAGCTGTAACTGAAGGATGTCCCATACGCAGCTCGTCACAGCTTTCAGTGCAGCGAAATGAAACTGCATGCACAGGTAACAACGGGTCAGCCAATCTCTAAATGAACCACTGTGCACTTCAAGTCTATTCGTAACGCGTCACAAGTTAAGTTGACCGTTTGAACGAGCTGGTCAGACAGCTGTCTCGCATCGTCAGTAATGGCGGACCCATTCGACAGCGTCTCTGGCAGGCAGGCCGCGTTTCAGCCGTCATTACAAGTCTGCTGCCGTCGCTGACCGGAGATGCAGTCTTAGTTCTTGAATCAGCCAGTGCACGCAGAAAGATCTGAGTATCGTACACAAGTACAGTGCTATAAGGCGCACTTTCTTTTACAGTCTCGATATACACCTGCTGGTCGAGATAAAATAATGTGTGTCACGTGATGGTGTGCGTGAAGGAAGTGTGTGAACAAAATCTGTGCAACACTTAGGTCATACGATTTTGTAATGACCAGAACATAAAGTAACTCCATTAGGTACCAATAGTGAGTAATCTTGAAGCCGCTAAATATTGTCTCCAGAACTGAGCGTGTATGAAGAAGAAAACTTTAATCATCGGTGCAAATTTAGATTTTCATGTCGAAGCACCTGTCTGGACGAAACAAAAGAGTCGTTCTTGAGTATTCGTCATTCATAGATGTGGCCGGAGTACCAGAAACGATTTCTTGTAAAAGTTTAGTGTGCTAACGGGAGAGTACACAGTAATTCTGTCGTGCCAGATGTGTACGCTGTGATGAGTACATACCTTTCCTGCCAGTTCCTGGTACAGTCTCGTAGTATGGTCTGGCGGCTGTCCCAAAAGGTGTGGTACAACGTCAAAGTGATATAACTCGACCTGTAATTAACGTAGAGAATAAACTTAAAGCTTGTCCGATGCAATCCTAAGTGAGGCAGTGAACAAATGTTTTGCCTTTCCCGGTGACAAAAAAAAAAAAAAAAGAAAAAACCCTCTGTCTTGGTGCAGCGTGGTTCGAAGCACAGACGAGTCGCAGAATGGTGGGCACACTGATTTATCAAAACAGACACCCGACATGAGACATTCTTCGGAACGCGGTACGGAAAACCCTCACCCACTTCGGTTATCCATAAGAAAATGCCCGGGAACTTGTTGCAAACAGCGAGCGTCCGTCTGAAGCACCATACAGGCAGCTGAAAGAGGAGTGACGAAAATACGGAGACACAATTCGGCAGGTTTTTCCATCATTCCCAACATAAGCATCTTCTTAAGGCATGAATGAACGGCGAATTGGTCGTGCGACAATGCATCGACATCCCGAAAGCGTGTTTGTCAGAAGTAGACCGCAGGTAGAACTTGATTGAAGAATTAGAATGAACTTTTTGAGTTGCTGTCTCACGCAGACTTTACTTTTCCCCTGTAAGGTAATTTCATGTCGAATTATACGACAGTGAACTTGTAGCGCAGCTTCTGAGACAGCCTGTGTTTAAACTTGTGGGACAGTGGACGCCGCATCAGGTAGGAGCGGACTCTGACGGCCAGTCCCTCCTGTGTCGCCTCCGAGGCTTATACGGTTCTGCAGAGTGCGCAAGATGTCGCAGCGCTACTTAGCGGAGGAAGAAGCAACTACAGCGTAAACATTTAGACAGCAGACGTTTCACTGTTTGATTGTAGAGGCAGGAAACAAGCGATGGAAATTTCTACGTTTGACGCATGTAAGCAGCCGTGTTTTAAGCGATCGCTTAGATGTACGCGATTTATATGTTTTAAAAATACATTAAGAAATTGTGTTTCCAATCGTAATAGTATTTTCCGTCCAGTTTTGGACCCCCTTTATGGATTGCTCTTTGTCATGTAGAGCACCTACAGCTGACGCTGGCGCTAATGTGAGCCCGTGGGTGGAAACTGAGCCACTCAGCTGGTGGGACGGGCGGATTTCATTCTGGAGGAAAGCGGCTTTCCAGCAGGCGAGTCGCGTGCGCCTCCAGCTCCCGTGTCGTTTCCAGAGCTGAGGTGTGTCACTTCTTTTGCCTTTTGTCGCTTAAAGACTCCTCATTCCAAGAGATATGTAGGTGAGCAAAGTGTAGAAATTTTCTGGCTTAAATGTGCGACAGCGTCCACAGAGACTGTAGCGAGAGGCTGACGCGGGAGGTGACTTTAGGTGGGAGTCTCGTAACGTGCCGTCAGATTGTAAAACGGTAGAGGTACCGTATGAGGTAACTGAGGTAAAATTTAAATTTTTTTTTTGTTTACGGAAATGAAAGTACTTGCATCTTTGAATGTTTTTGAGGAAACCAATTATTGTATTCGTACAGAACCCTATAGGGATACAGTATAGCATAGTTGATGTGCAGATGTTGACCACACTTTTCTGCAAGATCTGGCGTAAAGAGAGGCAGCTCCCCGAAGCGTTGCACAGAATGACAACAGAGTGACGTTACGTTTAACTCCTCCTCAAGTTTGTTATTAACAATGAACAATAGTTCGAAAAAAAGATAAACACCATGGCCGGCGACCTAGTATAGGAAGAATGCCAACAGCTGAGATGCCGCCATTTCCCACAACACTCACTAAAGAAAACAGCACAACGCTTTCGGTTTCAAATAAAACTGTCTCACTTTCACGTCATTTCAGTTCCGTTGGTAACACAAAACGGCGAATTGCTGATAAGAAGTGAAGACAGACAACTCACAGTTTAAAGAAAATCACAAGTCCTGTGGCTCTGCGTCTCCATCTGTACTCCGTAAGCCACGTGACGATGTGTGGCGGAGGGTAGTTTTGTCAACCGGTGTCGCTCCCCCCCCCCCCCCCTCTTCCTGTTCCAGTCGCGTATGGTTCGCGGGCAGAGCGATTGCTGGGAAGCCTCTCTGATTTCACCTCCGCGGACTTTTCGCGATACGCACGTAGGGGGCAGCGACGCACCGGCCGACTGCTGTAGCGGTGTTCGCTCTCGGAACTTCAGCAGTGGGCCACGGCGTGACGCAGAACGCCCCTCTTGCAGCGCCTGCCGCAGCAGACGGCTGAGGAGGCGAGAGACGCTTTGGCGCTCGCTAAACGAACCTGTGACGAAACGCGCTGCTCTCCTCTGGACCTCCTCTGTTTCCTGTATCAGTCCTGTCTGGTACGGATCCCATACTGGCGAGCAGTATTCAAGTACTGGTCGAACGAGTGTTTTGTAAGCCACTGTCTCTGTTGGTGGACTACATTTTCCGAAGATTCTCAAAATGGACCTGTGTGGCATCTGCCTCGTCCCCTCCCTAGCAGTTCACGGCGAATCGCCGGAGCAAGGGAGGGTACCTAGCGACCGGAGAAAAGCGAGGATCGTTTCCGTTTTCGACAAGGACCGCAGGACAGAGGCACATAGTTATGCGCCTAGATCACTGACGTCGATCTCTTGTACAGTTATGGGACATGTTTCGTGGTTGCGTATTACGAGGTCCTTGCAGAACGAAGCTATGCTGTACAAAAATGAACACGGACCCCAGCTCGGCCTGTTCCTCCGCGAGACATGGGCGGCGAGGTGCGCCACAGGCAGCAGACTTGCTTACAGCCAGAACTCGACACGCCGGTCCTAGCGCAACAAGACCGACAGATGCGGACGGCAACTTCCGCAGTACCCCCCAAGGAACTGTAATGAGCTGTTGGTGTTTACAAAGTGTGGAAATGACGCAGTAGAAAGCTTCGTGTGGCGTTTACGTCACATCCCCGCCCACGCTTACGCATTGCCTTTTGCTGCTACGTTTGGATGCGCAGTGTGGGAAGGTTTTGCTGCGGCAGGCTGGCGAGCGGGTAGCGTCACAGAGCGGACTCACGGGGCGGCGCGCCAGATGGCAGACGGCCGCCTCAGTGGGGACTCACAGAGCGCGTCTCTCCTCTCTTGTATTCACCGTTGAAACACTAACATACAGCTGGGGCCGTGCTGATGACGGTACTTGCAGTGATAACTTGTCAGTAATAATTTCAATATCACTCTGTGGAGCAGGAAATGCTACATAGAAGTTCCAGTTACCTTCAGTGCTTGTCGATGGAAATCATGGACCAAGGGGTAGGCGCCGAACTCAGACTGTTACGATAGCTCACGGCTAGTCTACCATAGGTTTCCACAGTGGCAACACCCGACCTGGTGTGTGAAGTGCAACTCCGCGTAAAGACAGAGTTAATTGTTACAGCTGCCTCGGCAAACGTGTTTGTGCGGTATCAAGTTGATTCCAAGACCGTGTGAAGCATTTCTGAGACGTTAGGAGGGCTCGGGAACCACTGAATAGTGACTGGGAATCTTGTTACGAATATTAACGACAGACTGGCTGTAGAAATCGTCTTACTGATTTTGCCATTGGTGAAATAAAACAAAAATGGTTGGCATCCTAGCATCTTATGTTTATTGTTATGCTGAGCATTAAAACTTACGTAGTCATCACATTATTAACCAGTGTTTATGGTAGAATCGCTACAGTTCGCGAACGGCAGAGAAGAAACTTATAGGGGCAACGCCTGTAAGGTGGCAGGTAATCACAAAGCACTAAATTACGAGAAGTGTGCAGAGGACACACTGGACTTGCATATCTAAATCACACGTAGCATCACTGTCCATCCATGTGTACGTATTCTGGCAGACGACATATCGAACATCGATTCTCCTTTCTGCTGTCATAGAGTTAGACTTGGCATCCCTGCCCGTGGATCTGTGGCTAAAGTGGCAGACTACATTCTGAACAAGTGGTTCTGTGGCCCTGCTGTGACAGTGTTACAGTTGGAAGGTCTCTGACACTGTTGATGGATGACGCACTCGTCTGTAAGGAAGCAGCGACGCCAGAAGGCGGTGCAGATTTGATGAATCACCTGCAGACACTTAATGAACATTGCAGGCTCTCGCAGTTGACGCTGAACGTAAATGTATCTAACATATTGCTCAAACATAGGAAAAGAAATCCACTAATCTAAAACCACGTACCTGATGACAAATTTCTGGAAGCAGTAAGTTACCTATCGTAAATCTATGAGTAGCTATCCAGAGCGAACCTATGTGGAATGACCATCGAAACCAATTACTAGGAAAAGCGGGTGCCAGACACATTCGTAGGGAGTATCTTAAGGAAACATAAACCATCCACGAGACATGTGGCTCACAAGGCGCTTGTGCGACCGATTCTAGAGTGCTGTTCGTCAGTCTGGGACGCTCCCCAGGTAGGACTGGAGGAAGAGACAGGGGAGATCCAAAGAAGAGCGGCGCGTTTCGTCACGGGACCTTTTGGTCGGCGAGAGAGCGTCACAGAGACGGCCAACAAAATCGAGCGGCAGACGCTGCAAGAAAGGCGTTGTGCATCAGGGAGAGGTCTGCTGCTGACATTGCGAGAGAGCATTTTCGACGAAGAGTCGCACTACACACTACCCCTCCCCCCTCACACATCTCGCGAAATGGCCACAGCGAGGAAATTCGAGAAGTTAAGAGCTGATACTTACTACAACCATTTGTCCAGTGATTGTTCTGTAATTTTGTAATCTTACAGTGACTGGTCTCCCTGTGTACGTACTCGCACTACGTTACGCCTGTCCATGTTGAGGGTCCGCTGCGACTCCCTGCACCAAAGCCTGCTCCCCCTGCAGGTCCTCCTGTACTCCGCTGCAGTTTCTCACCGTCGCGACTCCCCTGTGTACAGCAGCAAAAGCCTGACTTAACTCCTGACGTCATCTACTACGTCATACATATATAGTAACGGTCCTGTAGTACTCCCTTTGGGGCACACCCTAAAAGCCAATATTACACATATGCCGCCGGCCGTGGTGGCCGAGCGGTTCTAGGCGCTTCAGTCTGGCACCGCGCGATCGCTACGGTCGCAGGTTCGAATCCTGCCTCGGGTATGGATGTGTGTGGTGTCCTTAGGTTAGTTAGCTTTAAGTAGTTCTAAGTTCTAGGGGACTGATAACCTCAGATGTTAAGTCCCATAGTGCTCAGAGCCATTTTAGCCATTTTTGAACACTTATGCCCCTAAACCGTAGACCTATGCATCAGCGATCCAAACGTGCATATCTGTAACTACAGGCTGGTTCACGTAGACCTGTTACACCATCCACGCGGGACATACCTGGCGCGCATGCGCAGCAGACAGTGGTAACGCGCGAAACGCAAACACGACTGTCTGATCTGTTGTCGAGTCGTTCGTTCTTCCGCGTGAAACACGAGGGGGACCGTGTGACGTATTGGAATGTCATCCGTTCTAATTATTCATGTCACTCAAGGTTCCTCTTTCATAAGAAACTGTTTATCATTATTTATTAAGTAGTTGTTAATTTCTTATGTAGGTTACTACTGTTCTGAATTACAGACTCAACAGCTAGTTTTACATTACGACACTTGGTTACACAGGTCTATCTATAGCAAAATTTACATTTTGTACATGGAGGACCCACTTTTTTTTGGAGCTATTGCCCTGACAGTGACGCAAATCTTCGACGACGAAAATGAAAAGCCAGACGTTGTTGAGTTCGACCCAGGCTGAAAAGCAGGAACCAAGGCAGACGATTGTATTGCTTATGAAAGAAATGAGGGCCAAAGATCCTAAACAATTTTGGAACTTCCTGAGGATGGACATGGCCTGTTTCGAGAAGCTGCTGTCTATGACAGAAGATCGAATTAACAAGTGTGACACAGTCATGACGAAGGCTAGCTCACATTCTTGAAACTAAGAATAAAATTATATGTTTATATATTTGGTGGTTATACCAGCCTACATCACCAATAAAATACCGGTAAATGCTCTGTTACGATGCAGGCTGGATGTAACACTACGTTTCCTGCTGACTGGGGAATCTTTCAAGAGTCTGGCTATTAGCCACATTATAGCGTGGCCCACCATTTCAAAACTAGGTGTGGGTGTACGCACTGCAATTTGCAGTACTTGAAAGGACCACTACTTAAAGGTGTACTTGTGTTATATTTCCAAGTTTGGACTATATATATATATGGGGGGGGGGGGGGGGCTAGTCAAGAGTTTTACAGTCCTCGTCTGTCGCTCTGGGCCAAACTGCAACGACTCTCTCCCTTTCACTGCCAGTTTCTCTTTTCTGGCATGCTGAAATCGAGCAAGAGATGCAATAAAATGAAACTAGAACTTTCCTAAACTATTTAATTGCGATACAAATCGTAAACCGCCGTATAACGTTATATGCATATTACTCAGAAAGAAGCGTTTTCCCATGTAGCTTACTTACTTACTTTCCATGTCCGGAACTAGACTTCAAACTTGCAAAAATCAGCAGCCAATATGGCCTTGTCATTTGCCTCCCATAAGTCATTCACTGTGCAGGGCTGGTCTGAATATGGACAGATCAGCAGCTGTTGAGGATCCTGGAAAGAAGCACACAGACAGACAGTGTTCTCGTTCTCTTTTAGGAAACCCCATTGCTGCCGGTTTGACTTGCACTTTGGCACTTCTACCCTCGTACGGTTTAGGGTTCTCCAGACTGTGTGTGGTAGGTCTCCACCAGGCGCCAGTTCTTCTTTTACGTCTTTATGGGGGTTCCTCGGGTCGATTTCCCGCCTTTTCAACCGATTCCCTGCAGCCGACCCTTCCAGGGCTCGGGTACGTGACAGGAAACTCTTCCTCGAACAAAGCCGTCGGTCAGCAGGCTGGTGACGCATGTCCTTTTCTTGCTTCGTTCTTTCGGCTTCGGCAGCGACGTCACGTCGTATGTCGGGCGGTGCGATCCCCACGATTAAGCACATCTTGTGCACTGGGGTTGGTCTCAAGCATCCGGCAACAATCCGTGCCATGTCATTCACCGCGGCATCGACTTTTCTCGCGTGTGCTGATGTAGACCATACTGTAGCGGCGTATTCCGCGGCTGACACACTGAGCGCAAGGGCTGAAGTTCTCAGGACTTTTCGGTTTGCACCCCAACATCCGCCGGTTAGTTTCCTGATGATGTTCTTTCTAGTTGAGACTTTTTCCCTTGTGGCATTACAACGGTGTTTATAGGTCAGTGTGCGATCCAACGTGACACCAAGATGTTTGGGCGTTTACAGTGCTCGAGACGATCACCTCTCCGTATTACATTTAATTCACGATTTGTCTCCCTGTTCTTTAAATGGAATGCACAGACCTACATCTCGGAAGCGTTCGGACTTAGGTGGTTTGTCTCATAATACTGGGAGAGAGCTTCCAAGGTACTGGCTAATTTCTCTTCTACATCCATGAAATTGTTACCTTGGGCTGCAACTGCAGTGTCGTCGGCATACATAAATTGGCGCGTGATGTTTGGCACTGGTTGGTCACTTGTATATATACTATACAGAGCTGGGGCGAGGTCGCTTCCCTGAGGTAGGCCATTCCTCTGACGTCTCAACCTGCTCTTCTTGCCATGGAGCCAGACGAAAAATCTCCTATTATGCAGGAAAGTACCTACCAGTGATGTTAAATGGTAATCTCTTGTCACATTATATACCTTCCTAAGGAGCCTCCGATGGTTTACAGTATCGTATGCAGCTGAAAGGTCTATGAATGCCACTCCAGTGATCTCTTTCCTCTCAAACCCATCCTCGATACGTTGGGTCAGGTTCAGGACTTGAACGCAGCACGATTTGCCCGGTCGGAAACCTGCCTGCTGTGGAAATGACCTGTTGTTCCAAGACGCTGTCTATGCGGCTTAGCGTCAGGCTGTCCAAGATCTTAAAACAGTGACATAGAAGAGACACAGGTCGCAAGTTTTCTGGATCATCAGAGACCTTTCCTGGTTTCAGAAGTGCAACCACTCGGGCTTTCTTCCACATCTTTGGAATATGGAGCCTTTCTACACACGCGTTTATCAAATCTAGCAGCCACTGTAGGGTATTACTGCCAAAGTTTTTAATTTGCTCGACTCTGAGTTCATCGATACCAGGACCTCTGTTAGTGTTCAAGCTGGAAATGGCTGCAGTAAGTTGTGACATTGTAAATGGTGCCTTGAGGTGATGACTTTCCCCTGGCGGATCACGTGCTGATGGTTCGTGGTACTTTCTACCGTGGGTTTTGCCATTCATAAGGAGTGTAGTGGCGACTTGGTCTGCGTGTAGTTAGTAAATTTATCATTTGGCTTTGTGGCCTCACGGTTAAGGTTCTTTACCAGTTTCCAAGCCCGCCTACTATTCGCTTTCATGTCCAGGTTCTCCACGAGGTCACACCATTTGGCTTTGCGGTTCTCAGTTATGACTGACACGAGTTCATTGCCTGCTAGAAGTTTCTCGTCATCAAATGGGTCATTATCGAAGACCTTCTGGTATCTTTCCAGTAGTGGCTTTGCGTCCTCAGACATTCCCGTAATATACTGTGTTCTGCGGTATTGTTTTCCTAGACACCTTCTGAACGAGTTTGACAAAAGAGTCGTACATCTCACGTTGACCGTGCAAATTATGGGCCGATGCTGCGTATGGGGAATTGGCTCCCCAATCAGTTTTCGACATTGGCGAGCGAGTTTCAAGGTAACAAAGATGTTATCGGGATTGTGCCCTTTTTTCCATCTGCCACTATTAAAGGAGTTAGGCAGTTCCGGGTCATGTATGAGCAGCAGATCGTGTACCTCAGCCCAGGCCTCTAGTTCCACTCCGCTGCTGTTAGTTTCTTTAGAGCCCCATGCAGTGCTCTGACAGTTGAAATCGCCCAGTACAAACTTAAAGTCTTCGTAACTGAAATTGCCAGGCTCAGTGAAGACACAAAATCTGATTCTGGGCGTTTGTACACAGAGGTAACGTTATACTGCTGAGTTCGAACGGTTAATATCTCAATGTCTTGCCTGTCAGTCAGTGATGCGGAAGTGACTCTAGTTCCTGGTCTGGCGAAGATGGCGCTACCGTACCGTTCATGTGGTCTCTCCAAGATCATCTTCATTCCATCTATTTTGGGTGTGGGTCTTGTACTGCCCCGATGAGTTTCTGGATTCAGGAGGAAGTCACATTGATATTCTTTATACAAGTCAGGTAATAAAACTTCTTTGTCTCTCGATATTCCTTCAATGTTTATCGACATCGTCACAAGTGGCCTTAGAAAAGACCGTTTGGGTAGGGTCTCACTGGTCTTCATTTTCTCAGATGTCCGTTCCGGTTGTTGACGGATTAGCCGCTGATAGATCGACGTGGCCCGATTGTGGTTCTCGTTTGTGTCTTGCTGTCGCAGTCTTCGGGCAGGCTCCTTCATTGCACCCCTCCGATGTAGTTTATTATGATACAGTGGGTCATCCGATGTAGCATGATACAGTGGGTCATAAATCACCTTTCGACGCTGTATGCCTGTTTTAAGACGCTTAATGCCTCTTTGCTCCATTTCATTACTAGAGAGCCTATATGCAGAGAGAGTGACCATAGGTGAAGTTGCCCCTGATTGGTTGATTAACTTTGGCAGAAAAATGGCGCCAAACGTCTCTCGCGATTCCTATGTTCACCGTGCTTTTGAGTTGAATTGAAGTTGAGAGGACTTTTGGAAACGATTAAAAGGTACTAGAATTATTGAGAAACTTGTTATGCGTTGTGCGTGCATGTTCGATCTTGTAGTATATCGTTTTTAGTACGTAATTAGCGTTTGCGATCTTAAAAATGAGCTGAAATAGTGAAGCGTTTTGTGATGAAGTCGGTAGGCCTACATGTTTGAAGTGAACACGTTAGTAATTGTACAGTATTGTTTTTGACATCTGTAATTCGTTCTGGAGACGTTCGTAAACGGTGCCCGGTTGTGCTGCGTTTAGTTGTTCCAATAGAGGCGAAGATGGATTTCGCATGTCAGCATTTCCACGCAATGAAGAAATACGAAAGGAGTGGGCAGTCGCAGTCAACATGGCTGACGTAAATGAAACAGGAGCCTCGGTGAAAACAACCAAGTACTCTTATCTATGCGAAGTCAGTCATTTTTGCTTTTTATTAAATATAAAACAGCTTGCAATATACACAGTTAAATTTGAAAACAGACCTGTAAATTGGCTGTGTGAAAATTATTATAACACATTATTCTTATAAACAAAGGCATTTAACGAATGATTTCGCAATATTGTCTTGTGCTTTTGATTCTGTGAGTGTTTACTCCACTACCGTCCATTCTAAAGTCCCGCCCGCCACTTGGCAGAAAAATGGCCGCCGTATCGTCCCGTTGGCCACTCTCTCCCTATACAGGCTCTCTAACCAGTACCATTCGCGGCGAATCCTCGTGTAATGCCCGCTTAAGTTACTCGTACGTCCGAAGACTTCTCTCCGTTCAGGATGATACGCTGTGTTCCGTTTACTGGCCGCTATTCTGTCCAGTCACACAGCTGGTCTCATATTGCGTACGCTCGCTATTTTGTTGATCAGGCGGCCGTGCGAAACTGTATGGAATGCCTTTCGCAAGACAACGAATAATTTTGGATGAAAAGTAGATGCTCTTGTCCTATAGTGGGCAATGATTTTGGAAGAAGGCATAGATATAAGAATCTCGCAGATTTATGGAACAACTTTATGATGTCCACTACTTAAATAAGGCGGGTGGTACAGTTTACAAGAGGAGATAAAGATTAGAACTTTTTATTCATTTCAGATGGTGATCAAGGAAACTGACAAGAGGATGGTCCAATAAGACAAGTCGAAACCTAGCCCTCAAGGTTTTTACACAGGAAGAAGGCAAGGAAAGAAATGGACTGTCAAAATATTAATTAAAAAAAATAGTTGAACAATTGGCAAATGCGTTGTGCGCCAGGCGTCGGTAGAAATGTACACCCTTACTGGCGCTGTAGCGGCTGCGCATGCGCAACACAGCCGACATTGGTGGTGCATTTGTGAATAGCAAACACGACACAACCCGATTCTAATTTGTAAAGGACGTTTCAGGTTATCGTTGCTTGATAGTTTCTCTGACACTATAGCACAGAGTTACCATTCTCTCGAATTAGCCACTCAAACAAACATGTATTACAAATTATCAGTTCCATTTTGCAGTATTGGGAGCTACTGACAATACAGATGAAGCTGAGTTAATATTTAGTGCGCTTTCGTAAGGCATGCGTAGTAACAAGACTGTTTTGCTTCCTGTTTCACAGTAATGTGGAATCCAGTTAACGTTCTCGATTCAGCAATGTTGAAACATGAACAACGTGGCTTCCAGGCGAAGTCACCTACTTCTCCTGAGGACGTACATATTTGTCATTTGTCAGTTGACTTCCTTGACATTCATTCGAATGATATCGACATTTCGTTTGAAACTGTGGATACGTCAGATGAAATACGAAATAACGGTGACGATTCCGTGAACTGTGGTTGGGACGACGTCAGCCGTGCCAGTAACAGTTGTGAAGGAGAATACCTCCCAAGTCTGGAAACAACACACGTACTGCAACAGCTTGCAGCGACAAAGAGAAGGCAGCGAAGTATCGGTCAGACGAAGGACGGGAAAACGCTCGAAGTTACGCAGTGTGCGAAGGCGTTTTCGTTTCATACAATCGGAGCGTGAACTGTAGAAGTGGAAGAATGAATTACAGGAAACCAGCTGAGTGGAGAAACTGTCGGGAAGATGGAGGACTGGCCGGATGGAGAGGCTGTGCGCCGTCAGCGGCGGAGGTGTGCGGGGCTGCAGCCGGCGCGGCCACTGCCGGCTCTGGGCCTCTGGCCGGCCGGCTGCGCGGCTTCCAGGAGTCGCACAGAGCAGGAGGCCGCAGAGCCGCCGAGTTTACGTCACGTGACCGTGTGGAGCAGCTGCCGGTGGCGGGCAGTGCTGCACGGGAATTCGCGGCTGACTTGAAGGCGAAACCTGCCGCTGTCGCCGCAACTGGCGTTTACAGCGCCGATCAGTCGGGTTTGGTGAGAGAACTGCGTGCGGCCCGCTCTTTATCGTGTCGGGGTGGAAAAGAGGCGGAGTCGGCTGCCCACTCAGTGAATGCAGTGACACATTCTTGTACCATAATGCCGGTAGGAAGTGTGGGCGGTTTACTGTTTCAGCAGCTGTACATCTGTCTGCGAGAACCGCAACACAAAGTAGGGACCAAAAATAGAGAATCGACTGTCTAGTGCCAAAGATCTTGTGGTCAATATATCAAAATCTGTAAAAATGGGAAAGAATAATTTTCAACATGTCGTTCGAAACATATTCCTGCCAGCTGCAGAAACCAATTCATTGCTTCTGTTGGACTCATGTTCTGGACATAACGACGCCTTTGTTTTTGTGGAGGGCGACGAAAAATCTGTCGACCTAATGTGGATTCCGCCTGGAATCACTAGTGCGATTCGACCTCTCGATAAAGAATGTTTTCGACAGTGGAAAGCGTTTTTTCAGGAAATTACCAGACAACATCATTTCCGATACCTCTCTCTCGTTTCAGGTTTATCAGCGGAAGAGTATTCTTAAGCTACCGTCATTTGTCCATCGCCAGTTGTCTTGGCCACACTCTACGAATTACATCAGTGACGCCTGCAATGAAGCGGAATATGCAGAACAATGCTCGGGACCACTTCTGACTACATCGGAGCTCTGTGTAAATAAAACTAGTGGTCGCTGCGTCAATATTTCCTTTTTCCGGTTTGTTTTTGTCACTCAACAGACACTTTGCATTTTTGTGACCACTACAGAGAATAAACAAACAACTGTTCCACTGATAGTGAAATGTACAACAATCGATCATCATTGCAAGCAATGGCCTACAGCAAATGTTGTAAAATGTGGCACTGCAAGACACATTTCAGTTCACAAAGTCCTCATTGATGGAAGTCGTCTATCACACACTGCCATGATTTTACTGTCTCTGCTAGCCACTGATACACGTCCAGGAATGGGATAGTCGATATGAAGTTATTCAAACAGTACAGTTCAAGGCAGGTTTCCACAGCGGCAGACGGGCTGACGAGCACGAGCGGCAGAGAACCCGCCCGGCAGGCCTCTTGCAGGTCTCTCTGGCGGCCGCACTGCAGCTGCTTACGCTTCCCTGGCCCTCCCCTGTCACCTGATCCCAAAGTGGACACCTGCAGTTTAACGTGGAATCGCAACCACGTGTCTTTCGTGGCCACTCCAACGTCTGAGGAAGTTAATGCTCGGTTAAAAATCACAGTGAAAACAGTTGTGCTCTGAACGGGATTTGATCCCGCCCTCTGTGGATCACGAAGCGGGCGCTTTGCCACTACAGCATTCATGTTTTAGAGAAAAAGAAGGAAGAAAAAGGAATTTGACCATTAGACGTTACAAACCTAGTGGAAACGCCAGCTGTGTCGCCCGCTCTTCAGATGATGCTCGATGTCGATAATTGGCGTCCTCTTCATAAATTTCCCCTCAGTGGTAGTGAGAAGCCAGGGAAAGGCGGCAGCCGACATACGAGGAAAATTTTGGACCAGTGGTAACGAGAGATGGAGATGCAATTCCATTGCAAAGTGCACGATCTCCGCTCATGTGACGCTTCCGTACAAATTGAGACACTTAAATTCCTGCCTCCCTGCGCCATTTTGGATGCTCCGTTAAGAACAGTGCGCTTGACACGCAAAATAATCCTCACTGAACACCAAAGTTTCGCGTTGTGGCTGTAGCAGGGCGGAGCTGTATCCTGTGTGCCGAGTATTAGCTCCAGAGAGTAGAAACCAGTAAGACACCGTTCACAGGCAGTTCTCCTCCGTACAGACGGTTCCAGCCGCACACCAGAGAACGGCCTCCCTCCAGGACGACAACGCGCCACCAGCGGCCCCCGCGTGGAGGCGGCGTCGGCGCCGCCCCCGACTGGAGGCGGACCGCGGCTTCGGCGGCGGCGGCCTCTGCGTAGCACAGAACTACAGACTAGTTTCTCTCTTATGAAGTAGACTGATTATTCTGAATGCCGCCCGTTGCATGCGACACGTATCAAAGACGAGTAATTCTAATTGTGTTTCGCAATGAAACTCTTTCGTACGAGTTGCTTGACTCTTTGTCTAGCGAACCGAGTTTGTAGGATTCCTAGACACAACGTAAGCCAGGCTTCAGGTGCTTAGACTTGGTGTCTGTCAACTCCGGACAATCCCGCTGCGCGGCGCTGCCTGTCTGATTCTGCGAGTCGCGCCCTAGGCGGGCAGGGCTGTACAAACCGCTGTCGTAAGCTGCTCTCGGCGGGCAAAAATGTGTGCACCGTAACTCCAACATTTTTTTGCAAAATACTTGCAGTGCTCCTTAGCAGCTAAAAATTTGGAAATCCATTTCTTTCATTGTCTCCCTGTGTAAAAAAATATTCAGAGTAGATTTACATGTCTTACTGGACTGTTCCATTGTAAGTCATAGTTTGTATATACGCCCTGAATATGGAGCAGACGGCAGCAGAATTTCGAGACGGTAGACGTTACAGCAGTGGTGACCTGCAGCCAGCACCGGTCACGTGGCCCGCTTGTCGAGGCAGGAACAGAGCGGGAAAAAAAAGTACACGTTTGGCGCTTCTAACCCGGAGCGTAAGAAACGGTCTGACAGATGTGCGTCAATTGTGTCTCTTCAAGGTGTAGCACAACTATATTATAACAAAAGGTAGACACAATACAATCGAAAAGTCTTTGTTTCGTCATAAAAGGGTCAATCTTTCAGGGTACTAAACGCATTATATAGGTGAGAAGAACAGGAGGACAACCTCACTGGGGTATACGTCACGCTCCGGAATCGCTCGAGATAAATTCTTCACGGCTGTCCGTGTTGTGACGTCACCAAAATCTGTCGTGGAGAGAGCACTTCCGCTATCCGTACTTACTGGTACATCGTCGCAAAAAACCTGCAGAAATACTCAGTAAGGCTTTGAAAAGATTCTTCTGTACGTGGTGCACGGCAGCAAAACATTTTCGTAATGCGATCAGAAAGATGGTGACTGAAATTTCGGATAACATCTCGTCGTACGGAAAAGCGCCACTGTTTTAATCCCTGCCACCCCATCTGCGGTATCGTATCCGTGACACTCCCCCCACTAATTTCGCGATAGTGAAGAAGAACTCTGAAAATTACCTGTTGTTGCTCGATACAGTCTGCAGTTGGTTATTACAACGTTTACAATCTCCCTGCCGCACGGTTACACAGGAATATGTCAGCAGGATCGCAAAAGATGGGAGGTAAACTACACAGCGGTCTAAGCCGGCGTGTCGAGATTCCAGAAGCACTACGGCTGGTCCCGTGTAGCCGAATGACGACGAGAAGAACGCATCAGAACCGCACAACACAGAAGGCGGGGTCCTCAAACAAAACTTATTTTCTGATCTGAGGGGAAAATGAAAAATTTCTGCAACAGGTATTGCGAGCTACGTGAACAAGTAGTTTGGAATGCACTCTAGCACGAAACCAAACCGACAGCGGAAACTGGTGTAATGAAACGAAGCGTTACAAGCTCACCGCCTCACACCTATCTGTTTTGTGCATAAAAAGCCACACACATGCAGTATCTGACTACCAAGTAGGAAATTTAATGCATTTGGAGAAGACGGTATGAAGGCGAATGAGGTGTGAAAAGTTGCATTGGTGAGGTATTTGATTTTTTTAAAACGGGTTCCTTCAAACCACACACTTAGTATAGGACATTTGGTGAACAGAAAGTACTAGGAAGACAAGGGGCGCATGAAACAGTTTATCTTTTCAGAACCTAAGCTGTTTTGCGCATAAAAGGATGCGTCGGTGTAATATTTAGCCGGCCGTTGTGGCCGAGCGGTTCTAGGCACTCCAGTCCGGAACCGCGCGACTGCTACTGTCGCAGGTTCGAATCCTGCCTCGGCCATGCATGTGTGTGATATCCTTACGTTAGTTAGGTTGGAGTAGTTCTAAGCTCTAGGGGACTGATGACCTCAGATGTTAAGTTCCACAGTGATCACAGCCATTTCTTGAACTTAATGCAACCAGGTGTGACGTCACACTCGTCGGCAGCAGTTTATTGTTATTAGGTACTCCACAGTCTTCGTCCTAAAGCCTTTGACACATTTTGCCGTTTATCAGTTCTTACTGTTCGTCAGGATAGAGGTCACGAGCGGAGGGCGTTGTAGAATGAAAAGTAATGAAGTGGAATGGACCCAGTTTATTCCTGTAACGATGATACATTGGTGCCTACGTAGGGCTGAGCAGCCCCAAGGGGGGTTGCCGTCTGCCCATCAGAGAGGCAGAGGCTAGAGGGGCGGCTACTCGGGGCCGAGGTCAGAAGCTAAGAGAGCGCGGAGCTGCTTCCGAGCCGCCCTCGCCGCTCCCGGCCGCGTCCGCACGTGATCACACGATTAGTCTCTGATTGGAGGATTGATTCCGCCAACGCGCCTTGCCAGTAGCGTACCCCCGTCAGCGCAACCAACCCGTGGGACTAGATAGAGCCTGACCGAGGAGCACGTGGCAGGAATGTGCCGACCGTGGTCTTCCGGCCAGCACCTTCCACCACAGTATGCCCAAGCCGGCTACGGCCGAACATTATGCATGGAAAATTTTATTTAATAAAATTTTGTCGGCAGTGATCCCTCTTGGGGGGTATCCTCCCTGCACATCCTTTCCCCTTCCGAAGAAGGCTCTCTGGATGATAATGAATGAGCTTATTCTAATTGATTATTCCATTTAAAAATATATGATCATTATGAAGGGTCCCAGAAATTAACATCCATATCAATATGTGCAAATGTTACAAAGTGGCCTGAAGGGCCTGAAGGAAGGCTCTTGAACAACAACCTTGTGAAGTTGGCGCGACGGCAGTGGGGCGGCGCCGTGCTGTGAGTGTGTGTCGGCGGTGTCAGTGGTGGTGGGTACCCAGGCGATGATGAGGGGCACCGGAGCACAGCACACTGAAACACTCCACCCTCGTGGGGGGGAGAGGATGCTCCCAGACCTAACAGTCACAAGGGGGTTTTTCCCCGTAATATTACCTAGAGTTCTTAAATCTAGGATTACAATGGTAATTGCCCAAGTGGGTGAGTGAGAACATTACAAAATGACAAAAATTTAAAGAGAAAACAAAATGACTTACATGAGGGTTAAGACTCGACAGTTAAATTGTGATTCCATAGACTTTACATAGAAATACAAATCCATTACAAAATTAGTTCATTGACCTGACACCTAGACTACAACTTAATTCAAAGGGGGGGGGGGGGGGTCATGCCTGATCGCATGCACCAAGGTTGGCAGGTAGTTTCAGGTGTGATATTCACCTTCAGGTTGTGGCGGTGATACTACTTCTCGGAAGGAAGTGAAACATTTGCAAAACCCTCTTTTACAGAGTATCCAGGATACTATAATCAGAATCATTACAATGATGATTACCGAACCAGCGCTGAGTAATACAGCGGTGGTTAGTGGCTTGGTCTGGTGCCAATCAGCAATATGTGAGGCCATTCGCTCAACAGCAACTTGGTTGTGTTCCTGGGTAAGGAGATGATTGATCGATTGGAGTAGATCTGAATCATTGGTATTCGGTAAATTCTTTAGCTTCTCATGGTGATGGAGTTTAAAAGAGAGTTCAGGAAGGTATAAGGTAAATGTGAGAATGGTGACATGAAAGGTGGAGTGCAATTGAGCTGATATCCTCGTAGAAGCAGCGTATACGTCACATCTTGAACTATTATACACTAGGCCACTATTATTCAGTGTTACCCGGTACGATTTAGTCTCTCACATTGAACGGTGGCACACCAGGGTGGCGGTGACAGTCTGTGGAACAGCGAACAGAAAACTGTTGCCAACGGGCTGAATTATTGGTTGACGAAGTGAGACTAGAACACGAGGACATGGAGGTGTAGTAGTTTCAGCTAAAAACAGTGACACCTCGCACTCAGCAGTGTTAGTGTGGAGCATAAGTAATGTGTTGTATGGGTGCAACTGGGTAGTTCGGCGAGAGGGAGAGTGGCGTGGGTTTGTCGATCCCGACTAACTATTATAAATTCTTGAGTCTGCCAAACAACATGGTGGTGCAGGGTGGCCCAAGAGACTGGAAAAGTGTGTATCTGATAGCACTCGTGTTCGCAATTTGCGCACGTGGTTGGCGACCTCATTCGCATCCGAATACCGTCCGAATTACGGGTAAGTCGGACCTCCAACGCAGCATAGTAAAAGGGGAGGTTAGTTTCCCGCACGGCATACAGCATTTGTTTAGGGGCCAGAATTTGCGACGACACATTGTGTAGGATGTGCAAGAAGGGCTCTGAGGGTAACAGATGTGGACTGAGCTTTCCTTGCAGTCCGAGTTGAATGGCCGAATGTAACATTTGCACGTGTAACTGTGCTGTGTGTATATTAAATAAAAGGATCTGCGTGGTCTTCACAATGTCCAATGTGACAGTCAGATTACGTAATCCCGAGCGAAGATGAGTCCACTCTTGGTTAAAGGATTGTTCAAATGCACCATAGTGTCGTGTTAATCTGTCGGCTACAACTTGTATTTGTCTAGTTGTGGCTAACAGGTAATTCTCAAGGTGTGTCAGGCGCACCTGTTGATGCACCAACACTTCGTGATTATCTTGAGTTTCCGAAAGCGCTTGCTGTGTGTCCAAATCCCAGCGTTTCGCGTCTGTTTCGTCAGGAGTCCCAAAGACAGATTTTAATAATGTACCTGCAACGGGCAACCAGGCCCGTTTGAAACGAGGCCGTGGTACAGCATCCCTAATACTGTTCAACTGACTTCGAAGGGTGGAAATAATTCTAGTCACTTCCCACAAAGATCGGAGAAACTCATGTTCCTTCGTCTGCGTCAAGAAGGTTTCATATTTTGACAATTGCTGAGCTGTATCATATCCTCTTCTAATCCTGTATCATATCCTCTTCTAATAGTGTTAAGTTGACATTAGCTAACACAATAGCATAATGTGGAGTATGCACCAGATTATGACGACGTCCAAAAAGCACGCCAGACGTGGGAGGGTAGACGTGAAATGGAGGCGCCTTAACGGCGACGACGACAACCACTGAGGTTAACATGCTTCCCATTGCGGATGATAAATTGACAGCCATTTGAACGGAGGTTGCTTTCAGCTTCCAATGTTGGTAACGGTCGACTGCGAGAGAAAGTATTAGTGACCCTACAAGTAAAAATTTCCTGGCTTACTTGATGAGTAACTAAGAGATGACAGAGGGGGTACAACGTTGTAGCAATAATTGCCTGGCAAGTAGCCACGATGGACCAGTTCAGTGACGCTTACTGATGAAGAAGGCCACGAAGTAGAATCACGGCAGGCAACCAACAGTTTGGCAGCCGTGGGGGTAGCAAGGCGGCAAGACAATGGTGTTCCCGTCACCGAGTATCCGCTGATCAATCACGCGTCAGCAAAAAAGACGCTGAACGCGGAGGCAGTACTACGCAGCGCAGACTAAGCGTAACTCGCTGGAAAAATTTTTCAACCTGCTATGGGACGAAGGCCAAATGTCGTTAATTAATTTGAGATTTTGTACGAAGAAAGTTTTCTTTTTTTTTTTTTTTTTTTTTTTTTTTAGATGAATAAAATGAGAAGGAATCCTGTGATCGCGGTGTAAACCTGCACAGCCTAGCACCTCCCACGCATTGGCCACTATGCAGGGGCACCCACCCCGCTAAGGCTCGACACGGCGAGACAGGTGAAGTACTTCATAAACTTCAGAAATAATACTGAGTGGTTTTTCAGCTGCAGAAAACCCGAATGAGGTTAGGACAACTCAAGTTAATAATCATAGGATCTTTACTTACAGAAGTAGTCAATAGAGAGATTACCTGTACTGAAGTCGGAAATGAATGTTAGCGAGAGCGAGTCTGTTGGTCGTGAATACAGAGGCTGGGCGTGAAGCAGTGGAGGCGGCGCAGCGCAGCTTAATCAGCGCTGAGCCGGCAGAGTGCTGAGCTCAGATAACAGCGTCGGAGAGCGCTAGAGGCTCTGCGTCGGAGACCAAGGCATTGTAAGTGCAGCTTAAAAGTAACAGTTTATTGCAAATCAATAATAAACGAATAGCTGATGTCACAAAGACGTTTGATTCCATTTTAACAGAACTTAAGTGTTCAACAGGTAAAATGATTATGTTGTTGATTAAAAGAAACTGCTACTGAACATAACGTACATACGTACGTGCTTCCCTTTCCCCTTCCGAAGAGCGGAGGGCACAAACGATAAAAGCCTTGTTCATATACATACAAGGGAACCTCCCCATCGCACCCCCCTCTGATTTAGTTATAAGTTGACACAGTGGATAGGCCTTGAAAAACTGAACACAGATCAATGGAGAAAACAGGAAGAAGTTGTGTGGAACTATGAAAAAAATAAGCAAAATATACAAACTGAGTAGTCCATGCGCAACATAGGCAACATCAAGGACAATTTGAGTGCTGGAGCGCCGTGGTCCTGTGGTTAGCGTGAGAAGCTGCGGAACAAGACGTCCTTGGTTCAAGTCTTCCCTCGAGTGAAATGTTTAATTTTTTTTTATTTATGATCTGTCCGTTTGCTCATTGACGTCTCTGTTCACTGTAATAAGTTCAGTGTCTCTGTTTTGCCACCGCACCGCAAAACCGTGCGATTAGTAGACGAAAGGACGTGCCTCTCCAATGGGAACCGAAAACATTTGATCGCAAGGTCATAGGTCAACCGATTTCTCCACAGGAAAACACGTCTGATATATTCTATACGGCACTGGTGACGGCATGTGAGTCACATGACAGGAATATGTTGTCGATCACCTAACTTGTACACTTGGCGAATGGGTAAAAAGATTCTTCTACCTTGATCGATTTAGGTTTTCTTGTGGATGTGATAATCATTCCCAAAAAAGTGATCGCATTGGACGGACGGACAGATAATAATTGTCTGGAAATAGAAAATTTAAACTTTTCACTCGAGAGAAGACTTGAACCAAGGACCTCCAGTTCTGCAGCTGCTCACGCTAACCACAGGACCACGGCGCTCCTGAACTTAAACTGTCCTTGATGTTGCCTATGTTGCACATGGACAACTCAGTTTGTATATTTTGCTTATTTTTTTCATAGTTCCACACGACTTCTTCCTCTTTTCTCGATTGGTTTGTGTTCAGTTTTACAAGCCCTATCCACTGTGCCAACTTATAACTAAATCTGAGGGGGGTGCGATGGGGAGGTTCCCTTGTTAGTATATGACAATAGAGGTCTGGTAACATCAACAAGTTACACCAAAGTAGTGTGGATATGAACAGTGTGAGTGTGTTGTAAGTTGTTATTGGGCGTATGAAGTGTTGTGTAAATGTGTGACTAATGGTAGCTGATGGCGGATACGAATTGAAGGCCAATAGGTGCTATCAGAGATACTTCCAGTCGAGAAACAATGAAAATTAAAAGGGAATACCGAATATGACACAAAAATAACGTATAACCATAAAGTGTACTAACATTAATCATAACTATAAATTGATAACAAAAAAACATGACATTTAAGTAATAATAATTGACAAGAAGTAAAATAAAGGGAATATTTCCCGAACATAAACTTCCGAATCGGATACGAAATCCGTCAGGGGATGTTGTTTTTTACTCGGTTGACAAAGTGCATAAGGGACTACGTCAGTAGAATCCGACAGTGTGTGTATATAACAACATAGTTGTTAAAAGTGCAGTTTGCACTGTCAGATGGTGAAAAGCAACGAATCCGTTGAGC
The DNA here is from genome assembly GCF_021461395.2 of Schistocerca americana. Taxonomy (NCBI): domain Eukaryota; kingdom Metazoa; phylum Arthropoda; class Insecta; order Orthoptera; family Acrididae; genus Schistocerca; species Schistocerca americana. The sequence continues at coordinate 11,243,316 of NC_060129.1, read as the reverse complement.
AACGGAAAAGGCTGCCATTTGGGGAACGATATCTGAATCTTTGGCAGAATCCGATGAATTTGCAATGGAATTGCCATGTAGAAGAAAGTGGCGTTGTATAAAATGTGATAAAAGAGCGTCTGGGGCTCAGTTCATTTGTGGTTGAGTGCCAAAGGCGTAGTGTGAGCGGTAATTGATGTATGAATTGTTTTGTGGTCAACCGAGGAGCCTAGGATTCGGTGACGTGTAAGTGCAAGTTCGCGGTGCGAATGAGCTACCTGCAAGTGACTCGACTAATAAGTTCAGCAGTGCATTAGTGCAATCTGCAGACTTGGATTGATGACTACATTATTTGCAGGGCAATGGAGCCACCTGTGGACAGTGCTAAGGCAACCTGTCTAATAATTGAGGGGTGGGCAGTGCATTGGAGCTGTCTGCGATACCGTGGTTAAGCGGGCCTGAGGGCGTCCGTCTGACTTAATAAGGAATTAGTGTAGGCACACGGGTCTCCTGCGATACGTGGAATAAAAGTATCAGCGGCGTTATGAGCGACCTGCTGTACTAGGAAAATGTCGACTGTTCAAGCAATAAAAATAGCTCTGAAGCTAGAATAGCATAGATGCATAAATAGCGTCACTTTTTGTGCGCGCAGTACATAACACTACATAAAATGAAAATCATGAACTATAAATCACTAGCGCTAGCATAATTACATAATTAAACACAATGACATATATTGACAGGAAAATCAAAACACAATGATGTATAATAATAACGCTGCAAGTAGTCGGAACGCTCAACGTTAACATGTAACACTGGCCACCTGGGGCTGGCTGCTAGGCTGCGTGTGTGTTAGTTTTAAAACTGACGATAACAAATTGAACTGAAAGGGCAACTAGGCACAGTTCCCGTAGCGCTTACATCACCGGCTAATTAGAGGCAAAGTACGTATCTCACAATGGATCATCGGCCGATATTTTGGGGCAAGACTGCAACAAGGGAGAGCAATATCTCGGTGTAAATGGGTGGTAAGATTAAAAGACCGGTACTGTCAGAAGAGGGTACCTACCATGTTGTAGGGGCCTGCTCATCGACAGAAGAAGGGAAACAGGATAGAACAATGACCACGGCGGTAGAGTACAATAAATGGGGAGGGCAAAAATAACTGCGCAGCAACCAGGGAACAATCGCCCACCTACATACGGCAGCCCGGACGATTGGTCGTTTGTGCCTCGTCAGTAGCGCGAAAAACCCGTGGCATTGCATTGGTTTGCCCATATCTGGCCTTGTCCAAGGAAGATAACGTTAAATGTCCTCATAGTTCGATGTGTAGGAGGGTTAAGGCTGTAGTTTGCAGCTTATACAATGAATCAAAGCAGTAGTGAGACTTCACTTATAGGATTGGCAGACTAAGGTATGCAGAATAATGTAAATCGTTAAGAACTTCGTGTGATTTATCCAGCTAATGTGAAACAAAACAAGGAAAAGAAATTAAACAATGAATCACACCTACTTAATATTTATGTTAAGATTTATTGGGATGCTTGAATGAATTTTGTTTGCCGTGTCTTCCGGCTGCATGAAAGAAACCAGCCTGGAGCTGTTAGCGAGCGCGTAGGTGCGGCGTAGGCAGCGGCACGCCAGCGGCCATGTGAGACGGCGTGCAGCCGCGAGAGACCGGCCGCTGCTGCAGCGACGAGTATCACGCGCTTAGCGTGTACCAGAAATAACGACCAATTAGAAATGGCTAATTATCTAGAATAAGAGTTTTTTAAAAAGGCCGTTAGTTATATAAACTGATGGTAAGTGCATTGTAGTCTGTCATACACGGAGGATAGGGCAGTAATTTGCGGTTTGTTTTTGTAACTACTAGGACGCGCGGCGTGTTGAGACGCTGGCGGCGGCAGCGCACGTGGTGGTAAGATACGTCATCGCGCGGAGCGCTGTTACTGGCTGAGAAAAAATGATGGCCGCTGGCCAGTTCTTGGCGAGGAGAAGGGACAGCGCTGAAGAGGAGGGGAGGCGACAGCTGATGTGTCGCCCCGCCAACAGCTGGTCCCGTAAACAAAGCGTACGAGGCGTATGCATTGCAAGTCCTGGCTTTAACTGTTCCGATTACTTACGGTTAGCTGCAGCAAATACAGAACTACGACATATAGTACAATACACTAGACGTCAACGTAACAAGTATTCAGAAAAGCTCGGAGTAAAAATACTCCACATGTACTGGTTTGCCAAATAGATGGCAATAGAGGACATTGAAGAATATTATTCGGAGTTAGCAGCCGCGGTACTGCCAACACCAAGTGTAATGGTTGCATCTGAAGCAAGTCAGTTGCGTGACGTCTAATGCGTGGCATTGCTTGCAAAACATAAAACATAATCATACATATAAAAATGAGCAAAAATACATGACGGGACTGGAAACTGACAATTGAGAATGGCTGGGAACTCCGTGGTGGCCAGGCACGTCTTGCTTCCAAGTCCCTGGAGAAAATGACTTGAACTAAGGTGCAGTAGAACATAACATAAAACTCTAATTAGGTGTGATTAATCACGCGACCTCAACCCATAAGGGTGTCGATTCCGCAAAGGCTATCTACAACCCTGTGGAGGTAATGTCCTCCGTTTTTTCTTTCGTCTTTGTCCCACTTGAGGTGGAGGTGACACAGGCGGATCGGGGGCTGCGACCTGTTGTGGTGACACAGCCCTACCGTGGTAAGGTTGCAGGCGGTCAAAGTGCACTACCACCGTACGATCGGTTAATTGCAGTTCTGCATTGACTGGTGAGGTCAACCGTACAATCCGATATGGGCCTTTAAAGAGGGGAGAGAACTTTTTAGTTCGTCCCTTTTTGATTGCCGGGTTTCGTAGTAACACTAAATCACCTGTTTGATAAGTCGGTAAAACAGCAACTGTTTATTAGTAGCTTTGATATTATTCCTCTTTACCTTATACCAGATCGGTTTTAGCCGGCGGGCTAAACCTTTTACTCCCTTTATTTCTACACCTTGAGGTAGTTTGTCTATTTCGAATGGCGAATTCATCGGCCGTCCAAACACAGCTTCGTAAGGGGTATACCCCGTGGATTCATGTATTCGGGTGTTGTATGCAGAAGAAATATACGGTACATATCTGTCCCAATCAGCGTGCGTTTTTGCAACATAATCGGATAACGTTTTACAAATTGTACGGTGTACGCGTTCAACGCGACCGTTGGCTTTAGGATGGAAGGGAGTTGTACGCCATTTTTTGATTCTTAGCAATTTACAAACTTGACAAATAAAGCAGACATGAAATTGGCTCCTTGATCCGTTAAAATGGCATCAGGACTTCCAAAAGGTAGCATCACACGATTTACAAACTCTCTCGCCACAGTTTCAGCTGTCATGTCGGGGAGGGGAACCAAAATTAGATAACGTGAAAAGTGATCAATAACAAACGAAATTTATTTGTTACCTTGTTGCGACTGTGGAAAAGGACCTTGGAAATCTAAAGCAAGAATTTCGAAGGGTGAAGATGCCTGAGGAAGTGTGTGCAGCGGCACTCGCGGATGCCTATTTTGTGCTCGTTGTGCACACGGCAGGCAAGATCTTACATACCTGTCCACATCACGTTGTCGGTATTGCCACCAATAACGTGTCGCAATTCGAGCGTTCGTAGCGCGTTTTCCGCTGTGACATGCTTGGATGGTATCACGGCATTGCCGTATTATACGTTGCTGCAAGCATTCCGGTATTACCAACGATTTCCATGGGGAGTTCTTCGATACAAAAGGTCGTCTATTACTTCAAATTCTGGCAAGGTGGCGTATCTTTGACATTGAACGTCCACCTGCTGCGCTTCTTTCAACTCTTCAATTGATACCTCATCTGATTGAATGACACGCACTTTTCTACTTAACGCATCAGCATTTTGATGCAGCCGACCAGGCTTGTGCCGAACTTCAAAATCATATTCTGACAGTTTCATGGTCCAGCGCATAAGTTTGCTGCTAGGGTCTTTAAGATTCAATAACCACTGCAGAGCAGAGTGATCGGTAAGAACTGTAAACTTGCGACCATAGAGGTAACATCTAAAATAATTAATTCCAAAAAGAAGGGCAAGCAATTCCTTTTCTGTAGTACTGTAATTAGTTTCTGCTTTATTCAGTTGACGAGAGGCATACCCAACGGGTTTTTCCTCACCATCTTGCACTTGGCTTAGGACACATCCTACAGCAAAATCAGATGCGTCACAAGATAAAATAAAAGGTTCAGCGAAGTCTGGGTAAACAAGTAGAGGTGAACTAGTTAAAATAGTTTTCACTGTTTGAAAGGCGGTCGAACATTCATCCGTCCAAACAAAAGGAGTATCCTTTTTCAACAATTTAGTAAGTGGTTTGGTAATAGTAGCATAATCTTTAACAAAACGGCGGTTAAATTTGCAAGGCCAAGGAAGGATTGTAATTCCTTAACATTTGTTGGAATAGGAAAGGTGTCTACTGCTTCAGTTAATCGTGGATCTGGCTTGACTCCGCTGGAACTGATGACATGACCTAAATACTGCACTTGTGATTGAGCAAAAGAACATTTTTCTAATTTTAAACTTAAATTAGCATTTTGCAAGCGCAACAGTACACTGCGTAGATGTTCAGCATGTTCAGCAATGGATTTTGAAAATATAATTATATCATCAAGATACACAAGGCACATAGTACGTTTCAACACACGTAATAGCAGATCTGCAAATCGCTGAAAGGTTGCTGGCGCGTTGCGAAGCCCGAAAGGTATCCTTAAGAATTCATATAAGCCACCAGGAACTACAAAAGCTGTCTTAGCTCGATCTTGAGGAGCAATTGGAATTTGATGATACCCACTGCGCATGTCTGATGTTGTGAAGTACCGGCAATTGCCCATACGATCGAGTGTTTCATCGATCCGGGGTAATGGATAATGATCTGGAGTAGTAACTTTGTTTACTGCTCGCATGTCTACACAGAGGCGATAGGATTTTTCTCCGTCTATAGATTTCTTTGGAACGACTACAATTGGGCTAGACCACGCACTAGAAGAGTGTTGTATTATTCCTGCTTCTAGTTGCTGTTGTATAGTTTCCTCTACCACTGACTGAAGATGGTAGGGAATTGGGTACCATTTTTGAGCTATTGGCCTAGCATTTCCGGTTGGAATCTCATGTTGGATTAGATCTGTTGCTGGTAAATATTTCCTGTCTTCAAACAACCATGAATACTCATTGAATACTTCATTTATTAGCTTTTGTTCATGCAATGGGAGGTGACTAAGCTTGGATGTGTCGTGATTGTCAAAAGGTGTTGAGAGGCGGCAGCAGTCTTTTTCTTTTTCAGAGAAGGGGTTCTCATTGGCAACTCATCTTCTGTGATAAGCTGTAAGCTAGCTAATACTGTAGCACGCGGTATTAAAGCTTGCTTATGACTAAAATTGTCGAAACACGCGGGTACGCAATTTTCTTTCTGTACTCGCTGCGCTTTGCACAGGCTACGTTTTACGTGGACCTGCATCTGGTCAAGAGTTTCATTCTGGCAGAGTGGATCTACCAAGAAATCAACCTCTTCGGATTCACGTATCCCGACAGGCACCCAAAGGATCTTTCCTGTGCCTTCTGGTATCTCCGCGGGATTATCGGCTTTTAGCATCGTTACGGGAGACTCCGAAACTTGGGAAACGGATCCTTTTTTCCCAGCTCCGCACTCCCACAACGTGCGGTCACGTCCAAAACGGTGTACGTTGCCGCCGAATTGGACAGTATTTAACCTATAGTCAATAACCCCCTGGAAATGACGCAGAAAGTCACTTCCCAGGATGATGTCGTAATCCGTGCGCCTGTTCCGTACAACCTCCATCGTAAAAGCATATTCTGTGTAGTCCAACATGAACTCAACGCAACAGCTGCCATCAGGTTTCACTATGCCGGGACCAATACCACTGATATGGTACCGCGGCGGTTGCAATGTTCTTTTATCTCTCTTCGATAAAAATGCCAAGCTGATTTGTGCGCCTGTGTCAATTAGCACGCGTATTGGTTTGCGGCCTCTAACACCATCGACAACGACGCTTGCCACCTGCGTGATTCCCATATAAGCTAGGGGGGTCACTATTTTTAACGGGGGCCGGGAGGGGTGGCACTTCCTGCCCCGCGGTCGTTTCCTGAATTCTGTGGTTGGTTTGCATTTCGCCTGAAATTTGCAGGCGGTTGTGGCCTACTATTTGGACAATGCACGCTTTGGTGACCCATGTTCCTGCACTGATGACAATATGGCACGCGACATTGCTCTGCCACATGTCCTTGTCTATTACAGCGCCCACACTTAGTATCGTTCGAAAAGACACGTCGGGGCTCGCTTTGCCGCGCGGAGACGGCCACAAATCGGCTCGCCTCCTCTCTCAAGAGTGCTAATCGCACGGCTTCGTGTAAGGTGCGGGGGGAAGCTACCTCGATTTCGCCCCCTATTCGAGGGTTTATGCCACGAATAAACACGTCTATCGCACGACATTCTGATTCTTCCAACAGAACTTCGTTACGAGCAGAACTGGCACTTAGTGCGTACGTGTGGCATGCGACGCTTCGAATCCTGTCCGCGAATGCTTCTAAATCTTCACCCGTTTTTTGCTTGAGGGTGGAAAGCAAGTCGCGATAGTAACTAGTACCACGTTTGTCTGTATACCTTTCAATCAACCCTGTTGCTAGGGACGGGAAGGTAGGGGCATTTTTCAAGCTCTCGACCGACTGCACATAGTTCCGCGCTTCGCACGTTTAAGAGAAATTCATCTGGCCAACCGCAAAGCTTGCCGATGTCCTGGATATTCTGGACAAGCGTTTGAATATCCTCGTGCGGTTTTCCAGCGAACGGCGGAATAAACGCTACTGCTGGGAAGCTCTGCACCAAAGTAGAGGTGGCTACTGCCACAGGTGATTCTGCACTAGTGACTGGTGGATTCACCTGCTTCGGCTGTTCCTCCACTAGCACTTGCTTAGCAACATTAGATTGCGGAGAAGCCATTTTAAGATCATCTATCTGTTGCTTAAGCTCCGCGTTACTTAGAATTTACCGAGCGGGGTGGCGCAGTGGTTAGACACTGGACTCGCATTCGGGAGGACGACGGTTCAATCCCGCGTCCGGCCATCCTGATTTAGGTTTTCCGTGATTTCCCTAAATCACTCCAGGCAATGGCCGGGATGGTTCCTCTGAAAGGGCACGGCCGACTTCCTTCCCCATCCTTCCCTAATCCGATGAGACCGATGACCACGCTGTCTGATCTCCTTCCCCAAACCAACCAACCAACCAACTTAAAATTTAATTGATTTAACTGGGACTGCAGCACCAAGAGGGGATCTTCATCCGCTCCGGCTGCTCCTGCCTCCGATTGCTGCCTGGTGATCGGCATGTTACAATAGTGTGGGCGTCTACACCACCGTAGCGTCGCTGGCGACTTACATTATTCGGTGGCGTGCAGACGACGGACGGCGGCGGTGTCGACGAGCGGCGGCAGGCGCGTTGATCACGCCCGGGCGCAGCAGGCGGCGGGCGACAGCACGGACAGCTGCGACGGCGGGGCGGCGCGGGGGCCGCACCCCAGACCCTGGCGCAGGCGATGACCCGTGGCAGCTACGGACAGCGGCGGCGGCGAGCGTGACTGCATCGCGGACCCTCCTCGGCTCGCGTCCGGCGGCGAACTGCGTCACGCTTGTGGCGCGCTAGTGCGCGGCCACGCACATTCTGCAACGCAGGCGACCGGCTGGCACGTTCGGTCTAGTTTCCTTCACTTGCTCAGCCTCGGCCCCTTCGTAGTACTCATACTCAACTGATGAGTTGATTTTACAACCGTAAGGTGGGTCGCATCCCACTTCTGACACCACTTGTTCGTCAGGATAGAGGTCAGGAGCGGAGGGCGTTGTAAAATGAAAAGTAATGAAGTGGAATGGACCCAGTTTATTCCTGTATCGATGATACATTGGTGCCTAGTAGGATTGAGCAGCCCCAAGAGGGGGGTTGCCGTCTGCTCACCAGAGAGGCTGAGGCTAGAGGGGCGACTACTCGGGGCCGAGGTCTGAAGCTAAGAGAGAGCGGAGCTGTTTCCGAGCCGCCATCGCCGCTCCCGGCCGCGTCCCCACGTGATCACACGATTAGTTTCTGATTGGAGGATTGATTCTGCCAACGCGCCTTGCTAGTAGCGTACCCCCGTCAGCGCAACCGACCCGTGGGACTTGAGTCTGACAGAGGAGCACGTGGCAGGAATGTGCCGACCGTGATCTTCCGGCCAGCACCTTCCACCACAGTAGCCGGCCGAACATTATGCATGGAAAATTTTATTTAATAAAATTTTGTCGGCAATGATCCCCCTTGGGGGGTCTCCTACCTGCACAACAGCATCAGGAGTAGGACATTCACTAACAGCTAACACATGGTCTTGGATGCTGAGACCAAACAAATCGAAACAGTCCAGTCCAAAAATGTCGCCGCACGTTCGTGCGAAAACAACATGCAACTAAACTGTCCTGGTCTCATTATGGAATTGTGCTGGCATGATACGTGTACCCAGTACTACAATACGTTCGCCACTATATGCCGTATTCGGAGCAGAAAGTTGAGAAAGTTTAGGTGTTCCTAGCAATACATACACCCGGCTATTTATCAGTGTAACGGAAGAGCCTGTATCCAACTGAAATTTCACACAATGTGAAGCAATGTGCAACTCAGTGTACAAGTTGTTCTCCCGGCGTTGCACAGAGGGCGGCAAAGCACTATTAACTACATTGTCTTCAGAACTAATAGCATGAACAGAATGTGCGTGTCCGGAAGCACCAGAAGCAATTGAGTTCCGTTTACGCTGTTCGCACACGGATTGTACATCTCCAACCCGTCCACAATTGCAGCAAGAATAAATACACGATGGGCAGTTTTCGCGTTTGTGACGCACATGACACTTTGCGCACGATTTCAAAGGTGCCCGCGAACAAGCAAACTGCCTGTCTTGACGGAAAAGCTGTTGGCGGGGGCGCGAGCTACTTCCGCCTTGCCGATTGGGAGCCCGACGACGGCCGGTCTGTTGTACACAATGTCCGTCCGACACGCGACAAACGGTAGGCAAGTCAAAACTATGTTGAGCACCTTCACATGCATCTCTACTCTCCAAGATAGCTACGACTTGGTCTAGAGAGGGGTCGGGGATCCGCAAAATCGGTTCCCTTACGTGAATGTCTTGCACATTCTGAGTTATTGCGTCACGAATCATATTATCTGCAAAACGTTTTCCACAGTCACACCCAAAACGACAGTCACGAGTTAAGCCCTCAAGGTCAGTGATCCACTCTTTTGTAAGTTTGACCCTGCTGTTTGCGATAACGAAAAAAATATCTGAATCTGGCCGCAGCAACTAGAGTTTGCGAGTCAAAGTACTGCGATAAGGCCTGGATGCAGTGTTCATATTGCAAAAGTTCAGGTCGGGAAGCCGGGAAAAGTTTTTCCAATAAACTGTACACTTTAAGACGGGCGGAGGCCAAGAGAAAAGAAAGTTTTAGCTGACCTGGGGGTCGGTGTGCTGCCATGTGCGATTCGAGTAAGGCCATATACTCTTGCCAAGTTTCTTCCTCTTGACTGAAGGATCTGTATGGTGGCGTGGAGGCTGGTCGGTCCGTTGGGCCGACGGCAGCAGGGAAAGTCGATTGGTGCTGCGCTGCTATGAGTTGTTGCACGCCAGACAGGATTTGTGGCATCTGCTGCGTTTGCAGAAGCAGAATTTGTTCACGTGTGACTGAGTGGATGCACCAGACGCTTGCGCCGGATTGGTAGGAGCAAGGGGTGGAGGCGCGGCAGTAGCCATGTTAGTACAATGCAACTGTTGAGAACGATGTACCAGTAAATGAAGCGAAGGTGCGAAGCGCTCGACACTGTAATCAAAAAATGTCCACAAGCAATTGTGTTAGTGTGGTCAGGCGCAAGCAAGAAACAATTTGCAAATGGTGCACAAGCGAAAAAGCTAACGATGAGACGAGTGGGGTTGACAGCGGCGTCGGAAGGCAAGGTACGATCGCTTCTCCAAAATCCTCGTCGCCACTTTTGTGACGGCTCCAAAACCCAAGGTCCTCGGCGGTACTTTTGGGGCAGCCACCACAAATTTTATAAATTGTGGGTAGTGACCAGGATGTAGCTATGTCTGTTGGCCGAAAAATAATTAATGACAAGAATTGCGCCAGCTAGAATGAAGAGATAACTTATCTTTATTTCTGACGAAACGTGCACCAGCAATACAAGTCTAAGTAATATCCGAGAGTAATCCGTGTACTGAGCCTAGTCGAATACAATAGCAAATATCACACTGCAATGGCTCCGCTATGAACTCCACGAAAGGCTAGCAATAGACAATCGACCATAGACTGTCCGTGGCGCGACCTCTTCCGTCGGCGGTAACGCCCTGAGACGCCGACGGCCGCGACAGGAACTGTGGCCAGCGATGTCACGGTCAGCGCGCGCGTGCGCCAGTTGGTGAGTTGGTGAGATGGTTGGTTGATTGGTTGGGTCCGTGGATACAACGCTACTAGTCAAAATGGACAATAGAATCTTGCTGACTGCAATGCTGGAAACCGCAAGTGTTTTTCTGTAATAGTTTCAGAATTAATTACATTTGAGTGAATTAGTGAAGATGGCAATAGCAACTGTCAAAGATCAGGAAAATTGCGAAAGACCTTAAACGTCGCGAAACTGATGAAAATCATTAATACTACATACAAAATGGCCAACAAGATCTTGCTGAGTGCAACGCCTAAAACAACAAGTGTTTACGTTTTATACTTTCAGAAGTATGGCAATTTGAACGGCCTAGTGGACGATACAGGGCGAACTTTGAAAATGCATTTCAGTTATGATACACCTTGGACGTTGCAAAACTGGTGAAAATCATTGATACTATATTGAAAATATACAACAAAATCTCGATGACTGCAATGCTGAAAGCCGCCGGTATTTAGGTCTACTTGTTTCATAATTAAGGACATGCGAGCGGGCTCGTGATGATTACGATAGTGGCCGAGCTTTCAAAAGCCAGCCCATTTGTGGGACACCTTGACCGAAGCAAAACTTGTGGAAATCATTAATAGTATAGTAAAACGAACACCGAAACTTTGCTGATTGAATTGCAGAAATCTGCAAATGCTTACTTCTAATAGTTTCGGAATTATGTACATTTGAGCGGATTAGTGAAGGTGGCGATGCCACCCGAACTTTCAATATGCAGCCTACTTGTGAGACAGCTTGAATGGTGCAAAATTGGCGATAATCATTCATACTGCAGTAAAAATGGACAACAAAATCTTGATGATTGAAATGCTGAAAACCGAAAGTGCTTACGACTAATGGTATCGAGATTATGGACATTCAAGCGGACTAGGGAAGATGACGATACCTGCCGAACTTTCAAAATGCAGCCCACTTTTGAGATACCTTGAACGTTCAAAAACTGGCGAAAATCAGTAATATTATAGTCAAAATGGACATCTAAATCTGGCTGATTGCATTGAATATCAAAGGTGTTTATGAGTGGTGAAGATGGTGATACCGGTCGTACTTTCAAAACGTTGCATTATTGGCGAAAATCATTAATACTATAGTCAAAATGAACATCAAAATATTGCTAATTGCGCTGCTGAAAACCGCGAGTGTTTACATGTAATAGTTTCTGAATTATGGGCATTTGAGCAGGTTAGTAAAGGTGGCGATGTCAGCTGTACTTTCGAAGTGCAGTCTACATTTGAGACAGCTTGAACGATGCAAAATTGGCGAAACTCTTTGAAACTATAGTCAGAATATGCAAACAAATCTTTCTCATTGCAGTACTGAAAATCACATGTGTTAGCTGCCAATAGTTTCATAATTTTGGACATTTAGGCAGACTAGTGAAAATGGACATCTAAATATTGTTAACTGCATTGCTGAAAACCACAAGTGTTTACTTATAATAGTTTCGGAATTATGGGCATTTGAGTGGATTACTGAAGATGGCGATGCCAGCCGAACATTGAAAGTGCAGCATCTCATGCGACACACCTTGAACTTTGCAAAATTGTATAAATTCAATAATACTATAGTCAAAATGAACAACAAATTCCCACTGATTGCTATGCTGAAAATGGCAAGAGTTTACGACTAATAGTTCTGAATTACGGTCAATTAAGTGGACTAGTGAAGATGGCGATACCGGCCGAACATTCAAAAAGAACGTTGCAGTATTGCTGAAAATGATTAATGCTGTATTCAGAATGGCCAAATATATACTGCTGAATGCAATGCTAAAAACCGGTGGTGTTTACGTCTAATAGTTATGAAATTATATACATTTGTGCGGAGTAGTTAAGATGGCGATACCGACCGAACTTTCAAATGGAACGTTGGTAAGTTGGCTGAAATGATTAATACTCTAATAAAAATGGACAACAAAGTCTTGCTGGTTGCAATGCTGAAAACAGTAAGCAGCAACAAATAGTATCCTGTATACGCACATGTGAACACGCAAATGTGCTAAGAGTTTTGAACTCAAAAATCGATTTAAAATTTTAGGATTTAGCAAATCGAACGTTCGTCTCCCTGATACATATCTTTGCCCTTACGAAACGGTAATCAGAACAATGCGAGACGCGTTTCGCTTCGGAGCAATACATACACCCGACTATTTATCAGTGTAACGGAAGAGCCTGTATCCAACTGAAATTTCACACAATGTGAAGCGATGTGCAACTCAGTGTACAATTTGTTCTCCCGGCGTTGCACAGAGGGCGGCATAGCACTATTAACTACATTGTCTTTAGAACTAATAGCATGAACAGAATGTGCGTGTCCGGAAGCACCAGAAGCAATTGAGTTCCGTTTACGCTGTTCGCACACGGATTGTACATCTCCAACCCGTCCACAATTGCAGCAAGAATAATTTCAACCGGCATAGTGCGAAATCTATGGCACCTACGAACTGGCCGTCGAATCTAATTTGTGGAGCAAAGTTTTCTGATTGTAGAGCAATATTTTCTGATTCGGAAAATGTAGAGTTTTGCCTTCCGATGACGAGGGCTTCGCACAATGAAAATAGGAAACAACTCCCCATTTCTGCGTGTTCAAACGAACGCAGAGTACTAATTGTTGCAGAGAGCTTCGTATTGTATAAATCGACAGAGGATGAAATGACGTTACGGTTGATGTATAGGAAGTGGGGTTGTCGAACAAAAATAGATTTACCTCAAATATGGAAAATTCGCATAGCCCCGGAGGTATTGACGCTTTTTTGCTGAAATTAGTTTACTCTCAGAACTGCGTTCCCTTCCATGCATTTTATAGTTCGCATCATGTAGATTTGTACCAGTGTGAAGAAACTTCGAATTGCTAAATCCTAGTAATATTAAGTGATTTCTGAAATTACGGCTCTTTGCTATGTTGTTGTTCAAACGGGCGTTGACTGGGTACTATTTGTAGCAGAGAGGTGCAGTTTGCATGAACCGACAGAGAATCAAATTACGCCTCGTTTGATGTACGGGAAGCGGGAGTATTCGGGAAAAGTTTTTCGTCGATAATCTACACTCGCAATTATGTATAGAGGGTGTTTGGACGCACATAGTGTGAAAACTATGGCACCTATCAACTCCCGGTCGAAACTAAACTGTAAAGCATTCTTTTCCGATTGATACAATGTATATATTTGCTTTGGATTACGAGTACTTTGCCTGTACGAAACACTAATCAGAACATTGCGACACGCGTTTCGCATCTCTGCAAATTTTCGTACAGTGTTCGTTTGAACTGGCACAGTGCGAAAATATTCGAACCTACGAATATTCGGTTGTATCTGAATTGTAGAGCATGCATTTACCATTCCAAAAATGTACACATTTGATTTTGGATAACGAATGCTTTGCCTTTACGAAACACTAACCAGAGCAATGCGGTACGCATCTTGCGTCTTAGAAAATTTGCGCATAGGGTTCGTTTGATCTGGCATAGTGCTAAATCTATGGCACCTACGAATTGGTGGTCGAATCTAAATTGTAGAGCAACATTTTCTGATTGTAGAGGAATTTTTTCTGATTCGGAAAACGTACAGTTTTGCCATTCGATCACGCGTGCTTCGCACTACGTAAGCAGGAAACACCTGACCATTTTTGCGTGTTCAAACGAACGTAGGCAGAGTACTAATTATGGTAGAGTGCTGGCGAATGTATGAATCGACAGGGGATGAAATAACGTTTCGTGTGATGTATAGGACGCGAGGTTTCCAGACAAAAATCTTTCATCAAATATGGAAATACTGCATAGCCCCCGGGATATGATCGGTTTTCCTCGATCTTCGTCTACTCTTGTCACTGCGTTTTCTTCCATGCGTGTTATAGTCCTCATCACGTAGATATGTACCAGGGTGAAGAATGTTCGTTTTGACAAATCCTAGTATTTTTGACTGATTTCAAAATTCAAGACTCTTTGCACTTTTGGGTGTTGAAACGAGAGTAGACACGGTACAATTTGTCGTAGAGGGGTGCCGTTTGCATGAATCGACGAAGTATTAAATGACGATCCGTTGGATGTGCAGGAAGAGTGTGTTTTCGCGAAAAAGTTTTTCGTCCAATATCTGCATTCTCAGTTATGCATGGTGGTCGTTTGAAGGACAATAGTGTGAAAACTATGGCACCTACGAACTCGCGGTCGAATCTAAATTGTAGAGAATGCTATTCCGTTTCATTAAATGTATATCAGAACACTGCGATACGCGTTTGGCGTCTAATCAAACTATCTGCATACGGTTCGTTTGAACTGGCATAGTGCGAAATCTATGGCACCTACGAACACTCGATTGATTCTAACTGTAGACCTTTCTTCTTTTATTCGGAATGTGGCAGAGTGTGGCGGGCAGTATGAATCGAAAAATGATGAAATGACGTATGGCCTTTGGATACCGAGTACTTTGCCTTTACGAAACACTAATCAGAACAATGCGATACGCATGTCGCGTCTTAGGAAATATTCGCATAGGGTTCGTTTGAAATGGCATAATGCGAAAACTATGGCGCCTACTAACTGGGGTAGAATCTGAATTGCAGAGCAACGTTTTCTGATTGTAGATGAATCTTTTCTGATTCCGAAAATGTACATCTTTGCCTTTCGATCACGCGTGCTTCGCACAACGACAAGAGGAAACACCTCCCCATTTTTGCGTGCTAAAACGAACTAATTTTGGAAGAGTGCTGCGAATTGTATGAATCGACAGAGGATAAAATTTCGTTTCTCTAGATGTAATGGAAGTGGGGTTTTCGAAAACAAACTTATTTCTCAAATATGGAAAAATTGAAAAGTATTCAATTTTTTTCCTCGAATTCGTGTACTCTTAGAACTGCGTTTTGCTGCATGTATTTTATAGTTCTCATCATGTACATATGTACCCGGCTGAAAAACTTACGATTTGCTAAATTCCAGTATTTTTAATCGATTTTTGAATTCAAGGCTCTTTGTACTTTTGTGCATTAAAACGAGCGTAGACAGGGTACTATTTGTAACGGAGAGGTGCCGTTTGCAGTAATCAAAAGGGGATGTAATGGCAATTCGTCTGATGTATAGGAAGTGGGAATTTTCGAAAAAAAGCTTTCCGTCCAAAATCTACACTCGCAATTATGCATAGTGGTTGTATTAACATTAATAGTGTGAAAACTATGGCAATTACGAACTCGCGGTCGGATCTAATTTGTAGAGAATACATTTCTGATTCGGAAAATGTATACATTTTCTACTTATAACCAGTACTTTGCCTCTGCGAAACACTAATCAGAACAGTGTGATACACGTTTCGCATCTTATCAATTTTTAGCTAGGTGTTTGATTGAACTGGTATAGTGCAAAAACAATCGAATCTACGAATTCTCGGTCGTATCCAAATTGCAGGTGATCCTTTACTGATTCAGAAAATGTATACATTTGCTTTTGGATAACGGGTGCATTGCCTTTACGAAACACTAACCAGAGCAATGCGATACGCGTTTCACGTCTTGGCAAAATTTCGCATAGTGTTCGTTTGAACTGGCATAATGAAAAAACTGTGACAGCTACGAATTCTCGGTCGAATCAAAATTGTAGAGGATGCTTTTCTGATTCGGAAATTGTATACATTTTCACTTGGATAATGATTACTATGCCTTCACGAAATATAATTAGAATAATGCGATACGTGTCTTAGGAAAATTTCGCTTATGATTCGTTTGAACCGTAATCGTGCGAAACTATGGCCCCTAAGAATAGGTGGTCGAGTCCCAATTGCACAGCAATGTTTTCTGATTGTACAGCTATCTTTTCTGACTCGGCAAATGTACAGTTTTGCCTTTCGATCACGAGTGCTTCGTAGTCTACTACCAAAATAGGAAACACTGCGGCATTTTTGCATGTTCAATCGAATGTCGACACAGTACTAAATGTGGCAGAGTGTAGCGGGCTGTATGAATCGAAAAATGACGAAATAACGTATCGCTTGATGCCTCAGAAAAAGAAGTTTTTAATCAAATATGAAATATTCGCAAAGCCTCGGAAGTCTTCACGTTATTTCCTCGAAATTCGTATACTCTCAGAACTGCGACCTCTTGCATTCATTTTATAGTTATCATCATGTATACACGTACCAGGGAGAAGAACTTTTGATTTGCTAAATCCCAGTATTTTTAATCGATTTTTCGATTCTAGACTCTTTGTACTTATGCGTGTTAAAACGAACATAGACAGTGTTCTATTTGTCGCATTTATTTATTTAGCTTATGGCATATAACACATCATATAGAAAAGACATAAAAATCATAAGACACAGAAATAAAGAGTAGTCACAGTGTGCAACATATAGTTGTAGATATAAAAGTGTTTAAAAATAGTGTATATAACAAACAAAAGTTCACAAACAAACATCCAGATTTGTGACATAGTCTACTGCACTTTCAGTCGCGGTCAGAAACTCATTGGGGTCTCCTGCAAAACGTCTCAGAGGGCAATCTTCCACGATGTGACGAATCGTCTGCCGGTCCGCACCGCAGTCACACCTCGGGGTGGTGATTTTACCCAACCTGTAGAGGCTGTCTGCACATCTGCCGTTATTTGTCCGAATTCGATTCAGGGTCGTCCAAGTTTTCCTTGGCAAATTGAATCCTGGTGGTTGGACATTGATGCATGGCATATTCAGCAGGTTTTGGGGCACAGATTCTCTCCACCGCATTTTCCAGAGGTTGCCATAATCCGGGTTGAGAGGATGCGTATTTTTTGCCTTTTTTTAAAGAGGGGTGTCTTGAGCGCATTCTGTTCATCACCAGGGCAGGAACATCCTTATGGATTGGCAGTTTCTCGTTGTTCAGCACTTTTCCATACTCGCGTAAGAGAGCGTTCTCTCTGTGCAGGTCCGGTGGGGGAATGTTGCTTAGTATAGGTAGCCAGTGTAAAGGCGTTGGCTTTATTGTTCCTGATATCATCCTCATTGTGTTGTTTAGTTGAGCATCGATCAAGCCTGTGTGTTTACTGTTTAGCCATACCAGTGTGGCATATTCTGCTGTTGTGTAGACAAGTCCCAAAGCCGAAGATCTCAGTACAGCCGCGGAAGAGCCCCACGTGGTCCCACATAGCTTCTGTATGATATTATTTCGAGTTTTAAGTTTTGCGGCTGTATTACGTAGGTGTTCCTTGAATGTTAGGGTTCTGTCAAAGGTGACGCCTAGGTATCTGGGGTAATTATTATGGTTTACCTGCCTGTTTTCGAAATGAACGTTGAGCTTTCTTTTTGCTTGGGCATTGTCGAGGTGAAAGCATGTCACCTCCGTTTTTGTCGCGTTTGGCCGTAATCTCCACCTTCGGAAGTAATCTCCCAGCTTTGTTAGATCCGCAGTTAATGTGTTTTCCGTTGCCTCCATTGATCTGCCTCTTGCAGCTATTGCCCAGTCGTCGGCATATCCGAATTTTTGAGAAGTGGTTTCAGGTAAGTCAGATATGTAGAGGTTAAACATCAATGGCGCCAGAACGGAGCCTTGTGGTAAACCATTGTTGAGCTTCATTTGGTCACTTTTTAAGTCGCCCATTATGACTCTGAAACTTCTATCTGTGAGCATGTTATCAATGAGGTTGGCCAGCTTATTACATGGTATGAACCGCAGCAACTTAAATATCAGGCCTTGTCGCCAAACGGGATCATAAGCGGCTGATAGGTCAATAAAGGCTACTGATATTTGGGGTTTTTTCTGAAAGCTCGCCTCTATATGAGTTGCTAGGGAGAGGATCTGGTCGGTGCAACTGCGGTTGGGTCGAAAACCTGCCTGTTCAATCGGTACCACTTCAAGAATTTTTCCGCTTATTCTATTGTAGATGATACGTTCCAACAGCTTATAGACACAGTTCAGCAGAGCGATAGGGCGGTAGTTTTGGGGCATGTCATTAGGTTTGCCTGGCTTTATTATCGCTATAATCTTTGCTCGTTTAAGCTGGTGTGGGATATTACCCAATTCTAAAATATCTGTTAAGAAGTTTGCGAGCCATGTTCTAGTATATTTTCCATAGTGAAGTAGGAATTCCGGGTGGATGCCATCGAAGCCGGGAGCCTTGCCACTTTTGATTTTTGACAAGGCTGCTGCAACTTCTTCCGCTGTGATAGGCTGGGAAAATTCGGAGGTAGGCGATGCCCTTTGTTTTAAGGATCTTAATTCACGTTTGACGGTCGTGGTGTGTGTTCTGTTCCTTGGTGCTCTAGAGGTTCTAACTATGTGTGCGGCCACATTGTTAGGGGTAATCGGGTGGGTGTCTTTTATTTTACGTTTACTGCCACCCAGGTTACGGAGTAGGGTCCATGCTTGCCTACTGGATTTAGTGAAATCTAGATTCTCCACGGTGTCCATCCATTTTTCCCGTCGAGCTGCGTCTAAGCTGTGCAACAGTTCGTCCGCGATTTCTTGGTTGTTGGTTTCGGTAAATTCCTGGTACAGGTCTTCGCTCTCTCATTCCAGCCAGGAATGTACTCTTTCCGGTAGCGTCTGGGTACATTCCTCTTAGCCGTGGCAATGACTGCTCCCACAAATCTGTCATAGTTGTCCCTAGTCTGGGGTATCCAACCTAGACACTTGTCAAGGTTTTCTGCAAAGGTGGCCCAGTCTGCCTTCTGGAAATTCCATCGTGGGCGAGGAAAGGATTTTATGATTGTGATGTTAATTCCGACTTTTAAGATAACAGGGCGATGCTGGCTATGTGGGAAATCAGACAGGACTTCACGAGTTACGGCTAGCGGTTGGTTGTTTTTGTTTTTAGTGACAAAACATAAATCAGGGTTATAATCTCGTCTCCATGCTGCTGATCGAAATGTTCCGCGGTCCTTGGCGTCGAAAATCAGGTGGGTGTTTGTCTCCTCACTCCAGCTCATCAGGGATTCACCGTTCTGGTCGTTTCGTGCGTACTTCCAGTTCTCATGGTGACTATTAAAGTCTCCTACGTAGATAGCAGGGTGGGGATATTCTTGGAGTACTTCTGCAGGCCATGGACAGCCGGGAGGCTTATAGATGTTAACTATAGTGGTCTCGCCAATTTTGACAGCAACTTCATGTATGTTGTTGTCTGTAGATATCTTACACAGGGAGGCATTTTCTATCTTATTTCGTATGTAGGTTGCCACACCGTAATTGCGGTGATAGGTGGCTCCCAGTATCTCGAATCCAGGGATTTTTCCTCTAGAGGCCAGCTGATCTATGTTTTCCGCATGAGTCTCTTGTATCGCGACTACGTCGATTTTGTTCTGAGTGAGAACTCTCTGGAGAAATTCACATTTGCTCCTGCTTATGACTTCAATGTTTAGGTGGCAGACTCGGAGGCACGGTCCGAGTGCTCTAGTCAATTCTTCATCGTTCATTTGGTCGGTATCATTCATGATGTGTTTACCAGGAGATCCAGCACAGGATTATCTGGATTATCTGGTTGCCTTTAGTGATAGTTCATTTAGCGTTACCCAGGGTGCACGTGTAGTATTCTACTACGGACGCGAACTAGCCTTACACTTGTCGCAGAGGTGTCGTTTGCAAGAGTCGACTGAGGGTGGAATGTGGCATCGTCTGATGTTTAGGAATTAGGCACTTTCGAAAAAAAGTTTTTCGTCAAAAAGGAGAAAATCATTTTCTCGTAATTCGTGTTTCTTGGGGCTGTATTTTCTTGCATGCATTTTATTGTTCTCATCATGTAGATATGTTGTTGTTGTTGTGGTCTTCAGTCCTGAGACTGGTTTGATGCAGCTCTCCATGCTACTCTACCCTGTGCAAGCTTCTTCATCTCCCAGTACGTACATCAGCCTACATCCTTCTGAATCTGCTTAGTGTATTCATCTCTTGGTCTCCCTCTACAATTTTTACCCTCCACGCTGCCCTCCAATACTAAAGTGGTGATCCCTTGATGCCTCAGAACATGTCCTACCAACTATTCCCTTCTTCTAGTCAAGTTGTGCCACAAACTCCTCTTCTCCCCAATCCTGTTCAGTACCCCCTCATTAGTTATGTGATCTACCCACCTAATCTTCAGCTTTCTTCTGTAGCACCACATTTTGAAAGCTTCTATTATCTTATTGTCCAAACTATTTATTGTCCATGTTTCACTTCCATCATGGCTACACTCCATACAAATACTTTCAGAAACGACTTCCTGACACTTACATCTACACTCCTGGAAATGGAAAAAAGAACACATTGACACCGGTGTGTCAGACTCACCATACTTGCTCCGGACACTGCGAGAGGGCTGTACAAGCAATGATCACACGCACGGCACAGCGGACACACCAGGAACCGCGGTGTTGGCCGTCGAATGGCGCTAGCTGCGCAGCATTTGTGCACCGCCGCCGTCAGTGTCAACCAGTTTGCCGTGGCATACGGAGCTCCATCGCAGTCTTTAACACTGGTAGCATGCTGCGACAGCGTGGACGTGAACCGTATGTGCAGTTGACGGACTTTGAGCGAGGGCGTATAGTGGGCATGCGGGAGGCCGGCTGGACGTACCGCCGAATTGCTCAACACGTGGGGCGTGAGATCTCCACAGTACATCGATGTTGTCGCCAGTGGTCGGCGGAAGGTGCACGTGCCCGTCGACCTGGGACCGGACCGCAGCGACGCACGGATGCACGCCAAGACCGTAGGATCCTACGCAGTGCCGTAGGGGACCGCACCGCCACTTCCCAGCAAATTAGGGACACTGTTTCTCCTGGGGTATCGGCGAGGACCATTCGCAACCGTCTCCATGAAGCTGGGCTACGGTCCCGCACACCGTTAGGCCGTCTTCCGCTCACGCCCCAACATCGTGCAGCCCGCCTCCAGTGGTGTCGCGACAGGCGTGAATGGAGGGACGAATGGAGACGTGTCGTCTTCAGCGATGAGAGTCGCTTCTGCCTTGGTGCCAATGATGGTCGTATGCGTTTTTGGCGCCGTGCAGGTGAGCGCCACAATCAGGACTGCATACGACCGAGGCACACAGGGCCAACACCCGGCATCATGGTGTGGGGAGCGATCTCCTACACTGGCCGTACACCACTGGTGATCGTCGAGGGGACACTGAATAGTGCACGGTACATCCAAACCGTCATCGAACCCATCGTTCTACCATTCCTAGACCGGCAAGGGAACTTGCTGTTCCAACAGGACAATGCACGTCCGCATGTACCCCGTGCCACCCAACGTGCTCTAGAAGGTTTAAGTCAACTACCCTGGCCAGCAAGATCTCCGGATCTGTCCCCCATTGAGCATGTTTGGGATTGGATGAAGCGTCGTCTCACGCGGTCTGCACGTCCAGCACGAACGCTGGTCCAACGGAGGCGCCAGGTGGAAATGGCACGGCAAGCCGTTCCACAGGACTACATCCAGCATCTCTACGGTCGTCTCCATGAGAGAACAGCAGCCTGCATTGCTGCGAAAGGTGGATATACACTGTACTAGTGCCGACATTGTGCATGCTCTGTTGCCTGTGTCTATGTGCCTGTGGTTCTGTCAGTGTGATCATGTGATGTATCTGACCCCAGGAATGTGTCAATAAAGTTTCCCCTTCCTGGGACAATGAATTCACGGTGTTCTTATTTCAATTTCCAGGAGTGTATACTCGATGTTAACAAATTTCTCTTCTTTAGAAACGCTTTCCTTGACATAGCCAGCCTACATTTTATATCGTCTCTACTTCGACCATCATTAGTTATTTTGCTCCCCAAATAGCAAAACTCCTTTACTACTTTTAAGTGTCTCTTTTCCTAATCTAATTCCCTCAGCATCACCCGACATAATTCGACTACATTCCATTATCCTCGTTTTCCTTTTGTTGATGTTCATCTTATATCCTCCTTTCAAGACACTATCCATTCCGTTCAACTGCTCTTCAAAGTCCTTTGCTGTCTCTGACAGAATTACAATGTCATCGGCGAACCTCAAAGTTTTTATTTCTTCTCCATGGATTTTAATACCTGCTCCGAATTTTTCTTTTGTTTCCTTTACTGCTTGCTCAATATACAGATTGAATAACATCGGGGAGAGACTACAACCCTGTCTCATTCCCTTCCCAGCCGCTGCTTTCCTTTCATGCCCCTCGACTCTTATAACTGCCATCTGGTTTCTGTACAAATTGTAAATAGCCTTTCGTTCCCTGTATTTTACCCCTGCCACCTTCAGAATTTGAAAGAGAGTAATCCAGTCAACATTGTCAAAAGCTTTCCTTAAGGCTACAAATGCTAGAAACGTAGGCTTGCCTTTCCTTAATCTAGCTTCTAAGATAAGTCGTAGAGTCAGTATTGTCCCACGTGTTCCAACATTTCCGCGGAATCCAAACTGATCTTCCCCGAGGTCGGCTTCTACTAGTTTTTCCATTCGTCCGTAAAGAATTCGCGTTAGTATTTTGCAACTGTGACTTATTAAACTGATAGTTCGGTAATTTTCACATGTGCCAACACCTGCTTTCTTTGGGATTGGAATTATTATATTCTTCTTGAAGTATGAGGGTATTTCGCCTGTCTCATACATCTTGCTCACCAGATGGTAGAGTTTTGTCAGGACTGGCTCTCCCAAGGCCATCAGTAGTTCTAATGGGATGTTTTTTGCTCCCGGGACCTTGTTTCGACTCAGGTCTTTCAGTGCTCTATCAAACTCTTCACGCAGTATCGTATCTCCCATTTCATCTTCATCTACATCCTCTTCCATTTCCATAATATTGTCCTCAAGTACATCGCCCTTGTATAGACCCTCTATATACTCCCTCCACCTTTCTGCTTTCCCTTCTTTGCTTAGAACTGGGTTTCCATCTGAGCTTCTGATATTCATACAAGTCGTACTCTTTTCTCCGAATGACTCTTTAATTTTCCTGTAGGCAGTACCTACCTTACCCCTAGTGAGATAAGCCTCTACATCATTACATTTGTCCTCTAGCCATCCCAGCTTAGCCATTTTGCACTTCCTGTCGATCTCATTTTTGAGACGCTTGTATTCCTTTTTGCCTACTTCATTTGCTGCATTTTTATATTTTCTCCTTTCGTCAATTAATTTCAATATTTCTTTTTTTACCCAATGATTTCTACTAGCCCTCGTCTTTTTACCTACTTGATCCTCTGCTGCCTTCACAACTTCATCCCTCAAAGCTACCCCTTCTTCTGCTACTGTATTTCTTTCCCCAATTCTTGTCAATTGGTGCCTTATGCTCTCTCTGAAACTCTGTACAACCTCTGATTTAGTCAGTTTATCCAGGTCCCATCTCCTTAAATTCCCACCTTTTTGCAGTTTCTTCAGTTTTAATCTACAGTTCATAGCCAATAGATTGTGGTCAGAGTCTACGTCTGCCACTGGAAATGTCTTACAGTTTAAAACCTGGTTCCTAAATCTCTGTCTTACCATTATATAATCTATCTGAAACCTGTCAGTATCTCCAGGATTCTTCCATGTATACAACCTTCTTTTATGATTCTTGAACCAAGTGTTAGCTATGATTAAGTTGTGCTCTGTGCAAAATTCCACCAGGTGGTTTCCCCTTTCATTTCTTACCCCCAATCCATAATCACCTACAACGTTTCCTTCTCTTCCTTTTCCTACTATCGAATTCCAGTCACCCATGACTATTAAATTTTCGTCATGTAGCAGGATGAAAAACGTTTGATTTGGTAAATGTTATTATTGTTAATCGATTTTTGAAATCAAGACTCTTTGCAATTTAACGTGTTCAAACGAGTGGAGACAGGACACTATTTGTTGCAGAGACGTGCCTTTTAAATGGATCCACAGAGGATGAAATAGCGCAAACACTTGCGTTTCTCAGCATTGCAGTCAGCAATTTTTTTGTCCATTTTGACTATAGTATTAATGATTTTCGCCACTTTTGCAACGATTAATGTGTCTGACAAATGGGCAACATTTTGATAGTTTGGTCGGTAAGGTCATCTTCTCTAGGCTTCTCAAATATCCATGATTCCGAAACTATTAAACGTAAACACCAGCGGTTTTCGGCATTTGCAATCAACAAGATATTGTTGTCCACTTTGACAATACTATTAATGATTTTCGCCAAATTTGAAACGTTTATTTTGAAAGTTCGTCCGGTATCGCCATCTTCACTGATTCACTTAAATGTCCATAAATCCAAAAGTATTATACATAAACACTTGCGGTTATCAGCAATGCAATCAGCAAGATTTTGTGTCTTTTCTGTCTATAGTATTAATGATTTTCGCCACTTTTACAACGTTCAAGGTGTCTCACATGTCAGCTGCATTAAGAATGTTCGGAAAGTATCGCCCTCTCACTAGTACGCTCAAATCTCCATAATTCCGAAACTATTGGACGTAAACACCTGTGCTTTTCAGTACTGCAATCAGCAATATTTAGTTGTCCAATCTGATTATAGTATTAAAGATTTTCTCTAGTTTCGCAACGTTCAAGGTGTCCCACAAATGGACTGCATTATGAAAATTCGGCCAGCATCGTCAACTTCACTAGTACGTTCAAATGTCCATTATTCCGAAACAATTAGTCGTAAACACCAGCGGTTTTCAGCATTGCAATCAGCAAGACTTTGTGTTTCATTTTGACTATAGTATTAATGATTTCACTAACTTTGCAACGTTCATATTGAAAGTTCGGCTGGTATCGCCATCTGCGCTAGTCTAATTAAATGTCAATAATCCATAACTAATAGACATGCGGTTTTCACCATTATAATAAGCAAGATTTTGTTGACCATTTCAATATAGTACCAAAGATTTTCCCCAGTTTTGCAACGTTCAAGGTGTCTAGCAAGTGGGCTGCATTTTGAATAATCTACCGGTATAGCCATCATCTCAAGTCTGCTTTAATGTTCGTAAGTCCGAAACTATTAGACGTAAACACTTGCGGTTCTCATCATTGCAATCCGCAATAATTTGTTATCCAGTTTGACTATAGTATTAATGATTTTCACCGATTTTGCAACATTCAAACTGTCTGAAAAAGGCGCTACATTTTGATAATTTGGTCGGTATCGTCAGCTTCACTAGCCCGCTCAAAAGTCCATGATTCCGAAACTATTAGACGTAAACACCTGCAGTTTTCAGCGTATTCCATCAGCAATATTTTTTTGTCCATTTTGGGTATACTATTAATGATTTTCGCCAATTTTGCAACGTCCATTTTGGAAGTTCGTCTGGTATCGCTATCTTCACTAATCTATTTTATTGTTCATAATTAAAAAACATAAATACTTGCCGTTTTCAGCATCGCAGTCAGCAATATTTTGTTGTCCATTCTCTTTATAGTATTAATGATTTTCGTTACTTTCAACATTCTAGGTGTCTCAAAAGTTGTCTGCATTTTGAAAATTCAGCCAGTATCGCCATCTCCATATCCATAATTTCTAAACTTTTAGACGTAAACACCTGCGGTTTTCAGCACTGCAATCAGCAATATTTATAAGTCCACTTTGACTGTAGTTTTAATGTTATTCGACAATTTTGCAACTTACATTTTGAAAGTTCGGTGGGAATCGCCATCTTCACTAGTCGACTTAAACGTCCATAATTCCGAATCTACTAGACTTGAAAACTTGCGGTCTTCAGCATTGCAATCAGCAATATTTTGTTGTCCAATATGTCTATAGTATTAATGATATTCACCAATTTCAATGTGTCCCACAAACGGGCTGCATTATGAAAGTTCGGCCGGTATCACCATCTTCACAAGTACGCTTAAATATCCATTATTCTTACACAATTAGACGTAAACACTTGTGGTATTCAGCACTGCAATCAGAAAGATATCGGTGTCTGTTTTGTCTATAGTATTAATGATTTTCTCGACTTTTGCAACGTTTAAGGTGTCTCACAAGTGAGATGCATTTTGAAAGTTCTGTCAGTATCGACATCTTCATTAGTCCACTTAAATATCCGCAATTCTGAATCTATTAGACGTAAAGAATTGCGGTTTTGAGCACAGCAATCAGCAAGATTTTGCTGTCCTTCTTGTGTGTAGTAATAACGACTTTTGCCACTTTTTCAACGTTCAAGTTGTGTAACAAGTGGGCTGCGTACCGAAGGTTCGGCCGGTATCGTCATCTTCACTAGTCCGCTTAAATGTCCATAATTCCACAACTATTAGACGTAAACATTTGCGGTTTACATCGTTGTAATCAGCAAGATCTTGTTGTCCACTTTGACTATAGTATTAACGACTTTCGCCAGTTTTGCAACGATCATTTTGAAAGTTCGTCCTGTATTGCCATCTTCACCATCCACTTAAAGGATCATAAATCCAAAACCATAAGACAGAATCACTTGCGGTTTTCAGCATTTCAATCAGCAAGATTTTGTTGTCCATTTTGACTACATTATTAATGATTTTTGCCAGTATTTCAACGTTCATTTTGGAAGTTTGGCTGGTATCGCCATCTTCACTAGTCCGCTTGAATGTCCAAAATTCCAAAATCACTAAACGTAAACCTTTGCGGTTTACAGCGTTGTAATCAGCAAGATATTGTTTCCCATTTTGATTGTAGTATTAATGATTTCCGCCAATTTTGCAACGTTCGTTTTGAAAGTTCGACTGGTCTCGCCATATTCACTAGTCCGCTCAAATGTCCATAATTCTGAAAGTATTATACGTAAGAAACTGCGGTTTTCATCATTGCAAGCAGCAAAATTTTGTTGTCCATTTTGACTACAGTATTAATGATTTTCGCCAGTTTTCAACGTTAATGCTGTCTAACATGTGGGCTGTATTTTGAAAGTACGGCTAGTATCGCCACCTTCACTAGTCTGCTAAAATGTCCATAATTCCAAAACTGTTAGACGTAAACACCTGCAGTTTTCAGCACTGCAGTCAGCTAGACTTTGTTGTCCATTTTGACTATAGATTTAATGATTTTCGGTAATTAAGGTACGTTCATTTTGAAAGTACGTCCAGTATCGCCACCCTTGCTAGTCCGCTTGGATGTCCACAATTCCAAAACTATTAGAAGTAAATACCTGCGGTTTTCAGCATTGCAATCAGCCAGATATTATTGTCCATTTTGTCTATGTCTGTCTCTGTGAACTCAGTTTGAGATGCAACTAGTAAATTTACCTTCAGTATAAAAAGAGATAGAAGTCGGGAAGCAAATAGGAAAATCCAGAAACGAAAAATTCCGAACCAAAAATAGGTTGTTGAGGCAACTAAAGTGGCCAGAATAGCAGAGAGGACAAGAAAAGGAAGAGAGAAAATGAGCAACACACAAACTAAGAATATTATGCAACTGGAGTGTTTTGAGAAGAATAGAGATAAACGTAACTTCAAACTGGATTTCCCTATAATCACATTTTGTTACATGTGTATTTTATGCAAAGGAAACTATTTGAGCTGGAAATCTGATATTTTTTGTGAAATTGCAGGCTACCATTTGGAGAAAAGTAGACTACAGAGACCAGCTCACTATCACCATGTGGAAATGTGTACCCTTATTAATTATAAAGAAATTACCGTAATTTTGATCGTGTGATTTATGTATTTATAGTATAAAACTATTAATTGAAGCCATTTGAGCGTAGTGTACTTTCTAGATAACAATGTCATAAATGTAAGCATAATGTTTAAAGCATCTAAGAAAGGGAGTTCATAAGTGTATAGATTTCAAAACTAGATCAGCAGGAAGAATTTTAAATTACCGCCCAACATAAATGTTCCTATAATAAAGTTTGTATCAAAACCACTCTTATTATTCTCATACAAAAATCTTCATCCTCAAAATTCTCTGTCCTAAAATTTCTTTCTATTCAGAGGTCACATTATGTAGTGAAACCCTCATAAACCTTATGAGAAATAACACTGTTTTTCCAGCTGTTCACTGGAAAGTAACCTTAAAGTGTCCCTTCAAATCTTCGTTTATGTTTAGCATAAGTTTATAAACGACTTTGTAATTTCCAGGATTCAGGGAATCGCCTGTATCATCATGATTCTTGAAAACTAGCTCCTTTTTACACGAAAGACTTCTGAAAACAGTTACAATTTGCGTGATGTACCTTCTCGCTTTCACTTGAACGTTATGTCTGATGTCCACCAGTGCATTAAGAACCTCTGAAATACTAAAAATGTGATTCTGTAGTTCTTTCAATGAAATAAAATTACATAGATGATGTTTAGAAGAAGGTTGCCAGGATAAACCCCCAGTCAAATCTTTCAGATTGTCAAAACACACAGTAAATCACAGAATTTTTCTTGTTCTTAAGAGCAACCATCGGTAGCAGAAACATTTACCGTTTATAGGGCTCGAACATTACAACTAGTGTTGCTAATAGCATCAACTTCAGAATGCATGTGTTTTGAATTTACCTTTCTGAAGAAGGTATAGAGCCATTACAGGACATCCTGTTTTCCAGAATTTTGTGTCGCTCAGTTTCACATCTCCTTGAAGGCGAAAGCTCCTGCAAGGAACTAATAATGTCCTCACTCGAAAGGATACACTTGTACTCATACGAGATTGGGTTTGAACCATATTCACTACACACAGGACAACTAACATAAGGAAACCCTACATGGGTGGCACCAATTCATCTGGCCTCCTGTGGGGTCTCGAAGGCAGCCTGTACCCCTCATCTCTTTTTATCAGTGGTGTACTGGTTACCATGGCAACAGGGCTTTAGGTGGCGGTCTGGCTTGTGTCTGGCCTCCTTGCCATATGCTTCAGACTTCAGTCAGCTTTAGGTTAGGGTTAATCTTTTGCGCTTTGAGTTACCTCATTGGCCTGGTGGTTTGAAAGAAATTGCACAAGCTATCGCCTTTTATGATCGTTGACAAAAGTGCATAAAGTTTTATTATAAAAATAATTTTTGCTTCTGCTGCTAATATTACAACTACTACTAGTCTAGTGACACCACCTCCACTACAGAAGATTTTGGGGCCCCACTCGCCTTTGAATACTCTGGTCAGCCGCCACTGATGTTTATGTGCTTTGTTGTAACATAGTTATGATGAAGGGCCTCTATGTGAGCCGCCTCATCAGATTTCAATTACAGTATTCTCAGTTCCCTATCTGTGTCAACTCATTTTAAGATGCAACTAGTAAATTTACCTCCAGTATAAAAAGAGTGAGAGTCTGTATCGTTTGCTAAGTCAGAACAAGCATTGAAGCCGTGGACGGGAAAATTCAGCATGAAAAATGGGTTCTTAAGGCAACTAAAGAGGCCAGAATAGCACAGAGAAGCAATAAAAGGAATAGCGAAGATGTGGAACAACAAACCTAGAATATTAAGCAAAAGGAGGTTTTCAAAAACAACAGAGGGAAGTAACAGATAAAAGTACCTTCAAACTGAATTTTCAAGATTCAATTTTCTGCAAAAAAAATTTATTTGAACTAGAGGTCTGAATTTTTTTGTGATATTTCAGGCTACCATTTGCAGAAAAGTAGCTTACAGACACCAGCTCACAATCAAGAGGAGGAAAAACATTCCCTTACTAATTCCAAAAAAATTACATTACGTTTGATCGTCTAATTCATTTACAGTATAAAAACTATTGGTTGATATCATCAGATTGTTGTCTACTTTTTACATAACAATGTCATAAATGTGTGCACAAAATTTTAAGCAGCCAGGAAAAGTAGTTAATAAGTCTATAGATTTCAAACAGACTGTCAGGAAAAATTTTAAACTACTGACCAACATAAATGTTTATATAATAAAGTTTATATAGAAGCTATTCTGATTATTCTTATGCCATAATCTTCCTCATCAAAACACATTCAGTCCTAAAATGTCTTTGCATTCAGAGTTCTCATTATATAGTTAGAACCTCACAAACTTTATGAAAATTATTACTGTTTCTACAGCTGTTCACTGGCAAGTGAACTTAGAGTGTCCATTCAAATCTTCGTTTATGTTTAGCACGAGTTTAAAAACGACTCTAAAATTTCTGGGATTCAGGGAATCGTCTGTATCATCATGATTCCTGAAGGCTAGCTCCTGTTTACAAGAAAGAGTTCTGATATCAGTTACAATTTTCATGTTCTCCTCGCTCGCTTTCACTTCATCGTCATGTCTGATTTACATCAGTTCACTAAGTAGCTCTGAAACACTAAAAACCGGTTTCAATAGTTCTTTATGTGAAATAAAACAATACAGAAGATCTTTAGACGACGATTGCCAGGCTCAACCTCTTGACAGATCCTTCAGATTGTGAAAACCCCAAGCGGATCACAGAAAATGTGTTGTGGGCCGCACAATCATTTACCATTTGTAGGGCTAGCATATAACAACTAGAGTTACTCATACCATGACCTCCACAAAGCATGTGTTTTGAGTCTGTCTTTCTGATTAAAAGGTGTAGAGCTGTTACTAGACATCCTTCCTCCAGAATTTCGAGTCTTTCAGTTTACATCTTCTTGAAGACGAAAGCTCCTACGAGAGGGTAATGATATCCTCACTCGAAAGGTTACACTAGGCGAGGGCAGCCTGTACCCCCTCTCCTCTTTTTAGTAGTGATGTAATGGTTACTATGGTAACTGGGTGTTAGGAGACGGCCTGGCTTGTGTCTGGCCTCCTCGACATATTCCTCACACCTACGTCAGCCATACGTTTGGGTTTAAGCTGTTGTACTCTGACTTCCTCTATAGTACTGGTCGTTTGAAAGCAATGGCAGAAGTTATCGTCTTTTTTGCTCGATGACAAAAGTGCATAAAGTTTTATGATAAAATAAATTTTTGTTTTAACTGCTACCATTACTACTACTATAACAACAAGCTACTACTACCACTACTCTACTACTGACTCTTATACTGCAGTTAACTTAGCGGACAAACCCTAATTTGCCTCCTCTGGTCAGCCACTACTGATGTTTATTTTCTATGATGTCAGATAGTTATGATGAAGGGTCTCTATGTGAGCCTGTTCATGAGATTTAATTCACAGCGAACTCAACTCACTATGTCTGTCAAGCCATGTTAAGACGCAACTAGTAAATACTCCAGCAGAAAAAGAGTGTGAGACTAAATTGGTTGCTAAGTCGGAGAAAAGAACAGGGAAGACGTTAAACAAAAATTCCGCATGAAAAATGGGTTCATGAGGCAACTAAAGAGGCCAGAATAGCACCGAGGAGGAAGAAAAGGAAGATATAAAATGAGTAACACACAAACCAAGAATATTATGCAACTGGAGGCTTTTAAGAACAACAAAGGTGGGTAACAGATGAAATGGACCTGCAAACTGAATTTATCAAGAACCAGTTTTTTTCTGACATGTTTATTTTATGCAAAAAACTATTTGAGCTAGGGGTCCGAAATATTTTGTAATACTTCAGACAACATTTGAAGGAAAGTAGACTATGGACACCAGTTTTTAACACCAGAAGGAAAAATACACCCTTATAAATTTTAAAAAAATTACTTTGGATTGTCTGGTTTATATATTTTACGATAAAGATTACCGATTGATTTTAATCTAACTTTTAGATAACATTGTCATAAATGTGTGCACAAAGATTTAACCAACTAGGAAACGTAGTTAATAATTCTATAGACTTGAAACTTAGACTGCCAGGAAAAATTTTATATTACTGACCAACATAAATGTTTATATAATAAAGTTTATATCGAAGTTATTCTGATTATTCACATACAAAAATCTTCATCCTCAGAATACTTTAATTTGTCTAAAATTTCTTTATATTCAGAGCTCACATTATGTAGTTAGACCCTCAAAAACATAACGAAAATTATTACTGTTTTACCAGCCGTTCACTGGCAAGTTACCTCAAAGCGTCCCTTAAAATCTTCGTTAAGTTTAGCACAAATTTAGAAACGACTTTCAAATTTCCAGGATTCAGGGAGTCGTCTGTGTCAACATGATACCCGAAAACTAGCTCCTGATTCACGAAAGACGTCTGATATCGATTACAATTTCATGATCTCCCTGCTCGCTTTCACTTCATCGGTATGTCTGATTTTCATCAGATGATTAAGCAACTCTGAAATATTAAAAACTTCTTTTAGTAGTTCTTTATGTGAAATATAACTAAAGGGACGATCTTTAAAAGAAGGTTGCGAGGCTAAATTCCTAGACAAGGACTTCAGGTTGTCATAATCCTCAGTGAATCACAGAATTTTTCTTGCGCTTAAGAGCAAACATGGGCGGCATAATCGTTTACCGTTTGTAGTGCTAGAATGTAACAACTAGCGTTGCCATATTCATACCATGAACTTCAGAATGCATCTGTTTTGAATTTATCTTCCTGAAGAAGGTATAGAGCCCTTATTGGATATCCTTTGTCCAGAATTTCGTGTCGTTTAGTTTCACATCCCATTGAAGACGAAAGCTCCTGCAAGGAAGTAACGCTATCCTACCTCGAAAGTGTTACACTTGTACCTATACGAGGTTGGGTTTCAGCCATATTCGCTACACACAGGACAACTAAGGTAAGGGAAACCTACACACGCGACACCCCTTCAACTGCCCCCCTGTTGGATGGCGGGGGCAGCAAGAACCCCCTCTTCTGTTTTTAGCAGTGGAGTAACAGTTACCATGGCAACTGGGTGTTAAGAGGTGGCCTGGGTTGTGTCTGGCCTCCTCGACATATTCTTCGCATCTCTGTCAGCTTTAGGTTAGGATTACGCTTTTGCACTTTGACTTGCTCTAAAGGGCTGGTAGTATGAAAGAAATGGCACAAGCTATCGTCTTTTGTGCTCGTTGACAAAAGTGTATTAAGTTTTATTATAAAAATAACTTTGCTTCTACTGCTGCCATTACCACTAAAACTACTACTTCGACTCCACTACTATCACCTCTACTACAGAAAATTTAGGGGACCACCCTCCTTTGCCTCCTCTGGTCAGCGGCCACTATTGTTTATGTGCTTTGTTGTCAGATGGTTATGAGGAAGGGTCTATAACTGAGCCTCCTCATGAAATATCATTTATAGTATCCTCAACTCACTATCTCTGTCAACTCAGTTTAAGATGCAGCTAGTAAATATATCTCCAGTATAAAAAGTGTGGAAGGCTAAATCGCTTGCTAGGTCGGGAAGCAAACGGAGAAGCCGTGAAACGAAAACTTCTGCACGAAAACGGGGTCCTTGAGGCAACTAACGAGGCCTGAATAGCACAGAGGAGCAAGAAAAGGAAGACAGTAGATGAGCAACACAAAAACCACGCGCCTCGATGGTTTTAAGAACAACTGAGGTGAGTAACAAATGAAATGTACCTTTAACCTAAATATTCTGACATGTTTATTTTATGCAAAAAGAAAAAAGAAAAGAAATTGAACTAGATGTCTGAAATCTTTCGCGATATTTCAGACTACCATTTGGAGAAAAGTAGACTACAGATACCAGCTTACTATCACCAGGATGAGAAATGTACCCTTCTTAACTATAAAAAAACACCTTAATTTTGGTTGTATAATTTATGTACGTATAGCATGAAAACTTTTGATTGAAATAATTTGATTTCAGTCATTTTACATAACACAGTTATAAATGTGTACACAAAGTTTTGAGCATCTAGGAAAAGTACCCAATAAGTCTATAGACTTCAAACTTCGACTAGCAGGAAAAACTTTAAATTACTGACTGACATAGATGTTTATATAATAAAGGTTTTGTCAAACCTATTCTGATTATCATTATTCCAAAATCTTCATCCACAAAACACTTTCATTGTAGTAAAATTTCTTTATATTCAGAGTTCACATTATGTAGTTAGACCCTCATAAACTTTATCAAAATTATTACTGTTTTTCCAGCCATTCAGTGGCAAGTGATCTTATTGACCTGGAAAGGAAAACAATGGGTATGCCCCTGAGTGCATACTTGCCCCTGATGTAGGCAACTCGTACTAACCATTTGTGCCCTCCTTGTTACATTACTCCCTCAACGATATTAGGTAGGTGTACCAGTTTCTCTGGCTCTGCATTGTGTAAATGTAATGATATGTATAAATACAACACATGAATGTGGACGTAAATTTCATCAGAATCTCAGTGGTTCCTTTAGTTTTGTCATAGGTTTAACGCTTTCCATGCACATAGTGTTCTCGCTCATGTGGACTATATTTTGGGCCCTTACATCACTAATAAATACACTTTTCTGTGCACTGAATACACATGCTTGCCTTTATTTGAAACACGAAATATTGACAGGAAATCAATTAGATCAGTCCAGTGGTGCACACTGAGCCCTGTCCATTGACACAATGTTTTGCTGAATTGTCTAAGGCATTGGTAAGCTATTAATATTTATATATTATTTTATATTCCAAAACATTTAACGTGTAATGACTGTTAAACTAAATCTCATAGTGAGGACGTGTCTTCACACACGCACTTGTATAACTTTTGTCTTCGAAACCACTGGACTGATCCTGTGACACAGGTTTGGTTCAGTTTTTATTTAAGCTTTCTCTTATTTCGTATTTTACTTATCAGTTATTTCAGCTATGGTGGCTACGATCTGCTGTTCACTCCGACGGTCAGGTTTTCCCGTCACACGCTTGGGGATTGTGCTGGCTGACCTGCACTCGTGGTTCCTCTGCCTGTCCAATCACAGCGCCACCTGCCGGCCGTGTTGCCAAGATGGCCCACAGCTGTCAGACGACGCACGCGCAGCCAGTGAGACATGGGCCATTTTGGCCACTGGTGTTGTTACAGGATGCGCACGGCCTGCTGCATCTGCTGCTCAAGTTCTTCGTAGGCACTTTCGGTATGTACCGTCCCAAGACACGTTAATTAGTATCGAATAAATAAAAAGCATCATTACATACAATGAATTGGAGAATGATGACTCTGCAGTTTGATGAAGACAGGATTAAAAGAGAAATGGCAATCCTAGAAAATGTAGCCAAAGTGAACAATTTCAAAACACAACTGATTAAGGGGTGATGTAACAGAATATGTAAACATTTATTTAATAATCATTAAAGCCATATTTATTAATGTACAAATCTAAGATATTTGCATGTGTAAATCAAAAGAGCTGTATTTTAACAGAAAAATATAATAAAATATTCAGGACTAATATTTTGCTAGAAGTTTGAATATTTAATTTTTTAATGTCTTTTTCATAAAAAGCCACAACTCAAATTCTAACAATGCAATTAAAGTGAAAATTTTAGTGTAGTATCCTAAGAAGTTTAGAAGACCACTGAAGTACAGTTATTAATTTGTGGTATAAACTGTATTATTAACAGAGTTTTTAATTTTGCACATCCAAAAGTAACATCTTTTCCTACATACAGTCGTCTAAAAATCAGAATGTAATCGCAGGATATCGTATTCTTTAGTTCCGAGCAAACAGCAACAAGTTGCGAACCTTTCCTGAAAATTTTATAGTATTAGCGCATATACTTTTTGAGAAAAGACTTGAAATAACGTAAAAAATGTAAAACAGAGAAAATCAGGTCCAAAGATTTTCTTCTCATACTTCTACATGTAATAAGCTTACCTCAATTTTAAAATCCTCCATACTGATACTCCTCATTCTCCAGGTTTCTTTTCTCTCCTCTTCGAATCTGCCTGTCGTGTATTTGCATATAAGACACTGATCTGTTACTTTCTTGACCCTGCTCTCGTCGATGGTGTAAATTGCTTTTATTGTAAACACACCATGATCTATAACAACGCTCTTCAGCATTTCAATTCTCCCATTATTTCCGTTATTTTAACTTAACTGCATCATAGACACCTATTTTCAGTACTTCAAATCCACAGAATGTCCTTTTTGAGCATCTCATCCAAATTAAATTATTGAGGCTTTCATTTGCATTTTGTGTCTTTCCATCAAAACACCCATAAGTCAGGGTTTGCAAGAAACCTGA
Organism: Schistocerca americana; assembly: GCF_021461395.2. Classification (NCBI taxonomy): domain Eukaryota; kingdom Metazoa; phylum Arthropoda; class Insecta; order Orthoptera; family Acrididae; genus Schistocerca; species Schistocerca americana. The sequence continues at coordinate 11,207,048 of NC_060129.1, read as the reverse complement.
ATGTTGGCTTAATTGCATTCATATCAGGTTCTTGTAATGAGTGTTTATATGAATACATCTCAATTTTGTTGTTGAACATACACCAATCGTCTTTCGGACACACATGGTGCATTGGTGTTTGATCATTGGATAGTTTGTGGGAAAAAATTGCCCACACAGCACGCCTCATTGCCTCTAAATTATGTTTGTTTCTCCTGATAGTTCTTCCATGAAATAAGTGAAAAGAACCAATTTCTTTCACAGTAAGCCTGCCTTTTCCTCCTAGTGATTTTTTAGCCGCAAGTACTTCATCTTTCATCTATTTCAGCAACCGACGAAGCCTGCTACCAAAGCTCTTTTGGATGTGGCCAACACATTCTAACTTTTCTATTGTATTGTACAGATTTTTATCTGTTACACCTTTGAATGAAGTGGAGTCCTCATCACCATGGTATTTAGTATATCTAACACCATACTGGTCCTCAGACCTGGAGAACATCCTTACAACTGCAGCAGCCTCCATGCCCCCGCTTGAACCACTATAATTTTTAGAGCATGCTACAGCATGCTTTTCTAGCCACTCTCACTGTCTTCATTGTTGGACATTTTCCTTGTTGCACACTGGTGGCAGTATTTAGACATAATTTCTACATCTAAAAATTTACCTGAGTCAATCCAAATAACAGATGCAACTCCATACGGAGATGTGTGACCCCTTTGCATCCAGGTCCAACCTACAGACACACACATGTCAGTAATATTTGTAGGAGATTGACTGTCATGAATATCTACCCAAGGATTTATTTGTTTTTAGAGTATTTCCACCAATTCCTCAACTGCTTTCTTCACAGAAACTTTGACAGTATCGCAAATAGCGTCATATACTTCTTTATTTATATTTTCAAACCTTGCACATGGTGGAGGCATGTTCAGAAAACCACACAATAAATTACTTCCTTCCCTGCTCTGTCCAAGGCATCTCAGAGCATATGCTAACCTAAAATTGCTTTCAAAGGTACCAGTGTCAGTTTTTTGGAGGAGGAAAATGCAAATTCATAGCCATATGAATTATTTTACTTTAAAATTACAAGCTATTCCCACCCTTATTTCTTCAACAACAATCATGCATTCCGTATTTGTACAGCGAACACATGAACATGAAAACCTTATAGCCTGGCATTGAAGCTCTGTATCAATAAGTCAGAATCAAGTCGAATCTACATCAACATCATTCACCCACCTGTACAATTCTCCTGTCCCAAGTTTTGATGCTGAAGCTGAGAGATTATGTTCTTCATTTCGAACTGCTTCCTCTTTTTTGTTGGTAAACTGATTTCCATGAAACCTCCGTTTCCTAAACACAGTTTTTCCACTACCCATTACGATCTTGACTTCCACATAAAGGTTTGCTAAATCAACGTTCCACCTACTAATATACGTTAGTATTGTCAAAAGTTTTCAGGCAAAGATATAGTTGTCAGCCAGGGATATAGATGTGAACCAAAGGTATTGAAAGAAAATAGCCTTCACACTGACAAAACTTCCGCTGAAGCAAGCAGTTTCCTAAATGTCAGAAAAGGTGGGAGTGGCCGTTGCTGCAGAGTGTAACGGAACATATTAAAGGCTTTACTTTACCGAAGTATGCGATACCCTCCAAATTCAACCAGTTTAACGAGTATTTATGACTATAGAAAAGTTATTGTGTATGTTAATAATGATTGCATAACACGTGTCCGTAAACAGTCAACCCATTAAATTATACTGAATAACTGACCCACACAAAAGTTAATATCACTTGATCACTGATACAGCAAATGTCATCATGTAAAAACACTAAGTTCATCTTAAATAATTAATATGAAGTACGAAAAATAGTGGCCAACTTAGGTATTTAGGACTTCCTTAAATAAAAATGACCCAGCGAAACCTATTTGTTCACTAGGAGCGTTTTCACTCAGTATTCACGTAATCAATCCTATTTTAGACGAAAACCAATGTAATTCTCAATAATTCATGTTATTTACTTATTTATGCAAATTAGAGACGTCAATTGACAAACTTCTAAAAAATGGCCTTTTTGTAACAAAGAATTATTCTGTCGAGTCAACAAATCTGTCTGTCATTTTAATAACGTGTTAAATTATGTCAATCGGTGCAAATTAATAACTTTTTTGCACAAATTATGATAACAGATGTACATGTGACTTATATAAACTATATCTGTTTTTAGTAGTTCTTTGACAATGTCATAAATACAAGCAGCAAGAAGGGTCGGGCGCGCAGTCGGAATATCACTTTGGTAAAGTGTGTTTGTGTGTTATTGTTTGAGGTGGATAAACAATGCAAAGAACATGTAAAGGAAGTACTACTTTGTGTTGTGTCATGGTCTTTGGTGGACAGTGGAATTAAGATCGCCACCAAAGTAATAAATATTTGAAGTGTACATATTTGTTGGTTTCGCTCGTTCTTTATCATCAAAAGCACATAAAAAACACGGGACCTCATGTTTTTAACCCTAGACAACCAGATTTAGAGCCAGCATCAGCATCGAGACACAGCAGCGATCCAGCAAGCAGCAGCGACTACCACAATGCATTTTAATGGTGCCAACCTAACATCAAGTTCTACCAAGCTCCGTAAATGGGAGTGAAATCGTGCGATTATAGCAATTAGGATTATCTACGACTAGGCGACCATTACAAGAGTTAATCAGTGTAACAATTCAAAGGCACTTCTAAAGCTGCTATCACTATAAAATTCACACACAACATACATTAAACTGTGTAGATCAAGAAAATATTATTTTTGAAATATAGATTTTTTGGACCAAAATCCATTACATTCCCCCTTAAGGAAAAGTGTAAAAAGAAGCTGAATGTTAAGAAAAAGTAGGATGTCAATGGTATGACTAGTTCTGCAATTCCGCACTATTGCGGTGTCATTTTCAAATGAAGATAGGGAGAGGGGTAGAAGGGGGCCCACATGCGCGTTACGTCAGCAACTACCGTGCCGAGACGTGTACGTAAGCTTAATCAGCTAGATCGTGCGAGAGACGAGACTTGATGATGCGCTCTGCCACCTGCCTTATTCCTCACATTGCAGACACGCGGGCTGCACGTCTGTCAGGTTGCTACCAGTGATGAGCAGCTCTGTACTAGTGGGCAGCCGACAACAGTTACGGAAGGGACGTTCTGCAAGGTTAAAACAGGAAATGTGTCGCGTGTTTAGCAGTCACGTACCAGACAATTTCTCCAAAATGAACTGCCCTCGATCTTGCACCAACTCATTGAAGATGACTATTACTTTAGGGATCTAGATTCGACACAAGATTTTGCAGGGAGTTTCAACAAAATGGAGATACACTGTCGAAAAGCGTAAGCTGGGATAAGATTGTAATGGAACATTTACTACTACTTAAATTATATGAAATTTATTTTTCGTTTTTAACACGCGTATCCAGAGGGTTACTTTCTCACAAAGTAGATGTCGTGTGTGAGTGTAAGAAGCAAGTTTGCTCGCAGCGTATAGCGACAGGGGTGGTAACTAACTGTTGAAGAGTCTCGGAAACATGGCAAGAAAATAAATAGGTTACCTTTGTAATGAGATATATGGCAAAGGACTTCCTTGCAACAGTTATGATACCAACAGAGGAAAAGAGAAACACTAAAAAATGCGAAGAGCATAGGGCCATCAGTCTAATTTGTCATGCAGCTGAGTGTGTTGCTGAGAGTGTTGAATAGAAGGCTATATTGTAAGATGGATAGAGACATTGCAGAGGAGCAGTACTTATTTAGAAGAGGAAGAGGAAAAAGAGATGCTATTGCCCTGTTAAGAACAACAGGGAAAAGATATATGGAAATATGTAAAGAAATCTTTGCTGTTTTTATAGACTTAGAAAAGGCTTTTGACAGAGTTCAGTGGAACAAGCTGATGGATATTTCGAAGAGGAAAGGAGTAGACTGGAGAGAGAGACAACTGATACAGAAGCTATATTTACACCAGAAACTAAGGATAAAGATTGGAAATGACATATCGGAAGGAAGCAGCATTGGACGGGGTGTTAGACAAGGTTGTTGCCTTCGCCACGGTTGTTTAATGCATACCTTGAAGGGATTATTGCATAAGGTTTAGATGGTAAAAGAGTGTATGTATTGGTGGAAAGAGAATAGAATATATAACATTTGCTGGTATTAGTGGCCGAAAGCCTGTGGGCAGTGAATAACCTGCTGAAAGATCTGAATGAAGCTTGTGTGGAATATGGGATGCAAATAAACACAGCAAAAACAAAGACTATGGTAAATGTAAGTGTCGTGTGGCTAGGGCCTCCCGTCGAGTAGACTGTTCACCAGGTGCCAGTCTATCGATTTGAGGCCACTTCGGCGACTTCTAAGTCGATGGTGATGAAATGATGATGGTTAGGAGAACACAACATGCAGTCTCTGAGCGGAGAAAATCTCCGACCCAGCCAGGAATCGAACCTGGGCCCTTAGGATAGACATTCTGTCACGCTGACTACTCAACTACCGGTGGCGGAGAGAGTATGGTCATCAGTAAAGGACGCAGACTGTCCAATATTAAAATACGACAATCTAGCATTAGCCAAGTAAGTACATTTAAATATTTTGGAAGGACAATAACTGAAGACTTGAGATGTAACCAGGAGGTAGAAACTCGAATTGCGATAGCGAAGGAGGCATTCAACAGAAAGAGGAGACTAGTATGTAGCAAATTAGATAAAGGTCTAAGGAAAAGGCTTGGAAAATGTTTTGTCTGGAGAGTGGCACTATATGGGGCAGAGACATGGACGCTGATACGAGAGGATGAAAGAGGTTAGATGCATTTGAGATGCAGATATGGAGAAGAATGGAGAGTATAATCTGGATCGAAAGAGTGAGTAATGAAATAGAATTGGAAAGGGTTAGTGAAAGATGTCTGCTGAGGGTTATAAGAGAAAGGAAAAAGAAATTGTTGGGACATTCATTGAAAAGGGAGCGCTTGCTATCAGATAGTTTGGAAGGACTGGTTTGTGGGAGAAGACAGAGAAAGAAGAATTTACGAGATGATAGACGACGTAAAGGGGAGAGGAAACTATGTGGGCCGGCTGGAGTGGCCGAGCGGTTCTAGGCGCTACTGTCTGGAACCGCGCGACCGCTGCGGTCGCAGGTTCGAATCCTGCCAGGGGCATGGATATGTTTGATGTCCTTTGGTTAGTTAGGTTTAAGTAGTTCTAAGTTATAGGGGACTGATGACCTCAGAAGTTAAGTCCGATAGTGCTCAGAGCCAAACTATGCGGACCTGAAGAGGATGGCAGAAGACTGGTCAGCCTGGAGAACTATCATGTGAAAACTTGACTTTAGGCTGAACACTAATGGTGATGGAGAGCAACACGTGCAGTTGAAGCAGAAAAATGTTGTAGAAAGTACTAAATGTGTGTGAGGGAAAGAACTTGTTCACAGGTGGGTAGTGATAGTGTCTACACTAAAGGTGTATAACAATTAGGTGAATCCCCAAAAAACAAGAAAAACCTCGATAGCCTGCCTGTTCTAACAGGAGTTCTTAGCGACTGTGTTCGGTAAACAGTTAACGTAGATAGTTGATGAAGGAAGCCTCTGATGCACAGTCATGGGACAGGATTACTTTGGTAGCACGAAAAGTGTTGGAGAATTACGCCACAGTCACGAATAATGGTGGACGAGTATCCTGTAATTAAGCCGAAATGGAGACCACGTTGACTCGGTACGGTTAATAGCTGACAGCAAAGGAAGCTATAAGTATAGCGTGATTAAAATTACTCGGTAATTGATGTGTGTGAGTGGCCGCTACTGTGTCGCCACGTCGGCTGCCGGCCACCGCTGGGCTGTAGGCGACACACCAACGTGGCGGCTTGCTTCGTGTTGTGTACACAGTGCCGCGTAGTCAGCGCGTACACAACTTTCCCACTAGAGCGCGCCCCGCTAAGCACAACAGCGCAGGTGCAGCGCTCGTCTGTCTCCTCTCTACAAGATGGCGCTGCCTTAGAGACGGACCAAATTCTGCTTCCGCCGATCCGCGTATTAATGTGTAACGCAGCCAATGAAATTGCTGCTAACGTAGAACCTTTTCTCCTCGCGGATCACACTCGCGCAGCGATACCTGAACGCTCGAGGTATTATAACGAGTGTACAGACCTCCGATTAGTCAGTCTGCCTTAGTCTGTAACAGTCCGCATTAGTCTATAGTCATGTTTCAGTCTGCACCTAAGAAGATTATCATATTCCTGCACATAGCCACGAAGAGAAATGTATAGACACTTTGTCAAGTATCAGAGATATGTGAGAATAACGTACCAAGACCAAAGGAACTTCAGATAGTCAGTTGTAAACAGCCTCCAGGATCAAGCTACGTAATGTCTATATTTTTTATTATTTTAATAAATGCGTGTGAAAATTAATCAAGCTCTGTTTAAAGTTGGTCACCGTCAATCTGCTACTCTAAGCGTGCAAGTGGCATTTCTATCGGCTGACCTAACGGCAGAAGATAAACACGCCACGATAAGACCACGGGACATATTGCTGACACTTGCCTACTTCGTTATGGCGACAAGTCAATCAATCTGATGGTGTGTGTACCGAAGGTCTTACAGTAAGCACACCACACTTCGCCCCTTTCACACAGGGGGCCGTGGACCCAGCTGCAGAGAGCGGAAGCAGCTCGCGTCGCATCGGTCCTCGTGAGTGCTTTCACACGAGATATTCAGAGGGCTTCGACTTCGGCTCACTGAGCCACAGTGTAGCTGGTCGAGCGAATCGTCCGCGACCTGCTTTACACAGAGCCTTGTGGGAGGAGCTTCACGCGGGATGCGGTGAGCCGCCGGTCGCCGCCCGCGCGCACTTTCGCTACACATTGTTGACTCAGCGGCTCTCTTGTTTCTGAACATTGACCAGTGTAGATCGCTAGTAAAGGTGAGTGTGTTCCACGTTTACAGCTTCATTGTGGGAGCGCAACGTAGGCTAGCGCTGTTGCACTGTTCCACACCTAAGTATACGAAAAAGGCAGAAAAGGCCGAAGCTTCAAATTAGTGATGGGGAGCTCGTGAATGAGTCGTTCAAATGAACGCTTCACTCCAGTGAAGTGTGAACTAACCACTCAATTTCAATGAACTGATACTTCAAACTCTTCACAGATAGCACACTCCACACTTTCTTCTAGTTCATTCACTCTCTTCCCCTCTCCCACGACATCGGCGTTACGTCACTCGTTCTCCCTTCACTTCAGTCCCCCCTCCACAGCCTGTCGACGAATCGCGCGGCGTTTCTGGGGAACGATAGGTTTAGGAGTGGTAGGGGGGGTGAGGGGCGAGGGGAAGGCAGCGTCAGCTGCTTCCTGCAGTGCTGTCATCGCTACCCGTGACTATTTGTGCAGTTAAACTTCGCGTCTACGGGTAGCCTACCGTTGGCAGCGCTTGCAGACAAATGAATATTAAAGATACAAACGAAGAGGTTGGCTGTGTGAGCACGCACAGCCAAGATGAAAATAAAAGGTTAGTTAATAACACTGAAAGAGAGATTTTACGTGAAATCGTACCAGGGACTACAAGTGACAGTTTACCTTTTGAATCTGGAGGGTTACTATACTCAACAAAAATAAAATCTACAGGAAAACTTCTGAATAATTACTTAACGTAGGTACATAGACTTTGTCAAAGTGGTAAACACACTCATTCTATTTTGGATTAAATTTTAAAAGGAACATAAAATTGTACTGCATTTCATTGGTAGCCCTAGTTTTCAGTCCACGAACAAATAATGTTTCATTTGGCAGATACAGACTTTTTTGGGCGCTTCGTGAGAAAATGTCGAGCAAGATTAAATGTAATACCTTCTTTATATGTGACAGGCTTCTCTGTTTATCTTTCCTTTGTCCCCTTCGACCATGCTCTATTTAAGTTAACTCAGGCGCTGTAAGAACGTAAAACGTTGCGTGCAAGTTACTGCATAGGTCGGCCATCTGATGGTAAAAATTAAGAAGTATTACGAAGCTTTATTGTACGAGCGAGGCGAAGCGAGCGTAGCCGCGGCTAAGCGGCGAACTGGGCATCTTCGCCAGGCTTCCGTACTTCACGAATGAACTACTTCATTTGAACGCTTCACGGAAAAGAGCGAAATGAATGACGTAAATCACGGGAATGAACGAGTTCGACCCATCTGTACTTCAAATGACATCTGTAGACCGTATAACAAGGATTTTGACACCCTGGCGTCACATGAGAAGAAAATCATAGGTAACCGAGTGTAAATATTTTTACTAACCTGTTAACAGGTATTTTCTGTACAAACATACGAAACAGATACACTGTATTGCAGTTGGTTTTGTGTTAAGTGAAAACACATAACAATTACCGGCCTCAACGTTTAAATAACGCTCATCTCCAGCACTGCCGAAGATGTAGTCTGCAAAATTATTGCGACCACTTTTCGCTGCGGTCAGTCTACTGTTAGCAACTGAGCCACATTCTATATCTTTAAAACCATCACACTGCAAACTATCTGCAAATTTTATTTCATCTCTGGTGCAAACAAAATCGTGATCAGCAACATAACACTTTCTTGCGTAATCTGCAAACTCAAGGGAGAGATTCAACGATCGGTGAAAAATTCACCACTCATTCGACAGTATTCCAAATGTACATTCAATCAGACGTCTTGCTCTAGGCAGATGGTAGTTAGAGACTCTGCTTTACAAAGACAGACAATGCCAGGCAAAGGATGCATAATATACATGGACAATCCGAACGCTTCATCTACTTCAAAGACAAATGGCATACATTATGTGATAAAAAGTATTCCGACTCCTCGCTTAAAGCGACTTAAAGTTCCTGGAGCCCTCCATTGGTAATTTTGGAAATCAATATGTTATTGGCCCATCCTTACCCTTGATGACAGATTCCACTATCGCAGACATACGTCCAATCAGGTGCTGGAAGGTTTCTTGGGGAATGGCAGCCCATTCTTCACGGAGTGCTGCACTGAGGAGAGGTATCGATGTCGGTCGCTGAGGCCTGGCTCGGAGTCGGCGTTCCAAAACCTCTCAAAGCTGTTCTATAGGATTCACGTCAGGCCAGTCCATCTGGTATGTTATTGTTGTGTAACCACTCCGCCACAGGCTATGTATCGTGAGCAGCTGCTCGATCTTGTTGAAAGATACAACCGCCATCCCCAATTTGTTCTTCAACAGTGACAAGCAAGAAAGTGCTTAAAACATCAGTGTAGGCCTGTGCTGTGATAGTACTAAGCAACACAGCAAGGGGTGCAAGCCCCCTCCGTGAAAAACACGACCACACCATCACATCACCACCTCAGAATTTTGCTGTTGGCACTACGCACGCTGGCAGATGACGTTCACCGGGCATTCCTCATACCGACAACCTGCCATCGGATCGCCACATTGTGTACCGAGATTCGTCACTCCACACAACGTTTTTCCACTGTTCAAACATCCATTGTTCATGCTTCTTACAGCGAGGGAGGCGTCGTTTGGCATTTGCCAGCGTGATGTATGGCTTATGAGCAGCCGCTCGACTATGCAATCCAAGTTTCCTCACCTCCCGCCTAATTGTCATAGTACTTGCAGTGGATCCTGATGCAGTTTGGAATTCCTTTGTGATGGTCTGGATAGATGCCTGCCTATTACACATCACGACCGTCTTCAACTGTCAGCGGTTTCTGTCAGTGAACAAACGAGGTCGGCGTGTACGCTTTTGTGCTGTACGTGTCCCTTCACGTTTCCACTTCACTATCACATCGGAAACAGTGGACTTAGGGTTGTTTAGGAGTGAGACATTTCACGTACAGACGCATGACACAAGTAACACCTAAACACCTGACGACGTTCTACGTTCGTGAGTTCCGCGATCACCCCATTCTCCTCCCTCACGATGTCTAATGACTACTGAGGTCGCTGATATGGAGCACCTGGCAGTAGGCGTCAGCGCAATGCACCTAATATGAAAAACGGATGTTTTTGGGAGTGTTCGCATACTTTTGATCACATAGTGTGTCTGGCTTTGTAGTCCCTGGCAATGAGCATGGGCTAGATAAATAAAATCTTTGATCTATAATTCTGTTTCCGGAAGTCGAGTTCATGAAGAGAGAAGAGTGAGAACTTTTTGCGTACCCTCCAATGTCAATAGGAGTGAAAGAATAGTTATCATCGCTAACAGCTAAAAGTACGATTGAAAAATAATACTGGTAATTATAATGCATTGAGCCACTGTCTTGTGGATGAATAATCCTCACAAGCTTTCCATCTATGGCGCCAACGCAGTTCGGGAAATCTGTTATTCTGAAAACTCGGTCAGCTACTGCTTCCCATATTTCCTTGTTCGGCATTGGCGTAGTCATTCGTCTCATGTGATCCCATGTCTTTTTGCATACATCCTGCATTATTCGAGACATGGTTGAGATTCCAAGTTGGAAAAAGTAACGCAAATCGGCAAGGGGTTCAGCAGATGCTAAGTACCTGTAAGAAGAATAGTTTTACATAAATATGCTAATGACAAATATCATACTTTTAGGGAATGACACACAAAAGAAGTGCAAAAATCTGAGGTTATCATACGTGAGAAACATAAAAGATCTCTAGAAGTGAAGAGTGGTTCTGCTGCAACTGTCATAAATGAATATACACTCCTGGAAATGGAAAAAAGAACACATTGACACCGGTGTGTCAGACCCACCATACTTGCTCCGGACACTGCGAGAGGGCTGTACAAGCAATGATCACACGCACGGCACAGCGGACATACCAGGAACCGCGGTGTTGGCCGTCGAATGGCGCTAGCTGCGCAGCATTTGTGCACCGCCGCCGTCAGTGTCAGCCAGTTTGCCGTGGCATACGGAGCTCCATCGCAGTCTTTAACACTGGTAGCATGCCGCGACAGCGTAGACGTGAACCGTATGTGCAGTTGACGGACTTTGAGCGAGGGCGTATAGTGGGCATGCGGGAGGCCGGGTGGACGTACCGCCGATTTGCTCAACACGTGGGGCGTGAGGTCTCCACAGTACATCGATGTTGTCGCCAGTGGTCGGCGGAAGGTGCACGTGCCCGTCGACCTGGGACTGGACCGCAGCGACGCACGGATGCACGCCAAGACCGTAGGATCCTACGCAGTGCCGTAGGGGACCGCACCGCCACTTCCCAGCAAATTAGGGACACTGTTGCTCCTGGGGTATCGGCGAGGACCATTCGCAACCGTCTCCATGAAGCTGTGCTACGGTCCCCCACACCGTTAGGCCGTCTTCCTCTCACGCCCCAACATCGTGCAGCCCGCCTCCAGTGGTGTCGCGACAGGCGTGAATGGAGGGACGAATGGAGACGTGTCGTCTTCAGCGATGAGAGTCGCATCTGCCTTGGTGCCAATGATGGTCGTATGCGTGTTTGGCGCCGTGCTGGTGAGCGCCACAATCAGGACTGCATACGACCGAGGCACACAGGGCCAACACCCGGCATCATGGTGTGGGGAGCGATCTCCTACACTGGCCGTACACCACTGGTGATCGTCGAGGGGACACTGAATAGTGCACGGTACATCCAAACCGTCATCGAACCCATCGTTCTACCATTCCTAGACCGGCAAGGGAACTTGCTGTTCCAACAGGACAATGCACGTCCGCATGTATCCCGTTCCACCCAACGTGCTCTAGAAGGTGTAAGTCAACTACCCTGGCCAGCAAGATCTCCGGATCTGTCCCCCATTGAGCATGTTTGGGACTGGATGAAGCGTCGTCTCACGCGGTCTGCACGTCCAGCACGAACGCTGGTCCAACTGGGGCGCCAGGTGGAAATGGCATGGCAAGCCGTTCCACAGGACTACATCCAGCATCTCTACGATCGTCTCCATGGGAGAATAGCAGCCTGCATTGCTGCGAAAGGTGGATATACACTGTACTAGTGCCGACATTGTGCATGCTCTGTTGCCTGTGTCTATGTGCCTGTGGTTCTGTCAGTGTGATCATGTGATGTATCTGACCCCAGGAATGTGTCAATAAAGTTTCCCCTTCCTGGGACAATGAATTCACGGTGTTCTTATTTCAATATCCAGGAGTGTATATATATTCTGAGCTCCTGCTATTTTCGTCACCTGTTATTGAACAGAAAATATAAGCTACTCGTGTATTATCTTATTCTGTATTATTGAAAGCATTCAAATTGCTTTGTATTTTAATGCTGTTTCGAGAAAGTTCTCTAACTTATGTCAAGAAGATGACAGAAACGACGAAGCTGAAGAGGATAGTGATGAGTTTCGGGCTAGTGTTAGTAAGGGAGAACGAATCCCTTCAGAATCAAGGAGAATTACAAAAGAAGGTCCAAAATCAGACATGGGCAAATTGTGTAGTGTTTTGTACCGAAGCACTGAAAGTTGAGGAGGGAACAGGACCACGTCGTCGAGGATAAACATTTTCTACTGTCTTTGGTAAAAGACTTGGCAGGTGTTGCAGAACACGGCAAGCTTCAGGCAAAACGCGAAATAATGCAAGTGATTTCTAAATATAAGCTACAGACTTTTGCGACAGTGTTTCAGCCAGGTTATGCAAGCTTTGCAGCACAGGTGGCACAACAGCAGTTTTCCTCAAATGCCTTTGTAATAAGGACCCAGTTCCTCCCTGTCCATCCTGAGTCATGGTAAATAGCACTTACCCGCAACGTTCCTCTTAGCCCGATCCAGAAATCGAAAACTAATCTGATAATTCGTCAATTCTCAGCTTTCGAAAAACTTCTTACTTCGTTAATACATAGAATACTTCATTTGTCGTACAATTCTGAAAAACGTCCATGACATTAGATTCTATTATGTTTACTGACATATTTGCATCCACGACAAATAACTTGTCAAAATTTTAATAAAATGTTGCATGCTACTTCCTGGCAGAATAAAACTGTGTGCCGGACCTAAACTCGAAATCGGGACCTTTGTTTTTCGCGGGGAAGTGCTCTACCAACCGCAAAAGAGCTTCTGTGAAGTTTGGAAGGTAGGAGACGAGGTACTGGCAGAATTGAAGCTGTAAGGACGGGGCGTGAGTCCTGCTTGGGTAGCTCAGATGGTAGATCACGCCCGCAAAACGCAAAGGTCCCGAGTTCGACTCTCGGTCTGGCACACATTCTTAATCTGCGAGGAAGTTTCATATCAGCGCACATTCCGGTGCAGACTGAAAATCTCATTCTGAAAATTTTTTACGTTCTTACAAGAAAGAAGCTTGTTTTGGACTCATCTCAGAGTTACAACCACCCTCTCTTCCACTATTATATGCTTCCTTAAGTTGGTGTCCACCGACCGATGGAATGAACACAATTCATCGAATGAAGTTAATGACATACGATGTTGTTGTTGTGGTCTTCAGTCCTGAGACTGGTTTGATGCAGCTCTCCACGCTACTCTATCCTGTGCAAGCTCCTTCATCCCCCAGTACCTACTGCAACCTACATCCTTCTGAATCTGTTTAGTGTATTCATCTCTTGGTCTCCCTCTGCGATTTTTAGCCTCCACGCTGCCCTCCAATACTAAACTGGTGATCCCAGGATGCCTCAGAATATGTGCTACCAACCGATCCCTTCTTCTACTCAAGTTGTGCCACAAACTCCTCTTGTCCCCAATTCTATTCAATACCTCCTCATTAGTTATGTGATCTACCCATCTAATCTTCAGCAGTCTTCTGTAGCACCGCATTTCGAAAGCTTCTATTCTCTTCTTGTCTAAACTATTTATCGTCCACCTTTCACTTCCATACATGGCTACACTCCATACAAATACTTTCAGAAACTTAAATCTATACTCGATGTTAACAAATTTCTCTTCCTCAGAAATGCTTTCCTTCCATTGCCAGTCTACATTTTATATCCTCTATACTTCGGCCATCATCAGTTATTTTGCTCCCCAAATAGCAAAACTCCTTTACTACTTTTAAGTGTCTCATTTCCTAATCTAATTCCCTCAGCATCACCCGACTTCATTCGACTACATTCCATTATCCTCGTTTTGCTTTTGTTGATGTTCATCTTATATCCTCCTTTCAAGACCCTGCCCATTCCGCTGAACTGCTCTTCCAAGTCCTTTGCTGTTTCTGACAATTACAATGTCATCGGCGAACCTCAAAGTTTTTATTTCTTCTCCATGGATTTTAATACCTACTCGGAATTTTTCTTTTGTTTCCTTTACTGCTTGCTCAATATACAGATTGAAGAACATCTGGAGAGACTACAACCCTGTCTCACTCCCTTCCCAACTGCTGCCTCCCTTTCATGTCCCTCGACTCTTATAACTGCCGTCTGGTTTCTGTACAAATTGTAAATAACCTTTCGCTCCCTGTATTTTACCCCTGCCACCTTCAGAATTTGAAAGAGAGTATTCCAGTCAACATTGTCAAAACTTTTCTGTAGGTCCACAAATGCTAGAAACGTAGGTTTGCCTTTCCTTAATCTAGCTTCTAAGGTAAGTCGTAGGGTTAGTATTGCCCCACGTGTTCCGATATTTCTACGGAATCCAAACTGATCTTCCCCGAGGTCGGCTTCTACTAGTTTTTCCTTTCATCTGCAAAGAATTCGCGTTAGTATTTCGCAGCCGTGACTTATTAAACTGATAGTTCGGTAATTTTCACATCTGTCAACACCTGCTTTCTTTGGGATTGGAATTATTATATTCTTCTTGAAGTCTGAGGGAATTTCGCCTGTCTCATACATCTTGCTCACCACAGGGTAGAGTTTTGTCAGGACTGGCTCTCCCAAGGCTGTCAGTAGCTCTAATGGAATGTTGTCTACTCCCTGGGCTTCGTTTCGACTCAGGTCTTTCAGTGCTCTGTGAAACTCTTCTCGCAGTATCATATCTCCCATTTCGTCTTCATCTACAATGTCTTCCATTTCCAGAATATTGTCCTCAAGCACGTCGCCCTTGTGTAGATCCTTGCACCTTTCTGCTTTCCCTTCTGTGCTTAGAACTGGGTTTCCATCTGAGCTGTTGATATTCATACAAATGGTTCTCTTTTCTCCAAAGGTCTCTTTAATTTTCCTGTAGGCAGTATCTAGATGACATACGATAAAAATTGAAAAATTTCTCAGGATCTGCTCGAAGTCTCCCGTGGAGGCAATGAAAAACTGCTCACCATAATCGGGGAGTAGTTATTGGGCGGCACCAACGCTTTCTGTTCTGTACTTTGCGCTTCTTTGTAGCAGCTACAGCAGCAGCAGCAGCAGCAAGTGCTTCCTCTACAGGAAACATCTTTCTCACTGACCTGTTGTAGGAGCAGCGCGCCGACAGGTAGCAGTTGCTTTCGCGCACCACGTGTCGCCTGGGCGGTGGGAGGACTTTGGCCCCGTGCGCCACCGCGGGCCGCTGTGGGCGGCCCACTGCGTCCAGGTGCAGCGCGGAGCAACGCTGCAAGAGGCCAGCCACACCGAGTCAGGTCGGAAATGCGGCGGCTGATTTTGAGAGACCAGCGATCGAATTGCGGCAGACGACGCGTTTTGTAGCCCTGGACTTTAACCTGTGTCCTGAGCTGACCACGGTCTTGCGATGTGCAGTGTGTCCGAGAAGATGGAGGACAGCAATCTGCTGCAGAACTAAATTCAGTATCGCTTTGTTGATTTATTGATTTGCTGATACATTTTCATCTACAGCTCCACAATGTGCAAGAGATATTTGGATTTTTATGTTAGTATTAACAATTTGAAATATAATTCAGGGTGTCTACGACACGGGACAACCGGGAGATACGCGAAAAACCCGGGAATTTTTTCGTACGGGAGAAAACCGGGAAAAACCCGGGAATGTTTTTGAATTCCTGGAATTTTTCATTGTTTTAGTTTTCAGTGAAATTTTTGTGATTTTGACTGGTAAGAACCAATACTCTAACAAAAAAATTTACTGTATCCCGCTTGTGCAGAATAATGCTGCAGCAATAAAACATGAACTAGAGGGAAAAAAAACGAAAATAAAACTAAAGTCACATAGAAAATACGCCACATACAACAGCAAAACACAGTGCTCATACAAGCGTCTGCAAACAGCAAAGTGTGCCAAAGGCTTCAGGAAGACTATGCAGTGCTTGTTAACAACAAATTGACTCCAATGAGCGTGACGTGACAGTTTTTTTACGTTAGATTCGTTTTAATGCAAGATCTTTTATGTTTCACACGTACGAACATGCGGCCTTCCTGCGTCATCGTAGCTGCGCAAGTGCAGTGACGCCTGTTATCTGGCGCTCTGTGGAAACTGCTGA
Organism: Schistocerca americana; assembly: GCF_021461395.2. Lineage (NCBI taxonomy): Eukaryota > Metazoa > Arthropoda > Insecta > Orthoptera > Acrididae > Schistocerca > Schistocerca americana. Next base: position 11,190,822 of record NC_060129.1, on the reverse strand, counting down.
AACGTGCCTTTCTAATAGGTCACGGAAAAATATTGCGAATATTGATTTGAAAAGCGTTACTTTCAAAGTAAATTTCCTTTTATGTAAGGTAAACTACGTGAGAGAGTGTACGACGAATTTCTTAAATCACAGAGCGTTTGACTCTCATTTAAAAATCAACTCTTTGGGGACGACCATATGAAGAATTTCGAGCCCAGAAGATCAGACATTTACGTAGTTATTAAAAAATTTTACTGGCACATTTACGTGATCCTTGACGAGCAAAAAAGATCAACAATATGTGTGGAAGCTTAGCTTCTCTTTCAGCTTATTAATCTTAAAGGCCAATATTATATGTGATAGCTTTGCTTAATTTAAGCCATTAATTTTTCTTTTTTTGTGTGTTCGCGCTACTTAAGAGTGATCTTGCTATTGGCTCACTACATCACGTGTGAAATGCTGTCATCAGCTGGCGAGATCAGGTGACATGAGCTGTGACTAGCTTACAAAAGAGCGTCGCAATCTCGATTTTAATGCTTCAGAAAGTAACATGCGGTGTTTGGTGGAATTCGAATTTATAACTTCGTATCACGGAGATATGCAGTGTATATGTTGCTGCACATCAAAAATCTTTCCGCAACGTGTTTTTCCCCACTGAATTTCATATTGTAAAGTGCTGGGAAATTCTACGCCGGTGTATAAAACCATAAACCATAAAAGGATTGATAAGTGGCGAGAAACAGTATACTGTCACTTAACACGGAAAAAGTGTATTTCCACCCGGGAGAAAGTGTATTTTCAACCGGGAAATCCGGGAAAATCCAGGAATTATTTTTTCTTGTCCATGTAGACACCCTGTAATTATACCTCTGTACTTAATAACACACGTTTTAATGTATCAGTTAATGATTATTACGTAAGTAAATGTTATAAATGTGTTCGTCTTCTCTGTTAGAAATAAGACATCCACAAATTTCTGTTCTTGGAAATTCAGCCCCTAAGGGGGTGAAACAGGGCCAGGCTGACTCACTGACTCATCGCCCAGGCCACGCCGCTAAGTATAGAAACTTGAAGATTGAAGAGGGTGTGGATCTTATACTGCCGGCATAGTTGGAGAAGGGAATGTCCGAAATTCCACTCCTAAGGGGGTGCAATAAGGACAAAAATGTTTTTGAAAGTATGTCGCTAATTAAGGGAATTTTGAAGCTAGAACTATGAAAACTGGTATATGATTTCTCAGTCAGAAAGTAAAAACTACCTGTTTCGGCGTTTTTGAAAATTCATCCCCCTAAGGGGATAAAATAGTCTGTGAAAGTTTTTTTGAAAGTAAATAATTAGTAAAGAACCACTAAAGGATTTTTAAGGCTGCATTTACGACACCTAGTATTTGATTTCTGGGTTACAAATTAAAGAAGTACGTGCCTCAGTCTTTCATGGAAATTCAGTCCCTAAGGATGTGCAATAGCGCACCAAAATTTAAAAAAAAAATACTTCGTTACATTAAAAAATTTATGATAAATTTTTGTGTGTTGATATGTTGTTTCTCGATTAGATTTAAAGAGATATTTGTTAGCGGATGGAAGTTGCAAAAGGCACGATTAACAAAAATTTGTACTCCAGTACCAGAATCGCTTTGTGGTCAGGAGTACATGCGGAAAAGGCCAGGCTTACCGTGAAAAGTTTAGAGGTGTTGCAATTTCTGAACAACATAAAAATTCGGTTAAATAGAAAACAAAAAAGAAATCTCGGCAGCCCACACAATCCGAGCGATTGGAGCGGCTGGCACTGAGATTGTTATCTACACAGACTGTTTAACCATTCCGGAAATCTAGAATTTCTACCATTTTTACCGCTTACCGACATTGATGCTCGAAATATAAAAATTCAGGGGATTTCAAAACTTTCGGCAATGTTTCAGTTTCGAGTTTCAAGTCGTATAACAAAATAACAAAAGAAATTCTTTTCCAGTCATGGACTGTGCGGCTGATCCTGGAGGAGGTTCGAGTCCTCCGTCGGGCATGGGTGTGTGTTTTTGTCCTCAGGAAGTCACAGCTGATGAATACTAACGCAAATTCTTTACAGACGAATGGAAAAACTAGTAGAAGCCAACCTTGGTGAAGATCAGTTTGGATTCCGTAGAAATATTGGAACACGTCAGACAATACTGATCTTACGACTTATCTTAGAAGAAGGATTAAGGAAAGGCAAACCTATGTTTCTAGCATCTGTAGACTTAGAGAAAGCTTTTGACAATGTTGACTGCAATATTCTCTTTCAAATTCTGAAGGTGGCAGGGGTAAAATACAGGGAGCCAAAGGCTATTTACAATTTGTACAGAAAGCAGATGCCAGTTATAAGAGTCGAGGGACATGAAAGGAAAGCAGCAGTTGGGAAGCGAGTGAGACAGGGTTGTAGTCTCTCCCCGATGTTATTCAATCTGTATTTTGAGCAAGCAGTAAAGGAAACAAAAGAAAAATTTGGAGTAGGTATTAAAATCCATGGGGGAGAAATAAAAACTTTGAGGTTCCCCGATGACATTCTAATTCTGTTAGAGACAGCAAAGGACTTGGAAGAGGAGTTGAATGGAATGGACAATGTCTTGAAAGGAGGATATGAGATGAAAACAAAAGCAAAACGAGGATAATGGAATGTAGTCGAATGAAGTCGGGTGATGCTGAGGGAATTAGATTAGGAAATGAGACACTTAACGTAGTAAAGGAGGTTTGCTATTTGGGGAGCAAAATAACTGATGATGGTCGAAATAGAGAGGATATAAAATGTAGACTGGCAATGGCAACGAAAGCGTTTCTGAAGAAAAGAAATTTGTTAACATTGAGTATAGACTTAAGTGTCAGGAAGTTGTTTCTGAAAGTATTTGTATGGAGTGTAGCCATGTATGGAAGTGAAACGTGGACGATAAATAGTATGGACAAGAAGAGAATAGAATCTTTCGAAATGCGGTGCTACAGAAGTATGCTGAAGATTAGATGGGAGATCACATAACTAATGAGGAGGTATTGAACAGAATTGGGGAAAAGAGGAGTTTGTGGCACAACTTGAGTAGAAGAAGGGATCGGTTGGTAGGACATGTACTGAGACATCGAGGGATCAGCAATTTAGTATTGGAGGGCAGCGTGGAGGGTAAAAATCGTAGAGGGAGACCAAGAGATAAATACACTAAGCAGATTCAGAAGGACGTAGGTAGCAGTAAGTACTGGGAAATGAAGAAGCGTGCACAGGATAGAGTAGCATGGAGAGCTGCATCAAACCAGTCTCAGGACTGAAGACCACAACAACAACAGTGAAATATCAGTCATGCTGCTCTGTAAACTTTCAGGTGACGATCAGTTAGCCAATACTAAATAATTATAAGTGCTGTCTTGGCGGAAGAGCCAACACCGTGTTGCTAGAGGAGGCCGAAATGCACGCGTTTAATCACACGCAGACTGGCGTGAGGTCTGGAACAGTTAAATGTAATTAATATAGCCAATAAAGTACGCTGTTGCTGGAATACTTAACTTTAATCCACAATTGGTGAACATCTCTCTGGACTGTACATAATTTCCATCTCAATATAAACTGGTAATGGCGTCTTGCTAGGTCGTAGCAAATGACGTAGCTGAAGGCTATGCTAACTATCGTCTCGGCAATTGAGAGCGTATTTGTCAGCGAACCATCGCTAGCAATGTCGGCTGTACAACTGGAGCGAGTGCCAGGACGACTCTCTAGACCTGCCGTGTGGCGGCGCTCGGTCTGCAATCACTGACAGTGGCGACACGCGGGTCCGACGTATACTAACGGACCGCGGCCGATTTAAAGGCTATCACCTAGCAAGTGTGGTGTCTGGCGGTGACACCACATTCCTCCCCCGCAAATCGGCGAACGGTTGTGTTATAAGACTTCCGCCCGCCGTGGGGAGGACCCCATGTTGACGTATGCGACGAGGTGGGGAGCCTAACAACAGGCGAGGCTGTGCCACCCGCACCCGGCCATTCGGTCCGAGGGGAGCTAGGAAACGCCAGAACACCTAGTCCAGGGTGCACGCCAACATGCGGTGTATGCGCCCGTATAGAGACAGGAGGGGCCGAAGGGTCGACCTCCATCGCGTCGGGGTACCCGACGGGCGAAGACGCCATCTGGTCCGGAGCGGGCAAGAGTTCCATGTGGGAGGACAGCTGGTCAAGGAAAGCGATCGGCGGCGCGTGACCCAGGAAGGTGCCCGACGGCTGCAGCGAGGCGTCCACTGCGGGCGGCGCCGGCGGGATAACAGGCGGCGGCGGCGGCGCGTCGCCATGGGGCAAAACGGAAGGCAGCGTAGGTAACACCTGGGATGAGGCGAGCCAGTAGATGGGTCCCCAGGGCGCTGACCGGACGGCACCGTCGCTGAAAGGAGACGGGGAGCGGCAGAACCCGTGCGACGACAGAGGCGCAGCTGATTGAGATGCCGACGCACCTCACCAGAGGCCCCCAAACCCAGATACATAGCGCGGCCGAGGCAGCGAAGAATGCGCCCTTCGAGCCAACGCCATGAACCTCGATAGTTGCGATAGTATACTACGTCGCCTGGAGCAAAAACAGGTGGCTGCCGCTGCACAGGAACCTGATGCGGTGGAAGCAGCAAAGACATCAAGGTTCGATGAGGACGACTGTGGAGCAACTCAGCCGGCGAGCGACCATCTCGGGGCTGAGAGCGGTACGAGGACAAAAAGAGCAATAACGCGGCCTCCTGAGAATGCGACTCTTTCAACTTCAACATCTGTGACTTGAAAGTCCGGACCAGTCGTTCAGCGGCACCGTTTGACTGTGGCAAAAACGGCGCGGATGTCAGATGTTGAATACCATTGGCCTTGCAGAATTACTGAAATTCTGCGGACATGAATTGTAGGCCATTGTCGGAAACAACAGTCTGTGGAAGACCTTCAATGCAAAAGATAGCGGATAACGCTTGGATGGTGGCAGATAACGTCGTGGAAGACATCCTGACAACAAATGGAAAATTACTGAAGGAATCGACCAGAACCAACCATCGAGCATTCCAGAATGGACCAGCAAAATCGATGTGTAAGCGTTGCCAAGGGGGAGTGGCTCTTGGCCATGCAAAGAATTTCCGCGGCGGTGCGGGTTGTTGTTCGGCACACGCCATGCAAGAAGAGCACATATTCGTAATCGCAGCATCGATTCCGAACCAAGTACACTGCTGACGAGCAAGTTGTTTCGTTCGCACTATACCCCAATGTCCTTGGTGGAGAAGCCGTAAGACAGAGGATTGTAACGAACGTGGAACCACACCCCTGGACTGATCATTAGCTGAACGCAACAGCAAAACACCACGTCGAACAAAAAGTCTCTCCTTGTGAGCAAAAAATCGGCGAACCAAAGGATCCTCGATCCGTGACTTTGACAAAGGCCATTGCGTAGCAACAAAATGCAAAACGGTAGCAAGGACAGGGTCAGCAGCTGTGGCGACGAAAATCGATCGGAAACGATTCGACCACGTCATCGGTTTCCGAATCAATGAACATGCAAGCAAGTTCGGAGGAATCGAATGCTCTATCGTCAGCAATAGGCAAACGGGACAACGAATCAGCGTTTCCGTGATTAGCAGTGTACCGATACAAGATATCGTAGCGGTACTGCGAGAGGAAAATTGACCAGCGAATGAATTTCTGCGCTGTGGAGGTACAGGCTTGTTTGGATGAAAAAGCGAAGTCAAAGGTCGGTGGTCTGTGATGACGGTAAAGTGACGACCATACAAGAAATCACGAAACTTTGTAACACCAAATACGAGAGCCAAAGCTTCTTTCTCAATCTGTGAATAATGTCTTAGCGCAGACGAAAGCAATTTGGACGCAAAGGCAATAGGGCGATCATGCGATCCATCTTTGTGCGCAAGCACAGCACCGATCCCGAAATCCGATGCATCTACCATCAACAAAAGGGGTTTCTGGGGATTGAATGGCGTAAGGCAAGTATTGGAAAGCAACGCCGATTTCAACTGGCGAAAGGCGCGTTCGCATTCCGTTGTCCAGACGAACGGAACACCTTTACGGCGTAAGCCATGAAGCGGAGCTGAAATGGAAGAAGCATGTTGCACATATCTGTGGTAATAATTAATTTTTCCCAACACACTCTGTAGCTGCTTCAAATTCTGCGGCGATGGCAAGTCTTGTATGGCACGGAGGTGCTCTGGACTGGGATGTATGCCTTGGCATTGAGTACATGTCCCAGATATGGTAAATCACGAGCAAAGAACACACATTTGTCCTTCCGCAAGCGAAGACCATTTTGTCGCAAGACCTGAAATAATGTTCTGAGATTGGCTAAATGTTCTTCTTCCGTCTTTCCGGAAATCACCATATCGTCCAGATAGTTTGCTGCAGTAGGGACCGACGCACAAACAGTTTGCAGATATTGCTGAAACAATGCAGGGGCGGATGCACACCCGAATGGCAGTCTTTTGAATCGATACAAACCAAGATGCGTGTTAACCACCAAGACGCTCTGGGATTCGTCGTCCACTGGTATTTGCAAGTACACATCTGCTAGGTCCAACTTCGAAAAATATTTACCCGGGCACAGTTTCCGGGCGGGGTAAAGGAAAAGTTGCAATCACTAGTTGTGGATTCACTGTAGCCTTGAAGTCCACACAAAGTCTCAATTTTCCTGAAGGTTTTGGCAAAATTACTAAGGGTCATGCCCAGAGAGAAGCCTGCACACGCACACGTTCAACTACACCTTATGATTCCAATTCGTGTAATGTTCTTGCGACCTCATCACGCAATGCATGGGGAACATTGCGCGCTCTGAAAAATTTCGGTTGCGTGTTTACTTTCAGTTCCAAATGTGCTTTATAGTTCTTAGCGCTACCAAGGCCCGGTGCAAAAATGTCTGCAAATTCTTCACATAGAAGAGAAACACTGGCTGAAGGCACAGTCTGGTTCACTGAGAGGACCTGATTTACTATAGACAAGTTAAACAACTGAAATAAATCTAAACCAAACAAGTTCACAGCAGAAGAAAAACGAAGGACGTAAAATGACACAAGTTTTGTTTGTCCCTTGTATGTTGCAAGAAGGCTGCACTGTCCTAACACAGGGATCGTGTGACCGGAATATGTAGTTAGCTGAACATTGGCGGCACGCAAGGGAGGTGTGCCCAGTTGTTTGTACATGTCTTTATCGATCAATGAAACAGCAGCTCCGGTATCGAGCAGGAATGGTATCACGTGGCCAAGAATGTCCAAGTCCACAAAAAGTTTATTGTCCTGCTGACGACAAGAGCAACTGTCTCGTGCAACGTGAACTGACACTGGTACAGAATTACTTGCGACTTGACGCAAATTCCGGCGACGTCGACGCACACTATTTGTGGGACGAACAGTCACTGTTAGAGAGTGTGGCACCGGGCGGAGTGGAACTAACTACATGAATTTCCATGGGTGAAGGTTCACGAGCCTGAGTATTCTTGGTTTGATTCCGATTCCGTCGTGAAGCAAAGGGCCTGGAATGGTTGTTAGTGTCCGATTTAAGCTTTTTCTGGCAAACACTCTGATCATGTCCTTTTTTATTACAGAAAAAGCAAATAGCTTGGCGTGACGGGCAATTCTCACATGAATGTCTATTAGCACACCGCGGGCATGACTTTAGCACTGCATGTGCTCGCTGGCATGGCACTCGTAGCGGAGAGCTTGGCGGCAGCTGCACGGACGGGCGCAAGGGCTGTTTACTGTTCCGTGCAGCTCGCCCGGCGGGCCGGTTAATGTGACACACGGCTGGCGAAGTTTCAAATGATTCCTGAGCAAAGTCAAGTGTGTCTTGCCGATCCAATATGTCTATCACTTGTTGAAGGGAGGGATTGACTAGTTTCAAAATCTGTTCCCTTATACGAACATCAGAAACGTTCTGTGCAATTGCATCACGCACCATAGTATCGGAATAAGGGAGTCCACTTTCACACTCAAAAGCACAATCCCTCGTAAGGCCTTGCAAAGTTGCAACCCACTCCCGATTAGTCTGACCTGCCATACGTTTTGTACGAAAGAAGGTATACCTTTTTGCAACGACATTGACTGATTCCTTGAAATAGGCATCTAATGCCGACAAAATTTCTTCGTAGGACAGAGTTGCTACATCGCGTCAGGGAAACAATTTCACTATCACTCGGTACGTGGATACACCGACGCATGCTAATAAGAAAGGCTGCCGCTCGTTACATTGAATTCTGTAGGCGGCGAGATGGAATCCAAATTGGCGTGACCACTCCGTCCAGCTTTCCAGTGCCGCATCAAAAGGACGAAAAGGTGGTGCAACTGCGTGTTGTGGCTGTGTTAGCGGTGGAGCGGCGGCTGCCGCATCGTTTTGCATTGCACGTTGACCCTGGACGAGCTGTCCAAGGGCATCCAATAAGGCCTGCGTCTGCTGATTCTGCAAGCGATAAAATTCGGACAGTACATCTGGAGATTGTGGCGAAGCCATGACACAAGTAATTTAAGCAAGTATAAAGAAGAAGACCCTTTTGAGACTCGTCGCCACGTGCTGTGTTGGCAGAAGAGCCAACACCGTGTTGCTAGAGGAGGCCAAAATGCACGCATTTAATTACACGCAGACTGGCGTGAGGTCCGGAACAGTTAAATGTAATTAATATAGCCAATAAGGTACGCTGTTGCTGGAATACTTAACTTTAATCCACAATTGGTGAACATCTCTCTGGACTGTACATAATTTCCATCTCAATATAAACTGGCAATGGCGCCTTGCTAGGTCGTAGCAAATGACGTAGCTGTAGGCTATGCTAACTATCGTCTCGGCAGATGAGAGCGTAATTTATCAGTGAACCATCGCTAGCAAAGTCGGCTGTACAACTGGGGCGAGTGCTAGGGAGTCTCTCTAGATTAGACCTGCCGTATGGCGGCGCTCGGTCTGCAGTCACAGATAGTGGCGACACGCGTGTCCGACGTATACTACCAGACTGCGGCCGATTTAAAGGCTACTACCTAGCAAGTGTGGTGCCTGGCGGTGACACCACAATATCAATCTTCTTGCACTTGGGAAAGTCCCTAATAATAGTATGTTTCGTACAGGGAAAAACAATATCACAGCAAGACCACAATTTACAATTGTACTCACAATATTTATTAATTATTTCATCACCCCATCAATTAATTGCAAGGAAGAGTAGATGATGCTGATGCCAATGACATTCATTTAAGATATTTAATTATTCAATGCAATTACAAATTGTTGGGCAGGAGATCAATGTTAGTAGGTGTACAATTATGCGAACATTATTTGTTGTATCGGCTACTGTGGGAGTCCAAACCAACACGAACAAGGGTGGAGAGAAATTGCGACAGTCGGTGGCAGAAATGCTAAGTGATCTGTACATAACATTAATTGGTCACTTTATTTCTAAAAAGAAAATAAACTTAACTTCTGCTACCTCCTACATGCAATTACTTTCCTCTGTTACTACTCACAGAGCGCAGCCTGTCACTATTGGAACAAAGGTTAGGTGGTCGCAAAGTACCGTTACCCAAGATGGCGGCGATGACGTCATCCAAAATGGCTGCCATGACGTCATTCGAGATGGCGGATTTTGGCAGGAAGTTTGAATTTTGGCTGGAAGATGGGGCAATTGGCCTACCTACACTAACCTAACCCCCTCCCCCCAGGAATTGGCGGCAAGTTGAAATTCCAACAGGATAATGCATCACACCTAAGAATGGAAGATAGCTCATTTGGGCTACCTCCACTACCCTAAGTCACCCGACCGCCAATTCCTCCTATGAACTGGCGCCAAGTATCTATTTTGACGCTAAACAAAGGTCACATGGGGCTTTGCTGCTAAGCTAACAAAATGGTGCGAAAGAAAGGACGCTTGTATAAACCTCAGTCGCCCGACCTCCACTTCCTCCTGAGGATTCGTGGTAAAAGGACTTGCAGATAAGTCTTCAGTATTTAAACAATTTCAAGCAGATGTGTTGGCCACGAGGTCTATAGCCCAATTGCCTTAGTACACAACGCCAGTACCAGAGGGCCCTCTCATCTGTGACGTAATCCAAGATGGCGGCACCCAGTGTGTTCACCACGAGGTCCAGAGCCAAACTCACGTAGTACACATCGCCACCACCAAAGGGCACTCTCATCTGTAAAGTCAGGTGATTACGCAAGTATCATTATTCAAGATGGCGGTAAACACTGTGTTCACCACGTGGTGTGGGGCTAGTACCCAGTACCTGCACCTGAGGGCGCTGTCGTGATGTCAGCTGATGACGTTCTGGGGTGGGGGGAAATGGTGGAAACCAATAGGAACCCATAATTGAGTCACATGTTCGATTTCAGCCAGTAGGATGGAAGTATCAGCTGACATCATGGTAGGAGCTCATCAGCTCTGGCGCCACAGTCTTGTTGAGTCAGTCAGCAGAAGAAGAAGAAGAAGAACAACAACAACAATGAAGCGTCAACAGGAGTTGCGCTCCAGCACAGTCATGTAGAACAAGATTAAAAAGTAAGTATCACATATTACATTTTTCTCTCTGGTTAGCATTATTACTATTATAAGTTTCCACGATCTAATGCTTCCTGATATTTGTTCAACATGGTCGACTGCCAACATGCCTAGCTCTGATGAGACGTCCGGACCTGTAGCAACCTCGCCTGCCATCTCGTCGAGACCTACAGCAGCATCCTCCAGCTCGTCTGAACCAGTAGCAGCCACGTGGGATCCTGTAGTGCACATAGCCCACTTGTTGGAGCAGGACAAGTTGCTGCTCTCCACCCCACTCATTGATTTATGTGATGAGGATGCATGACCTGGACACAAGACGTCAAATGCTCCCGCTGGTGGTGTTAAACAACAAGAACGTGGAGGTCAGTACTGGGCGCCAACATATTACCCATCCCAACATAACATTCCTGTGATAGCGCACTCACAGAGTGAAGGTACTGTAGATAAGAAGAAGGCGTCGAGTTCACCTAGGCTTTTCACCTCCATATACAATTTAACTCCCAGTGGATTGGAACGTATGAACATTGCTATAGAAATGCATCATGTCTGGGGTTGCATGCTTGAATGGAGATTGAAAATGTATCCAAATGTGTTAAAGTTCAGTTTCCGAGTTCGACTGGGATGGAGTATGTGGTGCAGAGCGCTAAATCAATCAGCAGATGACTATGGAATATTATCCAACTCATTCTCCCCTAGACATTTGCCTAACTGGTGTGACACTTTCTATTACAACAGTGTGTGATGACTTTGCATTATGTGTGAAACGGGTGATAACTGTGTTTATTCAAGACATCAGTCAGTTATGAAGTTATATGATCTAGACTCTGCCACACGTCTTGTGCTGGACAGACTGAATTGTTGGTTGTCTAACATAGACTCAGCATACACTGATGTTCTAAACTCCCTGCGTGTGCATAGTAGACATATTTACGATCTTAAGCAACATCTTTGTTCGCACATGACCGCTAAACTTAAAGACAAACAGATGAAACGCGTGTGTGAAAAACCTGAGTACTGTGAGTCATTTATTGGCATGAGTGAGATAGACACTAGCCGGCCGTGGCGGCCGAGTGGTTCTAGGCGCTACAGTCTGGAACCGCGCGACCGCTATGGTCGCAGGTTCGAATCCTACCTCGGGCATGGATGTGTGTGATGTCCTTAGGTTAGTTAGATTTAAGTAGTTATAAGTGCTAGGGGACTGATGACCTCAGAAGTTAAGTCCCATAGTGCTTAGAGCCATTTTTTTGAGATACACGCTGAATTTATTGCTTGCCAAAAAGCATTATTGGGTAAATACTGTACAGGTGCGAAGAAGAAGAATATACATGGACATTGTAATGATATTTCTGAAATACTACACCCCATGTATGATTAAGTAAATAATTTATGTATAATCTCAAACCGTGTTTGAGTTTTATTTCATACCCCTTTCTCATTATAATCAAAGTATTACAATTATTTTTTTTCAATGCTATACGACTTACTGAGATGATCATGTTACTCTTCATGGGTAAAATATATATCTGTTTTCTCTGTGTAATCAATATAGCCCAGTCGGTTAAGTTATCGAACTATAGTGCCTACACATACTATTATTATCCTTTTAAGTGTATTTTTCTATATATATATATATATATATATATATATATATATATAGGTTAACTACATATCTGTATCCGACGCATTTAGTATCATGGCGGGCTGGGTGAAGCACACTCGCCGTAAGGACTTTGCTGTCGGTGACTGGTCCTGTGAAGATGCAAATGAAGACCGGAAGACAAAGAACAAGAAGAACGGAATTCTCCTTCCTGATAATATACGAGCAATAATTGTAGACCCATCCAATTGCGGGAAGACTAATGTCCTCATGACTCTGCCAATACAATACGCTACGTCCGGTTGGAAGACCGACCGACGATCCATAGAAAGTGTGGCATGGCTCAAGTGATGCGTGGCGGCAATGGTCGGGCGCGCCATGTCGACCCAGGCCTCACAGCTATGGTGTTGTGGGGTTTCCTACCTTGGGGTTTCCTACGAGCAGTGGCGCACTAAACCTGTCAGAGGCCCGGGCCGACAAAACAAACTGAGGCTCCCCCTGCTGCCCCTTCCCACCCTCCTCACCTCACAGGATTTCTCCGAGAGTTTCAAACGCAAACAGAAGGAAGTCCCACATGGTTTATCATCTTCATTTTGTGTCGTGATAATTTACAAGGTGTAAGTAGGCTGTTTAGGTTTTTTTATTGGTAACGCCACCTCTGTATGAAAATCACTGGCTGTGCTGTGTGCAGTCTGTGGCTGCTTTGCATTGTTGTAATACTCGCCATTGTAGTGTTAGGCAGCTGGCTGTGAACAGCACGTAGCGTTGCGCAGTTGGAGGTGAGCCGCCAGCAGTGGTGGATGTGGGGAGACAGATGGAGGAGTTTTGAAATTTGTCATGAACTACTATATATATTATGACTACTGAGGTAAATACATTGTTTGTTCTCTATTAAAATCTTTCATTTGCTAACTATGCCTATCAGTAGTTAGTGCCTTCAGTAGCTTGAATCTTTTATTTAGCTGGCAGTAGTGGCGCTAGCTGTATTGCAGTAGCTTGAGTAGCGAAGATTTTTGTGAGGTAAGTGATTTGTGAAAGGTATAGTTTAATGTTAATCAGGGCCCATTCTTTTGTAGGGATTATTGAAAGTCAGATTGCGTTGCGCTAACAAAATATTGTGTTTCAGCTTGAACACAGTCGTATAAAAATTGTTCTAAGGGGACGTTTCACATGTCGACCCTTAGCCGAGGATACCTCACTGGAATCTTATGATTTTTTTCTTGTAGTTTGTGTAATTAGTGTAGCTATCGTTTATTGCTAGCGCGTAATTGTAGAGGAAATCTCCTTTGTAGTTGCAGTCTTTCATTGTTGTACAGTAAAACAGTTGTAGCATGCATGTAGATTTGCAGCAAGTATTTCGCAGCTGCGCTTGCAATTAACTAGATATTATTTTCAGTGCTATGTTAATGTGTTCTCTAGTTTTTGCTCTTCAAATTGTGCTTTTCTGTGTTATCGTGTGAAATATTGTGACAATAATGGCGTGTGAAAACCGTAACACTAGTCTACAAAGTAAACTGAGAAATAATAGTGACGACGAGCGTAGCTTATCAGCACCACTGTGTAATGAATTAACAGACATTCAAAGAAGTAATTTGGTAACTGTGCATAGGGAAATGGAGCGGGCGTCAAATAATGGTGTAGACAGTGCAACAGGTAGTGAACAGGGAAGCATTATCGATCGATCGGTCGGCAACAGCTCGCCTGAGGAATCGGGAATGACAGAACACAATTTTGCAAATACTGTAGACTCAGGTTTTGGGTTCTCACCGTTTTCTCAAATGAGTCAAGACACATTTTCCGCTTGCCAAATGTGAATGTTGCCGGTGCAAATTCGCTGCCGAAAAGCACTGAGGAACATGTTTCAGACACCAGTGCACTGTTTTTACAGTTAATGCAACAAATGGGACAAAATCTTAAAAAGTTAGACACAGTGGAACAAAATCTTAAAAAGTTAGACACAATGGAACAAAATCTTCAAAAGTTAGACACAATGGAACAACACCAGAGACAAACACAGCAACAGTTAGACGCAATGGAACAAAATCTTCAAAAGTTAGACACCACGCTTGAACAAACACGTGAATATTTAACTACTGAGTTACATAACATTGAATCGAAATGTCAAAAAGTCTGTAATGACGTAAAAACACAAATTTGTGAGCATTTTCAACCTATTTTTTCGCGGCATGAAAATGCATTACAGAATCACGAAGCAGCCATAAAAGAACTGCAAATTATTGTTCATGAAAATCATGAGACCTTGCAAGCTAAAATTGACTCAGTTGCATCTACCAATACAGTTATGCAACTTGCAAAAACTCAGGAAAACTTAAAGGACACGGTAGATACGATTTCAACACAAATGGACACTCTGAAACTTGGTTCAGAAAAACATACAGAGGAAATAATTTCACTATCGGATAAAGTAGCCGAACTTTCAGATCAGTTCACTAACTTATCTACAAAGGTAGATGATGATCTGAATGACACAACACCTGTAGCCTTCACTGACACTGAAGAGTATGAAGAAATTAGAAAATTCAAACAAAATCAAAATCAAATCAATACACAGTACAAAAGAGAAATCCGGGAAGTGCAAGATCAGTTGGCACAAGTAGTACAAGAATTACGTATTTCAGAGGACACTCACGCCCCAATACGGGAAGAGGGACGTAGAAATACGGAACAGCCACAAAATAATAACACAGCGCATTTCGGAAATTATGAAAGAAATTGGCAATGTGCACCGAATTTTGAGATTGAACCGCCGACACGACGTAACAATGACCGACATGCGACTCGCCAACACGATGATTTGGACTATAAGCTGTTCATTACTACACGTAAATTCAAAACGTTTAAGAATTCTGGCAACGACATTCATCCACAAGCGTGGCTCCATCAATTCTCTCATTGTTTTCCTCCCAACTGGTCGTTAGAGCACAGCTTAGAATTTGTGTGTGGCTACTTGGAGAATGAACCAGCTGTAAGAATGCGATCGGTCATTCACGATTGTCACAGTGAAGGAGAATTTTATCATGCCTACCTCTCAGCATATTGGTCTCAAGCTACACAAGACCGAGTAAAACATAGCATCATAATGATTAAACATTTCGAACAATCGGAATTTTCTAGTCTTGTCAAATATTTTGAAGACATTTTACATAATAATCAGTATCTTTGAAACCCATACAGCCCCTCAGAACTCATCCGGATTTGCTTAATCAAATTGCTTGAACATTTACGACATATTATTTTGGCAGAACGTTGCAAAGACGACATTGAAGCTTTTCAGGGACTCTTACAAGAATTGGAAATTGACACTGACAATCACAGGATGCGAAAACAGGAACACAAGAATTACAGGTCACATCCGTCACAATTCCGCGATAACAGAAATAATAAATTGACACGACAAGGCTATTCTCACAACAAAAATCGTGACCAAAACAGACACCACCCTTATGACAACCGTTGGCAGAATAATAGTTAAAGAGAAAGATCGCACTTCTGTAGTAATGACTATCACAGAGACAATGAGAGAAACAGACAATATGAGAACCAAAATAATTATTATCAAGGGAGACAGAATAACTTTAGACGCAACAGTCCAGCGCGCAGTTACGATTCAGGGAGAAATTCTCCACCACGCGACCGACAAGAAAGTAACCATGGAATCTACTGACATGACGACAGACGATATGATCGTAACGACAGACCTGAATTGCATCAGAACTGGCGGGATTCAAACAGGGTAGAGCCCTCTCGACAAGGTGAATTTGTAGAAATTAGGTCTCCTAATCCCAATAATGATGCGCGCCAACAAAGAGACAGACAATAACTCGCATCGCAGGCAGCCACGTGCGCCGGCTGGCTAAGAGAAAAATTACATAGACGCTAACGTTGAGAAAAATTTTAGCATTCTTTATCGACATATACCACATGATAATTGCGTTGAAGTTGAAACTCTGTGTACTAGGAAGAGTAAATGATTGCACCACATTTCACATGTAAAACCGTTTATTGAGAGATAATCTGTTTTTTTAACTTAGTCTTTGCTATATAATTTTTCACTTAACGTTACTAGTATGCTTTGTCAGACTTAGAAGCTGTTAACATGCTACAATGTTTGGAGTTAAATATCCAGTCAAGAACCAAGAGAACTTATTTAAACAGAAATTACGAATGCATTGTTATAGTGAACAGACATCACAGTGTTATTCTGTGTGTACATTCTTGCTTGTTAGTTGCACGATTATGTAACGACTATAAGGCTTACATACTTAGAACATATACTGGTACTGCTAATGAGATTTTAATGCAACATTTTGGTTTAC